>NW_027555736.1:224771111-225371111 GCF_003287225.1 Phascolarctos cinereus
AGGAAATGTCTGAGCACTGCAGACAAATGCTCCAGAGAGGAAGTGACTGCTCCTCAGTCTTTTGTCCCTCAAAGAGACTTTTTCCTTCCCGGAGCTTCCAAAGCCTTGCATACATATAATCTCAACCTGGTTGGGTGGGTGGAGTTGCTGTTAGGGGAAGGGCAGGGCAGGTCAGTTGGGGGGTGTTATCCTGGTGTGATGACTTAGGGAAACTAGAGAGGCAAAGATTCTTATTCTGGACTCAGCCTTCTCTTTGGTCTTCTGTGTTACCACACTAGGGAAGCAGAGGCCTACCCTGAGGCGGAAGGAGGGAAGTATGCAGAAGGGCAGGAAAAAGAGTTAGTGGGAATTTTGGAAAAGAAAATGAGAGAGCAAAGGCTTAAGGACACCTATAGATTGGCCATAGGAGATGTCCATACTACAGAACCTCTTGCTCAGAATTTTGAAGTTGGAAGAGAAAGAAGAGGCTGTGTTACCCAACCAATTTAGCCTTTCTTCTCTCTTTATACTCTATCATTTAAAAATCTCATTTAATCCCATAATTCCAACTACTACCTCAATATAGATGACTTCCAAATCTGTATTTCCATCTTTGACCTCTATTCTGAACTTCAGACCGACATTTCCAGTTTTCTACAGGATGGCTCCACTTGGATATCCTATCGGTACTCAAACAGGTCCAAAATAGAGTTTGTCTTCTTTCCCCTAAACTTGCTGTCCTTTCTAGCTTCACTTCTTCTGTCAATGACACATCTGATCTCTTATATTTCAAACCTTGGCATTATCTTGTCAGTCAACAAATATTTTTCTAAATATTTTATTTTCTAAAAAAAGTTTTGATTTCCAAATTCTATCCCTTCCTCCCTTCCCTCTCCCTCCCTGAGATGGGTAAGCAATCCAATATAGGTTATACATGAGCAATCATGTAAAACATATCCATGTTAATCATTTTATACAAGAAGCCTCTAACAACAACAAAAAAAGAGGAATGAATGAAAGTGAAAAACAGTATGCTTCAGTTTGTACTTAGACAATATCAGTTCTTTCTCTGGAGGTGGATAGTCTTTTTTTTTTTATTGTGGTTGCTGTTTTCAATATTCACTTTGATAAGATTTTGAGTTCCAAACTTTCCCCCCTTCCTTCCTCCTCTTGCCAAGACAGCAAGTAATTTTATATAGGCTCTACATGTACAATCATATTAATCATATTTCTACATTAGTCATGTCGTGAAAGAAGAATCAGAACAAAAAGGAAAAACCATGAGAAAGAAAAAACAAGAAAGGCTAAAATAGTATGCTTTGATCTGCATTCAGACTCCATAGTTCTTTCTCTGGATATGGATATCGTTTACCATCATGAGTCTTTTGGAACTGTCTTAGATCATTGTATTGCTGAGAAGAGCCAAATCTATCATAGTTGATCATCTCACAGTGTTGCTGTCACTATGTACAATGTTCTCCTGGTTCTGCTGACTTCACTCGGCATCAGTTCATGTAAGTCTTTCCAGGTTTTTCTGAAGTCATCCTTTGTCTTTTCTTTATGGCACAGTAGTATTCCATTACATTCATGTATCAGTTTGTTGAGTCATTCCCCAATTGGTGGACATCCTCTCAATTTCCAATTCTTTGCCACCACAAAAAGAGCCACTATAAATATTTTTCTATGTGTGAGTCCTTTTCCTTTTTTATGATCTCTTTGGGGTACAGATCTAGTAGTGGTATTGGTGGATCAAAGGGTGTGCACAGTTTGTTTGTCCTTTGGGCATAGTTTCAAATGATTGGATCAGTTCACAACTTTACCAACAGTGCATTAGTATCCCTGTTTTCCCACATCCCCTCCAATATTTATTGTTTTTCCTTTTTTGTCATATTAGCCAATCTGATAGGTGTGGTGGTACCTGGGAGTTGTTTTAATTTGCATTTCTCTAATCAACAGTGATTTAGAGCTCAACAAGCATTCATTAAGCACCTACTTTTGCTAAGTGCTGGTGCTAAGTGCTGGGAATACAGAGACAGGCAAAAAATACTTCTGGCTCTCAAAGAACTCAGTCTAACAGGGAGACAACATGCAAACAACTGTGTAGGTTCAAACAACACATATACGTATATATACATATAGAAAACAAAAATTATATAGATATACTAAAATTATATATGTATATGTGGGTGCATGTATGTGTGTGTATGTATGTACATAATCTTAGAGGAAAGACACTAACTTTATAAGGGGCTTGGGAAAGACTTCTTGTAGCAGGTAGGACTTTAGCTGAGACTTAAAGAAAGCCAGGGAAGCCAGGAGCTGGAGATAAGAAGGGAGAACATTCCATGCCTGAGGGACAGCCAGTAAAAATTATTTGGAGTTGGGGAGATGGCACATCATGTTTGGGAAAGCAAAGGAGAACAGTGTCACTCATCCAAAGTGGGGAAGGGGATGAAAGGCATAAGAAGATTGGAAAGGTGGAGGGGCAGCTTATGAGGGGCTCTGAGTTCTGAACAGAAGATTTTACATTTGATCCTGGAGCTACTGGAGTTTATTGAATAGGCAAAAGGGTAGGGTTGGGAGATGGCAGGGTGTCAGACCTCTGTTTTGTGAAGATCAGTTTGATAGCTAAATGGCAAATGGACTGAATTGGGGAGAGATGAAGTAGGAAGACTAATCAGTGGGCTACTGCAGTAGGCCAGGCATAAGATTATGAGGGCCTGCACCAGGGTGGTAGATGCATCAGAGAAAAGAAAGGGATGTTTATGAGAAATTTTGCAAAGGTAGAAATGACAGAAATTGGCAACAGGTTAAATATGGGGATGGGTACAAGTGAGGAGTCAAGGATGACACCCAGTTTAGAGCTTGAGTTGACTGGAAGGATGATGATAATGCCTTTAACATTTATAGAAAAATTAAAAAGAGGAAAACAGGTCCTATCATTATTATCTCTATTTTGGAGATGAGGAAACAGGCCGAGAAAGGTTGTATTGGACTTGCCCAAAAGTCACAAAGCTAGTGTGTATGTGAGGTCAAGTTCGGCATGGCCTATGACTTCCCTATTGCTCTAGATGGGAGAGGGCCCTCTTATCTAACACCCCCCTCCCTATTCAGTTTGACAAGGACCATACCTCTCTATTTGTATATCTTTGGTCCCTGGCATAGTTTCCTCTACTAGGGTAAGTAGTCCTGGTAACTCCAGAAAGAGGGGAACTTTGAAGCCATTTTCAAACCATGCTGCCTGCACTCTGGTCATCCTTTCCTCCTCTCAGAAGACCTCAGTCTAAGCCCCTGGGGACTCTGAGCTCAGAGAGGTGAGTTTTTACCTTATCTTGCCTGAAACCAGGTCACTCCATCACTTCCCAGACATTTGACAATGGACTCAACCCTGAATCCCTTTCCAACTCAAGTTTCCCTTTAAAATTTGTCTTTCCTATCAGAATGCAGGTTTCTTGAGGATAGAGACTGTCTTTTTTGCTTGTGTCTTTATATTCCCATTGCTTCCCGCAGTTCCTGGCAACCTGTAAGTATTTAATAAATTCTTTCCCATTCATTCTTTTATTCAGATTCCTCGCTGTGGAAGATGCCAAATGGGCACGGACTACCAGCCTTGGACAGTACAGTACAACGGGAGAACACTCCAGCCTTGAGTATCCGGAACCAGATTCTTCTCCCACCCTAAGGTGGGGAAAAGAAGGAGAAATGACTCAGTATTTCTGCCTGTGGGCTTAGTGCTACCTGGCCAGCCTGGCCCCAAACTCCATCAGTATCCTGCACGAACTATAGGACATTGGTCCCTGCAGTTAGGGCTGCAAGGCCGTTCCTTCAAAAGGAGAGGGGAATTTCCATGAACCTCAATGTCATTGCCCAGCTGGGTTAACAAATCATCTTATCTTGCCCCCTTCCCAGCAGGATGCCCTGCCTGTCCAATTTCTCATGCTTTGTTCCATGGAGCTACAGATCCTAATCCTTCTTTCTGATTCACATCCCCCTGTCTTGAGTTTTCTTAGTCCAGTATTGTTAGAGCTCCCCTGTGGTACGATTTCCATCAGTTACCAAGGTCAAGGGAATTTTTGAGTTGTGACAGTAAGGGACTTCTAATTCAGTGGGAAGGTGGTTCTTCCCAGTAGTCAGAGTAAGACTGAAAGTGTGCCAACATGAGACACATCTCAGACGGTATTGTGACAGGGACAATGGTACCTCTTCATTGATGACATTGTTGGCTTTCTGAGGTGCCTTGACTTTCTTTAGTCAGTATGCTGGCATTTGAAATTTCATTAAGGAATCATACCATCCAGCAATAAAGGAAAGAAATAAATTTTTTTTTTTTGCTTTTAGGCAATTGGGGTTAAGTGACTTGCCCAGGGTCACACAGCTGAGTAAGTGTCAAGTGTTTGGTCTGAGGCCGGATTTGAACTCAGATCCTTCTGACTTCAGGGCCGGTGCTCTATCCACTGCGCCACCTCGCCGCCCCCAGAAATAAATCTTTATTAAAGGTCTGCTATGTATCCATCACTGAACTAAGCAGTTTACAAATATTATCTCGTTTAATCCTCATGATAACCCCGGGAAGTCGGTGTTATGTTATTGTTATCCCCATTTTACCATTGAGGAAAATGAGGCTGACAGAAGTTAAGTGACTTGCCCAGGGTCACATGACTAGTAAGCTGCTGAGGGTGGATTTGAACTCAGGACTTTGAGAGAAGGTATATTGAGCTACAAGTATATTAATGTTCTTTCTAGCTCTTAGATTCATTCATCTTGATTCTTAGAATCTCTGAGCTTGTTCATTCATTCATTTAATATTTATTAGGGAAACTGTGACATGAAAGGCATGACAGGGAATAGTAGTGTCAGTTGATTGTATACAGCGTGTGTTCCTGGTGCTTCCCGTTGTTTAGTGGTAATAGCAACCCACCCTGGCTCCTGGGCTGCTTTCTGGAAGCCTACGGAAAGATGGGCAGTCACAATTAATTAATTAGCCAGTGTATCTTTCTCGCACTGGATGGCAATACACCCAAGCCACCAGGCAAGGGGCTTTGTTGGAAGAGTGGCCTTGTGGGTTTCTGCAAAAGCAGTCGCATCCCCACTGCTCACCACAGGGAGCTAAGTCTACAGACTCTAAGGCCCCTCCCACTCATACCCCACCACCCCAAACCCAACCTAACCAACTCGAATGGTTCCTGGTTCAGCAGGCATGGCGGCCACTTTGGTACCAATCCGGGGGCATGAAAACGCTGCTCCGCCTCTGCCTGAGCATCGCCTGTATCTTGCCTCTTCAATTCTTTGGACCAGTCTTTTCCCCAGGTCTTAGCTTTGGTTACCACATAATGTGTCCTAGCTCTGCCTTTGCTACATCCAACTTGGGGCTACACTTGATCAGCAAATGGCTTGCTTCAGCCCGCTGCCTCTTTCCTTTCCTGCTTCTGCAAGAGTGAAAAAGGTTGGATGGAATTGTCAACCTGCAGTCTTTCCCAGGGGGAACTCTCAAAAGATAAAAGCAGGAGGGCCAAGTACTTGCCTGCATACAAAATCTCTCTTGTCTCCCATCTCCTTGAATGGTTTCATCCCTGGCCCAATCTTGTACTTAGGGGGTCTCACTTTCAATATCCTGTGGATTCAGTTCCCCTTGTGAGTGCCCAGGGTTTCTCAGGATCCCACAGAGATGAAAAGTGTTCTAGACCCCAGAGCAAGGGTGTATAATAAAAGGTCCTTTTCCTGCCTTTCTTCTTGCCTCTCGCTCCCCGCCCCCCCATCCCTACACCATATTACTAGCTAGCATTTATATTGTGCCTTGTAAGCATTTTACATAAATTGGCTCATTTGGTCCTCAAAATAACCCTCTGAGGTAGGTGTTATTATTCTTGGCATTTCACACAACAGGAAACTAAGGGGCAGAGAGGTAGGTGATTTGCCATGTAGCTAATAAGAAACTGAGGCAGGCCTCCAAGTTCATCCTGCCACCCAGCTGCCCCAACCAATCCCACCCTGGGCATCAAGTGGGCAATTTAGTTCAATTTGCCTAATCAATTCATGACTTCCACATGACTGGAGGGGACATGAAGACAAAGGGCTGGGAGTAACACTGGAGTGGGGGTGAAGGTAGGTGGAAGAGAGGAGAGTCTCAAATGTGTGGAGGGATTCTGCGACAGGATCATTTAATTTATTTCACAATGTATTAGACCTTAGAAATGTGACCTTGAGGCATCATTCATACAGATTGGACCAGTACCAAGGAGTAAAAGCTTCTGGACACACAGTCCTTCCCAAGGGGGAACCTGCAAAAGGGTAAACGCTCTGGGCAGCCTCAGGGCTCCCTCCTCAGAGTGTCACCACCCTCTCCCCTGCTTCCATTTAATCCCAGTGCTTACAAGTCATTCACCACCTGGCATTTTGCCGATGCTCCTGACAAAGACAGGGATTTTTGCCCATTCATCCTAATTCAGTTTCCTGTGTTTATGGTAATGAAACAAAAATAAAAGGGATCGCTGCCTGTGGAGGAAAAATCTGCTTAGAGCTGAGAATCTTTGCCCTTCTTTGGCAGGTCCTCTCCCTCTTTTGCTTTGGCAGGGGTGGAAGATGAGAAGGGACAGAGAGGTGGCCAAGGCCACAGAGCAGAGAGAAGAGAGGGGAAGGGGGGGGATAAGGAGGAGGAGGAGGGGGAGGGGAAGAGGGAGAGAAAGGGGGAGGGAGAGAAGGAGGAGGAGGGGGAGGAGGGAAAGGAGGAGGGGAAAGAAGGATGCTCTGGCCAAGGAGAAGAAAAGAGCAGAGTAGAAGGTGGGGTGGATGGGGGCAGACCGTGGTGGGGAGGTGGAAGGCTTTTGCTGGCCTGGGTGAATGAGACAGCGGGTTTTAGGGAGGGTGAGGAAAGCAGCCAAGAAAGCCAAGTGAGGATCCCAAGCCCAGTGTGGTGGCCTAAGCCGTTACTATGGAAACACCAGCTGCTGACTGTATTCCCTGTTCCCCCTGCACGGCCCTTTCCGCTGCATTGTTCAGAAACTCTGCAAGGAGGAAAAATCTGGATTGGTCTCCTTGGCGGGGTATTTCTCATGCTTGCATTTCCCAGGCATGCACTGAGGCCTTAAGGACACCCAGGGACATGACCCTGTATTCCTTTGAAAGGTTCTCAGCCAATCCCCCAAAAGAACCCTCAAACCAAAACAAAATAAAAAACTCACCCCCCCAAACCCCCCCCCCCCAAAACACACTTGCCAGGGCAGCTAGGCGGTGCAGTGGATAGAGCACTGGCCTTGTAGTCAGGAGGACCAAGTCCAAATCTGGCCTCAGACACTAGATATGTATCCCTGGGCAAGTCACCTAGCCCTGATTGCCAAAAGAAAGAAAGAAAGAAAGAAAGAAAGAAAGAAAGAAAGAAAGAAAGAAAGAAAGAAAGAAAGAAAGAAAGAAAGAAAGAAAGAAAGAAAGAAAGAAAGAAAGAAAGAAAGAGAAAGAAAAAAGAAAGATCCTCAGTAGCACAGGAATATGGACTGGTAAAGAGGAATGAAAGAAAAGCCAAAGGAACAATGCACATGATGGTTACAGGAACACAAACAAAAGACAGACATCTGTACTCAGGTTAAAGACAATGACCGACATTAGTTTCAGAGAACAAATGATTCATTTCCCTCCTCTTAATAGAGAGATGAGGTACTATGGGTGCCAACTGGTAGTACTCATGTCATGCTCAAAGTCTAGGTCAGTTGGCTTTGATGACCATTTTTCTTTGTTACAGGGAGAGCCTCACTGGCTGTGTGTGTTTGTGTGTAGGTGGTGGTATATCTGCAAATGACTATGATGTAAAATCAAAAGACATCAATAAAATTTAAAACAAAAAAGAAAAGGAAAATATAACCAGCATACTTCAGTACGTGATTGGATTGTGTTTGATAACTCATCCCATATCCATGTCCATAGCTGGACTCGGCAGTGATGTAGACAGTCCAAAGTGGCTTGTATGCTGCCTTCCTTAAGCCTGCAGAGAGGTTTTGTTGTTGTTCAGTTGTGTCCAAGTCTTCATGACCCCATTTGGGGTTTTCTTGGCCAAGATGCCAAGTGGTTTGCCATTTCCTTCTCTAGCTCATTTTACAGATGAGGAAACTGAGGTAAACAGGGTTAAGTGACTTACCCAGGGTCACCCAGCTGAGGCAAGTGATTTGAACTCAGGAAGATGAATCTTTCTGACTCCAGGCCCAGCATTCCATCCACTGTGCCACCTAGCTGCCCTTACAGAAAGGTAGTATGTCACTATACCAGTTATCCAGCAAGGGTATGCAATATCTGATTTGCCCATCAGGTGGCAGTCTATTTGATCCACCAACCAAGTGTTCCCACAGACTTTCTTTGGGGAATGCGTAGGATAACCTCTCAGGAACCTGCAATATTCCTTTTGGCCACCACTAGTTTTCCCCTAAAATGCCCCAGGTTGCTTCACTATCATAGCAAGTATTGAGCTATAAGTGATGGTGCTGAGTAGATTCCATGTTGGCCAGATTTGGAATTCAGCTAGGAGATGATATGGAATATTGATAAAAAATATTTAAAATAGGAAATCCATTATTCAAGGGCACCCACCTCATGTCTAGAACATCTTCTGGTCAACAACCATTTCATTCACAGACAGAGCTACTCACCATTTAGTGACAACAGTTTCAAAAATGATAACAAAACTTTGGTGCTCCTACCTGGAGCCCTCTATCTCCATCTCCTTAAATTCCTCGCATTTGGGGGGTACAATTAGGGAATTCCTGATCTGTAGGTGCCCACAGATCATGGAAGGGGAATAAAATGGGGAGAGCCGGGGTGTCTAATACTGCAGCTCTGGGCCAGAGAAGAAAGGAGAAGTTAAGGGAGGGAGATCAGTATTACTGCCCCTGGCTTTTCAACCACCATGATTAGTGATTGCTGACAACCTTGTGTACTCAGGACCTGCTCTTCTCACATTTAGGTTTTCATGAAGGCCTTTTCCTCTCTACCAGTCCTAGTTAGCGATCGGAGGCCTTTAGCTGCCACCTCCCAACAGCTCCTCCCTTCCCAAAGTCACCTTTTACCTGGACTATTGCAATCAATCACCTTCCTTATATCCTCTCCCCTCTCCAAACTGGTCCCCACACTGTAGGCAGCATGCAGTCAGGGTTAAATGACTCACCCAGGGTCACACAGCTGTCAAATGTCAAGTGCCTGGGGACAGATTTGAACTGAGGACCTCCTGACTCCAGGGCCGGTGCTCTAT
Organism: Phascolarctos cinereus; assembly: GCF_003287225.1. Classification (NCBI taxonomy): domain Eukaryota; kingdom Metazoa; phylum Chordata; class Mammalia; order Diprotodontia; family Phascolarctidae; genus Phascolarctos; species Phascolarctos cinereus. The sequence goes on from NW_027555736.1 coordinate 224,780,320, forward strand.
CTACTGCACCACTTAGCTGCCCTGGCAGCATAATATTCCTAAAGCATAGGTCTGGCTGGCTTCATTGCTCCCCTGCTTGAGTCTCCAGTGACTCACACCTCAGATCTCTGTGCTTTTACCTGGCAGTCCTCATGCCCTAAACATGGAAATCACACCTTCGTATCTGCCTCTTAGAACCCAGCCTTCCTTGTGATGGAATAATACTATGCTGTAAGAAATGATTAGCAGATTGGTTTTAGAGAAACATGGAAAGATTTGCATAGAAAAATGCAGAGTGAAATGAGCAGAACCAAGAGAATGCTGTATGCAGTAATGGCAATATTGTTTAAAGAGTAACTGAATGACTAAGCCATTCGCATCAACTGTTGAAGGACTTATGAAGGAAAATTCTATCCACCTTCAGAGAAAGAACTGATACACGGAAGTATGAATTTATGGTGTTTTTTATATGTATATGTATATATGTGTATGCGTGCGTACCCATGTACGTGTATATTTATATATGTACATATATGTGTATAGTTATACATTTGTATATTCATACATATGTATATATTTATGTATGCTTATGAATTTTACATATTTATATGTATGTATATTTATGCATGTATAGATATTTTTACTATGTATATGTTAGTATGTATTTATATACGTATCTGTGTATGTATATATATATGTGTATGTATATATATATATATATATATATATATAAAATGGTTCTATATCTATTGCATGGTTCCATGTATATACCTCCATATATCTCTCCATATATATATTTATGTATCTCTCAAATGTTGGCCTTCTCTAATGTAGAATTGGGAGAGAGGGAGGGACTCAACTAGAAACTCCAAATGTAACAAAAAATTAAATGAAATAAAAAAAAAAAAGAGAATCCAGTCTTCCTTCAAGGCTCATCTCAATTCTACTTCAAGTCTTTCCTGATTTTCCCAAACTCCTAGTACCTCCCCACCCTCCCAATGTTATTTTCCATATATTTTGCATTTTATTCATCTGTGTACGTGTCATTCTACACCGGCCCCCATCCCCACTCTGGAATGTAGTAAACTCCTCAAGGGTTGTTTTTTTTTCTTTGTGCTTAGTACCTCGTGCTCAGCCTAATGCCTGGAAAATTTTAGGGAGGAATCTAGGCCTGTGATTTCATTTGTAAAGCTGCTGAATGACAGAGATTGGACTAGAATACTTGTTTATTAAATTCTAGTCCTGTACTCTTTGGAATTTGGAGGAGGGAGGGGTCATTTTGTCATCCAAACTGGTCACCAAATTATCATTGTTATTCTTTCTTGTTTGTTCATCATGGCACAGATCCTCTTTGGGGCGGTTTCAATGTGGAGTTCCTTTTTGCTATTCCCATTAATAAATATTGATAGAGGCAACTAGCTGGCACAGTGGATAGAGGGCTGGATGCAGACTCTGGAAGACCTGAGTTCAGATCTGCCTCAGATACTTACTAACCCTGTAACCCTGGCCAACTTCCTTGGCCTCTGTTTGCCTCAGTATTTCCACCTATAGAATGAGAATAAAATAGTGCTTATTTCACAGGGTTATTTTAGGAATAAAATGAGAAGTTTGTAAAGTGTTTAGCAAATCTTTAAAATAGGGAAAGGGAGGAAGAAGTAAGGGAACAAGCATTTATTAAGCCCCTACTATGTGCAAAGCACAGTGCTAAGAGCTTTATAAATATTATCTCATTTGAGAGACAATGTTAATTCTAATGAGGGAGACATGGAAATCATTTGATAGGTATAAGATTTTAAAAACTGACATTATGATATGTTATTATTATAAGTGTACCTCCTTTTAATTAAGCAAACTGGACAGGTGACAACTAAATTTACTTAAAATACAAATTAGTGAATGACTATTTAAGAAAGATTCCAATCTGAAAAAGTATTTCCCTGTAGGATTCTTTTAATTGGTAAGATCCCCAGAATGTTAAAATATTTTTCAAGTTCCAAAAAAATGATATAGAACAACTTTATAAGAATTCATTCACTTGATTCAATTTACCATTCAGTGAGGGCCTTCTATGGGCCAGGGATGGTTGCAGGTATTACTGTATTGCACAAAGTGAGGCATATTCACATACTTTTGACAGAGAGGCAGCACACTGGAAAGAGTGATTAATTTGGTATTACATGACATCATCTGTATTGCTAGTTCTATCACTATTTGTGGGACTTTGGGTAAGTCTCTTACTCAGTTTTCTCATTTTTTAAATGAAGAGATAGATGGTCTCTACAATCCCTTTTATCTCTAAGTCCTGTGATCTTATTTATCTCAGTAGCACGCAGTTGGGGAAAGGGGTAGGGAAAAAGCATTTATTAAGCACCTATTCTATACCAGGCACTGTGCTAAGCTCTAAGCACAAGAATTATCTCATTTGATCCTCACAACAACCCTGGGATGTATGTACTATTAGCCCCAATTTACAGATGAGGAAACTGAGGCAAACAGAGGTTAAGTGGCTTGCCCATGGTCACATAGCTAGTGTGCGAAGCCAGACTTGAACTCAGGTCTTCTTGTCTCAAGGGCAGCTAGGTAGCACGGTGGAGTGTCAAGCCTAGATTTCAGGAAGACTCATCTTCCTGAGTTCAGATCTGGCCTCAGACACTTACTGGCTATGTGATCCCTGGCAAGTCACTTATTCCGGTTTGCCTCAGTTTCCTCATCTGTAAAATGAGCTGGAGAAGGAAATGGCAAACTACTCCAATATCTTTGCCAAGAAAACCCCAAATGGGTTTATGAAGAATTAGACATGATTGAAATATCCTACTTCTTTTCTCAAGGCACAGCTCTTTATTTCACTGTGTCCCCTGGGTACTATTATTATTCTTGTCTTACAGTTGAGGAAACTGAGGCAGACAGTGGTTAAATGACAGGGTCACACAGCTTCTAAATGTCTGGGGCAGAATTTGAACTCAGGTCTTCCTGACTCCAGACCCAGTGCTTGATCCACTCTACCACCTAGCTATTCACTGAAATATCTCCCTTAACTTTGTCTTAAACATATTTTTGGATATATGATCTTAATGCAGAGTAGTAAGGGTAGCAGATAAAAAGCTGGTTTCAGGGTCAGGAAGACCTGGATTCCAGTCCTGTCTCTGACACGTAATGAGTATGTGACCCTGCCTATGCCGCTGTGTAGTTGTTTTCAATTCCATGACCCCATTTGGAGTTTTCTTGGCGAGATACTGGAGTGATTTGCCATTTCCTTCTTCAGCTCATTTTATAAATGAGGAAACTGAGGCAAATAGGGTTAAGTGACTTGCCCAGGGTTGTATAGCTAGTAAGTATGTGAGGCTGGATTTGACTCCAGGCCCAGCAGTCTATCCACTGAGCCAGCTAACTGCTCTATGGTGACCCTGGGCAAAACATTAAACCTCTTAGGACCCTAAGCAACCCTCTAAGACAGAGGTTCTTAACCTTTTTGGTGTCATGGCTCCCTCTGGCAATTCAAATATTTTATTTGAAAAAAATTCATAATTGAAGGAAATGCCAAATTTCAGTTAGCAGTTAAATAAAAATGTAAAATAAAGATGCAATTTTTTTTTCATCTAAATGCAAAGATCTTCTGAAATCTAGCCATAAACCCCTTCCATGGACACCAGGTTAAGAAATTCTGCTCTAAAACTATAAGTTGGAGAATAGTTGCTGGTCTGTGTTAAAAGAAGGAATTTCCACCCCAGCCCTTCCTTACACCAATGAAAATCACAGTTGTGGACCAAGAAAAAAAAAAGTCTTTCTATGGCAAGTCATATATATCTAGGCATGCTATCTGCCTTCATCATGCTTCTGACTATACTTTATTCTTTAGTGACTGGTCAATTTTTCTGGTACCCATCCTAACTCTGAGATAATTACAAAACTTCAGAGACTGTGAGAAATCAAGTTCCCCCCAACCCATGCCATTCATACATACTGGTAAAAGGGCAAGTGGTTTAGGGAGTGTTTACAGGGCCAGAAGTCTTTTGGCAAACCTTTAAGGAGCAAGAATTGTTCTTTTCATGTATGACCTGTGTCCTTTTTCATATCCTTCTACTTGTTCTGGCTTCTGGGCTTTCACAGCAAAATTCTGGAATTTCTCAATTGATGTTGGGAAGAGTCCAACATCCATTGACAGCTCCTGTAAGTAGGGGACATAGGAAAGCTGCCCTCCTTTAAATGAGCCCTGTCCTTGACTTAAAGTTAGCTATAATTAAGCGATTCTTGTCTCCTCTGGTCAATTGTTCCAGATACTTCCATAGCTGGAAGAGACATCAGAAGCAATCTAGTCCCCTCTCATCCCCATTTTACAGATGAGGAAACTGAGGCCCAGAGAAGACAAGTGATTAATGAGGACACGTTTATCGTGGACCTACTCTAAGACAGATTTTGTTGGGGACGCCAGTAAAGATTGGTCTGCACTATCAAGTGATGAATGAAGATATTTATTGTGGACCTACTATAAGAAAGATTTTGTTGGGCACTCTACTGGTCTGCACTACACACACAGACACACATACATACACACAAATATATACACATATATGTATGTATACATACATACACATACACACACATATAGTTCTCTTCAGTCTTTATACAGGATCTGAGGACCTTTTTTATTCATATCATGGAAAGCTAGACATAAGCTATATTTGAGCTTTATTTTGAGATTTCCAAGAGGCAACTCTGGGAGGGACCAATTGCTGATTGGGGGCTTTGTCTCTGAGATTGCATTGGGTCAATATAAGACTAGAGCTGAAGGTGTTGAGCTACAGTTTACACAAAGAAATTTAAGATGTGCCCTAGCCCTCCAGAAGCTTAAAATTTAGTTGGGGAGATGAAATAGAAAACAATACAAGACAGTATGTCCCAAGTACTACATGACTGCAAGTAGTAAGTGCTACTGTTCAGAGAAGGGAGAGGTTTAGTGTTCCTGGAGAAGGTCATACTTCCATCTGGGATTTGAAGGATGAACAGAGTTTGGATATGGGGAGGAGGTAGGAGGGGGAAAGTGAATAGTTCTCAATTTTTGGCACTAAGGTTGAAAAGGTGTTGGGGGTTGGGGCTGTTGAGGTTTAGGGTTTAGGAGTGCTGGGACCCCAAAATCACAACACATGGGTCCTGCCTGAAAGAATTCGACCCAAGCCTTCTTTCAGTCAAAGACAAGGTTTATTAGAATATCCATCATATTGGGCAGACTCTTAAGGAGTCTGAACATTAGTGAGCTATTGGCTAGAATATAAGAATCTGAGCTGTGGCCAGACTGTAAGAATCTGAGCACCTTAATGGAGACAAGATGGACCTTATATACAGAAAGACTGTGGGAGGTATCTAGGAGTGCCCAAGCAGTTTGGTGTGACTGGAGGAGGGGTCTAAGGAGGATCTGGATGGGACTGGCCAGTAAACTGGAGTGAACAGAACTCATGGGACCTGGACCAAGTGGCCATGGCCAAGGGAGAATGGAACCTAGCTAGGATTGAGGGTGGGAAATGGTGGGGGATCATAGGGAGGTAAAACAATGGAGGGCTAGGCTAGGTTAAGGGTAACAGAGAATTGGGAAATTGGGTGTAGCCACAATGAAAGGCCAGTTGATGGGATTATAGCCTCAGGTGAATGCCAGAGATTTGTCCATGTGGAAAAGTCCAGGGTTTTTCCTTTTTGGGGTCTGGCTCCCATCCTCATCAGGGTGGGGTTGTTACCTAAGCAAAAAAGCAAGACTTTATCTTTTTTGAAAGATTCTCATGTCCTGTGGCAGAGGGATGTAGATATTGTCTGAAGCAAACTTCAGCTCAGTATATTTCAATTAAGCTTTATAGTCATTTCAATTTGGCACTGGACTGGGGAGACAAAAGACCTAGATTTTCACCCTGGCTATGCCACGCACTACCTGCCTGACCTGTGGTTAGTCACATAACTTTTCTGGGTCTCAATTTACTTACCTATCAAATGAGTGTGTTGGATTAGGTGACCTCTAAGATCCCATCCAGCTTTAGATCCTATGATTGATTAAGAACAAGGCTCTGTGCTGGGCATAGAGGATGAATAGGACACAAACCTTGCTCTCACGAAGCAAGATTATGTTCTAATGGGAACAACTCTATGGAGCAATACATGGAATTCTGGACCTGGAGTCAGGAAGACCTGAGTTCAAATCCAGCCTCAGATTCTTATTAGATGTGTGACCTTGGGCAAGTCACTCAACCTTTGTTTGCCTCAGTTTCCTTATCTGTAAAATAGGGATAATAATAACACCTACCTCTCAGGGTTGTTGTAAGGATCAAATGAGATAATAATTGTAAAGTGCCTAGTACATGGTAAGTGCTATATAAATGTTAACTATTAGCTATTATTATTAATGGGGGCACGCTTGTACACAAGGGACAGCTAAGTAGTGCAGTGGATAGAACACTGGCCTTGGAATCAGGAAGACTCATCTTCACGAGTTCAAATCTGGCCTTAGATTCTTATTAGCCATGTGACCCCAGTCAAGTCACTTGTCCCTGTTTGCCTCAGTTTCTTCATCTATAAAATGAGCTGGAGAAGGAAATGCAAACCACTCCAGTACCTTTGCCAAGAAAACCCCAAAACAGGGTCACAAAGAGTTGGACATGACTGAAAATGACTGAACCACTTATACACAAATAACTATGATATAAAGGTAAATGAGATAACTATAAAGTACATAGATAAGTACATAGAACATGGAGGCACTTTGGGAGGGAGAGGTGACTTCAGAGGGGCAAGGTCAATAAGGTTTCTTATAGGAGGTGGTCCCTGAATTGCGTCTTGAAGGAGGGACTGATTCAACAGACTGAGATGGAGAGAATATAGGGAGGGGGAATAATCCATTCTAGACATGAGGGAGATTGTAGGCAAGGCGCAAAGATGGGAGAAGAGAGACTGAGAATGGAAGGTCCAGTTTATCTGGATTATGAAGTAGAATCAAGGGCACTAATATGAGGTAAGACTGAAAAAAGTAGCTTGACTTTCAGGTGGTAGCATCCAGGCTAACCTATCTAAGAGGCAATTAGAAATGCAGGGATAGAGCTCCAGGGAGAGGCTGAGCATGGAGATGTAGATTTGTCAAAGTCATGACATGTAGAAAGAGAAAGAGGCAAGTGACACTCATTTTTGAGGGGTAGCAAGAGGATGAAACGATGACATAGTTAAGGGAAGGAGTTGTCATTGAAGGAGGAAGAGAAAAATCAGCTGTACACAGCATCCAGAGAGCAGAGGAGAGGAATTCAATGGTTCCACCAAAAGACATCCCTAGACCTAAGATGACAGAAGTACAAGTTATCCCTCCAACACGAGACCACTCTTTCCATTGATGTATGTCTTTATCCAAGAATAAGCCCTGTGTTTATCTGAGAAAGGTTTAATTGGTATTTTTCTTACTACACCATTTCATTAAATGCCTTTGCTTTGAACTGATTGTGTCTGTTGGTTGACTATTTAAAGGCAAATACATCAGTGGGGGCTTGTGACTCATGGAAGCCAAGGGAAGAGAGAGGCTCAAGAAGGGAAAGCTCAGCTGTGTCAGATTCTATATAGGGATCAAGAAGAATCAGTGCAGAAATAGTTCGGAAGATAAAAGGAAGAACTTTCTAGCAATTAGAACTGTCCAGCAATGGTTGCCAATCTCCTAACGCAGCAAGAATATCAGGGAAGGCTGGGCGATCATCTGTCAGGAGTGTTTCAGAAGGAATTCCTGCATTGGGAGGGAGGTTGGTCTAAATGACCTGTAAGATGTTTTCCAACTCTGAGACCCTGTGCCTTTCTGTGATCAATCTCTTTTGCTAAAATTAAAACCTGCTTACTCTGTTTTTGAGAACAGCTGTTCGCTCTCTACTGAGCAAAAACCCCCTCCACATGCTTGAAGACAGCTCTTAAGTCACCTCTAAGCTTTCCTTTCTTCGGGCTAAACAGTCTCACTGCTTCCTCTCCTCCTACGTGCTGGGGAGACAGCAAACTCCAGATTGGAGAAAAACTGGGGGCTGCCCAGGCTGATGATTTGTTGGAACTCTGAGAAGCCTTGTTGCTTTTCAGGAAGTTTTTGGGTTTTCCCTTTTCTTGCTTATTTCACTGAGTCTTTATGGATCAGAACTGGTCCCCCTCCCCCTTCCTCCCTCTCCCCCATGCCTGGATTGAATTCCAGTAGGGACAAGGTCCTCTGGTGCTCATCTTCCCTCTTTCCCCCTCCAGCCACCCCCCTCCCCATAATTGGGTGGAGCTCTGTGTGGGCAGACTTGCCAAGCAGTGTTTCCTAGGCAACATCTCAGTCTGTCTCGTGTTTTGCTAAGGGCTCCCAGTCCAGGCTCAGCTAGTCACAACCTGGCTGGGTGTCCCCTTTCCCCTTTCCCCTGCCAAGAAATACCCTAGCAAGAGCAGTAGTTGCTGCTAGATGGAAAGAAATCACCCTCTAGACTTTCAGAACAAATAGCTTGATGAGGCTGGGTGGGAGAGAATGTTTTTTTATATGTTATAAAACATAACCTAATTTTTTAAATCAATGTGTGGGGATTTTTTTTTTGGTGGGGTAGTGTTGCTTTTTTTTCTTTTTTTGGGTGGAATGGGATGGCAAAACCTTTTTCCTAAATGGAGTGTCAGTAATTTTGGCATTCAATGCTGCCTTAGAAATTGTTCCCAGCTTCTATAACTTGCCCCTCTGTGTAGGAAAAGAGGGGTGAGGTTCAAGAAACAGGCAAAGAACAGCCCTAACATCATTTCCCTCCTGCTTTGGCTGGAGGATAATGATAGCCACTGCCAGGGTAGATGCCTTCCCACCTCCCCCCTCAACCCCCCACTGCCCAGGCATCTTATTTTGAAAAATAAAATAAACTAAGAAGACATATCGCTTGTTGGGGATCCAACCAGCAGAAGGCCCGGATCTTAAAATAACTCCTCCTCTGGGGTATGGGGTGGTGGGGGGAGTCACATCTCAAAGAAGCCAATGGAAGGGTTTGAGGAGGAGGTGGGGCAGCAAGGCCCCAGAGAGGTTGGTTCCCTGAACGTCCTTTTTCTTGCGGCCGGGGCCCCCACAAACTATGGCATCCTGGTGGACTGATGTCAGGGGAGGGGAGGTGGCAGCTGGGGGCCCTGGGAGGGGAGGCAGGAGGCAACATGAATCAAGTCCTCTCAGGGACTGTTGCCCCAGCTGTGTGCTTAGGGGGAGGGGATGTGTGGGGCCAGGGTGGGGGGCAGCAGGCCAGAGAGGAGGCCTGCAGGCTCTGATTCTTTCCCAGATGACCTGGTGTTATTTTTAGCTCTGGAATGCTACCCCGGAGCCCCTCCAGGTTTATTTAGTTTCCCTTTGCTGCCTGAGCTCCCCTTAGTGGAGAAAACAAGATAGCTGAGCAGTCTGCCTGAGGCTCAAAGCAAGAGGAGAAGGAGAATGGGACATTAGGATGACCAAGGAAGGGGAAAGAACCTGGGGATAAGCAGGACTTTAATCTTAAATAATTAATTAACTGAGGCCCTTCCCAATGGACATTTGAGTCTTCATCTCTCGTATTTGCTAACTTGTGTCGTGAGGTATAGTAAGCAGAGGGCTAGATTTGAAATCAGGATGACCCAGGTTCAAATTTGTCTCTGAACCTCTTTAGCCATGTGACCATGACAAGTCACTTAACCTCTATCACCCTTAGATCTTTTACCTGTAGATAATGCCTGTAACGGCAACTTCCAAGACTTAAATGATGTAATTATGTAAAACACTTTGTAAACCTTAAAGTCTTATATAAATGTAGTATCTAGGTGCATTGACTCACAGGGCAGATCTCTCAGAGTGGGTTACCGCAGGTTGAAGGTACTGTGTAGATAAGAACTCTAATGCCGTGGCTCACAAGCCCCCACTGATGGGTTTACCTTTAATAGTCAGCCAGAGGGTACAATCAGTTCAACGTATAGGCATTTAATAAAATGGCATAGTAAGAAAAATAGCAATTAAGCATTTCTCATATTAACCTGGGACTCACTCTTCTACAAATACATGTATCAGTGGGAAGAGGGGGCACACATTGTTGGGGCAATTTATGATCTCGTGGTCATTGATGTTTTTTAGTGATACCATTGTACTCTCTTGCTAGGTCTCCTCTCTTCTGATCTCTACTGGATTCAGTCTTTGGACGCAGTCTTTGCTAGATGGCAGCCACTGCAGCCTCTGTGGCTCTCCTGGACAATTTTCTGCAGAACTAGCCTCTACTAGTTGATGCCATTGACAGATGATGCCAAGAACTGCCCCACCAGCTACCCGGCGGTGGGCTTTTCTCTCTTCTGGTCTGAGCTGAAATCTAGTTATCTCTTTCTTATTAGAAAAATAGGCTTAACTATTCTTTTTCATTTGAAAAGCAAGAGAATTTTCTTTTCTTTTCTTTAAAAAAAATAGCACTTTTAGGAAAGCAGCTTCCCTCAGACATAAGACTAGGAAATAAGCCTTCCCTATAAGGGGGAAGGACATGTAGGTGGTGTAGTGGGTAGAGTGCTAGACCTGGAGTCAGGAATATCTGAGTTCAAATCTGACCTCAGACACTTACTAGCTATGTGACCCTGGGCAAGTCACTTAACTCTGTTTGCCTCCATTTCCTCATCTTTAAAATGATCTGGAGAAGGAAAAGGTAAACCATTATAATATCTTTGCCAAGAAAACTCCAGTGGGGTCATGAAGAATCAGACATGACTGAAATGCTTGAACAACAACAAAAATAATGGGGGGGGGGAACTCCAAACCTCCTCAGCTTATTTTTTTCCCCATTTCAAAATCTTCTGTCTTGTTTCCTTCAGAATCTTGGTTATGAGAGCTCCCATCTCCCTCAGGAGATTCTCAGTCCTAGAGGCCAAGCTCTTCAGAACAAAGGACAGAGCTTCTTCACTAAATAATTAGTGCCTTTGGGCTCAAATCTGTCTTTTCTTCTGACTTAATTTCCTCTCAGGACCTTGGACAGTCTCTTCCAGAGACCTCACCTTAGTTTATGGTAAGCATTCTCTATGACTTCTGATTATGATCTCTGAAGCCTAGACCAGGGGTGGGCCTTAGGGCTGCAGGTTCCCCACCCTTGGCCTAGATCATCCCTGGTCATTACCTAGGACAAGTCTGTTTGCCCTATAACTCCAAATATCTGGGGGTACAAGGTTCTCAGGTTTCCCAGATCTAAACCTTTTCTATTTTCCATGTATAGGGCTTGGCCATATTTTTGACCTTTCATATGCATACATGTCCAGCAAAGCTTGAGGAGGCTTTGACCTCATTTTTACATAAATGTCAGTTACTTTTAAAAAATGTAGATCTGGATTTGAGAAGTTGGAAAGCTGGCTCATGGCAATGTGTGTGTTTGGGCAGAGAGGGCTGTGTTTTGTTATTCTGGACTTCTATTCTGCCCCTCACCCTCAACCTGTAGGGTCCCATATCTCTATGGGTAGGCAGTCTGAGTACTATTTGTAATTCCCATTCTTTTTTTTTTTTAATTAGGCAATTGAGGTTAAATGACTTGCCCAGGGTCACACAGCTAGTAAGTGCTAAGTGTTTGATTTGAGGCCCGATTTGAACTCAGGTCCTTCTGACTTCAGGGCCCATGCTCTATCCACTGCCACCTAGCTGCCCCCTGTAATTCCCATTCTTAAACGAAGAAACATTCCAAGATGCTTTCAACAGAGTAAATGGGAGCTTAGCATGAACCCTAGAAGACATTCCTTTGCCCTGGGAGCATTCTATGTATGGGATGGATTGTATGCCTAACAATTATACTGCTGTTGCTGCTCTCACCTTCTTCAACTAAGGGAAAGGATTCAGCTCTGGACCTAAGTATTTGGTGGCCAGGTTAAGTCCTGGGGGATGCTGGCTTCTGAGAGGCTTTATGCTCTTTTTCCTATCCTCTTTGACCCTTTGTATCCCCGACCCAGAGCCCTCAGGACAATGGTTCATGTCCAGGGTCTTATAGGAAAGGCAGGATTAGAAAGGTACTTGTACAATAAAAATCAGGTATGGGACAGGTATTTAAAACACAAAACATTCAAAAAGGTGCATTGCAGGAACTTATAATAGAATTCAGCAACTTGTAACTGTAATAGAAGCCTTCATGTGTCCAGTCAGCTGATTGGGATGAAACACCTTCCCTGAAGTGTTATGAGAGCCAGGAGGGCTCACAAATTCCCAGTTCCTGAGTTTCCCTTCTACCTTTGTCTAATCAGGAAGGGAAGGGCCTGAGACACTACTTTGATGTTTCTTGTCAAGGTTATTCTCAGCCAGGATGCCTGTGCGTAATCTTTTTCTCTCTAAATATCTGTTAGCATCGATCTGCCACAATCTCTTCATCTTTCTAGGGTTGCAGCTGTTTTGTGAGGCGCTGTTGCCCACTGGCCATAGGCCCAATGCCACGTGGAATAGACAACATGAAGCTACTTCTCTCATTGATAAGGTATTTACCTTCAGGCCTGGAGTGGAGGGTGGGAAGGTGAGGGAGAGGGCAGCTATGTGACCCAGTGGATAGACTCGTCTTCCTGAATTCAAATCTGGCCTCAGATTTGAGGCCAGCTGTGTGACCCTGACTATGTCACTTAGCCTTGTTTGCCTTGGTGTCCTCATCTGTAAAATGATCTGGGGAAGTCAATGGCAAACCACTCCAGTATCTTAGACAAGAAAGATCCAAATGAGATCATGAGGAGTTGGACACAACCAAAAAATGATTGAACAACAAAAAGATGGAGGCTCTCTAGATGGAAAGCTGTAGCAAAATGGTTCACTTTCCCCAGTTCTGGGCTAAGAGAGTTCTATGAATTTTATATAATAATAACTCACATTTATATAGTGTTTTACAGTTTAAAAAGTACTTTCCTGGTCACAACCCAGTAAGGTAGTATTATTGTTCACATTTTACATATGAGGAAATTCCATATGAGGTGAGAGGATCTAAGTGACTTGCTATGTATACCTAAGAAATGGTTATGTAGCTAGTTGGTGGCTGATTCTCGAACCCAGGACTTCTGACTCCAAAGTCAGTGACCTTTCCACTATATCTCAATCCCTCTCTCTAGGGTCACAGGATCATTAATTTAGAGCTAGAAGACATCTTAAAGATGGTTAAATCTACCTCTTTCTCCACCCTCCGCCCCTTTTATTTTATTAATGAGGCAAGTCACAGCTAGAGAGATTAAATGGCCTGGGATCAAAGAAGCAGGGAGTGAGTACCACTCCTGGTACTGAAGCCTCGGTCCTCTTGATTACAAATCCAGTGATCTTTCCATGATACTGCAGAACACAGGACAAGGGCTTGGTCTCCTAACTTATTATTCTGCCCATTAGAGAGCCCACTGAGTCATTCCACCTCAGGGGTCCAACACCAGCTTTTCTTCCTTATCCACCCCCACAGGAAGAAAGAGGATAAACAATCTCTCTGTAGATGCTTCGCTTGGGCTTAGGGAGAGGGTGGTAACACTTTGGGGGGCTGTGTCTCCCTCCCACTGCTGGTGTTGCTGTTGATGAACTCAAGGGAAAGGCCCTGGGCTCCAAGCAGACAAATGGGAGGGTGAAAATAACTGGCTCAAAATAACATGGTTGGCTCTCCCCCTCCCCACTGGCTGCTGCTTCTTAGCCTCAGAATCTCCCAGCTGTTTCTGCTTATCTGAAGCCAGTGAAACTGGTTGCCTGGATACCAGGCCTTTTGATTAGCAGCTGAATCCCCCAGGGACAGGCAGTGCTGCCTGCCTTTCTAGCCAGACCTTTCTGGCATCCCTAAGTCAGGAAAGGAAAGGAAAGGAGAAGAGAGGGGAGGAGAGGAAAGGAGAGAGGAGGAGAGAAAAAGAGAAGAAGAAAGGACAGGAGAGGAAAAGGAAAGGAGAAGAGAGGAGAAGAAAGGACAGGAGAGGAGAGGAAAGGAAAGGAGAGAAGAAGAAAGGAGAGGAGAGGGAAAAACCTGAAAAGCTTTCTATCTCGTTCCTCAGGTAGCATGAACACTGTTCTCACCTTTCTCTCTGAACATTATATCTCAGGGTGGGCAGCTAGGAGGCACAGTGGATAGAACACTGGCCCTGAAGTCAGGAGGACCTGAGTTCAAATCTGACCTCAGATCAAACACTTGACATTTACTAGCTGTGTGACCCTGGGGAAGTCACTTAACCCCAATTGCCTAAAAATTAAAACAAAACGTTATATCTCTCCTCCTCTGCCCCCGACACCCCAGCCCTTTACCCTTTCTCTTTCCAAACACAGGACTCTGTCTAGCCCATATCATCAGTGTAGGAGATGCCTCTCTTTCCCTAGCTCTAGTTTGGAGTGATGGTTGACCCCTAAGAGGAAATGCTTTGTTTCAGACTTAGAACTCTAACCTCACAGAATTAGATCCCAAAATTTGGGCAGGACTTCAGAAGTCGTCTAATCCATCGTGACCCTGAAATGGGAATCCCCTTCTACAGCTTCTGTGACAAGTGGTCAACAGCTGTAGAAGAGCAGTCTGTATCTGGCAGCCACATGGACTCTGGGGCAGTCCCCATAATGACTGGAAAGGAAAGACCAGTCACCCAACTAGACAGCATGACTTAAGCCAGCATGCTTCAAGGAGGACTGGGTGTGAAATCTGTTTAATTTAGAACAACAGCTTGAGAACAAGAATATTCTGCAAAGAGGGGAACCTCTGTGTTCTAAGAAGGAACAGAAAAAGAAGCCTACAGGGCTAGAGGGAGCGACTCACTGCTGGTGTCCCAGATCCTGGACAAGTCAATCTACTGACCTTAGAGGCTCCACTGGGTGGGGTGGGAGAGAGGGGAGGAGATGCAAACTGAAGAGAAGGAGGAAGAGGAACTCAGCTAAATAGCAGAGACGAAGGAGCCTCTGGGAAAGGCAACATGAAGAGTTCAAGATTGGACGGAGCCTGGGACAGGTCTGGAAACTAGCTATCCTGAGCACCAGCTTAGAGGCTCCCTAGCAGATCAGACTGCCAAACAACTGGAAAAGGGAATTGGAAGTAAAAGGCCAACACTTATGAAGACTCCTCCCCAACCCTCAGGGATGACATCATTTGGCTCCTCTAGTCTGAGTGTGGGAATATGAATGAGATAGGAACTGGGGGAGACTGGAATCACCAGGTGATTTCCCCATTCAATCTTTCACCTCCTCACAACTTTCCCCTAGGCCACTGCTTAAATCACTCCTTGACTGAAGAAAGGAGTACAGGATTAGGAGGTTGAGGAGAGAAAAAAGGAATAAATGAATAGATGGATGGATGGCATAAATAAATTGATGTGTGAAGGGCTGATCACCAGACCTTCTGGATCCAATATTCTACCCTTCCGGGTTCAAGGACAGAACAGAAGAAGGATGACAGAAGATTTAAAAAAAAAAAAAAGGAAGGGAGAGAAGAGAGCAAACCATTTTACAGGGACTTTTAATTTTTTTTTCTCTCTCCCTTGAATAGGGAGTGAGATCAGCCTGTGGAAGGGGAACTGAGAGGGGAAACACATGAATAATGCAGGGAGGAACACATCACAGCAAGAAAATAGTTACTGTTTCATCAAAACTGTGCACGGTCCTCGAATACAAAATCATGGGGAGATAGAAGGTTGAGGCCAGGAGAAAGGAAAGCTGTGTGTTGTCCTTGGAATCTGTGTCCAACGAATTCGTTCTCGCCCCCACCCCCACCCTAAGGCTGTTTCTCTACCACATCTCCTCTCTCCCCTTCTCTGTAACACTTTGTAATCTCCTAAAATGGAGGATCAGTCCCTGTCTTTAGTTTTTGCTTCTGACTGTTGCTTTTCTGATGTTACTTGACCAAAGCTCCCAGAGGGTCCCTGCTGATTCTGTGGAAGGGTAGGAAAAAGAAGGCGAGTTATGTAATCAGCAAGTATTGCTCCTCTCCCCTGGACGCTTTTTGCTATTTTTCAGTCTCTGATGTTAAAGGAATTTGAAAACACTTACATCAAAGGTTCTGAGAATTTCCTAGGGGGAATTGCAGAGGGGGGCTGGCTTGGTTGTCGGACCATCTTGGTACCCAAAATGCTCTCAAATGTGTTAGGACAGTGAAACACTCTCTGTCATTTTCCAGTTTCATGGATGACCGGATTTAGAGGGTGGGGGGGGGTCTGAGGGTGTGGAAAGATAGTTCTGAAAAAAATGCTTCAAAGGAAAATATCAGGACTAATATGAGTAGAAAGAACACAGGCCCTGTGTCTAGAGCTCTACAGAGTCTCATATCCGTCCTCTTCTTTCCATTCACAGTCTTTCCTGCAGCATCACCCTTTATCACTCAGATGACAGTAATAATCTTCTCTGTTGACTATAACGACAGTCTTCACCTCTCCCCAGAGCTGGTGCAGGTGTTGTAGATAGATGGCTGGCCAGAAAACCCCAGGTTCAAGCCCTGCCTCAGATGCATCCTAATTGTATACCCAGAAAAGTCAATTAACATCTCAGAGCTATATAGACAGCTCTCTAAATCTATAATGGTTGCAAAAGGTGCTGACCTAGAGGGATAGAGGGCCTTCCCTTACTCAGGGGCAGCTAGGTGGCACAGTAAATAGAGTGCCCAGGCTCAAGTCAGGAAGATTCATCTTTCTGAGTTCAAATCTAGCCTCAGACACTTACTAGCTGTGTGACCCTGGACAAGTCACTTAACACTTTTTGCCTCAGTTTCCTCATCTGTAAAATGAGCTGGAGAAGGAAATGGCAAACCATTCTGGTATCTTTATCAAGAAAACCCCAAATGGGGTCATGAAGAGTCGGACACAACTGAAAAATGACTGAACAACACCTTCCCTTAGGAGTTCCCCATATCATTGAAATCACAGGTCTACTCCTTATCTCAGGCTTACCTGCCTCCATTCTCTTTCTTTTTCAATCCATTCTTCACATAGCTGCCAAAATAATTTTCCTAATACTCTAGGTCTGACCATGTCACTTGTCTTTAAAAACTTCCAGCGGCTCACTATTAAATATAGAATACAAACAGCTTATCCAGGGGTGGGGAACCTGCATCCTCGAGGCCATATGTAGCCCTTGAGGTCCTCAAGTGCAGCCCTTTGACTGAACCCAAACTTCACAGAACATGTAGCCTCAAGGCCACAGGTTCCCAACTTCTGGCTTAGTCCAATCTTTAAGACCCATTACAATCTGGCTCCAAAGTACATTTCTAGCCTTATTTTGTTTTTTACTTCATGGAATTTTATTTTATTATTTTATTCCATACTTCATTTCATATTCCCTCTACATTCTGGATTATTGTCTTCCCTAATCTTACATTCTTCTCCCATGTATTTCTGCAAATCATCTCCTACGCTTGGAATGTCCTTCTTACTCAGACCTGACTGTTGACATCCTTGTCTTCCTTTGAGGCTCAGTTCTGGTGCCATCTGCTCCAGGAAACCTTTCCTGATGACCCCAACTAAAAGAGACCTCTCTCTCCCTTCACAAAATTTCCTAGACCATGTTGTCTGGTTTTTTCATTTGATATTCTGTGTTCTTCCTTATAGCATAGTTACTGATGTCCATTTCGCAATCGCCACTCTAAATTCCTTTGGGACAAGGTTCTTAACCTGTGGCCAAAAAGCTTTTTTTTTTTAAACCATTTTGATAACTGTGTTTTAATAGAATTGGTTTCACTTGTAATCTTACATGTCTTATTTTAGGCATCTAAAACACGTTTCTGAGAAGGGATTCATAGACTAGAACTGCCAAAGGCATTTATGACTAAGAAACCTTGTTTTAGGATAAAAGCATTGCCTTTTTTCATCTTTGTATCTACCCTTGTACCTAGGACAGTCGGTTTGCTTAGTAGTCATTTTAAAAAAAATCACTGTTCAATTGGTAGGCTGTATGGTGTGGTGGAAAGAACATTAAATTTGAAGTCATGAGACCATGATCTTATGAATTGGACTGGAATCATGAGACAGGTTTCTTTTGGCTTTGTTACTTGCTAGCTGTGTGGTCTTAGAGAAGTCATTTAGGAAGACAGGACAAGTCACCCAGTTAGACAGGGATCATGGCCAAGGCTCTGTTGGAACCAGCTCATACTGACTTCTGAGAGTAGATTGTTAAATTTTCACCAGGAACATTTTCACCTTGGAAATTGGCAAATACTGTAGATCAGGGCTTCATTTTTGGTTTTGTTGGTCATCTAGATTTAAAATTATAGAGAAAATGCAAATAATACCCACCAGAATGGGTTGTGCATACTTTTTTTTCCCCCAGAGATCCAGCTTTTAACATTTACCAGCACACTCTTGATTTTCAAAGCCAATCACTTAGCCTTTCTAGGCTTCAGTTTCCTATGTTAAAAAATGATAACATTTGTATTAATATAATAATAGACATTGATTTATACAGTACTTTATTATTATTATTATTATTATTATTATTATTATTTTTGGGCTAGGCAATGGGGTTAAGTGCCTTGCCCACGGTCACACGGCTAGTAAGTGTTATGTGTCTGAGACCGGATTTGAACTCAGGTCCTCCTGAATCCAGGGCTGGTGCTCTATTCACTGCACCACCTAGCTGCCCCCTATACAGTACTTTAAAATTTGTAAAGCACTCTGTATATATCATGCTCACTTAAGGAAGCTAAGTAGCACAGTGAATAGGCCATGGAGTAGAGAAGACCTGAGTTCAAATCCTGCCTTAGACACTTACTGTGTGACCTTGGGCAAGTCATTTAACTTCACTAAGTCTCAGTTTCCTCATCTATAAAATGAGTGTATTCATAGCACCTACTTCACAGGTTTGTTGTAAAGATCAGTGAGGATGACATGTGTAAAGCTCTTGGTAAACCTTAAAGTTCTATTTACATGCTAGCTATTATTATTTCAGAGATGATAAGAATGAGCCTCAGAAAGACAGGTAAGCAACAGACAACCAGCATTTATTAAGACCTTACCATGTGCCAAGCACTGTGCCTTTCACTGGGGATTCAAGTACAAGGAAAAAGAAAGACCATCCCTGCCTTTAAGGATTTTATCTTTTTTTAATTAAAAAAATATATTTTAAACTAGGGACCTTACATTTTAACAGGGTAAGACAATGATCCAAAGGGAGCTGAGGAGTGAAGGAGGGAAGGAAAGGTACTACATTGCAGATGGTGGTGCAGTGGATAGAATGCTGGGCTTGGCGTTAGGAAGACCTGAGTTCAAATCTGACCTTACATACTTACCAGCTGTGAGACCCTGGGCAAGCCACTTAACCATTGTTGGCCTCAATTTCTTCAACTGTAAAATGGGGATAATAATAGAATCTATCCCTTACGGTTGTTACAAGGATCAAGTGAGATAATGTTTGTAAAAAGCACTTGGCACAGTGCCTGGTATGTAGCTGGCACTATATAAACGCTTATGCCTTTCTCTTCCTTTCCCTGCAAGGCTGGGGTATGGCATCGAAGTCTGAAAGGTTAGAAGAAGAGGCAGAAGGTTGGGCAGCCTGAGCACCTTCCCAAAATGGAAGCTCCAGGAGGAGTTTACTGATGGGACACTATGGCAGGGATGTTGGGGGTGAGGAGGCCTGGGTGGAGATGATGACTGAGACACGATGGAAAGGTTGTTACTTGTCTGTAGTTACTCAGCTAGTAAATACCAAAGGTAAGATTTAAACCGGGGCCCTCCTGACTCTCGGTCCAACATTCATCAGCTGAAACAGGTACTGTCTTTCACACAGAGTTTCTGTGAGGCTCAAAGGGCGTAATGTATGCAAAGTATTTTAGACATTGTAAAGTACTGTATGATTCCTGCTGTTCAGTCATTCCGGTCTCGTTTGACATTTATAACCCCATTTGGGATTTTCTTGGCAAAGATACTGGAATGGTTTGCCATTTCATTTCCTAGCTCATTTTATAGATGAAGAATCTGAGACAAACAGGGGTAAGTGACTTTACCGGGGCCACCCAGCTAGTAGGTGTCTGAGGCAGGATTTGAACTCAGGTCCTCCTGACTCCAGGCCCGTCGCTCTGTGCCACTTAGCTATTATTACTGAGAGGAATTCTGGAGTGGAAAGAAGGTCTAACAGGAAATATGCAAAGTAGAGTGAAAGATACTAGATCCTGTGTAGGAGATAAGGAAAAGCACTGGCATAGTAAAGGGGATGGAAGGTGAGCCTGCTATCCACATGTAGATCTTACAGGTATCATGATTCCCTGAAGTACCTGCCAGGACCCTGCCATTTTGAATTTTAGGCCTTGGCTCAAACACCCTTCATTTCTCCTCTCTCTGTCAGGGTACACCAAGCCTCTACTTCGTGTTCTTCTTCTTAATACTATTCATGCACAATCCTCCATTCTCCCCACCCTTCTGTCCCTCTGTAGAGGGGCAGTGGTAGAGCCAGGGTGTGGCTGGTTTACCATCTGCTTTGACAAGTGAAAGAGCAGCTGCTGGGGGCGATAACTGAGGCAAGAATATAAAATTATCCTGGGAGGATAGCTTCACGACATGGCATGATTCAAATAGCACATGCATTGTGTGTGTGTGTGTGTGTGTGTATCTTTCTGCGCTCTTCAGCTTTGCATGCCTGAGTGCCCCACTTGCCTCAGCCTTGTTTGGAAAGAAAGACCATTTACTAAGCACTGACTACATGCCAGGTACTTTACAGATATTATTTCACTTGATTCTCACAACAACCCTGGGAGGTAGGTGCTATTATCCTTACTTGACAAGTTGAGGAAAAACTGCATTTGTTAAGCACCTACTGTGTGCCAGGCACATTAGAAATATTATTTCACTTAGTCCTCACAATAACCCTGGAAGGTTGATGCTATTATCCTCATTTTACAGCCGAGGAAACTGAGTCAGAGAAAGGTTAAGTGACTTGCCCAGGGTCACACAGCTGCTAAGTGTCTGAGGCTGGATTTGAACTCAGGTTTTCCTGACTCCAGTCCAAGTACTCTCTCCACTGGGCCACTTTGCCTGTCTTCTTCTTCTCATTTTTCTAAGGACATTGGATTAGAGGTGGATCATAGGATCAAGATCTGGAAGGGACCCTAGGAGTCATCCAGTCCAATTTAGATGAGGAAATGGAAGCCCAGAAAGGTGGACTTACCCAATGTCATTTAGTTATTAGGGCTAAGCTATGAACCTAGGGCTTATGATTGTGGATCCAGAGTTCTTTTCATCACATACTGGTGTGACAAAAGAGATCTCACATGAATCAGCTTACAGGCCTTCTAGCTCTGTTCATGGGATGAGATCTAGAGTTGGAAGGAACCTTAAAGGCCATTTAGTACAACCCATTTTACAGATGAGGAAATTGAGGCCTAAGGGAGAGTAAGTGATTTACCCGAGGAGCAGATGTCAGAGAAAGGATTTTAACCTAGGTCCTCTGATTCCAGAACCAGGGCTCTTTCCACTAGATCACTTTTTAAAAAATAAGTTTTTATTGATATTAGCTGTTTCCTACATCACCAGGAAGTCAATAAGACTTGAGTTCAAATCTGGCCTGAGATACTTACTAGCTGTGTGACCCTGGGCAAGTCACTTCATCTCTGTTTTAATCCACTGGAGAAGGAAATGGCAAACCACTCCAGTATCTTTGCCAAGAAAGCCCCATGGACAGGGTGGCCCATGGGGACACAACTGAATAACACCAACAATATCACCCTAGTATCCTACGTATCCCTCCCCTTCTCTCTCCCAAAGAGTCATTCCATATGCCAAATAGTATTTTTTTGGAGTGGAAAAGAAAAGCCAGCGCAACGGATCCATGCATTGGAAAAATTTGTTAGATCTGCAATATGTATCACCTGTGGATCTCCCACCTCTGTGAAGGGGTAGTTTGGGGGTGTCTTCTCATGTCTCTTCATTTGAGTCACACTCGATCTGCATCATTTTGTTATATTTGCTTTGGATTTTTATTGGCATGTCACTGTTCTTTCCATTCACATTGTTGTACTTCCTGAGTATATTGTTTTCTTGATTCTGCTTACTTCACTATGTATCAGTTCATGTAGCTCTTTCTGTGCTTCTCTGTATCCATCATGCATATCATTTCCTATAGCACAGTAATATTCCATGACATTCACATACCATTATTTTAGTCAATGGACACCTTTGTTTAAATTCTTCCCCAAAAGTACTACTATAAATATTTTGGAGTATATGGAGACTTTTTCCTTATCAATGGCTTCCTTGGGGGATAAGCCCATTAATGGAATCTCAGTTTCAAAGGGTATGGACATTTTAGCCCCCCCCCCTTTTTGCATAATTCCAAATTGCTTTCCAAAATAGTTGTACCACTTCATAGCCATCAACAATGTATTAATATGCCTATCTTTCCACACCTCTTCCAACACTGACTGTTGCCACTTTTTGATATATTTGCTATTTTGTAGGGTAAGAAGTGAAACCTCAGGGTTGTTTTGATTTGAATTGCTCTTTTATTAGTGATTGGGAGCATTTTTTCATGTGGTTGTGAATACTTTACAATTTCACTTTGAAAAATGTTTGTTTATATCCTTTGACCACTTATCTATCACTGAATAACTATTAGTCTTTTATGTATTTTAGATATCAAACCCTTATCAGAAATACTGACTCTTTTCACCACTCAACCATTTCCCTTTTTATCTAGATGCATTAATGTTGTCTTTGCAAAAAAAAAAATTCAGTTTTTTAAGTTGCCTCTTCTTCTGTAATCATAATATTATGTTCCTTCAGTTACTTTACCTTAGTCATCACATTGGCTGTCTCTCATCCCTGATTCCCTCTTCTCATATGATATACCTTTTCCTTTAGGATTTTATTAGTTCCTTTTGAACAGTGAGTGTAAATAGCAATTGTTTCTGTTTTGGCCAGAAACCCTGAGGGTCTTCCCCTCCTAGATTGCCTTTTTTTTTTTGACCAAGTAAAGAGGTCATTCTTTGCCTCATTTTTTACCTAGCTTTAATCACAGAATGGGTGTTGCTTCAGACAAACTGAGACCTGGGAAAGAACTTAGCTTAAAAAGGCCAAGGTCTCCCTCTGCATCCTGGGCCACCTGCAGTCATCCTGATCTCTATCTTGCCACTTGATCCAGAGGGTTCCGGAGAAAGAGTGAGGCTGGTGACTTTGAACCATCCTGCCTCGCTTAAATCCAATTCACTTGCATGTTATGACATTTCCTTTCTGATGTCATGGTCTTCTTTGAGAAAGAAAGACAAATGACAGTGGGTGTGGAATAGTGTTGTGTTATTTGAATATCCTTGCCTTTGTATTTGAACATTTTTCTCCTGACGGCATCTAGAGCTTGCTGTTTCTGAACTGAATTGTTAAATTTTACCATTAAGTGTCTTGGAGTTTGCAGCCTTGAGTTTTTTTTTTCTTTTGAGGCCATCTGTGAATTCTTTTAATTGGAATTTCATTTTTTATGTTCAGAAGTTTTGGACAATTCTCTTCTATTATTTCCTTAATTATGGTATTAAGGTTTTTTGTCCTAATAATTGAATATCACTTAGCATAATGCCTGGTACATAGTAAACTCTATATAAATGTTAGCTTTTAATTATTGCTATTACTATTGTCCTATTGTGTTTTTCTGAAAGACCTATGATCCTTAGTTTGCATCTGTGCATCCTGCCTTTGAGTTCATGTGTTTTACTTGCATAGTGAGCATTTTTGAAAATTGTTTTTTGTCTCTCTTCTTCTAGATTGTCCTTCCCTTCTGTGTATTTCCATTCCAAATCTGTTATTCTCTCTTGTTTCTTTGGTGAGAATTAACATCGCAGATTCTGGTTTTTCTATTTTGTTCATTATTTTGCTTTGCAGGACATAAATTCTGCTTTTATAATTCTCATTTCTCTTTTGAACCACTCATGGACAGCATTTTGTAATTTCATGTTCTCCTCAAATTCCACAGGGTCCTCTGTCTCGAGCATTGGACCATTTTCCTTTATTTTGTGGTATTTATTCATAGAGGCCTGAACTTGTTTACTAGAGCTGAAGACCATATTTCCTTCTGTTATTCCTGTTTTTCCTGTTGATTTATTTGTTTACGTTGAAGGTCTTTGAGTTGTTTTTTTTTCCTGAAATCTTTGGTACTTTCTGTCTCCCCCTCAACCTGTTTACCTTTCATTCACTTCCTGACTCCCTCCTCTCTGATTGTGGTTTCCTTGGGAGTTGGATCTTAAATCATCTCAGCCTCCTCCCATAGTGGGCAATTCATAGTTCACCAACCTAGATCTCTGCCCCAACTGACTTTTTGGGTGGGCAGAAATGGCACCAGGTGGATGCTATGCTCTTTGCCTCAGGCTTGGTGGAGTGCTGCACAGCCCCCCCCCCCACATATGGTATCCTGTCCTGGTGACCTCTCCCACTTCCTCTGTTGCTCAGTTCTCTGGCCCAAAATTGGCAGCTCAAAGCCTGTTTTCCCTGGCATCACTAGTTCAGAACTTTTCAGTGTTGGTGCTGCTGGGTTGTAGCCCCTGGCAGGCTTTTGCTCCAGAGCGGTTGTGGCCAAGTTGGCTGCTGAATCCTGAGCAAACTTCTGCAGTCCAGAGCCAGAGCCTCCACGGCACTGGAAAGAGGGAGGGGGGACAGGGGTGCAGGGGTGGGTTTTGATGTAAGCCTGTGCTGTGTCCTTGGGTCTGCTAGTGCAGCCTTGTAGCCAATAGCAGGGGAGGTGGTACTGAGGGTATTGAGTGGACTCAGGGTCAGTAGGCATCAGTTTTGGGGTTTGGGAGGATTTCTTTTTTAGTTTTCTTTTGGATCCTGAGCATCCTAGACCCTGGAAATTGCTAAAAAAATTTTATCCTTGGTGCACAATTTCTGTTTTGGAAAGGTTTGAGACATCACAGGGATAGGAGAAAATGTCTAGGCTGTCATTTGGTTGCTCATATGACCCAGAAGTTCCACTGTACCATGTTAACCCTGTGTGTGTGTGTGGGGGGGCTTGAGGAAGGGTGGGGAAGAGTAAAATGGGCCAGGGAAATATAGAACAACAGTTTCATCTGGATCACATCCACTGATCTCCTTCAATTCAACCTGTATGCCAGTGCTGGACAAAGCTTTCTTTTTCTTTTCTTTTCTTTCTTTCTTTCTTTTTTTTTTTGGTTAGGCAATAGGATTAAGTGACTTGCCCACAGTCACACAGTTAGTGAGTGTCAAATGTTTTGGTCTGAGGTCAGATTTGAACTCAGGTCCTCCTGATTCTAGGGCCGGCACTCTATCCACTGCGCCACCTAGCAGCCTCTGGACGAATCTTTCCAAAGCAGCTTTGATCTTACCATCCTCTCCCCTGTGGCACATCACACCCTCCCCACCCTCCTACTTCTGAAAGACCTTAGGATAAAGTCAGAATTTCTAGTTTGGTATTCAGAGCTAGACATATTTTCCCCCCAGCCTACTTATGGCACTTAGAGTGCTGGACCTGGAGTCAGGAAGACCCTGGTTCAAATTTGGCCTCAGACACTAACTGTGTCTAACAAACTTAACCCTGTTTGCCTCAGTTTTTTCATCTGCAAAATGAGCTGGAGAAAGAAATGGCAAACCACTCCAGTATCTTTGCCGAAACAGAATGAAACAAAACAAAACAAAACTCAACCAAAAACAGACCCAAATGGGGTCATAAAGAGTGGGACATGGCTGAAAAATGAGTAACCTGGGACAGCTAGGTGATACAATGGATGGAGCATGGGGCCTGGAGTCAGAAAGACATGCATCCAAATCTGCCTTCAGACACTCACTAGCAGCATGACCCTGGGAAAGTCACTTCTGCCTGCTTCAGTTTCTTCATCTGTCAAATGGGGATGATAATAATAGCATCTTCCCCAAAGGGCTGTTGTGAGGATCAAGTGAGATAATATTTGTAAAGAGCCTTACAAACCTTTAAGTACTTACATAAATGCTAGCTATCTTTATTACTTTTTTGACTTATTTCCTACCACTCCTCCACCTGAAAACTCTCCATGCCATTCAAAAACTAGTTTACTCATAGTTCCTCAGGTGCCTTATACATGGCACCTCACCCAAGTCCATGCCTCATTCTCAATGCCTAGGAAACTTCTACCCATCCTTCAAGGCCCAGATCAGGTTAACCTCTTCCATGAAGTCTTCCCAGATTGTTTCAACTCAAAACATTCACTGTGACTGCTCTATCTATAACTTACATGGCAATGAATCACTTAACTCCTCTGCTATATCTTCCTGTTGATGTTTAACTCCTGCATTGTTCTTTGACTTTGTGTGGATGTATAGCTTGTCTTCTGAACTTGTCTTGTGCACCTGATAGTTCTTGAGGACATGCAGTAGAAACAGCTCTAGATGCAGTCAGAAGTCCCATTTAAAAAACCTTATTCTGCCATTTCCTAACTGTATGATCTTGAATAAGTCCCCTTTATCTCTCTGGCCTCAGTTTTCTCAGCTATAAAATAGTTCCAGTAATAATTGCACAGCCTACAGAATTGTACAGGCCCATAGAAATGCTGCAGGGAGATTGATCTAGCAGTGAAATGTGAGATGGAATAAAAGGGACCAGACCAGTGGAAATGATCTAAACAGAGCTGCTAGTCTCCCCCTGAATCTCCAACCTGCTACGCTGAAGTTAGCATGGACAGTACCACCAAGACACATTTAACTGACAGACCTTTTCCAAGGTGCTGATCTTTTTTAAGCCTGTGGGGCCCAACCTCTCTTTGATAAGATAAGACCATATTTCTACCAAAATCTGTTTCTGCCAAAAAGCCTTATCACCTTTCAGTCAGATGACAGAATCTCTGCTTCTCCTGGTTATCACTCTCAGCAAAGAATGGAAAATGTACTCTGGGCCAGATCTTCAACAGCTTGGCATCTCACAGGCAATAACAGCCATTCAGGCTGGGGTGAGGAATAACAATGATGATGATGATATTTAGACAGCACTTTAAGTTTTGCCGGGTGCTTTACAAATATCTCATTGTAAACTCACAACAACTTCTTATTATTTCCACTTTATAGATGTGGATACTGACACAGACAGTTAAATGACTTGTTCAGGGTCACACAGCTAGTAAGCATCTGAGGTGGACTAGAGCTGGGGTCTAGTGCTGTATTCCCTGCACCACCCAGCTGCAGACTTTGTATGAGGACACGGGAATACAATAATAAACAAAACACTCCCCGCCCTCAGGGAGCATCATCTCTTGGATGACAGTTTCTTTTTATTTTGGATTCAGTAATTCAAGAAAACGACTACAGGAGGGGGTGAGGTGGGGAGGAGGAGGAGGAATTGCAATCTACGTCGGTAGATGCAATTCTGGCTCTTTTGAAGTTGAAATTTAGAAGTAACTTAATTTATTAAACGCCTGCCTTCCCACCAGGTAGCAGAATACGCTTATGGGTTCCTGGAAGCTCACCTACTAGGGAAGGAAACTATAGTCTGAAAATCCATGGGCTTCCTGAAAGGTGTGCAGTTTGCTTCCCCCAGCTGTTCCTTTTCTTCCTCTGAACAGCCCTTTGAGGAGACCTCCTCACAAGCTGTTCCTTGGCACAAGCCCAGGACAGAGCGTCTCCCCCTTTCCCACCTCCTTCTCTTTCTCTTCCTCCTCCTACAGCGGTGCCTTGGGCGGGAGGAGGTGGGTTGGCGGAGCAACTTGACAACTCTGAGAACGCTACGCTGAGCCGGCCTCTTTGCATGCACAGCGGAGGTACGCC
Source organism: Phascolarctos cinereus (assembly GCF_003287225.1). Taxonomy (NCBI): domain Eukaryota; kingdom Metazoa; phylum Chordata; class Mammalia; order Diprotodontia; family Phascolarctidae; genus Phascolarctos; species Phascolarctos cinereus. The sequence continues at coordinate 224,807,887 of NW_027555736.1, forward strand.
TGGGTAATGGGGCCGGTTGCCGTCAAGTCCCGGGGTGCTTAGTAGAAAATATGGCCCTAGGGGGTTAGTGTTTACCGAAGACAGCAGCCACCTGGCTCCGAGGGAATGGCTCTCCCGCCGGCACATAGCACAACACAACTCTCTTTTGTAGTGTCTTTCCTACAAATTGCATCCCCAAACCCCGTGTGCAGTCAAATAATACAATTATAGAGGTAAATAAGAGCTCAGGGAGAGAGAGACCATAAGAGGTAAAGGCGAGGGAGAAAGGAGACGCAGTCAGCTGAGATTTGAAGAAAGAAAGAGATTTAAAGAGATAGGGAACTCTCCTTGGGAAAGGATGCTGTGAAAAGTAGCCTGACGACCAGGATATTCTTGTGTTAGCAAAAGGAGGAGGGATTCAGCTGAAGGAACCAAACAAGTAGGTTTAAAGTCTGCTATATGAGCACAGTGATGAGCTCTGGGGAGACAATGACGAAAGTGATAGTCCCTGCCCTCAGGGAGTTTACACTCTACAGATGGGAGACCAAGGGAAAAGGTCTAAGGGGCACAGGAAGGCAGGTAGGTGGTTCAGTGGGTCAGAGCGCTGGAGTCAGGAAGACCCAAGTTCAAATGCAGTCTCTGGTACTTACTAGCTGTGTGACCCTGGGCAAGACACTGAACCTTGTTGGCCTCAGTCTCTTCATCTGTTATAAACGAGCTTGAAAAAGAAATGGCAAACCATTCCGGTATCTTTACCCAGAAAACCCCATGGACAGTATTGGCATGCTATGGCCCATTGGGTCATTCAGTGGAGTTGGACTCCACTGAACAACAACAGTATAGGAAGGGACACACCCAGACTGCAAGTCAGAGTACCTGGGTTTGAATCCTGACTCCTCCCCTTAATACCTATATGACCTTGAGTAGGTACCTCTGTTTCTTTGTCCTATGCAATAAGATGGTTGGATTAGATCATGGGTTCTCAACCCGTTTTTATGTTACCTACACTTTTGGTAGTCTGGGGAAGCTTAGGGACCCTTTCTGAGAATAATGTTTTTAAATGTACAAAATAAAACATGTAAGAAGACCAACTAAATTAAATATGTATTTATCTTTTTTTTTTTAAGTTTACAGACACCAGGTTAACCCTGGACTAGATCCTAAGCTGCCAAGAGACATGATAAGAGTTCTGGACCTCAAGTTAGAAAGAGCTGAGTTCAAATCCCTCCTCATATACTTTCTAGCTGTGTGACCTTGGGTAGGAAGCTGAATAGTGCTGGGCCTGAAGTCAGGAAGACTTGTTTTCCTGAATTCAAATCTAGCCTCAGACACTTACTAGCTGTGTGATCCTGGTCACACAGCTTAACTCTGTTTGCCTCAGTTTCCTCATCTGTAAAATGAGCTGGAGAAGGAAATGGTAAACCACTCCAGTATATTTGCCAAGGAAACCCCAAATGGGGTCATGAAGAGTCAGACTGAACAATAAAAACCTTGGGTAAGTCATCTAACCTTTCTGAGCCTCAGTTTCCTTATGTTTAAATTGGGGATAATAATGACACCTCTCTCACAGGGTTTGTTGTGAGAGGCAAAGGAGATAATATATGTAAAGCACTTCGTAAACTTTGAGGTGCTGTATAAATTTGAGCTGCTATTATTATCTCCAAAGTTTCTACCAGGCCTAAATCCCAAGATAAGGGTTATAATAGGTCAGTAGCTCATATTTGTAGAACATTATGCTTACAAGGCACTTTTCATACATTATCTAGCATGATTACTTTTATATTTTAGGTAAGAGACTGAGGTTGAAATCAACCAGGGAAGGCTATGGTGAAATTTGGTAGGGCAAACAAGAACCAGCTATAGATCATAGGATTATAAGATGAATAAATGAATGAATAAATGAAAAGGTATTTATTGAATGCTTACTAAAAAGTACTCTGTAAACACTGGGGATACAGAGAGGAAAATAAGACAGTCTCTACTTTTCAAGGAGTTTACATCTTATTAAGGGAGACACCATACATAGAAGGTTTTAGCCACGTCAGATGAAAAGGTCACATGCACCTTAGGGTGCAGTGGCAAAGCAGATGATAATGTATCATCTTTAATGTCATTTCCATGGAAAAAATAATATCCTTTTCTAATGTTGAACCATTTGAAAATGCCAAGGACCTTGGTGGAAAGGACTTTGTTTTCTGGGTCTTCAGTAGCTATGGCTGCCAGCATCAGCCTAAGCTGTTTCTGTAGGGGTTGCTTCCCAAGAGGATGTCATGAAGGGCTGGAATTCGAGTTAGACTGATGGTCTGGGGCCGGGGAGAATCAGTGATCTAGAGGTCAGAGGCCATCTAGTCCAAGATGTCACGTAGTCAAACCCTTTGTCTGTTGACGTTTGACAAATAGTCAAACTCTAAGTCTGTTAACATTTACTGAATGCTGTTAGATGCTTTGAAGCAAAACAGATACTGCTGGGCCTCACAGTGTATGGGCATCTGACTAGTAGAGTTGCCAGGGTATAAGATCTGGTCCTCAGTCTGGGCATTTTCAGAACTTATCTGACGCTATTCACCCAAGGGCAGGTGGACTTTGGGAGACTGATTCAGGTTAGCTGAATTCACATGAGGCTAGTTCATAACTTAGAACAGGGGTGGGGAACCTGGGGCCTCGAGGCCACATGTGGCCCTCCAGGTCCTCAAGTTCAGCCCTCTGCCTAGGAGCATGTGGCCTTGAGGCTGCAGGTTCCCCACCCCTGGCATTGTTGATTTATTAATTTGCACAGAGAATCTTAGCTGCCAAATAGATCAGAAGACTCCTGTGGGCTAGTTAGTACATTTTCTTCCCAGAAAGAGAGCCTACTTGGGAAATTAAATTAGGATCTGGAGGTTGCTAGGAGAAAAGAGAGCACTAGATGACCTTAAGGGACAATGTCATTAAGCTATGATAACCAAATGCCCCCATTCTTCACAATAGAGCTATCCAGCATAAACAAATTGGAAGCTCTGGCCAGGGTATCTGCTCCTCTGACTAGAGTTAGAGAAATGCTGAAAAATTTTTATCCTCCAGTTTTCCTTTTTCTAGACTCGTTACCAGGCACCAGAAACTCCTGTCATTATAACATTATCTCATGACATGTTACAATTTCCAAGATTATAGCTTATTTTACATTACTTCAACATTTCAAAAGATTGGTGATTTCATCAGTATCCTCCCTCCACCAACGCAGCTCACAACCCCCAACACCTCAGGAGATGATTTCACAAGTTGCTGTGGCTAAAAGGAAATTCATCACCTCACAGCTAACCCTCTGGAAATGAATGAATCTCTGCGGCCTTAACTAGGCTGGTTTTCAGAAGATAGACGGTCTGTTGCTGAGTCTGCACCGAAAGGCTTTGCCAATTAATGCTTATGCTGTGCTGGTGAAGTGTAAAGAGCCCAGAGGTAAAGGCAGGACCTGCAGTCAAGAAGATCTGAGTTCAAATCCAGCTTCAGACACTAACTAGCTGTGTGGCTCTTGATAGGTCACTTAACACTCTGTCTGCTTCAATTTCTTCATCTGTAAAAAGAGAACAATAACCCCTACCTCCCAGCATCATTGTGAGTATAAAATAATACTTGTAATGTGCTTGCAAATCTTAAAACATTATATAGATGCTAGCTGTTATTACTATTATTAACATAGGGTCACCTCTCTCCAAGCCAGGATGAGAAATCTTTTACTAATGGTATCTTGCACAAATTGTATTTTATGGTGTTCTCATTCTAGTGACATAGAAGCAATTAGCTTATGCTTATGCCAGCTATTCCTAGATCAATATAGGATGGGTTAACAAATCCTTTCTACTGTATATATTAACCTCATTTACAGAGAAGCATAGAGAGCTAGGCCTTGGAACCATGGGTTCAAGTTTTGCTTCTGAGACATAATGACTGTCTGAGCTTGGGCCTTAACCACTCAGCGTTCTAGGAAACTCTTTATTATAAGTTGTGGTGAAGGTGTTGACCTGCCTTGGTAGGAGGAGCTTCTTTACCTTGGAGGATATGAAGTCATAGGAATAGTCCTTATAATCAACAAAATGAAAATCCAATGGAATGAAGAATGTTTTTTGAGACTGTGATGTAGTTGGAAGAGCAACCCTGAGAGCTGGTCATAATCAGTTGGATGGACAACTCATAAAGGTGGTCTCTCGGTGTATATGTCATAGACAGACACTGAAAATGGATGGTGAGCTTGGCCAAGAGTTGAATTGGAGGAAGTAACTAGGATTGCTTTTGGGAAATGGCACAATGTTTTTGATGACTCTGGAGTCAGATGTCAAGTATGGCCTCTGATACTTTCTTCTTATGTGGCTATGGGCAAATCCTCCTTAACCTCCCTTGGCCTCAGTTTCCCATCTATATAAAAAGAGGAGGGAGATTGGACTAGGATCGACATCTCTTCTAGCTTTAAGTCTTGGATCTTAAAGACCTTGATCTTTTCCATGGTGGATAGAAGTAGGCTGCAACACATTTCAAATGAAGGACTACGTTGGAGAAGTGATACAAAGGGCATCAATAGAGACATTAAGGCTGGGCTGGTTACATAGTGAAAGTGTGGGATGGATAGCCGATGGACACCCATGGTATGGCAGTTGAACTCAGGCCCTTCGTGTGTTGGTTGGATCTTCTGTGGAAGATTATAGGAAGATATGGACAAGAGTTGCATTCTTGGTTGGGCTATTGTCCCTGGTGGTGAAGGTAGCCCCCACGTGAATGAAATCACAAATCTTTCAAAGTATCATTTACAGAAAGAAGTGCTGAATCAGAAAGTGCTGGGAGGCAGATTGCCATGGCAGATAGAGGGGCTGTCCTCAGACATGGGAAAACCTGGGTTCAAGTCGTGCCTCTGACACATATCAGCTACAATTTTAGACAAGTCTCAACTTCTCAATGACTCCAGGCAACTCTCTAAGACTAAAAGTTGGAGAACCATTGCCTATTTTCATTGGTGGGGGCCTATGCCCTGTTCTACATAAGGCCTTTCATGATGAAGTGAATCAGATAGTTGAGGGGTAGTCCTTAGGGATTGAGGGGGAGGGGATTGGATCTAGAGAATCATATGTCTACTTCTCAGATGTTCCCTGACCTTCTAACTCAGAAGACTCTTAGGGTGAGGAAGTCAAAGACAATACATTAATGGAAACCCAAACCCTATGGAAGCTGAGGTACTTTAGGGACGGAATAGAACATCCCTACCAAGGTCAGTATTTGTCCAGAAGAGCTGAGTGGGAGTAGCCATAGGCATGGCTCACCCTCCTTGGGGATCTTCTAGCTATTGCCTTAGGTAACAAAATACTTACCTTACCAGGTATGACCCACCCAATGGACTGATTGCATTTCTGTTTCTGTCAGTCACTTGGCTTACTCTTTTTCATGAAGGGACTTGGTCTCAGCTGTTTTTGTCCGGAAACTCAAGTAGTCTCTGACTTTTCTTAGCTCACATCCCTTTGGTTTGATCTTCAGCTAGCCATCAGATCTGCTAATACCAATTGCAGGGCTCCGGGCTTTCCCCTTTGATTTTGATTCCCAGGAGTCCCCATATGGCCCACTATCCAACTTGGCTTATTTCAGGAAGTTTGAGGGTCTTCTAGTCTTTTTGCCACTTGGATAATATCCTACACTGAAGTCCTGCTCAAGTAGTCCATCAGAATTGTCAACTGGACTGAAACGGGCCTCTAGCCTGTGGGTGGCCAGAGACAAGCAAAGAGAGCAAGTTAGAAAGGGGAGAGTCAGGACATAAACAATAGGTTAATTAATTTCAGAGTGAGGAAAATGACATGCAAATGGAAGGAGGGCTTAACATGCTGGACTAAAGGCAGGTCTTATACATGTCCTGGGCTGGACCGTGACATAATCATTTTTAGGTCTTGAGTTACTGTTCTCATGGGCCCTATGGGAACAGTATTGTCTCAGGTCTTGGGGGTCATGCTCACCCTTTGGGGCATAGAACCAGAGTGCCATACCTATTAGTGACAAAGGAACAGGGATTGTGAATATGTGATAGATGGCCCTGGGAATTAGGGGACGCTAAATCCCTCAGTGAACATCTGGTACTGGTCCAAGCAATATGCTTTGCTAGAGGGCACAGCCTACTTTCTGGGCCTTAGCTCTGGGAAACAGGATATCTCCAAAATATTTTGCCAAAATGTGAAGGTCACTCTAGGTTCTTTGAATTTGTGCTTTAGTAGGGGAAACCATTGGGTATAGGTAATGAAGGGGACTTGGAATCAGGAAGACCTGTATTTAAATTCTCTCCCAGATACTGATTAGCTGTGTGACCTTGGGCAAATCACTTGACCTCTGTTAGCGTTAGTTTCCTCAGCCGTACAATGGGGGTGATAATATTTCACAGGCTTTGCAAACCTTATTAGTTATTATTATATTTGCTGTCATTACTAAGTGAAACATGCAGGAAACAAAATGGTCTAGCCATTGTATTTTGTGATCTGAGTGGGACATTGAAAGAGAAAACCGATTAAGGGGAACTTGGAAATTAATAACCAAAGCCCCTACTGTTGACCAACTACCGGTGAGTTAATTTAAAGTCTTCAGGGTAAGAGTATGTTGTATTGATAGCAATATACAAAGGTCGCTTGAGCACAAGAGCACACTGCCAAATTGCCAAAGACCTGGTCCTAATGCCCTCCTCTCTTTGGGCAGTGATTTGCTGACAATATAAATATTAACTCAGATTGGGGTGGGGTAGCCATAGCTGATAGATTGGAAGGGAGGTAAGATACTTTATGGACAATTAAGGTAGGTCACAATGGAGTAGGACCCGGAGAGACAGCTTCCACACCTGACTAGAGAGTACCGTAGAGGTGATGCAAAGGTTTATGAGATTGCACATTGGCAAATACTAGAAAGGACCTCTCTCCCATGTTGTATATTCAATGTCCTGAATTCATACTACTTGAATGCTTGGCATTGATTCAGGATAGCCAATTTGGTAGGATGAGAACCCCCAGAATATCTATGTGAAGTTCTTATCTGCTGCTCAGGAGGCAGTATGGCATTGTGGTTAGATTCATGGTCAGAAGACTTAAGTTCAGGTGCTGCTATTGACAGACCCTGACTATGTATCTTAGACAAGTCCCTCTTACTATCCCATGTAAAGCTGTGGGACTCTGCCATTCAGTCAACAAACGTTTAGTTTTTTGTTTTTGCTTTTTGCTTTTTGGTGAGGCAATTGGAGTTAAGTGACTTGCCCAGGGTCACACAGCTAGTAAGTGTCAAATGTCTGAGGCCAGATTTGAACTCAGGTCCTCCTGACTCCAAGGCCAGAGCTCTATCCACTGTGCCACCTAGCTGCCCCTCAATAAACATTTAGTAAGTACCTACTATGTTCCAGGTACTATGCTAAGCACAGAAAAGAAAAATATGAAAGAATTAAAGACAAGCCCTGCCCTCAAGGAACTTACAATCTAATGATTGTAAGGAAGCTAAAAAGTGGGGGAAGAAGGGGAAAGGTTGTAACAAGGGGCAGGATGAAGATCAAAGGAGTTTTGCTGTTCTTGTTCGGTCATGTCCAACTCTATGTTTTCTTGGCAAAGATACTGGAATGGTTTGCCATTTCCTACTGCAGTGTGTCCCCATTTTACAGATGAGGAACTGAGGCAAATAAGGGTTAAGTGACTTGTCCAAGGTCACACAGCTAGTAAATGTCAAGTGTCAGAGGCCGGATTTGAACTCAGGTCCTCCTAGCACCTTTCTTAAATGAAGGTTTGGGGAAGAGCTCTTTACTCCACCCTCCAAGGAGAGGGGCAGAGGGTGATGATGAGGTAAAGAGTACCAAGCTCAGTGACCTTGCAGGATCATGAGTTCTTTCACTAAACACTAATTTGCTTTAGTGGATTCCTCACCAGGAGCTTGGAATACTGATGAACTCACAGGTCCAGAAAAAACAAAACAAAACAAAACAAAACAAAAACGGTCCTCCTGTTGAAGGAAGGGAAGGCCTTTGACTTTGTACTAAGGTGGAGAAATTGCCCCAGAGGGCCATGACCAGGGGCACATTGCCTGTAAAGCATATGGACAAAGGACATAACCTGACTCATGTATTTAGAGGAACTGTACATGCTGCCATGGAATGGGTACAATGAGGGTCGTGGGAGTAGTAGGGACAATTACCTCCCAATTACTCAGAACTTATCCCCTTTATCCCCGAGATTCAGGAGGAATGGACAGACAGAGTATCCTGAGACCATCATGCATAACGCCATAGAATACCAAACAAACGAGGTTTGCAAACCTTAGTGCTCCATAAATGCTAGCTCACTGTTGATGTTGAATTGTGTCTGACTCTTTGTAAACCCATTTGGGGTCTTCTTTCAAAGATACTCTAGTGGCTTGCCATTTTCTTCTCCAGTTCATTTTCCAGATGAAGAAACTGAGGCAAGAAGGGTTAAGTGATTTGCCCAGTGTCACCCAGTTAGTAAGCGTCTGAGGTCAGATTTTGAACTCAGGTTTTCCTGATTCCAGGCCTGTCACTCTATCCACTTTGACACTTAGCTGCCCTATTGGTAAAACATATAGGAAAGAAAATGGTCCAGTCATTGTATTTTGTGATCGGTATGGAACATTCCAAGATTCCCAAAGACAAAACTGATGAAGGGAAAGCGCCCCATCAGTGACCTTCCAGTAAACTTCTCAGGGACTGGTCCCTGAAGCCCAAGTAGAAGACAGCCCTGTAGGCACAGCCCAAGCTGGGCCCAGTGCTTGTGGAACCAGTTTTCAGGAGTATTCCTTCTAGGCTAAAGGGACAAGGTGGCTTGGATTCAGAGTTCTAGCCAGCCTGCCTTAGGAACAGCCAAGGAAATTAAATTGTATTTTGCTGCCACTGTGGCTAAGATGGGCATTTGTGTACTGGGGCTGCATGAGAGGAGAATTCAACACTAGATTTCCAGGAACCAAAGTCCACTGGATTTGGATTGAGAAATGGTGAGCCAGACAACCCTTGGCTCTGAAGCATTGAATCCCTGCTCCCCTCGCCTTTCCCAAGTCCATTCTACCTACACTCGTAGAATGTGCCATGTCACAAATGTGGAATATTATAGATTGTAGCCTGAGCAGTCATTCATTTTCAGTGACACTCCTGAACAGAAGTTACTCTTGTATCCCATGGTATAAAGGGAATAACTGATGCTTATGTGTCTCATCAGGTCTGTGCCCAAGTATTCTTGACCTGTATGCTTACCACACTCTAATTAAACTGTGGAAAGAATGCTGGATTTGGAATTAGAAGCTGCTCTTGGTTCCAGCTCTGGCTCTGCTATCTGCTACCTAGGTGGTCTTAGATAAGTCACTTCACCTGTCTAGGCTTTGATTATACCACCTGGGAAATGAAGGGGTTGTACCCAGATTTAAGGTTCAGAACTGGAAGGGACCTTTTTGGTTGTTCATTTGGTTCAGTCATGTCTGATTCTCATTGACCCCATTTGGGCTTTTTTTGGTAAAGATACTAGAATGGTTTGCCATTTCCTTCTCTAGCTCATTTTACAAATGAGGAAACTGAGGCAAACAGGGTTAAATGACTTGCCCAAGGTTACACAGCTGGTAAGTGTCTGAGTGCTGATTTGAACTCAAGAAGATGAGTTTTCCTGACTCCAGACCTGACACTCTATCTACTACAACATCTAGCTCCCCTAAAGGGATCTTAGAGGTCTTCTAAGATCCTCCCTCATTTCAAGGCTCAGAGAGTTTCAGTGACTTGTCCAGGGTCATACAGCTAGTAACACAAGCAAGATTTGAATCCAGGCTTTCTGACTCAAATCTAGCATTCTTTCCATTGCTCTAGGCTGGCTCTCTAGATTCAGTGGCTTCCAGTATTCTAACTCCAGTATTCTAACTCCAAATCCAACATTCTTTCCCCAGTTTAATTAGAGTGGCTTCCAGTATTCCCTCTATTCATCTATGATCCTCTTATCTCTATCTATCTATCTATCTATCTATCTATCTATCTATCCATCATCTATCTATCTATCTATCTATCTATCTATCTATCTATCTATCTATCTATCTATCTATCCACTCCAAGCCAAGCCAAGCCTCTAGTCAAATCTATATTTGTAGTACCATTTGTGTGGTCCTTTCTCATTCTTTGTATTTAAGATGGAGAGATTCTGCATGCATGCTGTTGTGACTGAGAAGAGGGATAAACCTCTTTCCATATAGGACAAATGAGCCTTTTCATGTAGTCTATATTCAAAGAAAGAAGAAAGAAAGGGAAGGAAGAAGAAAGGAAAGAAAGAAAGAAAGAAGGGAAAAAGAAAGAAAGAAAGGAAGGTACGGAAGAAGGAAGGAAGGGAGGAAGGAAAGAAGGAAATAAAAAACAAGTGTTTATTAATCACCTACCATTTGGCAAGCATTTTATTTATTATTTCTTTTTACATTTAAAAAAAATTAATTTATTTTGCTTTATCAACAATCACTTCCATAAGCTTTTGAGTTTAAAATTTTTCTCTTGCTCCCTTCCCCCCTCATTCCCCAAGGCGGCACGCAATCTGATATAGGCTATACATATGCATTCCTATTAAACATATTTTCACATTAGTGACGTTGTAAGGAAGAATTAGAACCAATGGAGGAACCACCAGAAAGAAGAAACAAAGCACAACAGAAGAAAAAAAAATAGCAAATAGTACCAAGCATTTTATTTAGCATTTTATCTCATCTTATTGTCATAATAATCCTGGGACATAGGTGCTATTATTATCCCAATTTTACAGATGAGGAAACTGAGACAAACATAGGTTAAGTGACTTGCCTAGGGTCACATAGCTAGTAAGTTTGAGGCCAGATTTCAACTCAAAAAGGCAAGGAACCACATCTTATTCTCTTTTCTAACCCTCTAAGCACCTAGTCCGATGGTGAGCACAGTTGATGCTCAATAAATAGTGGTTGATTGCTAATAATAACTCAGATTTTTAGAGGCCTTTGCGAAGTGCCTTTCTTTTTTTAAATTTTTTTTCTTGATGCCTTTTGTTTTTGCATCGCATTCATTTCCAAATATATCTTTCTTCCCTCCCCTACCCAGCAAGCAATCACTTGGGTGCTACACTTGTAATAAAAAGTTTTTAAAAGAAAGAGAAGAAAAATAGTTCAGCAAAACCACCCGGCACACTGGTGGTGTCTGAGTGTATGTGCAATAACCATAGTCCCCCACCTCTGAAATGATGGGAGACAGGTGAATTTGCTCAACTATTCTGCAGGGTTGAGCATATTTGTTATAATTTTGTAGCAGTCAGTTTCATTTTATTGTTCTTCCCACTTATTTTTTTGCAGTCATTGTGTATATTGCTTAAGGTGCTTTTCTTAGAACCACCTGAATGGAAGGCAGGTTGGGTATTATGATAAGGAGCGTTATAGGAAAGATATTGTGGAGTAGTAGGTAGCAAATGGGCCTTGAAGCCAGGAAGCTCCTTGGTTCGAGTCTTGCCTTTGACATACTGATTGTGTGATCCTGGGCAAGTCATTTAATTTCTTAATGCTTTAGGTAACTCCGAGACTATATATACATTGCAGAAAAGGTGCTGACCTGCTTCGATAGAGTTTCCTATAACAATGAAATCATAGGTCTAGTCTCTATCCATATCATGTGATACCTGAGATTCAGAGAAGTCCAGTGACCTTTGCAAAGCCCCCAGACTAGGAAGTGGCAAAGAAACTCAGGTCAACCAGCACTTATTAAGTGCTTACTATATGCCAGAGACCTGTGCTAAGCACTGAGAATATAAATGTAAGCAAAAGGACAGTCTCTTCCCCTCAAAGAGCTCATGTTCTGATGAGGAAAGATCACACGTAAAAGAAGCCCACAAATTTGGGGTGGGGAGTGGGGAAGGGGAGCCCAGAGATTCAGAAGAGGGCTGGGAGAGGAGTGAGGAGAAATGATTTGATCCTAGATATTCAGACTTCAGAACCAACTCTCTACTTTACCAAGTTATTTTTCCAATGGATGATTGAGCCATCCATTGGACTTGGCATATAAATGAAAACCAGGGCAAGATATCTTAACTTGGGGTTCAGGAACTTTTTTTTTTTACATTTTGATAACTATTTCAATATAATTAGTTTCCTTTTTAGTCCTGTGTATTTTGTTTTAGGCATTTTAAAATATAATTCTGACGAGTCCATAGTCTTCACCAGACCGCCAAAGGGTCAATGACATAAAAAGGTTAAGAACCCCTGGTCTAGAGAGAGAGAGAGCAGCAATCATGTCCTGGGCAGAATAAATCCCTACCATGACTGATCTTAAATCAGTGTTTCTGGTAATAGAAGCTCTGACTGCTTCTTCCCAGTAATCCTTTCACACACACATTCCCATAGATCAGGGAACCTGCAGCCTTAAGGACGCATGTGTCCTTAAAAAGGGTTTGTTCTATAAAATTTGAATTCAGTCAAAAGTCCACACTTAAGGACTTAGAAGGCCATAGGTTCCCCACCCTTGCCCATAGACACAAAGACATAGATATGTGTGTGCACACATGTATGTACACATAGGTCACTGAATTAATAACCAACCATCCCCGTTCTTTACACTACAAGCAACTAGAAGCAAGGTGTAGAATTTAGAAGGAGGTAGATTTAGTCTAGTTTAGGTAAGGAAAGACATTCTAACAATTTAGATTTGCCTTAAAGAGGAATGAGCTGCATTGGAACTAGTAAGTCTCCCCTCAATGGAAGTCTGCTGGTGAAGAATGTATGACTATTTGTCATTAACCTTGCAGAGGGGTACCATGCTTAGATACTGTTTGGATTAGATAGCCTCTGAGGACTCTGAAATTTTGTGAGAGCTCCACCAAACACTACTTCCTCAGCATTCACCGGGTGCCGACAGTAGGCTTCACTCTCTACCTTTGATGTGGGGGTGGAGAAAAGGGACTTGGGAATACACCTTGGACTGCTCTTGGAGAAAAGGCATTTGCATTGTGAAAGTATGTCAGGATGGCATATGTCTGCTGCTGGGGAAGGCAGAGTCTGGTGAAATGCTCAAGTTTGGGAGTTCTGAGCTGCGGTAGATCTAAAGGGATTGGATGTCTTTCATTCCCTAGCTGTGTAGCCTTGGTTAAGTCACTTCATAGTGACTTATAGAAGTGGAAGACAACTTAGAAGTCATTGAACTCCATTCTTTCACTTTACAGATAAGGAAACTGAGCTCACACAAGGGAAATGATTTCCCAAGGTCTCACAGGTAATAAGTGACAGCTGGAATTTGAATCCAGCTACTCATTCCAAATCTAGCATCCTGGTCACTGTTTTATGATGCTTACTTCTCTGAGCCTCTGTTTTCTCCTCTGAAAAATGACTAAATATCCTCTGCTAGCTTTAAAATCCTATTAAAAATGTCCAGAGCCAATGTCCAACACTCCTCCCTCTCTTGTTTCTGGTTCTCAGGCATGCCTGTTTTGGCAAGAAGGGGATCAGTTTGAGTTTTAATTGGTACTTGAGTTAGTGTGGGATGAACATTCTCCCCTTCCCCCTTTGGAAGAGGCTGAAGGGGTAGATTTTGCTTCTGTTCTTTGACTAAAATAATGCTAAGGAATAATAATATTTGTAATACTCTATCTTTTATTCATTATCTCTCTGTGGCACTGAGATGGGTTTTATGTTCTCATTCCCATTCATCCTCATAGTTCTATGAGGAATAGAAGAGACTGTGTTGACCAACCTGTATTGCCAGTGGGGAAACTGAGGAATAAGTAGGGGAGATTTATTTGTTCACATTCATCAGGGAGCCAAGAAGTAGCTAAGCTTGGAGAAAGACCTAGATCTCTATCCACTGTTAGACTTCTTGCTGTCTTGATGCATCCCATGTGGTGTGAAAAAAGAATGTGGGGGGTGGTGGTGATGGTGAGGAGGCTGAGACAGGGAAGGAGTGGGTAGGGGGAGGGAGAAGGAAAAGGAAAAAACCAATCTGGTTTCCATGACAACCACACATGTGAACCAGCTGCTGTCACCATGGAAACAGGAGGAAACTGCTCAGAGGCAGGAGAAGCTGTCCCAGGGGAGAAACAATTTTGACAAAAATACCCTTTGATAAAAATAAAAAAGAAATAACAAAAGCCACTTTCTCTGGGACTTGGGGGCATTGCTGAGTGAGGTGACAAAATGATGGGGACCTGGGCTGGGCTATCCAGTCTGTCCCAATCTCTTTCAGCTTCTGCATGTCATTTTGAGTCTGTTTCAGAGAATTACAGACTTGTGTTATTTTAGATCTGGAAGGGACCTTAGAGTACCTAGTCAAACCCCCTGATTTTACACATGAGGAAACTGAGGCTAAGAGAGATAAAGTGACTTAGCCAGGTTCACATAGTGAGTCAGTGATAAGAGTACCTGGGTTTCTATCTAGTGATAGAAGTACCTAGTTTCCCTGTACCATGGAAGAATGGGAAGGAAAATGCTGGGTCATATTGGTTACCAGGGACAGATGATCAGATTTTGAAATTCGTACATATGCATGTTGAGAGTGAGACGGGTAGGAAGAAAGAACAAGACACAGGGTATGGAGGATGAAAGGAGAGGAGAAGTCAGATTCCAATCCAGGTTTGCCAAAGGAGCCAATGTTTAGCATTTCTTTTGACTGGTCACCTACCCAGTTGGACCTTCTAATTTCTCTTGTGAGGACTCTGGCTCTCTTTCTGTCTCTCTGTCTCTGTCTCAGTCTCTCTCGGTCTCTCTCTGTCTCTCTGTCTCTCTCTGCCTCTCTGTCTCTCTGTCTCTCTGTCTCTCAGTGTTTCTCTCTGTGACTCTGTCTCTGCCTCTCTGTCTCTCTCTGTCTCTCTCTCTCTCTCTCTCTTTCAGTGTTTCTCTCTATGACTGTCTCTGCCTCTCTGTCTCTCTTTCTCTAATGTGAGGATCACTTAGGATAGAAAATCAAGTCATCAACGAGCATTTATTAAGTGCCTACTATGGGCCGGGCACTATGCTAAGTTCTGGGAATACAAAGAAAGGCAAAAGACAATCCCTGGGGGAGACAACATACAAATAACTATATATAAACAAGCTAGATGCAGGCTGAACTGGAGATAAGCAAGAGAGAAAGGAGTAGAATTAAAGGGGATGGGAAAGGCTTCTTAAAGAAAGTGAGGTTTTAGTTGGTGCTTGAAGGAAGCTGAGAAGCCAGGAGGTAGAGATGAGGAAGGAGAGGATTTCAGGCATGAGGGACAGTCGGTGAAAATGTCAAGTTAGGACATGGAGTGCCTTGTTCAAGAAACAGCAAGGAGGTCAACGTCACTGGATCAAAGAATTTACGTATGGGGTATAAGGTCTAAGAAGACTGGAAAGGGTGGGGGGGGAGCAGGTTATGAAAGGCTTTGAACACTAGAGAGAGGATTTTATATCCTCTTTGTATCCCTTTATATCCTGGAGGTCACAGGGAGTCACTGGAGCTTACTGAGTATGAGGGTGACATGGTTAGATGTGCATTTTTAAATGTATGAAATAAAATACATGGGTTCACAAAGTAAACTAAAGGTTAGTGAAATTAAAGACATACTCTTTTTTTCACCATCCAAGTCCAAAGACTCTGAAGTCTATCCCCAGACCTGGACTTCTGGTTAAGAACACCTCTGACTAACTGGAACTTAGTACGTAACAGGATAGGGCTGCCAAGCCAGGCATAGAGGATCTGTACCTTAAGTCTTGCAGGTCTGAAGTTAGTTCTAGAGAGGGCAAGTAGGGCTAGGAGGAACAGGTGGGCACTGCAGACCTGAGGAAAGACCAAGAAGGCATCAGAAGCCCAGTCCAAGAGACTGAGAATGAAGGGAAATTAGGGGTCAGGAACTTGGGCTGGAAGATCTGGGTAACAAGAAAGCATGATCTAAGCAAGGGCTCAGTATCTGTGCAATAGGAACAGGTACCAGTAGTCAGAGGCAGCTGGGTGGTGCAGTGGGTAGAGCACTGAGCCTGGAGTCAGGCAGATCTGAGTTCAAATTCAGCCTCAGGTGCTTATTGGGTGTGTGACCCTGGGTGAGTCACTTAACCCCTATTTGCCTCAGTTCCTCATCTGTAAAATAAGGACACTCTGGAAAAGGGAATAGCAATCTGCTCCAGTATCGTTGCCAAGAAAACCCCGTGGACAAGTTTGGGGGTCATGAAGAGTCAGACACAACTAAACAACATTAACGACAACCAGCAGTAAAAATGGAACTCAGTAAAAATACTGAGCCAAAGGTGCTTACATGTCTCCTGTCCAGGCCAGGGTGTGGATGGCTAGAAAGACAGAAATGTGGTTCTTGAGAACCTCATGGCATATTTTACAGAATCTTCCCGGGGGCAGGGGTGGTGGGGGTGGAGGGGGAAAGGGTAGGGGTGGGGGAAGCGGGGCAGGAATCCAGCCTGTTAATTCTAAGGAAAAATCTTTTGCTTCCGTATGGTTCTCCCAGGGAACCAAGAAGACCGCATCAGTTTCAGTTATTGCTCACCCCATTTGTATGTACAAATAAGGAAACTGAGGCATAGAATAACAAAGTGACTTGCCTAGGATTTCCCTTTTTCTCTTCCAAAGTTCCCTGAGACTGGATGCTAAGAGAAAGAGAGAGAGTGACCTTGAAACCAAAAGGACACAGTGCTAGAGAACAGAAGATGGTACATGTAAGAGAAGGTGGGTAAGGACTGGTGTTACTGCTGCCTATTGTATCCTGGACCGGCTCACAGTATGGCACATGATAAATGTAGCAGAGAATGATGGGAGGGAGATGGTGCAAAATGGACATTTTGGAACAGGGACTGCAATGACCACGATAATGGATTTCAGGTTTCTGTCTTGGGCTCTGGGTGGCCTCAGCCTCTTTAGCATCTCCATGGGATTTTGGAGGTATGAGGCGGTGGAAGGTTAGAAATTTTCCATTAGCTTCCTCTGTTGGAGCTGGGGTGGAGGATGATGGTGGGGAGGGGGTGGGCTCGCTGGCCTGCCTGGCATTCCTCTCCTCTGTCCCCTCTCTCCATCACTCTTGTCAGCTGCCCCTTGCTGCCACTGCCTCCTCTCTCCCTTCCCCCTTCATCCTCCAAGGCAGCTAACACATGTGCGGTTACCATGGAAACTGTGAATTCCATTCTCAAGCCATCCACATTGCTATGCTAGAAGGCTGAAAGGGGTGGGAGTGGGGGATCTGAGTACAATAGGCAGCAGTAACACCTGTGTGGGGACAGCTTTTGGTACCCATCTTTCCTAAAGTGGGCAGTCTGCTGTTCTATTCTTTAGCAACAGAATCGTTTTTGTTTCCCAGACACCCTCCTTCTCTCCACCACTATCCCCAACCCCATGTAAAAATTCCCTTTTGTTTGTGGTCACAGGCAATAACCAACAGGCTGCCCCTAAATCTCTGAATCATCCACAGAGCAAGAGATTATCTCACACATACATCTCTGGGTGGTACCAAACTGTGCAGATTTGCTGGATTATACAATGTAGTAAGGGAGGGTAGTGGGGGCATCGAAGAGATGGAGATGGGGTGGGGGAAGGGAGATTTTTTGCTCTCCTCTGTAACCCAGAATGCTATGGCAGTCTTAGAAATGATGCTGATTTTTCAATAGTAGGAAGACTGGCTTTATCTTTGGCAATTTTGAATTGTTTCCAGGAACCTAGCTTGGTATATGACCAGTTGACAGTGGTGGCTGACACTGGAGAGTAAGTAAAATAAGAATTATTATTACAAACCCATGCTTTACATATCTTTTATCTTCACAAAGACACTATGAAGTAGGTACCTTTATCATACCCATTTTCCAAATGACAAAAGTGAGACTGAGCAAGGTTCCAATGACTTGCCCAGGGTCATACAGCTAGTAAGTGTATGAAGGGTGATAAGTCAGGTTTTCCTGACTTAATGTTTAAACACCATTCTATTCTCTATGATATCTACCGACCTAACTAGTGAATTTAAAACAGGAACTTGAGAACTGCCAGAAGTGCTGTCCCCCTACACATTCCCTAGGCTATCATACTCACTTTTCAGTCTTGGCCTTCTCACCACCCCAGTTTATTTCTTCTTCTTGGACACCAGGTCATATTTATTCTTGAAGCACTGAGCTCAAGCATCACTTCCCCCATAAAGTTTTCTTCAGTTGTTCTACTTACATTGATCTATACAATCATTGAGATGCTTTTTTAGTCAGAAGACTTGGGTTCAAATCCAGGAAAGTCACATTGCTCTGGGCCTCTATTTCCCCATTTATAAAAACAAGCATTTGAACTAGATCATCTCTTTCTACTACTAGCTCTTTCTCTATAATAGGCTACCTTAAATTCAAAGTCATCAAACATGTATTAAGGATACTATGCCAGCAATAACATATGTAAAGTTCTTTATAAACCTGAAAGAGCTATATAATGCTAGCTATGGTTATATTGCTTTAAAGTTTTGTTTTTTTTTACTCACAAACTCTTTAAGGTTTACAAAGTACTTTCCTCACAATCCTGTAAGGTAAGAAGCTCAAGTGTTATTATACACATTTTACAGGTGAAAAAACTGAGACTCATAAAGCTTTGTTGTTTTTTTTTTGATAAGAAAATTTTATTATGTACTGACTCCTTACAGGCATCTAATGGTCATGGTCAATACCAAAACACTTTAGAACAATGGCATAATTCTCTGTGTAAGTACAATGTAGAAACTTAATAATGTATCACTGAAGGTCAAACATCAGAGAAACATCTGTTCGGAAGAAATGTAGAGCCTTGATCTTTCTCCTGTACTCCAGTTCTGTGTCTTCAACTATTTGCTGGATGTTTCTACGTGGAAGCCCCATAGGCAGCTCAAAGTTACCATATGGTACTATACTCGATGGTACCATACTAAAACTTACCAAACTTACTTTCTCTCTCTCTGTCTCTCTCTCTCTGTCTCTCTCTGTCTCTCTCTCTCTCTTCTCTCTCTCTCTCTCTCTCTCTCTCTCTCTTTCTCTCTCCCCCTTTCACACACACACACACACACACACACACACACACACACACACACACATTCACTTTTCCTCCAAACTGTTGAGAGCACCACCACCTTCCTTCCTACAATTCTAGTGTCATCTTTGACTCTTCATTCTTCTTTACACTGCATGTATTGTTGCCAAAACTTGAACATTTCTCATATGTGTCAAATCCTCATCACCTCTCACTGAAACTACTGCAAGAGTCTCCTAGTGGCTCTTCCTGCATCCAGCTTCTTCCTCTCTACAGTTCATCTCACAGATGCCAAATCGGTGTTCCTAAGGCTCAGGTCTGCCATCTCATCCTTCCTGCTCACAACCTTTGGGTGGCTCTGTATTGCCTATAGCATCATGGCTCATTACCAAATCTTTGTGCTCACAAAGATTGGATTCAATCTTGAGGTCTTCTCACAATAGTCCAACTTTTCGGTTCATACCTTCACTGAGGATTTCCCCTGGGAACATCGATCGATCAATCAATAAATATTTATTAGGTGCCTGTTATGGGTCAGGAACTATGCTACGTGATCAAAATAGAAAAAGAGGCGAAATACAGTCTCTGCCCTCAAGGAGCTTACAATCTAATGGAAGAGACAACATGCAAGCAAACGTATACGAAGCAAGCTATAGACAGAACAAATAGGAAATAATTAACAGAGGGAAGGCACTAGAATATAAGAGGGCTTGGGGAATTTGTCTTATGTACAGAAGGGACCAGTGGTTTGGACCTATGAAATCGTAAGTCTGGATCAAGGGACTTAGACAAAACATCAGATTAACCCAACAGAAAATATAAAGGACTCATGTCTGAGTTTACAGACTGTTTAAAAACAACAACAACAGCAAGACAACTCCACTCCCCTCTCCTGTAGGTCTTTGCTGGAGACCTATATGACTTTGATCAAGGGACAGCTTTTCTGAGCCTCACTTTCCCCATCTGTAAAACGAGGAGGTTGGGCTCGATGTCCTCCAAGCTGTCTTCCAGCTTTAGGTCTGTGATCCTATGACATTAAATCCTATAACTTCTAAGTCTGTCTTCTTAAAAATATGGTCCCCTAGACTTGGAGTACCACCTTATATCCTAGTCAGTCAGTCAATCAACATGCTATGATATGCTAGATAATATGCTACGAGTGAATGCAAAGCATTTACTCGGCACGCCGGGTCAGGCACTATGCTGAATTCTGTGGATACAAATACAAGCAAGCAAGATAGCCCCTGCCCTCAAGGAGCTTACATTCTAATAGAAGAAGATAACACAGAGGAGAACATGACTCTTCTTCACACACTCTACCTTCTAGCCAAACTCAGCTGTTCCTCACACTTGACACCCATCTCTTGCTCATTTATAGAGGCTATCCTCCCTGCTTGGAATTCAATCTCTTCTCATTCCATACCCCTTAATCAGATTCAATTCATTTCAGCCAATCTTCTCAGCTCAAGGACTGCCCCCTCAACAAACCAATCAGTGATCTCTTCCCATGCCCCAATTTTTAGTTTTTTCTTTCTCTTAAAATCAGCTCGTCCTTGTTTATCTGTGTACATGTCTACCACGTGTCTTCCCCCGTACCCCTACCTCCCAACATGACAGGAGAGTATAAGCTTTCTGGAGACAGGGAATATTTTGCTTTCATCCTTCCAACTCCAGCTCTGTGGTGTGGTCCACTGAGACTTGGGGCTTGAATCAGAAAGCCCTGGTGTCACATCCTTCCTCTAATACATACTATCTGTATGATCCTGGGCAAGTCAGGCAATCTCTAAGGCTATAAATTGCAGAACAGATGTAGATGCCCAAATGCTTTGGCAGAGGAAGTTTCTTTATTGGAATTTTCCAATATTAATGAAAACACAGGTCTAGTTTAAAAAAAAATTGGTTGGGCCTCACAATAATCTTGTGAGGTAGGTACTGTTATGATTTTACAGATGAAGAAACTGAGGCTAAGAGAGTTTTCATGACTCAGCCAGAGTCTCGTTGCTAGCAAGCATTTGAGGCCAGATTTGAACTCGAGTCTTCCTGGCTTCTTGACTCCAGTTCCCTGTGACACCAGCTACTATAACAGGTACTTTAGTCCAGCTCCCTCCTATTAAGAGAGAAAAACCTCCTGGGCTCTGAACTCTTTGTCTGTACCATTCACTTGGCATATACTAGTGTTCTGCATTGTTATTTAACTGTTCCATGTGCTGGTATTCCCAGTGGACAGCATTTACCTTAGGGACAGGGAAGATTTCTTACCTCTTATCTCTGACAGCACTGAGCTCAATTCTGGACATGTAATTAGTAACTCAGATCATCTTTTGTCACCTCAGTTTCTTTATCTGTAAAATGAGGTTTGGATAGGCAAGGTGATCTACAAAGTTCTTTCCAGTCCTAAAATTCGATGATTCTATTCTTGGTATGGAGTAAATAGTGGTTGAGTTGATACCAGGTGCATCAAATAGGAGGACCATACTACATTTGCATATGATGTGCAGGTATGGTAATTTTCACACACTTACCATTTTTAGACAATTTTCCAGGATATTATTGCTGCCCTGAACCTGCTATTTCTCTCCACATCTCTCTTATCTGTTCCCTTTTTCCTAAAAGTTAGTGCTCATCTTGATTACTCACATCCAAAATTTAAAGCAAGAAGTAAAAGAGCAAGCCTTGGACAACTAGGCTTTTGGCGAAGATCCCAGGCTGGGTCACTAGTGTTCCGGGGAGTTTAGAGAAGACTAATTCTAGGAAACTAGGTCCAGGCTGTGTTTATAATCTAGAAGCTATTGCCTTAGGGTAGCCTTATAATTTTTATGAGTCAGGTTTCCATTATTAGA
This sequence comes from Phascolarctos cinereus, assembly GCF_003287225.1. Classification (NCBI taxonomy): domain Eukaryota; kingdom Metazoa; phylum Chordata; class Mammalia; order Diprotodontia; family Phascolarctidae; genus Phascolarctos; species Phascolarctos cinereus. The sequence continues at coordinate 224,829,634 of NW_027555736.1, forward strand.
CTAAGTTCTTTGAATTTGTGGGATAGGGTCTTCACATTTGTATCGCCCTTTAACGCAGTGCTCAGCATACGGTATTACCTTAAACATTTGTTCTGATTCATGTTTCTTAGAGGGGAGGTAAGTGGGGAAGACTGAGAGGCTATGCGGTATAGTTAGTGGAAAGAGCCTTACATCTGAAATTTGGATACAGGCTCTGTTATTTACTAGCTAGGTGACCTTGGGTGAATCATACCTAACCGGGTCTCAGTTTCCTCATTTGTAAATCGAGGGAGTTGGGTCCAGTGAGCATTTTCAACTGTGAATTCCCTGAACTCTGTGATCCAGGTCTTATCAAAGAGCTCAACTCCTCCCGATGATTCTTTGTTCTCTTTGTTTCTTTCCTCTCCGTGTGCTCCCATGGCAAGACTGCTGGATTTGGAGCTGGCAGAGTTTGGCTCAAATCTTGGCTCCATCGTTTACATCTTACATGACCTTAGACAAGTTACATAATAGTTGAATTTGAGCACTGCCACTCACTGCCTGTATGACCTTAGGCAAGGTCAAACTTTACAGACTTACTCAGCTTCTATAGATCTCATTCAATCTCTGCAGCCCTCAGTTTCCTCATCTGTAAAATCAAGGATTTGTACTAGATGGTGGATAAGGGTCCTTAAATCCTCTAAATCTGTGATCCTATCTCTGATCCTTTAAGGAAGACAGAACCAGATGGGGAGGGTTAGGAAGCTGAGCACAAACAGGTAGAATTGTCACTGAAGGATGACCTTGACCTGGTTTCTTTGCTTGCCTATGAAACCTGCATACAGTCTCAAGAGGAAAGTTGCCTCCTTCCAAGATAAAAGAAGGTGGGGAGAGGGAAGGAGAGGGAAGATTAAGCAAGGAAGAAAAAGAAAGGATGAGAGTGCAAATAAAAAGGCTTTACTGAGAGGATGAAAGAAGAAAGAGAGAGTATGTGCTGGGGGAAGGGAGGAGGAAAGGGTGGGGAGAGGCAGAAGGGAAGAGAGAAAGAGGAACACAGAGAGAGCTTCCGCAGATTCGGCAGCAGCATCTTGAGTGAAGGGATCAGTGAAAGATGAATGAATGAACAAATGAATGAACAAGTGAATGAGCTCTGGTGACTCAGCGTCTAATGCTTTCCCTTCCCCACCATTAAATCCTTTATTGCTCAGCCCAGCTTCCACATGACACCCGTGGGGGAGGGGATAGGACTAGCTGGTTGCTGGAGGACTTTAGGTTCCCCTCTCCCTATGCAACCTTCTTTTAAAGGCCCTGACCAAAACTCTCCCTAGAAGTGCCTTCTCTCCTCTCCTTCTCCGTGCTTTGGGCCTCCCTGGGGGCTAGCTCTAAGGATCTACAATTCTCTCTGCCAGAGAAGCAGTCTCTGAGTAACTGATCACTCATCTTCACCCTGACTACTAATTCCTAGCCTGTTTGATAATAATGACGATGATAATAATAATAATAATAATAATAATAATACAATCAGAACCTGTCTCTATCTTTCCCCATTGTTAGATTTTCATGCTTTGCTACATATAACCAGCCACCTCCAGACTGCAATATATAACCAAGGGCAGGAGCAAGTGTGTATTTATATACCTGACAGAAGCTTCTGCTTCTGCCTGATATAGAATGAAAGTCAGGAATCCTAGGGATAGTTGTGTGTTGAATATGAAGCAACTCTTCTGAGTGCATTCACCCAAGTCATGCCACCCTCTCCTGTTTGACAGTTCTTCCTGGATGAGGAGGCAGTTTCCTTAGTGAAGGACCCCACCCTTATTTATGGTGAACAGAGAGTTCTATTTCCCAGATTCCTTTTGGGGTCTTACACAGAATTAGTGGCTTGAGAAAAAGGTATTGGGGCCGTTTTTAGTCTGGGAGAGGCAGGGTGGTATGGCAGATAGGGGACTGGACTTAGATTCATAAGACCTGGGTTCATATCCTATCTCTGATATTTACAGACTTTGGGCAAGTCATTTTCTGTGCCTCAGTTTCCTCACCAATAAAATGAGACAAGTTAGATTTGACAGTTTCTGAGTTCTCTACCAGTTCTAAATCTGTAGTTCTATCTGTTATCTACATTTCTGATAAGACCTAAGATTTCATTGCTATAGGAAATTTGCAATAAAGAAACTCTCCCTACCAATGAAGATTGGTACCTTCTCTGCAACATAGAAATTGGTACACTGAGAAGATACCTGACCTGCCCACAGTTACACCAGCCAGTATGCATAAGAAACAAAACCAGGTCTTCCTAACTATACCATACTGTACCGCCTATCTATCTATCTATCCACTGTCTGTCTGTCTGTCTGTCTGTCTATCATCTATCTATCTATCTATCTATCTATCTATCTATCTATCTATCTATCTATCTATCATCTATCTATCTATCTATCTATCTATCTATCTATCTATCTATCCACTTATAATCTTTGTTGTTGTTGATCAGCTGTTTTTCAGTCATGCCTACCTCTTCATGACTCCTTTTGGGATTTTCTTGTCAAAGATACTAAAGTGGTTTGTCATTTCCTTCTCCAGCTCATTTTCCAGATGAGGAAACTGAGGTAAACAGGCTTAAGTGACTTGCCCAAGGTCACACAGCTAGTAAGTGTCTGAGACAGGATTCGGACACAGGCCTTCCTGACCATGCCCAGCGCTCTATCCACTGTACTACCGAGCTCTCCCATAATCTATCTACTTATCCCTTTCTTTATCTATTATATATCTACCTATCCTATCTATCATCTATCTATCTATCTATCTATCTATCTATCTATCTATCTATCTATCTATCTATCATCTATCTATCTATCATCTATCACCATCTAGCTATCTATCCCTTTATCTATCCATCAATCACCTATCTCTAGTTATATGTGTATGTATATTTATATATTGAGCAGTTAGGTGGCATAGCAGATAGAGTGCTAGGTCTGGAGTCAGGAAGACCTGAGTTCAAATTCGGCTTCAGATACTTGCTAGCTGTGTGACTCTGGTCAAGTCACTTAACCCTGTTTGTGTCAGTTTCCTCATCTGGAAAATGAGCTGGAGAAGGAAATGACAAACCACTCCAGTATTTTTGCCAAGAAAATTCCAAATGAGGTCATGAAGAGATAGACACAACTGAACATATTTATATATTACATATGCATATATATTTTTATACTTATTTTTTCTCACATTAAAACTGAGTTAAGCAAGACATTACAAATAGATGGAGAAACTAACACTTGAGGAAGCAAGTGTTTTAAAATTATAAGATTAGGGCTAGAGAGGAACTTAGACATCATCCAGGGGAACTCTCATTTTTACAGATGAGGAAACTGAGGCTTTGAGAGGTTTCAACTTGCTAGAGATCAGTCAAGTAAATAAGTATCAGAGAGAATTTGAACCTGGGAAATGTGGTACAGTGGGGAAAAAATGCTGGCTTTGGAGTCAGAGGGATTGGGTTTATAATCCTGGTTCTGCCCCTTACTTTCTGTCTGCATGACTTTGGTTGAATCACCTAGCCTGTATGGAACTTAGTTCCTCATCTTGAGGTTAAGGAGGCTGGACTAAATGACTTGAACGGTCCCTTCCAGTCATAATTGGATGGTTTTATGATCCTCTAACTTCAAAGGTAGGCCTCTTCATTACATCACACTTACCTTAGGTTACCCAGCTAGTTAGTGGAGGACCTAGACCTGGGATTCAGGTCTCCTAACACTCACTTCAGGACTTCTTCATTAAATCCCTCAGTTGGGTGGCAGGCAGAATGTGAGCTTCTGCTAAGCCAACATGAGCTTCTTTCTTCCTCTTTTCATCATAATCTCTAGAGGTACCTTATAGTTGTTCTGGTTGGGGAGAGTCTCCCCCCTCTCTCCCGAAGAAACTTATCAGCTGGGAAAGCAGTCAGGCTCCACTGGGCCAAAACTCCGCCCAGCTTAGGTCACGAGGAGTGTGGTCTCTGGGGATGTTGCCTAGATCACAAGGACTATTGTCTTGGGGGATGCTTCGAGGAGGTTTCATGGAGACTTATTTTTGTGCCTGGGGCAAGTTCATTGAAGGGGTCAAGGAAGCTCTGGGAATGAGGGAGGAGGCAATGATGGTATAGCCTCAAAACTAGCATGAATGTGCCCCAGGGGCAAGAAGGGCTAGGGACTTTACAAACTGATAATAGGAGCAATGGGTTGGCTGTGTGTATACAAGGAATGGGTAATGGGTTAGATGAAATTTCTCTGTGACTCTTCTCCTTCCCTTCTCCTCTTCCCAACCCTGCACCCCTTTCCCACCATATACAATGCTAGAGGTTCATTCTGTGTGGGGTAACCTCTGGCTTCAAAATGATTTAACTTGCTGCCCTGTTATTTTATTACCTGCTTGCCTGACCCTTCCTCCATCTTTTGGCAACAGAAAGGCTTTCTGACTTCCATGTATCAAATATGCATATGTGATTCCTGGTGCTTAGGGAAGGTCATGCAGACCCCAAGCTACATGGAAGGGCAGGCATCCACATGCCCTCTCATGTGCAAAGATTCAAAACGAGCAGTCACAACTCATACTCAAGGCCCCTGGGTCCTTGTCACCCACCACTCCTAGCCCCTGGATGTCCTGCTGAAGGTGGTACCAATGCTATCCTCTTAACCCCTGCCACCACCATTCTTTCTATTCCTTCTTCTTAATTAATGAGGAAGTGCTTCTATTTTCCTGGTACCAGGGGCTCCTGTGAATTCCCCCTGTCATCTTCGCTCTTGTCTCAGGTTACATGTGTGTATTTGGACAAGGGCTACCCTCGACCATGCTCCTACCTCCCTCTGCCTAGACGCCACTTTCATTCCTGCAAGGACCTGATGATGCTGAAGCTGAGACAGGCCCCTGGTTGCTATGGTGATGTCCCTCCCATGTGCTTCTGGGATTGTAGGACTAGGAAAGTGCTGTATATGTGTGTGTGTGTGTGTGTGTGTGTGTGTGGTGTGTGTGGTGTGTTAGGGATATGGGGATGGGGGAAGAAGTTATTGAGTGAATGAAAGGAAAAATACAGGAGAAGGAATATAGTAGTGCTGGGGATGGAGAAAGGTGGACCAGGGGAGGAACCTGTGTAAAGGTCACAGGTGAGGGACAATACCCCTCTTCACGTGGAGGGGGCCTATGGGAAGCCTCATAGGATGCCACATCTTCATAGGCTTCTAGCTAATGTCAGTTCATCTTCCCTCTGCCCAGGGTCCCTTTGGGCAGGTTCTGGAGGCTGGAAAATTCCTCTTCTTTTTCCCACCCTTGCACTTTCTCTCTGTCTCTGGTGGTGGTACTGGTAGAAGGGATGCTGGCGAAGGGAGGAGGGGGAACAGATTTATACAGAAACCCTTTTGGGTAGTTGTTTTTTCCCTAGCTCCTGGCTCTCTTTGACGGATCTGGTGGCTAAAAACATTTCTCACCTGGTAACCAACGCTTAGGTCATGTGTTCTCTGTACTTCCGTAGGCTGCCTGTCAGACAGCAGACTTGGGGTCTGTCACCAGCTCTTTCCCAGTTTTGTAGCAACCCTTTAGAGCTTGTCCTTATCTCATATGAGGATAAATTCTGAACAAAGTGAGAAGACAAACAGGTGCCAATCTTCACTGTCTGAGGGAGTGCCCTCCCCACCTCCCCCATTTAGTGAATGTTGGTTGGTTGATTGATTGGTGGGGTGAGTTCCTTTCCTGACTCCACCCTCTTCTAGGTGCTGAGGGAAAGCAGGTCATTCTTCTTAGCCCTTTAGTTCCCCTGCCTGCCAAAATCTGAGGTTCACCTTCAGTTCTCTAAAGCAGGGACCCCAGAATCAATTCCTAGTATTTTCTCAGGACATCATGATGATCATATTATTATTGAGGTCAGGGTCTATTTCAGTTTTGTCTTTGTATTCTCAGCATCTCACATAGTGCCTGGCACAGTGTAGGCACTTACAAAATGTTTGTTAAATAATTGGTTCTTCTTTCCTTCCTTGCTTCCCTTATTCCTCCCTTCCTCCCTCCCTCCCTTCTTTCCTTCCCTCCTTCCCTCCCTCCTCCCTCTCTCCTTCCTTCCTCCCTCTTTACCTCCCTTTTTCCTTTTTCTCTCCCTCTATACCTCCATCCCTCTCTCCCTTCCTTCTTCCCTCCCTCCCTCCCTCCCTCCCTCCCTCCCTCCCTCCCTCCCTCCTCCCTCCCTCCCTCCCTTCCTTCCTTCCTTCCTTCCTTCCTTCCTTCCTTCCTTCCTTCCTTCCTTCCTTCCTTCCTTTTTTTTGGACATAGCTAATGTGGGAATTTGTTTTTGCATGGCTATATGCATTTGTAATGGTTTTTGTTTTTCTAGCCTTCTCAATGGGTGAGGGTGAGGAGGTGGGACAGAATCAGAACTGAAAATAAAATAAAATTGAATTAAAAAAGCATTTTAAAATGCAGTGCTTGGTTTGGTGAGTTCTTCTGTCCTCTGGAGATGCTGCCTTTGGAAGAGTTTATTGAACAGATCTTCTCTAACTCAGATCATGGGTCTTCCCCTCATTCTGTACCATTTTTTTTTTTGCTATGTGTTCTATACTAGAATTCAGAGAATGATGATCTGGAAGGAAGCTCAGAGATCATTTGGTCCAATTCCCTGAGAAGGTAGGAATCATGCTGGTCACATGGTGAAGAGAAAAGAACAATGGATTTGTATTGAAGGACCTGGGTTTAAATCCTATTCTGCTGTATACTATTTGTGTGATCTTAGACAATCTATTATACCTTTCTGGGCCTCAGTTTCCTCATCTGTAAAAAATGAGGGGGAATGGACCATATGGCCCCTAACGTCCCTTCTGGCTCTAAATCTATGACCCTAATACAACTTACCTTTGGCATGAGGGGAGCAGAACAGCAAGGAAGATTGAGGGGGGGGTAGAACAGAGAGATGGAGACTGAAGGATTCAGAGCTGTAGGAATGGTGTTACTTGAGGGAAGACCAGAGGAGACAATAAGGGAGAAGATTTGGGGTCCAGGGATAGAATGAAGAAATCCCTGAGGAAAGGAGTGAGGCTGGTGGTGTGGGAGAGGGAGGTGGTCTAGAGCTCTGGAAAGGGAGACCCCAGGGAAGACAGGCTGCATATTTCCCAAAAATCTTCCCCAGGGCTCCTGCTGTGCTCCCTAGTCAGAGAAAAGGCCCCCTCTGCTCAATACAACATGATCTGTAATTTCCGGCAGACATTTGAGGTCCCTGACATCTGCATAATGTGTGCCAGTCTCTTAGCAACAGGGAACAGCTGTCTGGCATTTCCAAGATTAAACTGTAACTATACACGGCCCTTGCCAGGGGGATGGGGAGGGGGAGGGGGATAAACAGTGCCTCCTGGCATTTTCAAACTCATTTAGCTTTTATTCATTTCCTGCTCCCAGTAATGAGGCCAGGGATTCAGGCTGCTGCTGAGATAGCAGATTGTTCTTCAGTTAGATCTACTCAGTTCTAGCATGACTCGGTGCTGCCAGGACTAGGCGGGGGGAGGAGGAGAAGGGATGCAGGAGGGTAGCCCAGGGCAGTGTGTGTAAGGCGGAGGCGGGGGGGGGGGGGGGAGGGAAGAAGGGAGGACAAACAGGTTATGCCCTGAATGCCTGCCCCGAGAGGAAGAGTGCCGTGTAACCTTGAGCAAAACATTTAACCTCTCTTTCCTCAATGTCCTTATCCTTAAAATGATGGAGTAGGACCAGGTGGCCTTGGAAGGCCCTTCCGACTCCACATCCGTGAACCTAGGACAGCCAATGACCTTCTAAAGGAACGGTTCTTGCTTCTGAATTGTGTCCCCATCATCCCTTCTCGACTCCTTTGGCAAGCTTGCTTCAGTCTATGCATCTCTAGGGTTTGAAAATGGATTCCCTTCGAGCCATTTTCAGAACCTCCCCTAGTTCTCTGCCTGTGAGACTCCGGGCTGAAGTCCACAGTGACTTTGCCTGTCGGGGGTTAAGCAGAGATCTATGGATGCTTGAAAGCTTGTCTGCCTAGCCCTTCTGGAATGCCCAGCAATGGTTCGGGAGTGAGTCAGAGGACCTCATTGTGAATTTTGGCCCTGCTGATTAATGCCTGTCTGACCAAATTCCTTAACCTCCCTAAGCCTCCGTCTCTTCATTTTTAAAAAGAGGGGCTTGGGTTAGTTGACCTGGAGAGTCCTTTCTAATCCTAAGATTATGCTTGTATGAACTTGGTACTCTTCCCAGGTTCTCTGGGCCTGCTTGGATACAGGCAACTCCAACTTCCCAGCCCCTCTCTGCCTCCATCTCCTGCCATCTGGCTGTGGCTTCCTAACTCATGAACACGGTGTTTTGGTTTTGCAGTTAAAAGGAAAAGTATGTGTGGGAGAGGGTGGGGAGTAGGGGGGGAGTGTTGGTTAGGGCTGGGAGGGATTGGGAGGGAAAAACCCTCCGTCTTGGCCTTTGCTCCCAGTCGCCTGTTCTCGCCAAGGCCAGCATGATCCAGGAATCCATCAGCGGGTGCCAGCACCAACGCACTGACCCAGTAGAGCCAGCCAGGACTGGGGCTGGAGTCCTTCCCAGGGAGGATAGAGCAGAGGGCCCCAGGCAGCCAGCAAGCTATTGCTGCTGCTGCTGCTGCTGCTGCTGTTGTTGCTGCTGCTGCTGCTGCTGCTGCTGCTGACTCATCATCGATCCCAGCTGGTGAAAACTTTTTCTGGGGATAGCTGTTGCTAAGATTCCTTGGAGATGACTGATTGCTTCTGGAGCTGAGTGAAAACACTTTTGCATATTGCACACAAACAGGCACGAATTTATGTGCATGCCTGCATGCCCCAATGCTGCCCTTACACAGCCACACCAAAATGCAGATGTGTTTGTGGGCACGAGCACTGTCATTTTCACACACACACACACACACACACACACACACACACACACACACACACCCCTCCCAAAGAATAGCAACTGTCAGGTTTCATTCAGATCTAAGAACTCAAAGAGTTGGGGGAGATGCTGCCAGTATGTCAGGCTGTTCCAGTCTGAAGTTGAGTCTTCAGGTTGACTTGAAACATTCTTGGCCTCTTTCCCTCCTTTCCCTTTCCTCCCTCTGTTTCTCAGTTCCCTTCATTCTGTCTAATGACCTAATCTGCCCTGTCCCTCTGCCTGGCCAACTTTTTGATGTCTGGTGTTCTGACCACAGAACTGGGAACAGTTCTCTGAACTGGAAACCTGGCTCAGACTCTGACTTGCTTTAGGGGCTCATAGCCAGAGACAGACTTCAGCTCTCAGTGCCTCTGTTTCCCCATCTGTCAGAGGAGTAATAACAAAGCTGCCCACCCCTCTTGGAGAGCCCCCTCGCTGTAAGCATCCACGATTTCATGTTTGCAAAGTGCCGGGGCCTTTCTCTGATTGGAGCTGAGGGTTAGGCTGTTGACATTATTCTGGGAATGTTTGTTATTTTGCCGTCTGTGTGCCCAGAACTCTTGGCACCAGGCAAGTATGAGTGTTTAGCACTGAGGATCGGGAAGAGGGGGAAGGGCTCCTGGATACTATTGTCCTCATGGTCTATGACCTATGTCACGTCTCCCTCTTGTCACCTCAGTTTACCTATTTGTTTGGCAGGGATGAAAATCCTTGGGGGTGGGAGTACACTCAGTTATAAAGGAATAGGACTAGGAAGAGATGTGTGGACACCAGGCACTTTATTTATCGTGAGTTCTCTGGGGTGGTGGGCATGGTGCCATCATGATCCCACGCTCTTCCTCTCCCTCTGGCCCTTGTACCCAGCACTGGTTCAAGTACAGCTCCCGTCACCACCCAGGCCTCCTGGGCCAAATTCCATGGCCACTTCTCTCTGCGAATCAGGGCCCAGAATTAATACTTTTGGTCTCCTCCCATCCTCTTGACTTTGAGGGAAGGGATCTGGCCAGCCCAAATATGGCTGACTTCACTTGGCAGCTTGAGCTAGCTCCTTACCCATTATCCCTGCCTCAAAAGGCTATGGGATTCACCTAAACCAAAACCAACCAAACAAAAAAATCCAATCCGAAACACCGAGTTTGACTAGGGTCTTGATTTCTCCGTCTGTGAAACGGAAGAGTTGGATTGTAGGTCCTCTAAGATCCCTTGTGTACGATCTATGAAGAAAAAACACGTACGAGTCTTAAGAAGGTGACAGGATCATAGCTTCCTAAGAACCAGAGGCACTTAAGAGATTCTCAAACCCTTTCACTTTGCAGACAGGTCGATAAGAACTTGAGGGACTTGACCAAGGTCAGATAACAGTATGTGAGAGAGCTAGGATTTGAACTTAGATTCTCTGACTTTAACACCCAGCATCCTTTCTAAGATATCGTGTTCTTCTGTTGGTCCAGACTTGGAATGTCATTGGTAAGAAACATTCTTGGTATGGAAACTCCCTCTACTGCTACATATAGCCACTCATTTGTGGCCTATGGTATTAGAGTTGGCTGGGGGCATTGAGAGATGAAAAGAGTTTGCCCAAGGTCACATATATGACCCTGGTAAGACTTGGACCCAAGGCTTCTTGGCACTCCTGTCCACCGTCATGCTGTTTCTCATTTGACCTTGGTATGTAGGACAAGGTCATGCATCATGTCAACGTATGTCATGCTGCTTAAGACTATAAGCTCCTGGAGGGTAAGAATTGTGCTGACTGTAGAGAGCTCTGTACTCATGTACAAATGAGTGTTAACTCCAAGGTATTTAGGTCAATTGACTATATATTATACTTAGCTATCAACTGATAGGAAACATTTGAACAATGCCAGGTTAGAGCCTAAATCTCCTATTCTGATACTTATTTCTTTTTTAAATTTTTAAAAAAATTCACTATTATCATTATTATTTTTTGGTGAGGCAGTTGGGGTTAAGTGACTTGCCCAGGGTCACACAGCTAGTAAGTGTTATGTGTCTGAAGACGGATTTAAACTCAGGTCCTCCTGACTTCAGGGCTAGTGCTCTATCTACTGAGCCACCTAACTGCCCCCCTGATACTTATTTCTTTGCCAGGGCTCCTTGTTGTTGTAGTTGAGTCATTTTTCAGTTTCTGACTTTTTGTGACCATATTTGCAGTTTTCTTGGCAAAGATACTGGAGTGATTTGCCATTTCCTTCTCTAACTCATTTTATAGATTAGGAAATGGGGTGAACAGTGTTAAGTGACTTGCCCAGGGTCATATAGCTAATAAATGTCTGAGGTCGGATTTGAACTTAGGAAGATGAGTCTTCCTGACTTCAGGCCTGGTACTCCATCCACTTTGCTGCCTAGCTGCCCTCCAGGGCTCCTTACTTCCAGCCAGTGAATGGACAGTATCCTTCAGCAAAGCAACTTATCCTCATTCTATTTTTTACCACCAGCTGGTGACAAAGTCTACTGTTGCTGGCAAAGTCCAGTCTCATCCATGTTCATTGTGATGAGCTTAGATCCTTGTTAAGTGTTTTAAAGACATTAGAAAGGGAGACTGTCATTTTCCTTTGAACTTTGAGAGGAGATCTCTAGAGAGAAAGCTGGGCGAATGGATTTCCAGGAACAGGGTGCTGTAGCTTAGGCTTCTGTGAAGGGTGAGGGTGAAAGGCAGTGAATTTCTATACAGTGAATCCCAAGTGACAGGGAACAGAAATACAATGTGTCTGAAGCTGGTGCACACGCATGGAGGTTTCCTTTAATAGTGGCATTACTATTCTCCTACCTCACCAGTCATGGAGGATAGAAGACTAGGGTGCAAATACTGTAGAAACTCCATTTTAAATGGGTCTCAGTTCTTTACTATGAAGTGAGGGGGTTGATTTAGGAGGTCCTTGAGGCCCCTCCCAGCTTTAGCTCTACCATCCTTGTATCTCAGGAATCTGGCACGTTGGTGAAATCACAGCTACTATAATACATTGTAAAAATATATGGTGACTTCTCTCAGTTGCCTCATTCCTATCAAATCAGGCATTTGGACTAGATGGGCTCTGAAATACCTTATGAATCTGTGATTCTAACTATCCCCAAGCAACCACAGATTGTCACAATATTCTTAAATCCAATACCCCAAAGAATTGCATACAGACACAGACACACACACACACACACACACACACACACACACAGAGTGCAGGTTTCAGATTTGGTGCCTCAATTTTTTTAGGTCACTAATTTTTCATAGATTGGGATGGGTGGAGAGAAGACAGCAGCGTAATAGAATGAAATGTGATCTTGTATTGTTCTATAATTATTTCTTATTTCTGAATTTTATCTCTTTAAATACATTGTCAGCTCTTTGAGGTCAGGGACTGTGACCTTATACTTCTGATGCTTCTTCCACAGGGCTAGATATTGAGCACAGTTGGTGCTAAAGAAATGTGTAATATGTGAAATGGATAATTTGGACAGCTAAAACAGGTGGTCGACCGTCTCCTCAGATACATAATGTCTGGAAGCAAGGGGACAGACTAGATGACTTCTCAAGATCCCTTCTATTCCTAGAACTTCTGGAGTTAGAGGTACCACTGAGATAAGGTAGAGCAGAAAAAGGCCTCCTCATCCTCAGCGTCTCCCCTCAGCCCCACCCCTGTTCTCCTCTCTTCAGCCCCATACTCTATTCCTAGGGTTACAGTCTGAGGTAGTGAAAATAGCCTGGGCCTGGGAGTCAGGAGACCCTTGTTCTACTTTCAGCATTGCCCCTAGCTAGTTGTGTGATCTTGGGCAGGACATTTCCCCTTAATGCATTGTTTTCCTCATTTATAAAATAATAGGGCTGGGCTTCAAAGGCCTTTTCCATTCTTAACCTGTTCTGGTACTAAGTTTTTGTCTGTGATCAAATTCCATTTACAAGCAAAAGCAAAGGAGCACATAGCCTTCGATAGAGAGCTATCTAGTATTGAATTTACCCCCTTTGTATCTGGGAAAGAACAATTACAATCTAAAGAATGAACCTCACTCCTGCAGCGCACCCCTCCTCTCACATCTGAATCTTTTATCCACCATTATTACCCAAGTCAGTTCCTACATGCTTACATACATACACACACACACACACACACACACACACAGAGTCTTTCTCTCTCTCTTCTTTCTCACACTCTCTCTCTCTCTCTCTCTCTCTCTCTCACACACACACACACTCACACACATACAGGCACACATATACAGATACACAGTCTCTCTCTCTCACACACTCACAACTCTTATACTCTCTCACACACACTCTCACACACACTTTCTCTCACACACTCACACACTGTCTCTCACACACACTCTCTCTGTCATACACACACACACACACACACACACACACTCTCTCTCTCTCTTTCTCCTTACATTGCTTTCCCCAGTTGTTATGGCTGATAATATACCCAGAATATCGCCTCCTCTGTTTTCTAGCTCCTTCTGCCTCTGCCTCTCCCACTTTTTCAGCTGTTTCTCCTACATAGAGAAGTTTCTTGCCTTCCCTCCCTTCCCCACCCACTTTCTCCTTTTTTTCCTTGAGAAAGGATCTGTCACTACAACCTTAGAAAGGAAAAACCATGATCTCTAAGCAGAGACTGACCCACATCCCCATACTAGTCAGGTGAGGTGAGGGGCACTGGGGTCTCAGAATAGCCCTACATAAAGAATGGATAGACCTTCTTAATGGGCCCATTTACTAATCCTTTACATTATCTCCTCCCAGAAGCTAAAAGGATTGGGGCTTGGAGAAATCAGAAGGGCTAGAAGAGAAAGGAATGAATGAAATCAGCAGCATGAGACTCATTGGATAGGTTTCCTTGGAAGTGAGAGGACTTTAAAGATAGAAATAGATACACAACCAAGCTAGAGAAAAAAAAAACAAGCTATCAATCATTTTTTCATTTTGAATCACCTCTCCAGTACTAGGGGAAGCTCAGGGAAAGGTTTCAAGGTGAAACAATCCGAGACTGGTTGCCAGAGGAAGCATGGGGAAAAAAATTAAAATTTGCCCCTTGCACACAAGGAAGGAGAAGAAATGAGAATATGAAAATCTAAGATAGGGAAGATTTCCAACAGGTCAAACTGCTGCTGAAATCATAAGACAAGACTTCTCATCCCAGTGTTTCTGCATAGTCTGCCCTCGGGTTCTTCCCCCTAATGCAAGGCTGTGCTGCAGTTCCAACAAGAAAAGCATAAACCCTGCTCACCATAAGCTTACGTCATTAAAAAATAATTCCCTGCCTTAAAAAACAAAACAAAACAAAACAAAAAACCCCTCGTATTTATATGGTGCTTTGCAGAATGCTTTCCTCAGAACAGTTTGGGCTAATGTCACTGTGGAATGATATAGTCAGAGGACCCAAGCTGGAAAATATTTCTCCTCCCTTTCTGGATGGGCCTCAGCTTTTTTGTCCGTAAGATGGTAACATGCATCTGAAGATCTCCAAGGCTTCTTTGGGCTCTAAAATCTTATGGTCTAGGTACCAGGTAGTGAATATGTTATCTCCATTTCACAGATGAGGAGCCTGAGGCTAGTGGTTAACCGCCTTGATCACAGAGAAACATAGTTTGTAAGTGGTAGAACCAGCACTTGGATCCAAATCTGCCTTTTCTACTACATTGACCTTTTGGCAATAAGGATTGGGATAGTCTATTTTTTCTTTCTTTCTTTCTTTCTTTCTTTCTTTCTTTCTTTCTTTCTTTCTTTCTTTCTTTCTTTCTTTCTTTCTTTCTTTCTTTCTTTCTTCCTTCCTTCCTTCCTTCCTTCCTTCCTTCTTTCCTTTCTTTCTTTCTTCCTTCCTTCCTTCCTTCCTTCCTTCCTTCTTTCCTTTCTTTCTTTCTTTCTTTCCTTTCTTTCTTCCTTTCCTTCCTTCCTTCCTTCCTTCCTTCCTTCCTTCCTTCCTTCCTTCCTTCCTTCCTTCCTTCCTTTCTTTCTTTCTTTCTTTCTTTCTTTCTTTCTTTCTTTCTTTCTTTCTTTCTTTCTTTCTTTCTTTCTTTCTCTTCCTTCCTTTTTCTTTCTTTCTCTTCCTTTCCTTCCTTCATCTTCCTTCCTTCCTCCTTCTTTTTTCCTCCATGTATATCTATCTATCTACTATCTATCTATCTATCTATCTATCTATCTATCTATCTATCTATCTATCACCAATTGCACAACTGGGATTCAAATCCCATTCTCTAACTCTGTACCCAGAGTGCTTTTTTGTTCGTTTTCTGTCTCTGTCTGTCTCTCATCTGCTTTTCTATCTTCTAGCACTGGGGAGGAAATCCCACTAAAGTCTGCAGTGAAGGAGACCCCAAAGAAGGTGGGCCTTCTAAATCTCTTTATTTTCCAAGATTTCTTCTCCTCCCCATCTCCCCAGGTCTGTCTCTGCTTCCCTTGCCACTAGGCTCTGAAAGTGTTGGTATCAAATGGCTTTTAACCCCAGAGGAGATTGAAATGCTTCTCTGACTTTCAACAGCATTCACCTTCACTTCTCCAAGGAAAACACAACTCAGAAGCATTAGTAGGAGCGTCTCAAAAGACAGTGGGGTGAACAGGCCAGGGAGGGAAGGAGCAGATACTCCACTGGGGCAAAGAAGAGCAGAAGCTATAGCCTCTGAAGGGGTGACGTTGGGTGAGAGAGCTAGCTCAGGTAGCTGAGGAAGAGGAGGAGGAGGTGGGGGGGCTACATCATTTCTCACAATCTTCTACTCTCTTAAGCAAGGTGCTTTATTATGAAGTGAGGCACCCTGTCAATTTTAAAGAGGTATCTTAATGCCTAATTACTGTCCTAGAGACGCCTTTCTGCCTGGACACTTAGCCCCCAACACAAGGGGCCTTTAGGGTTTGCAGACTGAAAAGCTGCGCCCTCAGTAGCCATTCCTTCAGATTCACACTGACACCCAGTGGACATGAACAGCATCACAAGGAAACATTTCCCTTCTCACCCCACTGTCTTTTGACAATAAACTTTCATAGCTCCCTACTGACTCCACGATCAAATATTATTTCATGTTTATTTCATCCTTTTTAGTTTCCATTTTGTGCAAGTTTTAAAATGTGCATATTTACTAGTTCAAGAGTGCGTGTGTACAGTTTATAGGTGAGTAAATATACACACATATTGGAAGTTCATGCTCAAGTTTTTCTTTTAGTTGATAGTGGTGCAAATCAAAAGAAGTTTGGAGACCACTGGTCTAGTCCAATGCCTTGGAAAAGACTAAGGTGAGTTCTTATTGAACCTGGTCCTGGACCCACCTTGTTTCATTTTAGCCATCTCTAAACCATGGTGCCTGTACCCCAATTTCCTTCTTACCTTCATTCACCAGAATTCAGAATCCCTCCCCTGCATACCCTGGGCTACGATTGATAAACTTTCACCTTATCTTCTCTGGTCTAGGGTCCACCACAACACTTTTGGGTCATCTCCAGGCACATACGCCGACTTTCCAACTTTTGCTCCCATATACACATTGTCTTCCCTATTAGGATATAAGTTCCTTGAGGTCAGGGTCTGTCTTGCTTGCTTGTATTTATGTCCCCAGAGTTAAGCATAGCGTCTTGCACCTAGTAAAAGCTTAATAATTGCTCATCCATTCATCTATGTACTCCATGGTCCAGTCAACCAGCCCTTCTTGCTATTTCTGGAACACAACACTCTATTCTCTGTCTCTATATGTCTGTGTGCTGGCTTACCTCAATACCTGGAACACACTTCTTCCTCACCTCTGCCTCTTAGATCCTTTGTTTCCCTTGAGAAAGCTCAAGGGCCACCTTCTATGTGAATTCCTTCCTGATCCCCAAAGCTATTGGTGCCTTTCTCCTCTAAATTATTTTGAATGTATTCTGTGTATGTATGATATGTACTGGTGTTGGTATGAGAGGCAGTATAGCTAGAATGGATAGAAAATTGGCTTTGGAGCTAGGCAGCCCTGGGTTCAAGTCCTGTCTCTGACACATATTGCTAGGTGAGTCCCTTAACCTCTCAGTGCCCTATCAGATTCTCTAAGACTGTAATTTGCAGAGAGAGTGCCAACCTGTATTGGTAGAGGGAATATCTTCATCTGTGAATTCTCTCCATGAAATTTCAGGTGCTCTCCCTATCCCCCTGTCCCCTACACATATGTATGTTGTCTCTCTTGTCAGAAGATTAACTTTTTTGAAGGGAAGGACCATTTTCCTTTGCTTTTTGTAACCTCAGTTCCTAGAACAGTTATAGCATATTTTTGTTGATGATGGTGTTTGTATAGTAGGCTCTTAATAAATGCCTGTTGATTGACTAATTGGTAGACCCATAGATCCACATACCCCTTCACACTGAGTTGGTGTCATCCCATTGAGAGAGATAGAGGTGAGGGATATAAGGCTGCCTACTCCCTGGTGACCATAGTGAACATGAAGCTTAGTCAGCACTTCCACCCCAGAATGCCACAGGGCATTCATAGACAGGCAGAGTGAGCATGGAATTCCTCTGTGAATGGCTCTCAGTGCCATCTGGTGGTTAAAGCTGTTGAGCTCACCCTACGTATACATACTCAGGCTATGTTATTAACTGGTTGAGATCAATACTAGGTATCATTACCATGGTGCACCACTCCACTTCTAATTCCACTTTAGAAACTGATTCCATAGTGTACTAATAGCAGGTCTTGGGAATCTGTTACCATTATACTAATGGTGCCCAGTAGGGTTTTATCATCTTTGTGACAATTGAGTATTTGCCTCCGTCACAGTCTGATGCTTTGACTTTGGGACCTAAAAATGGGCATTGCAGAAGAATTGGACAAGCCACTCAATGCTGAAAGCAACATGCCTGTGTTTCATATATTTTAAGGGGAGGTGTATAACTTAGGATAGCTAGGTGGCACAGTGGATAGAGTGCTGGGCCTGGAGTCAGGCAGACTCATCTTCCTGAGTTTAAATCTGGCCTCAGACACTTAACTAGCTGTGTGATCCTACGTAAGTCACTTAACCCTGTTTGCCTTAGTTCATCATCTGTAAAATGAGCTGGAGAAGGAAATGGCAAGCCATTTAAGTATCTTTGCCAAGGAAACCTCAAATAGAGTCATGAAGACTCCATGAGGTCCAGAAGAGTTGGCCGTGACTGAAAAACGACAGAGCAACAATAAAAATACAACTTAAATGGAAACACTTATGAATGGGAGCACGCAGGGAGAAGGTCATCAGGATAGCTTTTTCTTTTTGAACTGTGGTTTCAGCTGATATCTTCAAAGTGGGCTGGGGAAGAACAAACCAAGGATGTCAGCAGAGTCTTTGGTGTGATCTTTAGATGACGGGTATTGCCTACAGTAGAGTTGCGTGGAAGGGGCTAGGCCCAGAAATCATTATCCCCAGCCATTGAGTTGTATGTCAAACTTTGGTGTGGGAAGACAGAGTATTGGAATGGGGACTAGGGACAAAGATGGTAGAAGTATGAAAAGTTTCTTATCTGACAATTCAGAAGCAAGCAAGGCTACATAATTATATATTACTAAATCTGTGGTTAATTCACTAAGTGTGACAAATGGATCAATTAGTTTAAACATTGCTATGATTTTGAATACCAATAAGTTCTTCACTGTCCTTCTCATCTTCTTCATCATCATGTGAACTTATTAGGATCATTCATTTAAAGTTAGAAGGGATTATAGACACAATTTATGCCAAGCCTCCCTTTTTTTTACAGAAGAAGAAACTGATACCAACAGAGGTTAAGTGACTTCCCCAAGTTTGTGTGGGCATACAAAGTTGAGATTTGAACCGGTTCCTCTACTTCTAGTTCCTATACAGTGGAACTCTCAGTTCCTCTGTTATGTAACACATTTTTCATGCATTTATGATATTGTATATTATAGATATCTATGTTGGTATATTATTTCCCCAATAGATTATAAGATCTTTGATTAGGATATCAATAAACCAGTCCCTTTTATCTTCTTTATAGAGGCAGCTATGTGGCACAACATGCTGGACATGGAGCTGGAAAGATCCGAGTTAAAATTCCACCTCATGTACTTACTAGCCTCAGTGATTCTGGGAAAATCATTTAAACTTCTATCTCTCAGTTTCTTCATTTGTAAAATGGGTATAATAACAGCACCTTCCTTTCAGGGCTGTTGTGAGGATAAAATGAGATAGTATTTGTGAAGTGCTTTGCATGCCTTAAAGTTATTATTTATTTTATTATTATTATTATGTATTTGTTCAATAGTGATCTCATCTGCTTCCATGAATTCAATCATTATTTCTACTTAGATAATTACTTCATCTATTTGGCTCTAACCTCTCTCCAGTACTCCAGTTCCATATCACCACCTCCCTGCAGGACGTCACAAATTCTACATGCCCCAAATGCAATTTATTATCTTCCTTTCTAAACCTGCCCTTCCTCCACACTTCATTTCTGTTGAGGTCACCAACATCCTCTCGGTCACCAGGTTTGCAACTTCTGAGCCATCCTTTGCTCTTCGTTCTGCTTTAGGGCCCAGCCGGTCAGTTGCTAAGTTCATTACTTGTACCTTGACAACATCTATCAATATGGGATAAGCTCTAGTTCTCTCTACATCTCTCAAAACCTTTCTCTCCATTCCTATTGCTACCAACCTAGTTCAGGCTGTGTTCACAACTCTCTCAGACTACTCTAATAGCCTCCTTATTGGCCTCTCTGATTCATCTCTCACACAGATATCAAAATAATCTTGCTTAGGCGTAGGTCCATCCTGGCCATTCCCTTCTTCAAAATGCTTTAATATTCTTCACCTGGCATTTGAAATCTTCCCATTTTGATTCTAATCTACCTTTCTAGTCTATTTCATATTATTCCCCTACCCACACTTCAACAAAACTAGCCTACTTGCACTTCATCAAACTCTTCCATCTCTTGTCTCTGCATTTTTTTTTTGGCTAGGCAATGGGCTTAAGTGACTTGCACAGGGTCACACAGCTAGTAAGTGTCATATGTCTGAGGTCGCATTTGAACTCAGGTCCTCCTGAATCCAGGCCCGGTGCTCTATCTACTGCGCCACCTAGCTGCCGCTGCATTTTTTTTTCAATAGCCATTCCTGATGCTTGGAATGCACTCTCTCCTCATCTCTGCCTTTCTATCTAGCTGTGTGACCCTGGGCAAGTCACTTAACCCCATTGTCTAGCCAAAAAAAAATAAAAAGGCAATGGAGATTATCATATGTTATTTTATAAATGTATCTAAATGGCTCCATCTCCCTTTCTATGAAGATTCTTTTTCCCAACTTTGTGTGACCCCAATGAACACACACTTGCAATATATTTCCAAATTTATCTACTGCCTAGAAACAGAGATAACATAGCAAAACTTCTCTAGTGGATGGAAACTCACTTCTTCTAGTGAGGTCCGGACTCTCAACTTTAAAGTGGTTGCAGTCTTTCTGGTTAAGTTCTGAGGTCTTTACTTTCTTCAACAGATTGTTCATGCCCAGAAATTATTTGCAGAGGAGAGTTAACAGGAACTCCTTCTCTTCTCCACCCCTTCCCCCCCACCCCCATCCTCCCCCTCGCATTAAAGTCATAAAGAGAGAAAAGGAATAGTTTTCCCATGTGGTGAATGGTAACCGCATTACTCCCTACTCCTGCAGTTGTTTCCTGGTCAGTACCTTGTTTAAATAAATGTCCTCTATCCCTAAAAATCCCAGGGGGAGGAGGAAGAATGTCTCTCAGGTGATTCCTACTTCACCAAGAGCTCCTCACCCAACCCCCTACCACCCCCAGGGCCTCAAAACCGAATGTAGGTAGCAATTCCTCTACCTATTTCAAGCTGGCTTCCTGGATGGCTTCACTCTCAGGTTCTCCTGTATACAATCCACTGTCTTTTTAAATTCCCCAACATAGCTTGACATTGCATAATCTTTGATCTTTCCATGAATTCCTTGAGGCTTTACAAGTCACAAATATTCCCCATTCTTTTGTTGTCTTCCAGGCTGGGAAAAGAGGAAAAGGCTAAAGAAAAGACGAGCTTAAGTAGGCATTAAATCTGTAAACTGGGAAGTTGGACCCAATGTGTGGATGGGATGCAAAGAGCCTTGGAGTTGGAGTCAGAAAAGTAAAGGGAACTGAAATATGTGTTTACACATATGTGCCAGACACTATGCTAAGTGTTTTTAAAAAAATTACAAATATTATCCCATTTTATCCTCATAACAACCCTGTGAGGTAGGCTCTCATATTATCCTATTTTACAGTTGAAGAGAGAAGGCAAACAGAGACTTGCCTAGAATCAAACAGCTAGTAAGTGTATGAGGCTGAATTTGAACTCAGGTCTGATTCCAGGCCCAGAAAACTTGCATTTGAATCCTGGCTCTG
The DNA here is from genome assembly GCF_003287225.1 of Phascolarctos cinereus. NCBI lineage: Eukaryota > Metazoa > Chordata > Mammalia > Diprotodontia > Phascolarctidae > Phascolarctos > Phascolarctos cinereus. The sequence continues at coordinate 224,850,827 of NW_027555736.1, forward strand.
TTTTTTTTTTCTTTTTTTCTTTAAAAAATTTTAATAATATTTTTCTAATTAAATGTAAAGATAATTTTAAACATTCATTTAAAAAAAATTGAGTTCCAAATTTTTTCTCTTCCTACCTACAGTAAGCAATTTGATATAGGTTATATATGTGCAATCACGTAAACCATATTTCTGTGTTAGTCATGTTGTGAAAGAAGAAATAGATCAAAAGGAAAAAAAATGAAAAAATGAAAATAGTATGCTTCACTCTACATTCAGACTTGATCATTCATTCTCCACTCATGAATAGCATTTTTCATCATGAGTCCTTTGGAATTGTCTTGGATTATTGCATTGCTGAGAATAGCTAAGCCATTCATAATTGATCATCATACAGCATTGCTCATACTGGGAACAATGTTTTTGTGGTTTTGCTTACTCCACTTTGTATCCATTCATATAAGTTTTTCCAGGTTTTTCCTAAATCAGCCTGCTCAACATTTCTTATAGCTTAATAGTATTCCATTACATTCTTATACCACAATTTGTTCAGCCATTCCCCAGTTGCCTAGCTCTGTTTCTTAGTACCCATGTGAGCTCAGACAAATTGCTCTGCCTTCTCTGAACCTCAGTTTCCTCATCTTTAAAATGATGAGGTTGGACCGGATGTTCTCCAAGGCCCCTTTCAGCCATAAAGCCTATAATCTCTGAGGTCCCTCACAGCTTCAGCATTCTGGGCTTACTCGATTCTAGAGAGAGAAGCAAAGGGTGTACATTCACTATGTTCTTGGCACTTTGCTAATTGCCCTAATTTGATGCTTTAACTTTGTGTTGTGAGATAGCATGTGAACTGATGCAGAATGAAGCAAGTAGAACCAGGGAAACACTATACTCAGTTACTATAACAATGCAAATGGAAAGAATAAAATAGCAGAACTGAATGGTGTGTAATTATAATGGGCAAGTTTAGCCCTGGAAAAGAGATGAGAAAATCTACCTCTCTCCTGTCTCTTCTTTGCAGAGGTGGGGAACCAGGAGTAGAATGTTGCATAAATTGTCAGATGATGTGTTTGTCGGTTTTGTTGAATTGCTTTTCCCCTCCTTTCTTTTAAAATCTTTATTGTAAGGGATGGCTTGCTGAGTAGGAGAGGAAAGTGAGGAGGAATATATTTGGAAACAAAGGTGATATAAAACCAAAATATATCTATAACAATTTTTTAAAAAAAATTGACCGTATTTTGTCTTGTACAGTATGTGGACATAGGTTGCTAATTATGTCACATTTCAGGCAGTGTGTTTTGTTTTTTTAACTATTACACTCCTGAATAGGATCATTTCTTTTTCATTTCCTGTCCCCCACCCAACACTTTTCTTCTTCTAGCAGTGCTCTGTGGGTTTTCGTGGTTTGATGTTTTCAGTTGAAGAAAGAGAAAGGACTGGTTAAAGTGTGCCTTGCTGAGAAGAGCTGCCATCTTCATCTCACTGGAGTCATTCATCCTTTCACCATTCATTCAATACGTTGCATCTGCTATGTGTAAGGCATTATACTACGCTTTGGCCCCTGTCATTCAGAGTCTTTCCTGACTCTAGGGGTGGGCTCAAAGTCAAATCACAGGGAAATCCTCCATCTACTGGGAAGTGATGATGACAGTAGGTTGGCCAGAAACCATGGCAACCACTTGGGGAGGGGGAAGGCAGGTCCACCAGAAACCTTTGCTATGACGCATGGGTGACCGATCAAGATACCATGGCAACTGCTGAGTGTGCCTGGAATCATTGTGGTTGCCAGGACCCACAGTTCGCAGAGCAGACTGGGAAGAGGCTACCAGCATCCTGACCCGAGGAGAAAAAGGCCCACAGAGCCACTGGGAGTTCTTGTGAGAGATCCTTTATCCAGGGAGCCTTGGCTATAAGAAAGGATTCTTGCCTATTCTTCCCACTTAAATATTTCCTATTAAAATATTCTTTTAGGTACTGGGTTAGGTGTTGGGAATGCAAAGAAAAATAAATCCTGAATTCTGCCTTCAAGGACCTTAGAGATGTCACATGTGGCCTCACCTGGTCTCTCCAACCCAGGGATTCTAGACCCATATGGACTAGATTTGATCCTGAGAGTTGACCCTAAAGGATTAGTTTCCCTCTTTCTTTTCCTATTTCTCCCACCAGGAAAATCTCTAAAATGAAGCTTAGATATACTTTACATCAAAGTTTTCCCTAAATGTATATAACAAAGTCATAGAACTATGGAGGATCCTTAAAGGCCCTATTTTGGATCTATCCCTAACCCCCATTTTTACAGCTAAGGAAACAGACAGATAGAGATTTAATGACTTGCTGCATAGCTAGTAAGCGTCTGAGGCTACATTTGAACTCAGATCTTCCTTACTTCAGGCCCAGTGCTCTCTGTGCCACACTTTGGGCCTGCTGAAAGGTATTCTGCATTCACTTTGAACCTGCACTGCCTGCATAAGTCAGAGCAGTAGCAAATGTGGGTGGGTGGGATTTGGGGGTTGGCAGAGTTCAGATCTCATGACATGGCTTTAGTTTTCCAGCTGCCTTCTTTTCCAAGAAGCAAATTTCTGAGGAAGTCTTCTCTCTGTAGGAGGCTGATGCCTGAACACTCATCCTTTTGAAAAAAATCTGAATTAAAAATACACCCCAAATACCATAAGCATTTCTACATACAAAGTAGAACAGAAAAGGAGGATTGTACATGAAACCATGAATCTCTACTACACATAGGTTGCTTTTCCCTCTAAGGATAATGGTGATGGGGGAATAGTGGCCAATGAAGGCCCAGTTCTTAGAATACATACAATATTTTCTGCTTGGTATCAACCAGATGTGTGCTGAAGCCATCTCGTATCAATTCTCAGTTAAATTTTCAGTGTGACAGTAACAGCAATATTCTGCAATGATCAACTCGGAATCACTTAGCTATTCTCAACAATACAATGATCCAAGACAGTTCCAAAAGACTCATGATGGAAAACGCTATCCATATCTGGAGAAGGAACTGATGGACTCTGAATGCAGATCAAAGCATACTATATTTCACTTTCTTTTTTTCATGTTTTTTTTTTCCTTTTGGCCTGCAACTTCTTTCACAACATGACTGCTATGGAAATACGTTTTGTATGATTGAACACACGTAAACTACATCGAATTGCTTACTGTCTCAGGGAGGGGGGAGGTGAGGGAGGGAGAAACTTTGGAACTAAACATTTTTAAAAAAATGTTTTTACATGTAATTGGATAAAATAAAATATCTATAAAAATACGTTTTCAATATGTGCAATTACATCTCAAAACTCAGCAAACACTACAAACTGAGGCTTGATTTATTGTTTAATTGATTGTTGAGACTTTAAAAAGTGATGAACACGTTACTAATGTCGATTAAATTTAAAAGTATGTTTTGCCTATATGCGTTCCTCCACCCCCACCCCAAGACGGTTAATCGTTAAACATTTACCAGCAAACACCTGGTATCAACCTATTGGTAAAACTGCTTCTGGAGATTCATGAAGGAGAGACCCTTTCCCTCCCTGTTTCAGAGCATGAGTAGGTAACTTGTATTTCTTGTCAATTTACTATGGTAACGGAAAGCCTTTTAGTTGTCTGCCGGGTGATATCTCTTGCGTTTCCCTGGTGATGAGGGAGGTGAGAATTGCTATAGACTTCTAGGTTAAAAAGGAGATTTGGGCCCTCAATTTCACCTGGCCATCACGTGGTTGCAAATATGGAACGTCAGTGTGACTTCTCTCTATTGCATTTATTCTTCTCTGATCTTGGATGAATGAATGCCCAAGAGAGAACAGACCAGATTATAACTTTGGGAGCTTTGGAAGGCTGGAAGAACTGCCAGAGGCCCAGCAATTGGGGTTCATAGCAGTGGTGTAGCAGTAGCCAAGCCTAGGGAGGAACGAGCCCTGAGGAGAAAGCTGCTTGACCCAGCACAGCAGAGAATCAGTTGGATAGTCAATTTACCTTGTTCTTCAAGCAATAGGGGGACTCATCTATTGTGGCTATGCCACACCCAGAAGTGAACTTGGTTGGGGAAATACTTCTCCTTTAAGAATGAGGTACTCTCTGGAGACAGAAGTGTGAAAGAAAAGTGGACTTCTAGGTAAGAAGTTAATATACTTCAGTTCTTGCTATATGTTCTTAGTAAATATTCTTTTGTGAAAGCTAGTTGATGTTAACTGTTTAATTGATATTGATGAGCATTCAACTGGTCAAAATGACATTGGGGCTTTAATCCCCAGCGAGGGATATTGGAAGAGCTGGAAAGCAACCAGTAGAGCAACATTAGAAAGGGGAAACAGAGCCAACATGGCAGAATAGAAAGAAGCAATGAAGCTGAGCTCCAGCCCACGATTCCTCCAAACAGATCTATAAAATGCATCAGACAGAATCCTGATGGAGAAATCCAAAAAAAGTTACAGTGAGTCCTTTTTCTGGCTCAACTCAGCATAGGGAGACAGACAGAGAGGTCTGTTGACATAGGGGACAGGGTCAGGGCAGAAGCACAGACGCAGGAGCACTGCAGCACCCATGGAGAGGCTGTGCACCAACACTAAAGGAGGTACCAGACCTACAACAGGGCATTGCCATGGGGACAGGTGCCAACTACAGCTTTGTTGCCCACTACTCAATCCTGGGTTGCTGGTGAAGGGTAGAATGAAAAGGGGATCTGCTCTTGCTATGGGATGGCATTTCCCAGGGAGGGAGGCCCTGGGCTGCATATGGAGAAAGAAGAAGGTTTGGAAGCCAGTAGCAGCAGCAGCAAAGATAGAGCTCAGACCTCAAGCTTAGAGCAGAGTTTCACTTCAAGCCTCTAGCCTAGGCTGCAGAAGAATAACCAAAGCCAAAGGGGAACCTAAAATTCTGCCATTTTGAATCAGTTAGCTCACAGGGGTGGAATACAGAAGCATTTTATGTTAGCACAGACGCAAACCCAGGTCAAGAAATTGCAGAGCTCAGACTAGGGGGACAGTAGTCAGACTTTCACTTTTATCAGACCCCATTTGGAATACTTAAAGCTTTCAGGTCCCCAGCCTGTCCTTGGGATCCTGGAATAACACAACACTGAATACCCCAAAAGGGCAACAACAGGGCCAGCCCAGACATTTCCTCCAAAAGTGTGGCAGAGCCCAGCCTTGATATCAAGCCCAAAGTTAGAAAGTGGTCTGGAAGAATGAGTAAATCAATGAAGAATCCCACCATAATGAGCTATTATGGTGGCAGGGACTCAGAAGACTCCAAAACATATACAAGCATTGCTTCAGAGGAAAACACAGCTTGGGCACAAACTCAACTAGAATTTTTGGAAGATATGAATGAAGCAAGAGTTTAAAAAAAAAAGAGTTAAAAATGTTTTTATAAATGGAGTGAGAGTACTTGAGGAAAAAAATGGAAAAGAATGAAGAACTATGAAAGAAAGAATTGGAAAGGGAATTAACAGCTTGGCATAAGAGGTACAAAACCTTGCCCAAGCAACAAACTCTCTGAAAATTTGAATGGGCCAAGTAGAAGCCAATGATTTCATGAAGTAATAAGAAATATCAAAACAAGGAAAGATACACCCAGCCTTTCAGGTCTACCCTTAGAACCCTGAGGGGAAAAGGAGTAGTTACTTTGGGGACCTGACTTGCCAGTGTAAGTGTGAATTAGGAAGAGTAAGACTAGAATTCTTCTAGGCTACATCAATATACAGGAAATTCACCATGTAACTTTCAAAGCTGTCCTGCTTGTCTGTGTTTCCTTCTGGTTCTCTTTTAAGCATTTGGAAAAAGTGTATTCATCTGGAAGAACAAAAGATCAAGACTATCAAGAGAATTGATTAAAAAAAAAAGCAAAGGAAGGTGGCTAACTTTACCAGATCTAAAACTATATTATAAAGTGGCAATTATCACAGCTGTTTGGTGCTGGCAGAGCAAGAAGTTGTTCTTACCCTCCCTTATTAACCTCTGAAAGCCCAGAAAACATCACCTCAGGAAAAACCCTGGAACAGCTGAACCAGAAGAAAGATGGGGTGCAGCAGTCCAGCAGGCCAGGTAGCTTGAGGGATTAACAGGAAAGGCCCCTCTTGCCCTGCGGGAAAGGGAGCAGTACAGAACTGGAGCATCCCAGCAAGCTAGCGGAAAGCCCTACCTCAGCATACCAGGAGGAGATCCTGAAACCCAGGTGGTAGAGCAGGCAAACACCAGCACCTGGACGCCCAAGTGCCTCAGTGAGGGCCGGGAAACCAGTGGAAACCAGCCTGGAAAACCACCAGGAGCCTCAGCATTCTACAGCAACTGGGTCTTCCAGTGCAAAACTAAGGGAAGCAGCACTCCAAGGGGCCCCAGGCCGATAAAGATCCTGCAACATCCATCTGAAAGGAACTGAAGAGAGCAAAAGGAGCCAAAGAAAGTGAAAAGAAGGAAAGGCCAGGGTGAGCAAGAAATCTCCAGGAGCCACATTACCCAATCCTACCCCTAGAGTTCCAGTGTTGCTGATTCCAGCCTAACACCAGGTAAGCTGCCAGAACCCTACAGCCTCCAACTGCCAGCATTGGAGACCCCAGAACACAAAGCCAGTGACCAGGCCCTAGGCTCCCAACAGCTCCCCAGCAGGAGAGCTCAATTTCTTTAAAGGCCAGGAAATAACCAAACACCATGAGCAAAAAGAAATGTATGATATATTCTTATTATGGGAAGAGTGAAGATCAAGGCTTTTAGAAATTCTGAAGGGGATAACACTGTCAACAAACCCACATCTGGAATCTCAGAAGGGAATATGAACTGGTCTGAAGCCCCAAAAGCCTTAGAAGAGCTCAAGAAGGATTTTAAAAGTCAAATGAGAGAGGTAAAAGAAAAAATGGGAAAAGAAATGAGAGGTATGCAAGAGAGAGTCAATAGCTTGGAAAAGGAAGGACAAAAATTAACTATAGAAAACAAATCCTTAAAAAATACAATTGGCCAACTGGAAAAAAAGTGCACTGAAGAAAACAAGTCCCTAAAAATACAATTGGCCAAAACTATTTGGTACTGGCTAAGAAATAAAGTGATGGATCAGTGGAATAGGTTTGGTGCATAAGACACAGTAGTCAATGACTATGGCAATCTACTGTTTGATAAAACCAAAAACTCCAGCTTTTGGTATAAGAGCTCACTATTTAACAAAAACTGCTGGGAAAACTGGAAAACAGTATGGCAGAAACTAGGCATAGACCAGTGTCTCACACTGTATACCAAGATAAGGTCAAAATGAGTACATGATTTAGACGTAAAGGACGAAACCATAAGCAAATTAGGAGAGCAAAGAATAGTTTACCTGTCAGATCTATGGAGAAGGCAAGAATCTATGACCAACAAGAGATAGAGAACATTATGAAATGCAAAATGGATAATTTTGGTTACATTAAATTAAAAAGGTTTTGCACAAAGTTGTGGTATATGAATGTAATGGAATACTATTGTGCTATAAGAAATGATGAACGGGCTGACTTCAGAAAAACCTGGAAAGACTTATATGGTCTGATGCTGAGTGAAGTGAGCAGAACCAAGAGGACTTTGTACACAATAACAGCCACGTTATGCAATGACTAAGATTGTTATACTGAACCCTTCTCAGCATTACAAGGATCTAAGACATCTCCAGAGGGCTCGGGATGGAAAATGCTGTCCACATCCAAAGAAAGAACTATGGAAGTCGAATCGCTATCACTTATTTTTACCTTCTGTTGAGTTTTGTTTCATCTTTCTGATGGTTCCTCCTATTGGTTTTAATTTTTACTTACAACTTCACTAATGTGAAAATATGTTTAATGGGTATGTAAATGTAAAGCCTATGTCAGATTGTGCACTGTCTTGGGGAGGGTGGGGGGAGGAAGGGGGAGAAAAATTTTCAACTCAAAAGCATGTGGAAGTGATTGTTGATAAATCAAAATAAATTAATAAAATATATATAAAAAAGAAACAAGTTTTCCCACAAACAAAACCAGTGCAACCAATATTAGAAGGAAAGCAGAAAGGAAACATTTTTTTACAGCCAGTGTTTCTGATAAAGGCCTCATTTCTCAAATATATGGAGAACTGAGTCAAATTTATAAGAATACAAGTCATTCCTTCAATTGATAAGTGATCAAAGGACATGAATAGGCAATTTTCAAATGAAGAAATTAAAGCTCTCTATAATCATATAAAAATGCTCTAAATTTCTATTGAGTAGAGAAATGCAAATTAAAACAACTCTGGGGTACCACCTCATACCTATCAAATTGGCTAATGTGACAGAAGAGGAAAACAATAAATATTGGAGAGGATGTGGGAAAATTAGGACACAACACATTGTTGGTGGAGTTGTGAACTGATCTAAGCATTCTTTTTTTTTTTTTTTTTGGCTAGGCAGTGGGGTTAAGTGACTTGCCCAGGGTCACACAGCTAGTAAGTGTTATGAGTCTGAGGCTGGATTTGAACTCAGATCCTCCTGACTTCAGGGCCAGTGCTCTATCTACTGCACCACCTAGCTGCCCCCTGATGTAAGCATTCTGGAGATCAATTTGGAAGTATGCCCAAAGGGCAACCAAACTGTACATATTCTTTGACTCAGCAATACCACTACTAGGTCTGTATCCCAAAGAGATTGTACAAAAAGGAAAAAGACTTGTATGTATAAAAATATTCATAGCAGCCCTTTTTGTGGTGGCCAAGAATTGGAAATTGAGGGGATGCCCATTAATTGGGGAATGGCTGAGCAAGTTGTGGTATGTGAATGTAATGGAACACTATTGTGGCATAAGAAATGAGGAGCAAGTGGATTTCAGAAAAAGTGGAAAGAATTACATGAACTGATGCAAAGTGAAGTGAGCAGAATCAGGAGAATATTGTTCGCAGTAACAGCAACATTGCATGATGATCAGCTATGAATGACTTAGCTCTTTTCAGCAATGCAATGATCCAAGACAATTCCAAAAGACTCACAATGGAAAATGCTATTCTTATCCAAGGAAAGAACTATGGAGTCTGAGTGCAGATTGAAACATACTATTTTCACTTTTTTTTTGTTTTTGTTTTTTGCATTTTCCCCCCCTTTTGTTCTGTTTCTTCTTTTACAGCATGACTAATGTGGAAATATGTTCAACATAATTGCACATGTATAACCTATATCAGATTGCTTGCCATATTGGGAAGGCAGGAAAGGAGGAAGGGAGGGAGGGAGGGAGGGAGAAAGATTTGGAACTCTAAATCTTATTAAAAAAATGAATGCTGGAAACTATCTTTATATGTAATTGGAAAAATAAAACACTGTTTACCAAAAATAAGAAAAAGTCTATCAATGACTTTTTGGCAGCCCTATTGAAAAAACTCTTCTTCCCATTTTCCTCTCTCCCTACATTTAAATAAAAAAAGAAAAGAAAACCCATGTAATAAATATGCATAGTCAAGTCAAAGAAATTTCCTCATTGTACCTGAAAAATTGAACTCTGGAATTCTTTAATTTGAGAAATAGCTTCCCCAGACCTCATTTTGTCTTCACAACAGCCCTGGGAAATAGGTGCTATTATTCCCACCTACAGATTAGAAAACTGAGGCAGACAGAGGTTAAATGGCTTTCCCAGGATCACACAGCTAATAAGTATATGAGGCCATATTTGAACTCAGGACTTCCTAACTCTAGGCCAAGTTTTCTCTCCTTTGTACCACCTAGCTGCCTCAGCAGTTCTATTGAGTAGCTAAATTCAGAGAAACTCATCCCCAGGTTCTATTTTCTGTCATGGAAACTCATTCAGACTCTCTACTAAGGTATAGTAAGATTATGATCTGTATTGGTAGGAGTGCCCATACCAATGGAACCAGATTCCTGAAGAGAGTCATGTATATTCATTGCATCAGCATGGCTAGGACTTAACTCGGAAATGGCCTGTACTATCTCTACTAGATAATATGTTTTGTGAAGGAATGAAAGAGGTAACATGGTATAGTAGAGTGCTAGACTCCTAGTCAAGAAGAGCCGGGTTCAAATCCTCCCTCAGCTACTAGCTGTGTGGCCCTGGGAAAGTCACTTAACTTCTGTCTCCTACAAAATGAGGGGGGTTGGGGTTAATGATCTTCAAGATTTCCTTCCTGCTCCAAATCTATGCTCTTATGATTGGATCTTTCCTAGCACATAACATAGTGATGAATGAGCACTTACTCTGTGCCAAGCACTGGATCACAATGAAGTGACCTGTGTGATGCTGGGCTAGTCAATGAACATTTCTGGGCTTCAGTTTCCCCAACTGTAAAATGAAAGGTTAGATTAGATGATCTCTAGGGTCTTGACCAGCTCCAGCCTCCAGTGATACCTTAACATTCCCAAAGCTTGGGGAGAGAATTCCCATAGATAATGCAAGAAGGCTTTTCCAGTCCTCCTTTATCTTAGTGCCTTCCCTGTAGTGATTATCTCCAATTTATCCTGTGTATATTTTGTTTGCACATAGCTGTTTGCATGTTGTCTCCCCAACTAGATTGTGAGCTCCTTGAGAGCAGGTTTTTTGGTTTGTTTGTTTGTTTTATTTGTATCCCCAGTGCTTAGCACAGTGCCTGACACATAGTAGGTGCTTAAATGTTTATTGACTTGATTTGATTAATGGGTATCAAGTGATGAAGTATAGTGGAAAAAGCACTTGAGTTTGGTGCTAAGGACTCTAGTTAGTTCAACATCTATGACCTTGGGCAAGTCAATTCTTTCTTGTCCTCGGTTTCCTCATCTGCAAAATAAGGAGGCTGAACCAGGTTTAAATCTGTTGTTGTTCAGTCGTGTCTGACACTCTGTGACCCCATTTGGGATTTTCTTGGCAACAATACTAGAGTGGTTTGCCACTTCCTTCTCCAGCTCATTTTCTAGATGAGGAAACTGAGGCAAAAAGGGTAAAGTGATTTGCCCAGGGTCACACAGCTAGTAACTGTCTGAGGTCAGATTTGAACTCAGGTCCTCCTGACTCTGGAGAGGCCCAGCGCTCTCTCCGCTGAAGCACCTAGCTGCCCTGGTCTAAATCTACGTTCCTACTAAACTCCTATCCCACGTGGTTAAAAGTGCAGATTGTGTGGGATAGTATGGCCTTTGCCTTTTCAGAAGTCTGAAACTGGAGTTGATGAAGCTGCTCTAATCTTAGCTCTGTTATTTCCTGTCTGTGAGACTTTGGGCAAGTCTTAACCTCTCTGGGCATTAGTTCCTTCATTTATGAAGTGAAAGATTCAAGACTAACTAAGCCCTGAGATTCCTCCCAGCTCTTGTGTTTTTGATTCATAGTCTCTTGTCCAACTCTTTGGGGGTTTGTGTTCTTAGTCTGGGCTTCAAGCAGCAAAAGCAGCAGTTTTCAAACTAGCTAGGCTGGGTGTCACAGGGTCCCTACTCTCTTACTTAGCGGTTCGTGCTATTGCCATCCTGTCTTGTGTCCCCTGTACATTTGCAGACCGAACCCCCTGATCATCAGAAGCTCACCCAGCACCAAAGAGAAGCCAAAGTTATCACAAGGGGTTGATGTCATGGGGACATAAGCCAGGGGCTGGGTGGAAGAGAGTGAGGCAGGAGGAAAGATGCTGGCAAACCACTTTGCTGCAGAGAGCAGACCCAGCACTGAGCTCTGGTACCTGTCCCCACAACAGGGCAGCATGGGGGAAAAGGAATGGAGGTGGAGTGCTAGAGGAGGAGGGCGAATGCCTCCTCTCCACCAGCCCCGGGGAGACTCATTAATATGGAATGCCTCCGATGTGGCCTGGAGTGATGTCAGTCCTAGCACGAGTGAGGCCTGTAGCCACCGTCTTTCAGGCCACCTGAATTCATCTTCATCTCTTCTCCAGTGATGACTTGAACTTTGCTCCTGGATCCAATGTCTCTGATAGGTCAGTTTTTCTTTATCTTACCAAGGCCTGAATCTCCATGATCCAAAAAATGCCACTCCTTCCCCCTTTCCCTTTCCCCTGCTTTCCCTTTTCCTCCTCATCATTAGAATGTTATCTTCTTAAGGACAAGGGCTATTTTGCTTGCTTATGTATGTGTCCCCAGTACTTAGTATAGAGCCTGGTATGTAATGGGGGCAGCTAGGTGGTGCAGTGGATACAGCACTGGGTGTGGAGTCAGGAAGACCTGAATTCAAATCTGGCCTCAGACACTTACTAGTTCTGTGACACAAGGCAAGTCACTTAAACCTGTTTGCCTCAGTTTCTACATCTGTAAAATTAGCTAGAAAAGGAAATGGTAAACCACTCAGTGTCTTTGCCAAGAAAAACCAAAATGGGGTCACAAAAAGTCAGAGATGAATGACTGAAAAATGATTGAACCATTTAGATACTAAGTAGAGCTTAATAAGTACTCTACCTACCTACTTCTCTCTCTCTCTCTCTCTCTCTCTCTCTCTCTCTCTCTCTCTCTGTGTCTGTCTGTCTGTCTGTCTCTCTTATGAGTTCCTCACTGGACTTCTGTCACAACCTGATCACAGTCATTATATGTGTCTCCCTTGTCCTCTGTGCCATGATCATCTTTAGTTTTTTGAAAGCAGTAGTGTTCTGTGCCCCCTTGTACTACAGTAACACTGGTAAAATGTTAGTTGAAAAGCTGATCCTTTGTTTTCTGGGGAAGGCTGGACCATAAAAGTCCTCTCCAAGGTTCTCATCCAATGCCTCATCATGGATGCTATGGAGGCAACCCTGGGTTCTGGAAGGCTATACCAGTGGAAGACAAAATCTGGCCTATTCTGGTAAACTTGCTGTACTAGCTTACAGTGTGACTCCAGTAACAGATGGAGTCCATTTTCCAGGGACCAACTTGGCTAATAATAGAGAGGTACATCACCCATTGGCTGGCCCCCTGATGAGAAATTATTTGAGCCATTGCAACATATGAAACATAGAGAACTGTATATGAAATTGCAGGTCTCTATTAGGTATAACTTGCTCTTCTTTTTGAGTATGTAATACGATCCACCTGTAGTATCTATCTTGCTTGTCTGGCCTTCTTCCTGGCCTGCCTTCTGTTCTTTTCTCTCCATTAAAAAAAAAGATGCTTCAGTGACCCTTCTTTCTTCCCTTCCTTCTTTCCTCCTTTCCTTCCCTCTCTCTCTTTCCTTTCTTTTTCTCTCTCCTTCCTTCTTTCCCTCCTTCCTTCCTTTATTCTTTCCTCCTTCCCTTCTTTCTTTCTTTCTCTTTCCTTCTTTCTTTCCTTCTCTTTCTTTTTCTTCTTTCTTTTTTTCTTTTTTCTTTCTTCCTTCCTTCCTTCCTTCCTTCCTTCCTTCCTTCCTTCCTTCCTTCCTTCCTTCCTTCCTTTCCTTTCTTTCTTTCTTTCTTTCTTCCTTTCTTTCTTTCTTTCTTTCTTTCTTTCTTTCTTTCTTTCTTCTCTTCCCTTCCCTTTTCCTCTCTCTCTCTCTCCCCCCCCTCGTGTGGTACATAAGTGCTTAATAGATGCTTGTTGACTGTCTGACTTTTCATTGGGCACTCATTTATATAGTGCTTTTCAGTCAATAGACCACTTTATATTCACTATCTTACTTGATCTTCATGTGAACTCTGCAAGGCAGATGGTAGTTGAGAGACACTAAATCTGTGATTCTGTTGGCCTAGGGAACTCCTAGGTAAGGAAACACTACTAATTTAGGTCAATACCTTCTCTGCAGTTTGTAATATTAGAGTTACCTTGGCCATTAAGAGGACTTTTCCCAGAGTCATATAGCCAGGATGTGTAAGAGGGGAAGATTTGAACTCATATCCTCCTGGGTACTTGACCAACTTGCTGGAATAATTATTAACTGATTGTATTGATAAAGAAACAGGCTCAGAGAAGTTACTTGCTAAAATTCACACAGGTAGTGCGTGGTAGTCCAGTCCTTTGACTCCTCCTCCATTCCTTTTTCCTCCACATCATTCTGATCTACTCTCTGTGGGTTAGTACAATGCTTAGTGTGGGGGTGAAATTAGCAAGAGCAAATATTATGAAAAAGTCTACTTGATTTTTTCATGGGTTGAGAAGTGTAGGCCCGGAGACACACAGAGACAAAGTATCCTATTGCTTTCTTTGCAAGGCTCTTGCGATCGGCCTTGGACCCAGTTTTAAGCCTTGTCCTTGGGAGTTGCCCATTACTTCAGTGTATCCTATTAACTAGCCCACAACTTGTTACATGAACTCAGATGAGATTTCTTCCTTCCCTCCCCACCAAGATAAATAAAACCATCTATGTAATCTGGCTTTGAAGCCTGGAATATTTTGCATAAGTCTTTCTTAATTGACGTTGAGAATAAGAAGGATGACTCAATGCATCAAGTGTGTGTGAGGGTGGAGTTGGTGGGAGAGCTCTGGAGAAGAGAGACATTCTTCTTCATTCTTCTTTTGAGAGGACACACATGGTTCCAGATTTTCTTCAGGACTGGCTCCAGTGAGGAAAAAAGGAAAAAAAAAGTCTTTGGAAGTGGCAAACATGTAGGGGATGTTGATGCCTTAACATGTCCCTGGTTTCCAGCCTGCCTCCCTAGAGACCTTGGGAATTTCTCCTTTGGTGAGACTGGAGCCTCTCTTGGTCGAGGGAGAGCTCCTTTTTCTCATTCACTCATATATTTTCTGGTATATTCTAATCTGTAGCATTTCTTCAATTTCTGTTTATCTGCTTTGATAAATGGGTTAACTCACTATTCACTATTTGTGAAGAGCTTTTGTATAACTCACATTTGGTGGGAAAGAGCCAAGCCAGTGGGTATAAATTTGGGATACTCTCTCTCTTTAAGGTACAATGGCCAGAAAAGTATCTTGAAACTAAAATTGTGCCTTCAGACCAGCAATTTTTAGAGGAGCAGATGAATATATTTCTGGTATGGGAAGTATCTTTCTCAGAGGAGAATCAGCCTCATGGTCCCTTTTACTCCCCTTAAGGCAGGAATGATAGTCTTTCTTGGAAAGGGTTGTGCACGATTCCCTAAATATCGATCTATGCCAACCCCTCAGGCCACCTGTTTATATGTTTAGACATCCCATGTAGATATATATGGGCAACACACACCTTACCTCTACATCTGACATTCCTTGAAAAGAGTAAAAGGTGAGCTCACTTTGGGGTCACTATATGGCCCCTAGATTCAGATATTGCTGCAGGAACTTGAGAGGAGAGATTCTAAACGGCACTTGGCATCTCTTTGCAGGGAAAAAAAGGGAAAGATGACAGAGGACAGGAGGAACTGGACAGGTAAGGACAGCTTGGCTTTGGGGCAAGAGGGAAGGCAACATTTATTATTCAAAATAAATGAGGGCCTGGGAAGGGGAGAATGAATGCGGAATTTTGTTAATGAGTCCTGATCACAGACACTGGGGAACCACTACTTCAGCATTTTAATCAAAAGTGATCCTGGGGAAAATCAAAGGACATACTATGGTGTAGTGACAAGAATACTGGATTTGACTTCAGATTCCAGTCACAATACAACCTGTGTGACCTCAGAAAAAAATCACTTAATGCTCTTGTCCTCACTTTTTAATCTGTAGAATGAGTGGGTTTATAGGATGAAGAACTAGAAAAATCTTAGAAATCTCAGTCTAACCTTCTCACTTTATAGATGAAGAAAGTGTGGTCAAGCCCAAGATCATGTATAAAATAAATTTTAAAAAATGAAATGAAAAATAAACACAGGATTTGAATCAACATCCTTTGAATTTGGCATCAATTAATATTCTTTTTTACTATGCCACATTGACGCACATCGTGCTAAGTCCTACTAAGCCCTTTCAGTGGTAGGACTTATAGAACTGAGGATTAGTTTTTGCTTTGGCAGCTTTGCCCACCCTGAGGAGTACGGGACCTGTAGGAAGAGTTTTCAAAGAGAATTCCTAAGTCATTTCCTTCGTCCTGATAGTGCCATCTTGATTTCTTGGCCTCAGACTCTTTCTGCTGTATTTTCCCCAGAAAATAATTACAGAACCATGGAATTCCATGGTGATGGGTGAGATCCAATTCCTCCACACTCACTTATGGCACCAAAGGAGCAGAGAGGGAAGGAATGGGTTCCGATCCAGGAGCTGTCTCCTATCTGAATGGATGTTCTTAGCATATCTGAACATCAAGGTTCTGTTTCTGTGAACTTATAGGAAGGGAGAGGTATGGGAGGTTTGGTTAAAGAGAGCTTTGGTATACCCTCAGATAACCTTTTGGGCCTTTCCTTTTAATACTCCAGTTTTCTATATGTCTACCTGCCAGAGTCCATTGCTCAGAGACTTTGAAGTCTTAGATGAATTTGAAAGCAATAGTATTTTTTTTTAAATTTGGAGTATTGAGTGAAAGGTCTAGAAAGGAAGACTGCACAGTTTAATTGGAGACAACCAAGGAAATGAGAGATAGGGAGAACCATGGAAGGGGTACTAGGGCAGCCCAATGAAGCCCTCATACTGCGGCCATGACTGACACCTCCAAAGTAGGAGACAATCAAGTCTGGACATATAAAGGACAGGACTACCACTCCCAAAATAGAGATAAGACTCCAGAGCTGGAGGATATTGACTCTGACACACTGGGGACAGTACTACCACTCCTAGGAGAGGGAAG
This sequence comes from Phascolarctos cinereus, assembly GCF_003287225.1. Taxonomy (NCBI): domain Eukaryota; kingdom Metazoa; phylum Chordata; class Mammalia; order Diprotodontia; family Phascolarctidae; genus Phascolarctos; species Phascolarctos cinereus. The sequence continues at coordinate 224,867,352 of NW_027555736.1, forward strand.
AGTCAGGGAAGGGATTCATATCTAACGATGATGTCTGAAAACCTCCAGCCTGACAGTTTTCAGGTCTTGGTAGAATACAGTGGTCTAGGATTCTTGAGTCCCTGCTGCCTCAAGACAACTCACTCATCTTGGAGTGGGAACTCATCATAGCAGCTCCCAAATCAGAGCTGCTTAGGTGTTTTATAGGGATTGGAGGGATCCTACTTGCATGTCTGACTGGTTTCCAACCTTCTGGTGGAACTCTCTTGGCAGGGAGGTGCCCATCAGCTAGAAAACTACAAGTTTCAAATCTGAAAGCTTGCAGGAAAAAATCCAAATATTGGGGGAAAGCGATTAGAAGAGCAGGAGGATTAAGGAAGCATCCAGAAGGAGGTGGGAGCATGACTAGGGAATAATAACAACAGCTAACATTTAAATAACACTCTAAGGTTTGCAAAAGCACTTTACAAATATATCATTTTATCCTCTCAACAACCCTGGGAGTTAGGTGCTATTATCACTCCATTTTACAGATGAAGAAACTGAGGCAGATGGCAGTTAAGTGACTCTAGGATAGAAGAAGACCAGGCCATAAAACCAGATTTCTGTCTGAACTATGACATAATTTTTATACCCCTAGTTTCTGGACTGATTTCAAGTGATTCTTCTTTTCCTCTGTTGCTATGGGCTTACATTCCTGGGCCCCTCTTTCTTATTCCCTCTAAGACTGAATTGGTATCTGTTCATTGCATTGCGTGCTATTCTTCAGGGCCTTGTGGGTCTCCTAGAGTCCAACAGGAAGCCTCTAGGTTGGGGGAGGTGGCAGGAGAATCACAGTTGTCTCGTCCCAAAGCTAGTGCCAACATCTTCGCGGGAATATAGTCTGCCCCACAGCTAATAAGTGACCACCACCTACTGGATGCACCAATACCAGAGATGCTGTCTCCATGGCAACTGGTACCTTTTTCTCATATGCTTCCTCCCTTTTTCTTTTCCAAAGCTGAGTGTTAAAGGAACAGAAACACTGAATCTGGACTTTGGAGTGGCAGATTTCCCTCCCCCAAGCTGGTGCCAGCAAGAAAGAGACAATACCACACCCTGGGTATGTTTCAAATTGAATTCACTACCAAACAGACTGAGAAAGAGATTAGACTACGAAATGACTGGAAGCTCCAGTCTCTTAGGACTCTAGAGAAGTCAGTCTTTTCTAACACCTTTGTACTAGTCACTGCTTGGGAGTGACAGGTTGTCAGAGCCTGGGGAATGATGTGGGTGAGAGACAGAAGTAAACCAATAATCAGATTGAGAGCCATAGGCACGTATGTGCGTGCGTGGGGGTGTGTGCACTCCTGCATGTGTGTTTATGTGTGTCTGTGTGTTCTTGTGCAATTAGAGCAGATTTACAAAGTGTTAGGAGTTGACTCTCACCATGAAGGTGTCTATGTGTGGGTCGTGCTTGATTTGGGCAAGAGGCTGAGAGAGCATTAAACAGTGAAAGGATCAAAGACTATGATATGGGTGGGAAAAGTACAAATTCGGAGAAGAATTCATTCATTCATGTGTCCATTTGTTTAGTGCCTACTGGGTGCAGAATATTGGAAGGAGAGTTTAGAATAAGTCACTGTCCTTGCCTTTGTGATATTTATGATCTAATAGGTGAATAAGATAGGAAACAGATGATGGGAAGCCTCATGCTGGGACTTGGAATCTGGAAGCCTGGTGGAGCCAGGTCCCAACTGAAACAGGGAAGTTTGGAAGAGAGTGAGTTTGGAGAGAGAGAAAGATAATGAGTTACAGCCAGGTGCAGCAATGGATTGAGAATTAGAGGTGGATTCAGGAAGACCTGAGTTCCAATCTTGCCTCAGGGCCTTATTAGCTGGGTGACCCTGGGAAAGTCACAGCCTCAGTTTCTTCATCTCTAAAATGGGGATAATAGTAGCTACTTTACAGGGTTGCTATAAGGAAAAAAAAGAGATAATATATAAATAATAATCTAAAATACTTTGTAAACCTTAAAGCACTGTGTAAATGCTATTATCATTCTTATTGCTATGCAAACACTAAAGTACTATATTTGTCGCTGCTCAGTCATGTCCAACTTTTCATGACCTTATTGGGGTTTTCTTGGCAAAGATACTAGAGTGGTTAGCCATTTCCTTCTCTAGCTCATTTTACAGGTGAGGAAACTGAGATAAATAGGGTTAAGTGAGTTGCCCAGGGTCACCCAGCTAGTATCTGAGGCAGGATTTGAACTCAGGTCTTCCTGACTCCAGGCTTGGCACTCACCTAGCTAGTACTATGTACATGTTAGCTATTATGATTAAATTCAAGGGATTTCAAAAATTCAAATTCAAAAGAAGTGATTTGCAAAGTTGAAAGGGCAAAGTTGTCATTGACAGGTATGGGTATGATTAAAGAAGGCTTCATGGAGGAGTTGACACTTGAATTGGGCTTTAAAGAATGGGTAGGAATTTAATAGGTAAAGAATGAGAAGGTACATGAGTGGCAGGATGCATATAGCTTGGGGGACAAAGGTAAGTAGCCCAGTGTGGTTGTTATGTAGAATGGCATGGATGGGAATAATGTAAAAAAAGTTCAGAAATGTAGTGTGGCACTAGGTTTTAGAAGGTGCTGAATGCCAAGTAAAGGAGTTTAAACATTACTTAAGATTTTTGGGTGCAGTAATGATATAACCAGAAATGGTAAGGTTAACAACAGATGCTTTTATTTCTTTCTTTTTCTTTTTTTCTTTTGCTTGTTTTAAATGATCTATTACTTGGCTATTTTAGATTCTTCAGGAATCCTTGCTGCTAAAATACTTCACTGGTTCCCTTTTACCTACAGGATGAAGTAGCATAATCACTGTAGAGCCAATCGGTTGCTGTTCAGTTGTTTCAGTCACGTCCAACTCTTTGTGCCCCCATTCTGGTGTTTTCTTGGCAAAGATCCTGGACTGGTTTGCCATTTCTTTCTCCAGCTCATTTTCCAGATGAGGAAACTGAGGTAAACAGGGTTAAGTGACTTGCTCAATGTCACACAGCTAGTAAGTGTCTAAGATCAGGATTTGAACTCATGAGGTCTTTCTGATTCCAAGCCCAGGGATCTATCCATTGTGCCACCTAGCTGCCCAGTGGGGAAATGCAACATATGAAAAGGAACTCAAAGTGCTTGAAGGAGGAGGGAGGAAACATATCAGGAACAGAGCCAGGAGAGGAATGAAAGAGTGATTTTGGTTGCCTTGGGTTCCAGGAATAACTAACCAATTAGAGGAAGGGATTGCCAATGCAGAGAGATCTTCCAGGGTAAGAAGGCTGCTGAAAGACCCAACTTTCCTCAGTGTGGCATCTATATGTTAAGGACTACTCTTTGGGTCCAGTTATTCAACCAGTTCTGAATTTGCCTAATTGTCTTATGATCTTAGTCCAGATCTCTATGAGAAGTTAGAAGGAGCTGGATGCAAGAGATATTATGGATGTGGAAATGACAAGACTGGATGTGTGAGGTCAGAGAGAATGAGGAGATGAGGATAGTACTGAGGTTACAAATCTGGGAGATTTGAAAAATGGTGGTGACCTCCCTCTCCTCCTTTCTGCCAGTCTATGATAACGTGATCATAACAGTCTGTGACCATGACCCCTCTTTGTGTGCCCTTAATTCTATTCTTTCCCATCTTCTCCAGGATATTGTCCTCTTATCATTCTCTCCTCCAATCTTTAATCTGTCTTTATCCACTGGTTCCTTCCTTCTTTACTTCAAATACCTCCAAGTTTTCTCATTCTTGTTTTGTTTTTGCTAGGCAGTTGGGTTAAGTGACTTGCCCAAGATCACACAGCTAGTAAGTGTCAAGTGTCTGAGGCCAGATTTGAACTCAGGTCCTCCTGACTCCAGGGCTGGTGCTCTATCCACCTCGCCACCTAGCTGCCCCTTCTTTTCATTCTTTTTTTTTCACTTTAAAAAAATTACTAATTTATTTTGTTTTATCAACAATCACTTCCATATGCTTTTGAGTTGAAAATTTTTCTCCCCCTTCCTCCCCCCCACCCTCCCCAAGATGGCACACAATCTGATATAGGCTTTACATTTACATTCCTATTAAACATATTTTCACATTAGTGAAGTTGTAAGTAAAAATTAAAACCAATAGGAGAAACCATCAGAAAGATGAAACAATACTCAACAGAAGGTAAAAATTAGTGGTAGCAATTTGACTTTCATAGTTCTTTCTTTGGATGTGGACAGCATTTTCCATCCCGAGGCCTCTGGAGATGTCTTAGATCCTTGTAATGCTGAGAAGGATTCAGTTGAACAATATTAGTCATCGCATAACGTGGCTGTTATTGTGTACAAAGTCCTCTTGGTTCTGCTCACTTCACTCCTGTCTTTTCATTTTAAAAAAATAGAGTCTAAACTAGATGCTACTGTCCCCGCATGCTATTATCCTTTATCTCTTCTCCCTTTTTCTGCCACATTCCTCAAAAAAGCTGTTAACTCTTTCTCTCTTCTCCCTCCATAGTCCTTTGCAATGTCTTTCAATCTGACCTCTTAATTGTAGCTGCTCTTTCCAAAGCTACCAAAGAACTCTTAACTGCCAATTCTGATCTTTTCTCCATCTTTATTCTTTTTTATTTCTCTGCTATATTGAACACTGTTGAATACTGTTTCCACCTGGATATCCTCTCCTAACTGGGTTTTCATGACAATACTGTTTCCTGGTTTTCTTCCTACCAATCTGACAACCCCTTCTCAGCCTCATTTGCTGGCTCATCAGGCATGTCACCCCTTCAGTCATGAGGGTTAACAGAAGGCTCTGTCTGGGGCTTTCTCCTTTCTCTCTCCCCTCTCTTTTGGTGACCTCATTGACTCCCATGGGTTTATTGGTCCACCTCTCTTTATTCAGACAACTACATATCCAATTCACTGCTCTCTCCTGAGCTCTGGTCCTGCATCAGCATCTGCCTGTTGGGCATTTCCAATCAGATGTTCCCGGAGACATCGCAAATTCAATGTGTCCAAGATAATAGTAGCTAACGTTTATGTAAGTTTTGCCATTTCAGTTGTGTCTAACTCTTCTTGAATCCATTTGGAGTTTTCTTGGCAAAGATACTAGAGTTGTTTGACATTTCCTTCTCCAGCTCATTTTCCAGATGAGGAAACTGAGGCAAACAGGGTTAAGTCATTTGCTCGGCAAGTAAGTGTCGGAGGCCAGATTTGAACTCAGGAAAATGAGTCTTCCTGATGATCTATCCACTTTACTGCCTAGCAGCCCACTTTAAGGTTTACAAAGTGCTTTACGTATAGTATCGTATTTGGTCCTGACAACAACCCCTTAGGGTTTTTCTCTTAAGAAAAAAAAAAACGCTATTCTTATCCCCATTTTACAGACAAAGAAACTGAGGTTTTGATAGGTGAAGTTATTTGCCCAGGATCACACAGCTCACAAGGATCTGAGACAGGATTGAAATTCAGGTCTTCTCGACTCCTCCAAACTTGATCCATTGTGCTATCTATTTAAAATTCATTATCTTTCCCCCCCAAACACAACCTCTTCTGAATTTACCTATACCTGCATGGAGTTCTACCATATTTTGACTCTCCCAGGATCTCTACCTCAGCATCATCTTGAACTTTTCCTCCTCTGTGACCACACTTACCTGATTAGTTGAAAAATCTTGCTGTTCCTACTTTTACAACATCTCATGCATCTGACCCCTTCTCCCTGCTCACACAGCCACCACTTCAATTCAGACCTAGAGTATTGTAGTGGCTTCTGAATTGGGCACCCTGACTCTAGTATATTCCGATTCCGATTCCGATTCCGATCTGACCATATCATTCTTCTATTTAACAAACTCTGTGGTTCCTTTTTTCCCCTCTAGGATAAAATATAAACTATCAAATGAAATAATAATATGTAAAATGTTTTGCAAACTTCAAAGTCCTATATAAATGTCAGCTAAATATTAACTATTATTATACATTCCCCCTGGCTTTTAAAGCCATTACTCAATCTGTCTTCAATCTATCTTTCTAACCTGGTTGGTCATTACTTCTTTTCTTGTAATCTAAGGGACTGCCAAAATTTTCTGTTTTCTTTTTCGCATATGGTATTCTGTCTCTTGCCTCCATGTTTTTGTACTGGCTGTCCCCATGCTTGGAATGCATACCCATTTCTGTCTCATAAAATCCTTCATTTCTTTTAAGAGGCAATTGACGCGCCATCTTTTATATACAGAGTAAACAGGAGATAATCTGAAAGGGAAAGGTATTGGCAGATTGGGGGTTAGGGAGGGACCACCAGGAAAGATGCAGAAAATGCAGAAAGAAGTTGGGCTCAGAGCTGGGTTTTGAAGGAAATCTGGGAAACTAAGAGGTAGAGCATTCCAGACATGGGGGACACCCAGTGTAAAGGTACAGAGATGGAAGATAGAATATCACATTGAGTAAGCAGCAAGTATGCCAGTGTGGTATGCCATGAGAGAGAGAGAAAATATAAGAAGACAGAAAAACCACAGAGTAGTTCCCAAGAAATGTTGATTGAATGAATGCTCAATGAAGCTGGATTTTTCTGATGTAAGAGTTAGTATAGGGGCAGCTAGGTGTTGCAGTGGATAGAGTGCTGGCTCTGGAGTCAAGAAGATTCATATTTGTGAGTTCAAATCCAGCCTCAGACACATACTAGCTGTGTGACCCTGGACAAGTCAGAAGGAAATGGCAAACTACCCCAGTATCTTTGACAAAAAAAACCTCAAATGGGGTCACAAAAGAGTTAGACACAACTGAACAAAAAGGGTTGGTATGATAATAGCCATATTGGACAAACTTCTTGTACCTAGCAGAATTTGAATGACTAGGGAGAACATTTTAAGATATACAAATAGAAATCTTTGAGACAGTAGTAAGCCTGGAGTTAAAGAAAGTGATGGAACTGTTTTTAATTTTCCTCTGAGAGACTCTGGGGTGGGGGGAGGTGTTGAGGGGAATTGGTGGGAAGAACTCAAAAGGAATTCTCATTTAGTCATTTAGAATGTTTAGAATTCAATGAAGGAAGATTGTGGTGTTCTGCTCTCTGAGGAGGCCGGAATGATGAGGGCAACAGTTCATATAAAGACATTCCTTAGAAAAATGAGTGGGATGCCTATGGATCAGACCACCTAAAAAGTAGAGGGCAGGACAAGGAAAGAAAATGGATGGCTTCTTGCTTCCCTCCCCTCCCCCCCTTTCCCCATGGCTGACTCTGGCCTTGCCTAATCTGCACCAGGTTTATACTTATTTATCCTATGAATCTATTAGGGTTCCTATAGATTCTGGCTCCGGCTACTCTAGAAAGCTGGTGTTTAAAAAATCCAATGTCATTTGGAAGTTTTTAAGGCAAGGGTAGTGGGAGCAAGTAGAGTAAGGGGTGCGCAGGGCAGTTTTTCAGATACCCCTCCATCTAGCTCCCACGTCTCCCCTTCGTGATATCTAATTTTTCAAAATCACATCCATCCTCACCATCCTGGGATGTATATCTCTGAAAGTTCCACTCCTAGATTCTGCGCCCAAAGGACATCTTGGTAATTCTTCTGGACTGCAGTGGTGGGATAGCCTGACCTTTTTCCTCTCTAGGGGGAGTCAACAACTACTTATAGGACCTGGAGCAAAAGGGTCTTCAGAGGCCATCTGGTTCAGTCTTCTAATTTTACCGATGAGGGAATTGAGCTCTAGGGAGGTTAAAGGATTTGCCCAAGGTCATACAGGTAATGGGCTTTAGAGTGGAAATCTGAATCAGATGCTCTGACTCTGGAGTCAATGTACTTTATACCTCAGTTTCTTTAACTGTAAAATGGGGATAATAATAGCATTTACCACCCAGGGTTGTGTGAGAATCAGATGAAATAATATTTGTAAGGCACTTAGCTCAGTGCCTGGCATATTGGAATCTCCTTTCCTTTCTCTCTCCCTTCCCTTCCCCTCTTTTCCTTCCTTCATTTTTCCTACCTTCCTCCCTCCCCTTCCTTCCTTTCTCCCTACCTCTCTCCTTCTGTACCATATTACTATCTCCTTGGTATCATTATATTTGGAGAGGATGTGGAATGGCAATAGAAAATTAGCAATAACTCTCATTGTCATGGTCTACAAAGAGCAAAGGGCCATTGTCCCTTCACTACCTGGTAAATACCATGAATAGTTAAATTCCCCTTGATTCCTCTCTACCCACCCTCTTGCAGTGCAGTCAGTGAGCAGTGGGGGTGTTGAGGGCTGACTGGGATGGTTGTAGTGACAAACTGGGGGTGTTTAGGATGAGAAAAGAAAAGACCAGAGAGCGCTCTCCAAGTGTTTGAAGGAGCATTGTGCACAAAAGGGACTAGACCTGTTCTGCTTGGCCCCAGAGGGAAAAACTGACTAGAAATAATGGGCAGAAGTTTAAGAGAGAGAGATTTCCATTGGATGAACAGAAATACTTCCTAACAAAATTTTTTTGTCCCCTTAAGTCTGAGTCAATGATTTCATCTGTAGAAAATAGGGATTCGTGACATTTTATATATCACAGACTACTCCGGAGGTCTGGTGTTTTCATCCTATGGCTGCCATCTCAGAGTGATATCTTTAAATACACTTTAAAAATATACAGGACTGCAAATTAAATATATTGAAGTACGGTTATCAAAATACATTTTAAAAAAACGTTTCCTGACCCCAAGTTAAGAACTTGCTTTAGAGTACTCCTGGTATGGATATTCCCTCCACTGACATAAATCTCTCAGCTGTAACTTAAATTCACATGGAAGGGTAGCTAGTTAGCTCAGTGGGTAGAACACTAGGCCTAGAGTCAGGAGAACCTGAGTTTAAATCCAAATTCAGACATGAGCTGTGTGATCCTGGGCAAGTCATTTAACCCCGTTTGCCTCAGCTTCCTCATCTATAAAATGAGCTGGAAAAGGAAACGATAAACCACTCCAGTATCTTTGCCAAGCAAACCCCAAAGGGGTCATGAAGAGTCTGATATAACCGAAAATGACTGAACAACAGCAGAGTGGAATGAGCTGCCTTTGCAAGTAGTCACTTCTCACTTCCTAGAGGTCATGGGACTTATATTTAGAAGGGACCTTATTGATTATCTAATCTGGCCACTCCACTTTACAGATGAGGAAACTGACATACAGAGATATTAAGTAACTTGCTCAAGGTCGAAAATGGCAGAGAAGGGGACAAAAACAGAGACAGCTGGTGGGCTTGGTGGATACAGCACTGGCCTGGAGTGAGTTCAAGCTGCATTATCTCTGGCTTTTTTTCATTGTTGGCATACAATATGAATAGGATGATGAGGCTCAAAGAGAACACAACCTTCCCCCTTTCATTCCTTCTGTGGTGTCAGGGTACAAATGAAAGAGAATTTGTTGAATTGGGTGACTTAGAGGGCCAGCTGGAGGCTGCCAAGCTCTCTTAAATCCAACCTGCCTGATCCTTCCAAAGCTTTATCCATTTTATGAATCAAAGAAAGGCAAGCAATACTGATGTCCCACTCACTGGGTAGTAGGCATGCCAGTCAGGGCATCAGCCAATAGTCTATGGAAGGTGGAGACTAATGGCAACTAGGTCTGTTTAACTAGTAAGAGAGAGCCCTCCCTTCTCCTGAGGGTTTGGTCCTTAAAATCTTGTGTGTCTAGCCTGGGAGTCAGCAACTTCCTTGACACCTAAGGGGGAGAAAATAGGGAAAGAAAATTAGCGATCTATGACATAGGTGGAAAGGAGGAAGGGAGAGGGGGATGTAGGAAGGGAAAGAGCAGGGGTTAGGGGAAAGAGGTTATGTATGGTAGAGAATGGTAGGGAGGTGACAACTATTATTTTCTCTGGTGTGACAGAGTCACAGCCAAGCCATCACTGCTAAGTCCTGATGGGGCTGATCACAGCGGTTTCAGGGTGCTGTTCTTGTTTAAGGGCTGAACACAAGGGTGTGGTGAATCCGGCTTGAACCAGCTGGACAGAGCCAATTGTTAAATTTTCAGCATGGGCATTCATGCCTCAGAAACTGACAAACGGTACAAAAGTTGGGGCTTGCTTTATCGTTTTGTTGATTGTCGAGGTTTAAAATGTTGGAAAAAATGTTAATAATGCCAATTAAACTTAAAAGTGTGTTGTGCTTACATTTTCCCCTCAGAGAACTGGTTGTTAAACCTATACCAGCCCACCATTGGCTAGACATGGATGAAGCGTTGAAGTGGTGGAGTTTTTCTTCCCTGAATAAAAGAATTCCTGATTTAGAATCAGAGGGCTTGGGTTTAAAACATGCTTATTACCTGTGCAACCTCTAACAAGCTACCTCACTTCTTTTTCCCCATCTATAAATTGAGGGATTGAATGATCACTAAGGTCCCAGTAAACTCTCAAACCTAGGATCTCTTTCCCTTCTTTTTTTTTGGGGGGGAGGGGCTGCTCCATTGTTTCCCTCAATTATCTCTCCCTTTCTATCTAGTGGGGGGAGCAGAGAAGCTTCATTCTGAGGTATCAACTAGTCTCTTTCAGGAGCCCCAAGAAATTAGACTTGGAGGTTTCTTACATATTAACATGGGACTCTGAAAGCCCCTGAATCTTCAAGTCTCTGAAGAATAGATCTCTAATGGTAGAATTTCAGGCATAGTGACAGGCAAAGAATGAGATATTTTGGGTCAGTGTGGTCTGCTTGGCGACCTCAAATATAGAATACGTTCAGCAAGCTATAGCAGCAAGAACGCCAGACTTAAGCCAGAAGACTTGGATTCTAAGTCCTTTTTTAACCACCAATTTGCTAAGTGACCTTGGGCAAAACAGTTCTCTTTGGATCTCAGATTCATTCTCTGTAAAATGAGGCAGCTGAACGAGTTTAGGGTTCTCCGAGCTCTGATAGTCTCCTTGGAGCAGGCCTGCTGGACAGAGCCTTTCTGTGCCAGAAACCCCACACAGCCAGCCGAAGAACAGCTAAGAATCCCTTACTGCCTCTATTTGCTCAGCACGCAACTTGCAACTTTCTAATCTGGCCCTGGGGCCTCTGCCCTGGCTCCCCTCCTGAAGAGCCTGTGTGAAACTGGAGCTTAGGCGAGCCCTGGCCCTGGCCCCCTCAGCCCCTTGGCCCCCCTCCCTAGCCTGCTCATTTCCCGGCATCTCCTTGCAGGGAGCTGGGCCCCTTGCCCTACTCCAGACGGCCTCTGCCCTGGGCCAAGAGAAAGAGCAGCGGGGGAGGCAGCCGCTGGAACGGGCGCAGAGAGCTGGCCCCACAGAAGGGGGATGTGGGAACAAGACAGGAGCCAGTGCTGGTCCCAGCCAAGGCAAACTGGCCCGAGCAGGAGAGGGAAAACAAAGCGAGACAAAGACCAAACATTCCTGGGGAATTTCTGAATTAAAAGCTGGAAACAGGAGGCCAGATTTAGTCTGGGGACTTTGATGCCAGATCTTCAGCCCAAGACAGAGCCTGTCTCCGTGCTCTGAGGTCTGGGACTCCTCTCCATCCTCCTCCCCTTCTGTGCCCCTCCTCCTCACCCTTCCCTCTCTCTTCCCCCCAATATTGAGGGATTGTACCTTCTCTGCCCCCCAACACACTGCAGGACATGGACTATTAGAGCTGGAAAGGGCATAAAGACTTTTTTGTCCAATTCCCCCCTCATGTTTTTGAATTGAGGAAACTGAGGCTTCTTTCACTTTTTAAAAATATCCTCTCCATCCATCACTTCCTCTATCCAGATTCCTCTCCCCTCCCTGGAAGGAGAGTGTGTCTGTTATCTTCTCCCCTCCTTCTTCAGCAATACAGGTTGTCCCGGGTCCAAAGTTGTGAGGAGTTGGCAGCTTCTCCGCCCTCTGGGGGGCCGTCATCCCCATCTTGCTCCCCAAGGAAGCAGCTTCCTTGGATCTGAAAATTATTTAGTAAACAACCCCAGAACGTCTGTTTGTCACAGGATGTGGTCATCTTTAGACTTGGCCTCCCCCTTTCCATCTCCCCCCTCACCAGGCAGTAAAATATAAATCCGTCCTTGGCTGTTGAAGGGACTTGAGCAGGCAAGCCGGTGTCCTCCGTCCTCCGGGGGTGATCCTACCTCCTCATGATTACGTCATCTTCCCTGGAAACGTGTGGCAGCTCAACTTGTTCTTTCTTTCCAGACTTTACCGGCATTTCTATATCATTTTAAGATTTGCAAAACGATTCAGCCTCGTTATATCACTTGATCCTCACAACAACCCTTTGGGGAAGAGGCTATTATTGTCCCCATTTGACAGATGAAGGAACTGAAGCAGGCAGAAGTTAAGTGACTTGCCCAAGGTCACACTGATAGTAGCATTTGAGGCAGGATTCCAACTCGGTCTTCTCCCATTCCAAGTTCAACACTGTACCCACTGCACATCACTTAGCTGCCTCTCAGAGAAACTAAGGCAGCTGTGAGCCGTTTCCCCGTTCTATCTGTGAAATATGATAGGATTATACAGTTAGAGCTGGACAGAGTCTTAGAGATGGTCTAATCCCACTTTCCCATTTGACAGGTAAAGAAACGGAGGTATAGGAAAGTAGAATGACTTGTGTAGGGTTACCTAGTTAGTATGTAGGAAAGGCAGGATTTGGATCCATATCTTTTGACTTCAAATTCATTTTCTTTTTGGTCATGACGTCACACTGCTTCTCCAAAAGGACCAGAATAATGTGAATACTGTGGGCAAGAAAGCTTTGCGTGGGGGACACTTCTGTCCCTGAATCCGGGTCCTTTTCTCTAGCCAGAAACTATCAGTGGACTGAGGGGTTCACCCAAGTCCCACATCAAAAAATCAAGTGCTACAACTGGATTTGGGGGAGGAAGAGTATGTCCAAGAAGGACGGGAGATTCCTTCAATTCTGGCCCAGAGTTCAGCCCTTTCCATCTGTTCTCCATTAGCATCCTTCCATCAGCTGAGAGAAAAGCTGGAGGGTGTGGAAGGGAATGATTGCAGACCCATGGTCCCTAAGCTTGGGGAGTTCACTCAGACTAGTTTTCCTTGAATCTAAACCAGGCCCCTCCAACAAATTAGGAGGGGGTTATTTTTCTTCTTGGCTGGGCAGCTGGCCCAACTCAGGATTAACATTAAGTTACTGTGCTTTGGAGATCTGGAGGGAGAGAAAGAGAGGAAGAGAGACAGAGAGAGATGGACAGACGGACAGGCAGAGACAGAGGGACAGAGACAGATACACAGAGACAGAGATGAAGACACAGACACAGAGACAAAAAGACAGGGAGAGAGAGAGAGAGAGAGAGAGAGAGAGAGAGAGAGAGAGAGAGAGAGAGAGAGATTAAACAGGAGTCAGACCTGGCAGGGCCAAGATACTGACTAAGGATCTTTGTCTAGTTGGAGACCTGCCCCAGTGGGCATGTTGGTAATAGGATGGAGAGGTTATGCTTAACACAATGATTGGACCCATCTCCCCTCACTTTTTATTGGCTGGGTCTCTGGACCTTTAGGGAAGGTACTTGTGAAGGGAAGCCAGGTGGGCATCTAAGTAGCAAAGGGCTGCAGTGGGAGTAAGGGAGATCCAATTTTAAATTCTGCCTCCAACATTTACTAGCTGTGTGACCCAGGGCAAGTTGCTTAATCTCTCTAAGCCTCAGTTTCTTCATCTGTAAGATGGGGATAATAATAGCATCTACCTTAAAGGGTTGTTGTGAAGATCGAATACATAGCTATATAATTTGCATATATCATTACACACACACATATATATATATATATATATATACACATATATATTATGTGTTATTATAACTAATAAGATTGTGTTTAGGCCCAACCCCTGGTGCTGGTAGGCATACTCTATGTCAAGTCAGATGCTATGAGACGTCTTCCTGAAGACAGCTTGGGTGTAGCTCCATTCTGAAGATGAGGTCCCATTCACAAACTCACAACTTCCTATTTGGAAGACTCCTCAGAGGTCATTTAATCCAGAGCTTCTTAAACTGCGGGTTGAGATCCCATATGGCTCGTGAAAAATTTGGCAACAGCAAAAGGTTTCTGAATGTGTAACAACCCAGAATTAATTCAGAATCAAACGTGTGATGAATCTGAGGTGTTTCTGGCAGCGCTTGCCCGTGTTGCGTCGAGCAACTTCACTGTAGCCTTGGTTCTGAACACAGAGCAAGTGCACTTTGCACTGCGTGTGCCGTCACACCATGGAACGCCAACTAACCTTGCCAAAACACAGAAAGGGGTTGCAAGCGGAAAAAGTTTAAGAAGCCCTGATCTAGTCCAATGCAGAGTGGAACATAAATTCTTGCTTGTTAACATCCCAGCAAACCATTCTGCTTTCGTATAGCTTTAATTGTCAGGAAGTTTTTTTCAGACATGACACCAGGTCTAAATTGATCTCTTTGCAAGTTCTACTCCCTGTTCCTGGTTCTGTTCTCGGGGACTAAGATTAGCAAGGCCAGTCTTCTTCCACGTCATAGCCTTGCACGTGCTTCAAGTCAGTCATCCTCCTGAGTCTTCTCCTGGTGAAACATCCTCAGTTTCATCAACAGGTCCTCAAATAACATGAATGGAAGTTTTCTTGTTTTGTGGAAACTGAACTCCTTTCAGCTGCCATTGATTTGAGTCTCATCCTCGCCAGGGTTCTCTGCTGCTCTGTGCTGCCATCTGTTACATTGACCACTAAGTAATGACTAGAAAGCTTCTTCCTAGCAAGGAAAAGCTAACACTCTCCTAGCTCATAGCTCAAGGCTATGAGTTAGCATAGTTAGTCAGGAAGTCAACCCAACCCATAAGAATGACCCAGATTAAGATTACATATATTTTTGGACCATTTTATTCCAGATGCTAATTTGAGGTCCCTAGCCCTAACCAATTATCTGATCTGAGGATAGGATAGTTCCTTTTTTGTTATTATTGCGTCATTTCAGTCACATCTGACTCTCTGGGACCCCGTTTGGGTTATTCTTGGCAAAGATATTGGAACAGTTTGCCATTTCCTTCTCTAGCTCATTTTGCAGCTGAAGAACTGAGGCAAACAGGGTTAAGTGACTTGCCTAGGGTCACACAGCTAGTAAGTATCTGAGGCCACATTTGAACTCAGGTCCGCTTGACTCTAGGCCTGGCGCTGTATCCATTGTGCCACCTAGCTGCCCCATAGTTCCTTTTAACTCCTGTTAAATCCGTGATTATCAGTCTGCATCCCCCAAACCCACTTTAGAGATTTCACTTGACAAAACTTAACAAGAGTGATGAGGATATTGGGGCAACAAAGGTCTCCTCAGCTCCAGTAATTTTCACTGATTGGCATGTAAATGAACCTGGGGGCAAGAACAAAAGGGTTAGGTGAAATTGGCGGGGCCACCAGACTGTACCTTCGTTTGGCTTTCTTGTCTTTATTGTACACTTCTGCCTACAACAGAATTGCTGACTTGCAAACGTTGCTGATCTCCTTACACAAGAAAAGTATGACAGTCCCTGTCCTTGAGGAAGTAATGACCTAGTTGGGAAACTGGACACATGCAACCTACACACATGATAGATAGATAGATGAACCATTTATTAAGGTTTTACTTTGTGAGGCAGCTAGGTGGCACAATGGATAGAGCACTGGTCTGGGAAGTAGGAAGACTCATTGTCATGAATTCAAATCCGGCCTCAGACAGACACTTACTAGCTTTGTGACCCTGGGCAAGTTACTTAACCCCCTTTGCCTCTGGAGAAGGAAATGGCAAACCACTCTAGTACTGTTGCCAAGAAAACCCCAAATAGGGTCATGGAAAGTTGGACATGATTGAACTTTACAGTGATCGATGTGTCAGGCACTGTGCTAAGTAATGGAAATATAAATGCAAGCAAAAAGAAAGATACTCCCTCCCCTCAAAGAGTTTCCATTCCATTCTAGTGGAGGAAGATACTGTGTGAAAGCTGAAAAGGGAGAAGGGAGTGGGGAAAGTATCCATGATGAAGTGAGGTGGAGAGATGGTCTGAGAGTTTGCATTTGAAGAGCAGGGCGGCTAGCATGAGAGCTTCCTCAAATGGAGGTTTAGAGATGAACTTGTTGCTCAGAAGAAGAGGCCACAAGCATGGGATGTTGAAGAAGGCCAGGGGGGCTGAAGTAGAGAGATGGTCTAGGATGTCATGAGCTGGTCTAGGTTTAACTAAGACAACATAGAATAAGAACCTAGTGAGCAAAGCTGTTAGTAAACCACTTGTTTTTCCTGGGTTTCAGTTTCTTCACACATAAAATTATTCCACTTTCATTCAATAAGCATTATTAATTCAATCTCTAAGGTCCCTTTCAGCTCTGACCCTCATGATCCTAAGTAAGAACTCTAGCTTGAGTTGGTTTCTGGGGACACCCACACCCTACAAAGCCTTATCTACCCTTATTCTCAAATAGGCAGAAAAAATGGATTTGGTTGAGCTCCCAGACCTGTCCAGTGAAGGAAGGGTCCCAGCTCTTCATTCTCATGCATATTCCTGGACTGAATGTAGTTGTCTCTTCAAAAGAGGGTATGATGAGGCAGCTAGGTGGCACAGTGGATAGAGCACCAGCCCTGGATTGAGGAGGACCTGAGTTCAAATTCGGCCTCAGACACATAACACTTACTTAGCTGCATGACCCTGGGCAAGTCACTTAACCCCATTGCCTAGCCAAAAAAAAAAAAAGAGAGAGAGAGAGTATGTCTGCAGAGTCTGCACTGGAGACATGCAGAAGCTGTTCAGGAAGGTCCAACATTTTGATCTGGAGTCTATTTATAGCATACACTTCCCTTGAGGGCAGGAGACCATCTCCACTGCCCAGCGCAGTGTTTGGCCCGTAGTAAGTGCTTAACAAATGTTTGTTGATTGGTTGATTTTTTGACGTTCCTTTCTGTGTCTAAAAAAATAGGTGGAAGGAAAGAAGACAGATTCTGATTCAGAAGGATGTTAGCTCTAAAGAAAAACACAGATGCTGGAGGTTCAAAGGAACCATCCTCAGTTATCTCCCTTCCTGCAGTAAGAGGCTCTTTTGAAGAGAATCAGCCTCAAGGAGTGAGTCTTTCTTAGGGATAATAAGATTTAGCATGGGAAGGGATTTTAGAGATTATCTCGAGCAATCTCTTCATTTTATTTTATTTTTTTAAAATAAATTCTATTGATGACTTTTGTTTTTATATCACTATCATATCCAGATATACTATCCAGGGATGTGTATACACACACACACACAAAGTGTTTTGGATTCAGTCAAAGGGCCACACTTGAAGACTTAGAGGGCCACATGTGGCCTCGAGGCTGCAGGTTTCCCACCCCTGTAACTGTCCCTTGCCCCTCCCTGCCCCAGCCAATGAGCCTTTCCTTGGTATAAAACAAAACAGCTAAGCAAAACCAATTGATACTGTCAGACAGTGACCGCATCTGAAAGTGTATGAAACATTCTGCACCTCCAGTAGTCCATCTCTGTGCCACAGGGAGAGAGGTTTTCCCATCTCTTTTCTGAGTCTGAGACTGGTCATTACAATTTCTCATTATTAGGCTTTGGTTTAATGCCTTTTTTGTTTACATTGTGTCATCATTGTTTGCATTGTTTTCTTGATTCTGGCTTTTTCACTGCATCAATTCATATAAATCTTTTTATATTTCTCCAATTCTTTATGCTCATAATTTCTTATAGTACATTAATATTCCATTACAGTAATGGGCACCCATTTTTAAAACCCTACTCTTTTTTGTTAACACAAAAATGCTATGGCTATTTTTGTTATACATGAGACAGCTTCCTAATTTTAAATACGAAGAAATAGAAGTTCAGAAAGACAACATTATTTGCCCGTAGTCATGCATCTAGTAAGCAATAGAATAGGGATTCAGATCTATGTTCTATCCAGTGCAATTTTGCTATGCATCGGCAGCCTTTCCAGAAGAGCTTCGTGGGCATAGTGGATAAAACATTGAACTCGGAGTCAGGAAAACCTGAGTTCAAATCCTGCCTCAGACACTTACTGTTTGTGCGACCCTGGGGAAGTCACTGAATCTCTCTGTCAGCTTCAGTTTCCTCATTTGTTGAATGAGGAGGTTAGACTCAGTGGCCTCTCAGGTTTCTTGTAGCTCTAATAATAATAGCTAGTATATAGCATTTTAAGGTGTGCAAAAAACACTTTAAAAATGTTAAGTCATTTGATTTGCATGATAACCCTGAGGGGTAGATACAATTATGATCTCCATTTTAGAGATGAGGAAACTGAGGCAGAAAGAGATTAAGTGACTTGTTCAAGATCATACAGCTAGCAAGTGTCTGAAGATGGATTTGACCTTAGGTTTTCCTGATGCTAGGTCCGGTGCACTGGCTACTCAGAAGGCTTCCTCCAAGCCTCTGAGCTGTGATAGAGCACCCTTGTCTCCCAAAGCCTGCCATTTGGGTCTGTTTTCAAGACACTTAAAAATTGTTTCAGTTGGGAGAGCTGGTTTTGGTCCTGTTTTTTTTTTTTTTAAATTCCTCTCAGACAATGGAGCCCTGGAATATCATGAGCGTATCAAGGACTCGTGAGAGCAGATCTCCCTCTGCTGGAAGAACTGGAGAAGAGGTAGGAGCAGACCAGCATAGTCTGGCAGAATCCCAGAACTGAGTTTAAGTTGGAGAGCTCCTTCATTATGGCTTTTTCTGTAAGGTTTCTTCCAACTTTAAATTCCATTGTTCTTCCTCTAGGCCTCAGTTTCCCTACCTATAAAATGCGGAGATTATTGGGCTAGATAGATGCCTTCTATGACTCTAGACATTTGCTCAGACCTGTGGAGAGACTGATGAGCTGAACGCTTGTAGATTTCAGTATTACATTATGGCGTACGGAAAGGAGTGCTGGATTTGGAATCAGAGGGCCTGGGTTCAATTCCTGACTGCCACCTGCTACTCATGTGCCCTTTAACAAATCATTGACCCTTTTTGGGTTTCAGTTTCCTATAAAAGGAGGCAGTTGCTCCAGATGATTGTTAAGATCCATTCCAACTCAATTGTTTAAAAAAAAATTTAGGCAATTGGGGTTAAGTGACTTGCCCAGGGTCACACAGCTAGTAAGTGTTAAGTGTTTGATCTGAGGCCAGATGTGAACTCAGGTCCTCCTGACTTCAGGGCCAGTGCTCTATCCACTGTGCCACTTAGCTGCCCCCCCAACTCAAATTTTTTGATAACCAATTTGAACTGTATCTATACACTTTGCATATGTATATGCAAAGATTCATTCATTCAACAAACATTTATTAATAAATTATGAGGTAGTGAGAGGTAGCATAGTGCAAATGTATCCACATTGGGAGTCCAAGTGTGGAATTGGAGTCAGCAAGACCTTAGGCACTAGCTGTATGACCATAGTTAAGTCACATAAGGTCTCAGAGCTTCAGGCAGCTCTATAGACTCGTGAGCCATCTCAATGGAAATAGTTCTCCCACCAACACAGACTTTTGACATATACTATGGGCCAAGTCAAGTTGAGAAGTATTTCTTTTTTTTGCTTTTTGGTGAGGCAATCAGGGTTAAGTGACTTGCCCAGGGTCACACAGCTAGTAAGTATCAAGTGTCTGAGGCTGGATTTGAACTCAGGTCCTCCTGACTCCAAGGCTAGAGCTCTATCCACTGCTCCACCTAACTGCCCCCAAGAAGTATTTCTTAAGTACTGGCTAGGTGCCAGGCACTATGCTAAATGAGGGAGATATAAAGAAAGGGGGGAAAAAAACAGTCCCTGCTCTCTAGAAGCTCACAGTTGAACAAGGGAGACAACATGCAAACAATTATATACAAACAAAATAGTGAAAGACTAAATTGTAGATAATAATAGAGAGAAGGCACTAACAATAAAGGAAATTAGGAAAGGTTTCCTGAAGAAGATGGATTTTAATTATCTGTTGATCCAGAACTGAATGTTTCTACAAAAAGTTTGAGCAGATGATTTCTCTCTCTCTGTAGGTCTATCTCTGTCTTTATGTCTGTCTCTGTCTCTGTCTGCCTGTATCTATGTGTTTCTCTCTCCCCTGGTGGCTTTCAAGTGAGGAGGAGGAACTGCTATGAGCGTCCAGGAGAGGGAAGGTCATTGGTCTCTAGGTCTTACCTAGCCGGCGTGTGTCCATGCATGACACCTGGGTTTCTCTTCTCTTCTGCTCATCCTTTCTTGCTCTTAAGTGAGCCTGTTCTAGAGGTAGAACAGATCAGTTTGCTGCCTGGTAAGCTTTGAAAAACCAGGAGAGTCATTGTTAAGTCTGGAGATAGCAGCAGAATTAACTTGGTGTCCATGGAAGCTGAATCTAGCTTGACTCAGGCCAGCAAGGAGCCTGTCCAGCTGAGCAAGGGAATGATTCATCTACTGGCTATACACCTCATAGAAGTGAGCTTGGTAGGGGCTCTATGAAAGGAGAAAAGGGGCCAGGAAGTATCCTACTTCCTCTCTTCATGTGGTGCTAGTAGAGAGGATTATTCCATAACAACCACTTTTATTATGAATCCACTCTTCCCAGGAACTGAGTGTATATCTCCCCAGTTTGTTATATTTTGGTCTTCACTATACTTTCTGGGTAAATATCTCTTTATAAAAGCTAATTGATGTTAATTGGTTAATTAACATGGAGGAAATGTTAACTGGTTACATGATATTGGAGAACACACTAGATGGGGGCTCCTGGTCATATGTAATACTACTGCATTAGAAGCTACAACCAATAAAACTCTGAGGGGAGAAGTAGTAGGTGCCTGCCCTCTGGGGACGCAACCTGCTAGTCCAAGTGGGAGCTGCAAAGTGAGTTCAGAAACTATAATATGCTAGGGTTGATTGAGTCTCAGTTTCTTCAACTATGATTGTGGGTTAGTCTCATTTTCTCCCAGAAGTGACTGTCTTTGACCCTGAACTTTCTCCTAGTAACTCCCTCCTCCTTTCTAGCCTAAGTCTGTGGTGAACTTTACCATTCCCTGCTGTTGTCTTCTAGGTCCCACTGATGGTCTATCCTATGTGTTGCCATCCCTTCCTACTGTTCTTGCTACACCTCGTGCATGATGCTTCATTTTCTGACTCTTTACATTTTCACTATCTGGTCTCTGTGCCTCCATGGTCCACCGTGCTGGAGGGCTCTCTTTCCTCGCTGCCAGCTTCTGGCTCCCCTGGTTTCCTTCGGGATAAACCTAAGTCCCATCTTCAAGAGGCCACTCTTGGTCCTATTCCTTGCCCCTTTCCATCTCCCAGTGCCTCTTCATTAAGATTATCTTCAATCTATTCTGTATATAGCTTTCATGTAGTTACTTGCATATTGTCTCCTGTATTAGAATTTAAGCTCTTTGATGTCAGGGAATGTGTTTTTGGCTTTCTTTATATGGCCAGCACTTTGCACAGTGTTTGCTACATAGTTAAGCACTTAATAAATGCTTCTTGACTTGACTTCCCCTTAATGGCTTTTCCAAGATCTAGTTTTCAAATCTTCAGTTCTTCAATTCTATTGCTGATATATTTTTTGCTTCTCTATTAGGGAGATCTCTAGCATCCTAGACAGGCTGGGTTGGGACAGTAGAGATCAATAGATTCTAGGTCCTAAGCATCCCAAGAAACTGTCCCAACATTCCTGGGCTTAAGTTTCATAGAAAGTGAATTTGAAGCCTTACCAACCATGGAGAATAGACTCCTAGCAACGATAGAAGTGAAAAGAAAGGAGGAAAATAGCCACCTCCCGCCTCCCCCACCCCCCACTATGGATCTCGGAAATCATTCTGACAGGAGTAAAAACTCTGGCCAAAACTGTGGAAAACTCCTAGCCCTCAGCCATGAGACTAGTCTCCCTACAGACCTTTAGCAGCCTTGAACTTTTAGAGCTGAGGTGACACCTAGTGGCCACAGTGTGGAATTAGCTGATGTTGGGTCAGAAATCCCCTGCTGTGCAGGTCTATGAGGCTTCTGTGGCATACTAATTCTGTCTACTCTGCGCACTTCGAGTGGGTTATTGTCCCCTTAGGCTTAGATGATCCTGCCAGTGGTAGGCTGGCCTACCCCACTACACCAGCAGTGGTCTGGTGGCCTGTCCAGTGACATCTGTCACATTTTTGAACAGGCTCTAGAAGGCAAATTAAGAGATCTTCCATCACAGGAATTTGGATAGTAAATGAAAATGGCCCCCTGAGAAGTCTCTCTCTCTTTATCTCTCACACTTTCTGTCTCTGTCTCTCTGTGTCTGTGTCTCTCTCTGTTTCTGTGTGTCTATCTCTCTGTCTGTCTCTGTCTCTGTCTCTCTGTCTCTCTCTCTCTGTCTCTCTCTGTCTCTCTCTCTCTCTCTCTCTCTCTCTCTCTCTCTCTCACACATACACACACACACACTCCTGCTACTAATTTTTTTCAACGTCCAATTTCATGGGCCCATTCCTTTACTTGTGATCACCATTACCATCCCATTTTAGCATGCACATCTGTGCTTTCGTCAATGTAGGCATTTCCTTTTTCTAATGCAGACCCAAACCATGTGTCATTGGTGGTTCATGTGAGTCTGAGGAAACTAAGCCAGATTTGAACTCAGGAAGATGAGTCTTCCTGACTCTGGGCTTAGCCTTCTATCCACTGTGCCACCTAGTTGCATGTTAGCTTTATGGAGGCCCAGAAGGTGACGTGACTCTCCTAAGATCACACAGCTGGTGAATGGCAGGGTTGGGACTAGATTCCTCACCTCCCAATTCCCATTCTGGTTCCCTTCCCACTGCTCTGCAGCGCCTCAAAGCCATGAGTCATGCCCTCTCTTCCCTTATACTACTCAGACAAATCAGCTCCTGTTTGTTAATCACCCTCTAAAGCCCCCTCATCCTTTTATGCTGTTGAGAATCCAACATACCACCCTCTCTCTGTAATGACCCTTTCCTCCTCCAGCTGATCTTTGACCTTCTGGCAGCAGAAGTTCACCCCCAACTTTGGGCCTAGTTCTTCCTTAAGCCACCTGCTCTTTGGCTGGCTATTTATCCCTGCGACCGTCCACGGCCGCTGAAGAGCAAACCACCAGCAGCCCAAACATAAGAGAAAACTCGATGGTTTAGTTCCTGTTTCCAAGAGCCTGCCTTTTCATTGGCTGTCCACAAAGTTATCTATAAAGCTTTAGTGTATGTTTCCTTAGTTTCTTGCTTCCTTTTCATTTCTCCTCTGTGGTATTGCTTCTCATTTCACTGGGGCTGCTTCACTTGGTTCATAGAATACGCTATTTTAAAAGGAAGAAAATAATAATGATTAGTGGGTGCCCCCAGAGTAATTGTTCAATCATATAATGCAGATAATAATTTTAAATAATCATGTTGCTCTTTGGTAAAGTTGATGATAACAGAGCAACTCTTTGAGGTAGCTACTGAAGATACTTGTCCTAAAAAAAAAATCAAACAAGTACATAGTTCTTGAAGATCTAAAGAAAATGTAGACATTAATACATGACCCAAGTCAGCTGTTAACTTAATAACTAACATTGCCTCACTCCAGAGAGATGTCCTTTGGGACACCAGTCCAGAAGGTGATATTTAAGCAGACTATAAGCTATTTGAGAGCAGGGACTGGTTCGTTTTTTATCTTTGTATCCTCAGCATTATGCATATTTGTTCTTGTTCAGTTGTTTAAGTTGTGTCTGACTTTTTGTGACCACATTTTGGTGCTTTCTTGGCAAAGATACTGGAGTGATTTGCCATTTCTTTCTCCAATTCATTTTCTAGAAATGAGGAAATCGAGGCAAACAGGGTTAAGTGACTTGCCCAATGCCACACAGCTAGTACTTGTCCGAGGCCAAATTTGAACTCAGACCTCCCTGACTCCAGGCCTGGCACTCTACTAATTGTTGGCACTCAGCAGCCACCATGCACATAGTAGGTGCTTAATAAATTCTTGTTTTTTGTTGACTTCTAGGCACTGGTCATATCACTAAGAGATTTTTTTCTCAATAATAGGTCTAGGCCAAGGCTTATACTATTACAATGAGGTTACAGCAGGTTTATATAAATTATAAACAACATAAAAGCTAGCATTTACATAGTCCTTTTTTTCCCTCTCAAGTGGGCTACAGTTATTAGCACTTTTAATCCCTGCGGGGACCCTTTAATTCTTCTATTCCTGCTACTATTTTCTGAGTATTGGGGCTCTCTCTATCTTTTCTTTTCTTTTCTTTTCTTTTCTTTTCTTTTCTTTTCTTTTCTTTTCTTTTCTTTTCTTTTCTTTTCTTTCTTCTTCTCTTCTCTTCTCTTCTCTTTTCGTTAGGCAATTGGAGTTAAGTGACTTGCCCAGGGTCACACAGCTAGTGAGTGTTATGTGTCTGAGGCCAAATTTGAACTCAGGTCCTCCTGACTTCAGGGCCGGTGCTGTAGTTACTGAGCCACTTAGCTGGCCCTTCAAGTAGATGTGTCTTAGGAGAGTTTCATGAGACCCAGAGAAATTAAATGATTTTGCCATGATCACACAGTTAGTTAAATGTCAAAGGAGAGATTTATGACTCCAAATCTAGCACTTGGGTCATTATCACTTACTGTACTGACTCTGTCTCTGCTATGTGAGGCACTAAGCTAGCCTCTGAGGATGCCAAGAGGAGCTTCTAATCCTTTCTTTCAAGGGGCTTACAATCTATATGAAGATCAGGGGCATGATTGGAATTTGTTGTCAGGTCAGGAGACATCTTCTGCTGTCCTTGTGCTTCCTCTTGGAGGTTAGAGGTAACACAGGGCAGTGGCAAGTTTTGGTACCAGCTTTGGTGTTAAAAGGCTAGGGTCCAATGATCAACTCTGTCACCTTGATAATGACAACAGCTCACATTTATACAGCACTTACTATATGCTAGGCACTGTGCTTTACAAATATTATCTCATTTGATCCTCATAATAGCTCTGGGAGGTTGTTACTATAATTATTCCCACTTTATAACCAAGGAAACTGAGGTAAACAGAGGTTAAGTGACTTGTTCAGGGTCACACAATAATAATTAACATTTATATAGCGTTCTTAGTATGTATCAAGTGCTTTACACTTATCTCATTTGATCCTCACAGAAATCTTGAGAGGTAGGTACTATGACTATCCCCATTTTATAAGGAAATTAAGGCAGAGGTTAAGTGACTCATCCAGGATCATACAGCTAGTGTATATGGACAGAATTGTACTCAGGTCTTCCTGACTCCAGGTCCTATGTTTTATCCCCTGTACCACCTAGCTGCTGATGCTTCTGCCTCTGTTACTTATAATCTATGTTACCTTAGGCAAGTCTCTTAATTTCTCTAAGGCTCACTTTTCTCAGTAGTAAAACAAAGACGTTGGATTAGGGGGCTTCTCAGGTCCTTTCCTGCTCTAAATCCATGATCTTAGGATCTCAGGGATAGCACTGTGGTGGGGCAGTTTCCCCATACTAGTGGGAAAAAGGGTTTTCAGATTTTGATTTGGTTAGAGAAGGAAATTCTAAGAAAGGGGAAAATATGAGGGATTTGGAGATATACATCGTGAAGGACAAAGGTGCATCCTCTTGGCAGGGTGTGCTGTTGAATGTTTACCAACTGACTCTCCAAAAAGACAACTTTTAAGTTTAATTATTATAGCATTCTCTGCCACTTTCTTAAGCCTAGACAATCAACAAAACAATAAACTGAGGCCTGATTTGTAGTATTTGCTGATTTTTGAGGTATAAATGTTCACACTGAAAATTTTATCCATCCACTTTGTTAAGAGCTGGCTCCAGCACACCCCTGCCTCTGGGAGCATGCTTCTGGTTCCCTGGCACCCTTGGGCACATGCAGCATGTGGTACTAAGTCAACTGTTGTGGTTAGTACATTCCCTGGTCTTGTGTAACAGGGTGACCAGATTTTTATTTTGGCAAAAGGAAAAACACTAAAAATAATTCACATATGTTTAATGTTTTAAAGTTTATCAAGTATTTTCCTTACAATTAACTTGTGAGTTATTAAGTGTGTGTATTGTTATTCCCATTTTATAAATGCTTGAGGCAATCTCAAATACTTGGTGGATAGAGATCTGTCTTCAGGATCAGGAAGACTTGGATTTAATCCTACCTTTGTTTTTTAATGACTGTGTGACCCCGGACAAATTCTGATAATTTACATTTCGATTTCAATTTCTGTAAATTTCAATTTACAGACAATTCTGTAAATTGAAGGACAGTTTCCAGTCTGCACTGGTAGAGAGAATTCCTCATTAGGAGCTCCCTCTCTCTCTCCTTCTTCTTCTTCTTCTTTAGTAGTAAAGAACAAGAATAATGTGTTTTTGTATCCATTTCTTTGTTCTTTTAAAATTAAGCTTTCCTTTTTTTAAATTAATAAGCCTTTAATTTTTTTTGTTCCCTCCTACCTTCCTTTTAACCCCTGACAAAATAATAGGTCTGGTTCTCACCCCCTTAAAAAAACCCCAAATGAAGAACCTGAGGGTCAGCTTTCCTGAGGTGAAATGGAAGTAAAATGACTTATCCATGGGTCACCCCATTGTCAATGGACCCTGAAACAATGCCAGTTCTCTGCTACTCATGGCACAGACAGGGACCTTGGAAAAGGCAGCTGGCCGCTGCAGAGTGCGTGGGGCTAATACTCCCAGGTAACAGGGAGAATAGAGTCCTCAACTCTCTTAGTTCTAATGCAAGAGGACAATTTCTTCTGAGTGGAAATGGAGAGCCCCATACAATGGGCTGTTAGTTAGAAATGGATGAAGAATGATTCTGGGCAAATGGCATCTGACTACCATAATAGTTCACAGTACAGGATTGAGGCTTACCTGTAGTCAACTATCCCTGTTCCATATGGGTCTAGTGTCTTGATTAATTCCCTGATTTGTATTCTTTTCAAAGGAACCTTTGTTTGCTGCAGAAGTGGAAGGAAGAAAAAAGCCGTGTTAGCTGAGTCCTCCAAAGCCACCCTGTGTACTATCTCAGAGTCACTTCTCACTGCTCAGGTAGGTAGACCTTCTTTGTTGAAATGGGAATGGAAGGCTTGGAGGATACTGAAATTGGCAACCAACCCAAAGCAATTATCATAGAATTGAGGGTCAAGAAGAACTTTCATTTCTTGTGTTTGATGGCCAGGTCCATGATGGAGCAGTAAAAGGGAAGGATCCAGAGGGATTAGGCGGATGAGTCCACACTAGGCAAAATTCTGGGGAAGGTCAAGTTGTTTTCCATGCCCCCCCATCTCTCTTTCAAAGTCCTTCAATCCCTTTTATTTTCCTTCTTTCCTTCCAAAAAGGGAGTCTCTCATTAGAGAAGTCTACCCCAGCTATCCTTCTCCTGACTTCTTCTGTTCAGCCTCTTCCCACGTCACCAATAAGACTTATCTTTCCTTTGGGCTATGTTCTCACTATGGTGTTAATGGTTGATAAAATTTTGTGCTTTGCCCAGATGTCATTAACATTTTAGTAGGATCTTCTCTACTTTGACCCAAAGAAGTGGTTAATAGGGAAATATCAGACATTAAGGCAAGGCTATGGGAGTGTGTGTGTGAGTGCGTGCGTGCGTGTGTGTACGTGTTATGTGTATATATACATATAGTATATATACATATACTATATGTAGTTCTACATATACTAGTACTATAGTACATATAGTACATTTTTGTTGTTCAGTGGCTTCAGTTGTGTTTGACTCTTCATGACTCCATTTGGGGTTTTCTTGGCAAAGATACTGGAGTGGTCTGCCATTTTCTTCTCCAGTTCATTTTACAGATGAGGAAACTGAGGCAAACAAGGTTAAAGGACTTGCCCAGGGTCACACATCTAGTAACAGTCTGAGGCCAAATTTGAACTCAGGAAGATGGGTCTTCCTTACTCCAGGCCTGGCACTCTATCAATCGCACCACCTAGTTGCCCTAATTTATAAACAGACATACATAGATAAATACATACATATGTGCATATGTATATATGTGTACATATGAGTACATATGTATTTATATGTATATATCACTATGCATATATATCTATAGCATATATGTGTATATGTGTGTGTGTATATCTAGATCTCTATATATCTGATAGGGCTTTATCCTTTAAAGAGCTATTTACTAGTTTACTATGAGATTTGTGTAAATGGATAAAGTGTTTGTTTTTGACTTATACACATGCACACAAATGTATGTATGAATAAGTTTGAATATACATGGGAGAAATATATGTGTATGTGTATTTGTATATATGTATATTCATGTATATATGTGTGTATGTATATACACACATACATTGTTCTATCACACTGAGACATTTGGGGCACACATACTTGCGTGTGTATTCACACACAAACATATATAGCATTCCAAATGTCTCAGTGAAGTATATGCACACACTGATACATACACACATACACACACATATATTGATGTTTGGGATACTACATACACATATATATTCTATATATGTGTATATATGTGTGTGTGTGTATATATATATGTATATATATACACACACACACACACACATACTATGTATACACACTATTACATACAGACACACCGAGACATATCTGTGTATATACACACATATGTGTGTATATTGAGATATTTGGGATGATATGTATATATACATACATACATACATACATACATACACATACATATATGTGTGTATATACTCTACACTATTATGTCTATATCTGTGTGGATATAGGGCCATCTGGTCCTACACACACACACACACACACACACACACACACACACACACACACACTCTCCAATAGCCCTTCCTTAATGTCTGAAATTTTCCCATTAATCACTTTTTTGGGTCAAGGCAGAGAAGATCCTATTAAAATGTAACTGATATCTGGGCAGGTAAAGCACAAATTTTTATCAATCATTAACAACATGGTGAGATATGGATGTGTGTGCACATGTGTGTATCTATGTGTGTATAGTCCCAAATAGCTCAGTGTAGTTTAAACCCTACATACACACACAAGTGCACCTACACATGTATACACTGATCGAGAAACGAACTCTTACAAACTCTTAGTTGCCTGGGTCAGAAAACTCAAAGGGTGGGAGACTTCCTCTAGGATGTTTGTTGGTAATACAACCTTTGGGATTTCCAGTGACATGACTTCACATTTCCCAGATTAGAATCCCATGAAGACACACAGAGGCATGCACAACACACACACACACACACACGTTGTGTAGAACCGCACCATTGTTAAGGCTTTCCGAAACTCTGCCACAGGCATCTTCGTTGTTCCAAGATGATCTATGCTCTTCAAGAATTCAAAAACTGTAGTATTCTTCCTTTTCACATAAGCCTGAGAAAAGCAAGAGAAACCAATAATGAAAACATCATACCAGGAAGCCCCATCTTAAGCTACCACTTTATCTTAGACGTATATCAACAGGCTGTAGTGATGCTGACATTTGGATTACTGAATGATGCTCCCAGGCAGTGGTTTTGTAAAAGCTTGACCTGAGATGGTAAGTTTCTGTGCTTCTCAATAAAATGAGCAACAGTTATGTAGTAGAGAAAGCACTGAAGAGTTTAGGGATCCAGGTTCTAGTCTCAGCTCTAATATGAATTAATTAGCTGTGTGACTTTGGCAGAGTCATTTCACTTCAGTTTTGTCATTTGTAAAATGCAGGGGTTGGGTCTAGATTACACCTGACGTATCTTCTAGCTCTGAAAGTTCTGTGCTTCTGTGATTCCATTGAGGGTTTATACATATCTAGCACTGTCCTAGGGACTATAAAAAGATAGAAAAGAAATATAATAATAGTCCACATTTATACAGGGCTTTGAGGTTTGCAAAGTGAATTACCTGCACTATCTTATTGAGCCTCACAATAACTCTGTGGGATGGGTGATATTATTAACTCTATTTTTCAGAAAAGGAAACTGAAACCTAGAGAGGTTTCATGATTTGCCTAGCATCATACAGCTAGTAGGGGTCACAGGTGTGTTATGAATATAGTTCAGATGAATGCTACAGATCACTTCTAGGCTAGGGATAAGTATCTGCACATTAAACAATTAAAGAATAACAATACATATTATATACATAATACATACATTCATATGTTTTTATCCATATGTAGGTGGAGAGATGTGTGTATGTGTACATACATATCTGAGAGAGAGAGAAAAGGAGAGAGACAGAGAGAGAGTTGGAGAGAGAAAGAGGACAGAGGCAGTAAGGCAGAGGACAGAGGGAGAATAAGAGAGAGCGATGGAGAGAGACAGACAGACACAGATAGAGAGATTATTACTGGCAGGTACACTTAATAAAGAAATGAATATGGAGCAGAAGCAGAGGCCTATGGCCCTGACAATTTTACCTGATTGCTGTGTTCTTGGCTCTAGGCTTATTTGCATGTCAATCAGGGAACATTATGGGAATTGAGCCTCCTCACAGCTCCCACACTAATCCTGTGGGGTATTGTTGGGTATGGGTTTTGAAATGGGTTTTGGGGAACCCCAAACTAACAATCAGGGATTTAACAGTAGTTAAAAGGATTATTAAAAAAACAACAACAATAACCCAAATCAAATAGTTGACTAGTTGTAGGCACCAGGAGAAAAATGTTCAAAAGAACAGACTTAATTTTAGTCTGGGGGCTTCTGTTGTTGGCCTTCCTGGGTCTGGCAGCTCATAGCCCTTAGCAACGTACTAAAATAATTGACAAAAGTCATCTCTATTTCTTTCTTTCTATAGTAAAGCATTAAATGCAAGGTACAGACCAGCTCCACAGAAATTAGGTGAGGGAGAAATCAAAGAAAGCTTTGTGGATTAGATGGGACTTGCGCTGGCCATTGAAGGATAGGTCAAATTTTTTTATGGGTAAAGAAGAGATAGGGAGGCTTCTCCAAACAGGGGAACATTTATTCTGAGCTTTAGGTTTCTTGGAACACAAGTGGGTATATCATGCCAGATCTGAATTCCAATCTATGAATAGATCCAAGGGAACGAAGAGACACTGACACAGATTTTTTTTTTTACAAAGTGAAAGAGCGGGCCTGCAAGCACATGCTGATTCCAACCCATGAGTACTATCTGTTGCTGATTAAAATACTTATTAAATACCCAGGATCTTAAATTTAGACTTGGAAGAGAAGGAACTTTAGAGATTGTCTATTTTTATTCTCTCTACAATTCACAAATGAGGAAACTGAAGCCCAGGGAGGTTATATGAGTTAAGTGCAAGGTCTGCTCTGCTAATAAGTTACTGAGTCAAGATTCAAATCCAACATTTAACCCACTAAAGCAGATGGCCCTGCATGGGGTATTTCAAAGACCAAACGGTCACATTCCATCTTGGTCAGTGCTGATCACCCACACTCATAGATGGGATACTCCATTTATATTTGGCTTTGAAATGCATTCTATTGGTCTTCTTTGAAAACAATTTTAGCTTCCTAAGTATATTTTCTGGATTTTTTTTTTTGTTAGGTTGTTTTTCAGGTGTGTCCGACTCTTCATGACTCCATTTGGGGTTTTCTTGGCAGAGATACTGGAGTGGTTTGCCATTTCCTTCTCTAGCTCATTTTATAGATGAGGAATTGAGGCAAACAGGGCTAAGTGACTTGCCCAGGGTCACATAGCTAGTGTCTGAGATCAAATCTGAATTCAGGAAGATGACTCTTCCTGACCCCAGGCCCATCACTTAACCCACTGTGCCACCTAGCTGTCCCATATTTTGTTTAGGGCTGATACTTAAACCAGTTTTCATTCCTTTTACATGCATCATATAATAGCAGGGGGTAATGGGCCATTACCATGGCTGAGCAGAAGTGAGCCATTGATGGTAAATTTGAACATTTTGCCTGTGTTGAACCACAAAGTGTGTGATACACACAGACAATTGCATGCATGCAGACGATAACATTAACCTTTGTATTCGATATTTGTCTTATAAATAAAGGCAGTGTAGCTTAGTGGATGATGGCAGACTTGAAATGAAGAAGATCTGGGTCCAAATCCCTCTGACATTAGCTGTGTGACTATTCATAAGTCATCTATCCTCTTGGGCTTCAGTTTCCTCCTCAATAAAATATATCTTCAGTGAAGTACCTTCCTTCTGGGATTGTTGCAAGGTTCCAGCTACATAATGTAGGTAAAGTGCTTTTCAAACGTTAGAGTTTGAGTCTTTAAGTCCCAACTACAATTCCACCTTCTACAGGAAACCTTTCCCAACCCCTTTTAATTCTAGTGCCTTCTCTCTGTAAATTGTTTCCTGTTTATCCAGTATATAGTTGGTATATATTTGCTTGCATGTTTTCTTCCTCATTAGATTATGAGCTCCTCAGGAGCATAATAAATAAATACATATCAATTACTAATTACAATTGTTACATTAATATACTATGATATATTCATATGTAAATGAATGAATGAATAAGGCATTTATTAAGCACTTATTAAGAGCAAAGTGCTGTGCTAGGTATTGGGGATACAAACAGAGAAGCAAGACATGCCCTGCTCTCAGGGAGCTCACATTCTAAGGAGAGATAAAGCATATATGGAAGGTTTCCGCTGCAAGTCAGATGGAAATGTCCCATGGTCCGTAGAGTCCTGTGGCAAAGCAGACATTAATGCTTTTTTCTTATACCGTTTTCACTGATGACATCATCTCAATTTCTAGTTTTGAATTACTTGGTAGTGCCAAGAACTGGCCCCAAATGACAGAAAGAAAGGGATGATAGTGGCGAATTATCCCTGTGTGATTTCTAACCTGTGTGCTGCAGATTGCTGGCCCCTAGTAGATGGTAAATTTCTAGCATTAGAGTGAATAAAGAAGTACAGAAAGAAAGGAGTGGAGTGATGAAAACATAGCTAACAAGGGAATATGTCTAGGATGAGAGCAGGAAAGAAAAAAAAAGCAAAAAGAAAAAGGGGGCTTATCTCTCAGTTGGCACATTAATCTTTCCCTGGTACAATGATAACTAGTATTTCTAAGGATTATGTGAGACATTGTAAGATTCTAAATTGCCATTCACCACAGAGCAAGATGACATTACGAGCAGAGTTTCTGTGCCAAAAGTGCATTTTATTCCAATTTGAAAATTGGTAATCCACGTCTGGCAACTATTTCTTCACAATGATATTTGATTGACTTGAGTATCTCATCCTCTAATCAAGCCAAATTAACAAGTCACTTTTCACATGCAGAGGGCCAAGATGTCCTTTCCTTTAAGACAGAAGGATCTTCTCCAAAATACTTGCAAATGTCTTTTGCTTTAATAACCATGAAAATCTAGTTTCATAGGTCTGAAAAGCCTGAAGGATGGTAAGAAGCTTTAGTCTGA
This sequence comes from Phascolarctos cinereus, assembly GCF_003287225.1. Classification (NCBI taxonomy): domain Eukaryota; kingdom Metazoa; phylum Chordata; class Mammalia; order Diprotodontia; family Phascolarctidae; genus Phascolarctos; species Phascolarctos cinereus. The sequence goes on from NW_027555736.1 coordinate 224,900,490, forward strand.
AGCATCATGGAAACTGTCACATGGTTTTTAGGTCATTTTAGGTTTTTAGCACATAGGCTTGGTTTGGGGCATGGCTGCTATAAATTCAATTTAACTTAACAGATATTTGTTTAGCTATGGGCAAAGTGATGAAGTGTATAAAGGGTGGGCCTCAGAGCTAGGCAAAGCTGTATTCTGATGTGTATTGACTGTGTGACCCATGGCAAATCATTTAGCTCTACACCACTCACTCAGACCATAAGTTGCAGACTGCTGATCTACCCTGGTGGAGGGATTTGCTTCACCTGGGAGTTCCCCGTACCAGTGAAATCACAATCCCTATCTCTGGGGGCAAAACACTGGGCTACATGTTGGGGAAACAAAGGTAAAAAAAAAAATGAACAAACAAAACCCTAGAGTCCCTGTCCCAGAAGAGTTTACATTCTAAGTAAACGCAAAATATATACAAGGTGATACAAGGTAATTTCAAGAGGCAGTAAGCATGAACATTGAGGGATGAGGCCAAGCTTCTTGTATGGGAAATGTAAACTGTGCTTCGAAGGAATGTAGGAATTTTAAGAGCTGGAAGTGAAGAGAGGCCCAGGGGACAGATCATACAAAGACAAGACATTAAATGTCACATACCTGGAACATCTGGTAAGCCTTTTTGATTGGAATAGAGAATGCATGAAAGGGAATACTATGAAATAAAATTAGATAAGTAGGTGGGAGACAGATTATGAGAGGCTAAAGATTTTCTATTTTATCCTAGAGAAAATAAGGAGCCACAAAAGATTTTAGAATATGGAGGGAACAAGCGTTTATTAAATGACTACTACATGCTAGGCATTATGCAAAGTACTTTACAAATATTATTTTATGTCATCCTCACAATAATCAATCAATCTACATTTAATTAGGACCTACTATGTGCCAGGCACTGTGCTAAGCATTGGGGATATGAAAAAAAAGGCAAAAGACAGTCCCTGCCCTCATGGAGCTTATGCTCTAATGAGAGAGACATGCAAACAAATGTACATAAGACAAGCTTTATGCAGGGTAAATAGGAAGCAATTAACAGAGGGAAGGCATAGAATTAAGAGGGGTTAGGGAAAGGTTCCTGTAAAAGGTGAGATTTTAGTGGGACTTAAAGGAAGCCAGGGAAGTCAGTAGTTGGAACAGAGGAGGGAGAGTGTTCTAGGCATGGAGGACAGCCAGAGAAAATGTCAAGAGATGAGAGATGGTGTGTCTTATTTGTGGAATAACCAGGAGGCCAGTGTCACTGAACTAAAGAGCACTTGTTGGAGACCGAGGTGTAAGAAGCCTGGAAAGGTAGGAGGTCATTAGGTTATCAAGGGCTATGAATGCTTAACGAAGCATTTGGTATTTGATCCTGGAGGGAGTTTTACCATCTGTCCCTGGTCTTAAATGCAACTACAACTTTCTATGCAGCTGAAGAAGTATCAAAATCTACAAGTCCAAGTCTCTGCATTTATTTGTGGACTTGCCCAATATGGCCTTAATAGAAACAATCTTGCCGTATGACTGATAGAGCTTGACTAAGTCATGGTCCATGGTACTTGGTAGCATCCCGGAGATACGGAAATTGGTTCTGCTCAGTCGGTCACCTCTTCTGCCCTCACAGTTCCCACGGATGTTGCTGCTTGTATTAGGTGGTGCCATCTGTTGACCCTCCAACCACACATAAAGCTGCTTCCAATTGCCACTTATTGCTTTAATTCAAGGTCTCATGGAGCTGTTTCCCTATTCTTACAACTTCGGCAGAGACCCACTGACAAAGCATTATTATCTTCATGAGAGTGTGGGAACAAGCACAATCTTTTTCTAGTCTGTGTAATTTTCTTGATATAGCACCTATCAATCAGCGTTTGAGGAATATTTCATGATGATGAAGATCAAGCAAGTACGCATTTATTAGTCATGGACTGTGCTAGGCCCTGTGCCAGACACTAGGCCCTTGAGGAGCTTCCAATCTAGCCAATGGAGACAACTTATATGTATAGGTGTACATATATATATATATATATATATATATATATGATAAGGATGGCAAGTAATTGGAGGGGCAGGGGAGGTCTCTGTGACCTTGGAATATTTGCTTTACCTCTGTTGACACTGTTGACATTGTTCTTTCCTCATCTGTAAGATGAGAGGGTTAGACTAGATGAGTTCAAATGCCTCTTCTGGCCCTAAGTTCTTATGATACTATGAGCCATTCATCCCGTCCTTTCTATTCCTATTGCCAACATTCTTGTCATCATCTCACACTACAGTAATTCAATACTTCTCAAACTAATCTTGCCTTCACTTTTTCCTCTTTCACCCATCCTGTATATCAGTGGTGTCAAACTGAAATAGAAACAGATACCTTTGGGCCACACGTTGACTTAGAAAATCACAAATTAATCCTATGTTTTATTGTATTTTTAAAATTTTGTTAAACATTTCCTAACTACATTTTAATCTGATTCTGGACACACTCAGAAGTTTTGCAAGGCCAGGGGGCTGTGAATTTGACATCACTGCCAGATTACAATTTTCTTTCATTTTGTCACTTTCCTGATAAAAATAAAAACAAAATTTTAGGGACTCTAGACAGTCCAAAGTTAGCATGGCTTCCAGAGCTATTCTTCAATACCCTGACCCTGAAGCTGATGGGGGCAGTCACAGATAGTTGCGGTCGTGGAGATGCAGCCTACACTTTCTGAGATAAGCCTCCTAAGCAGAGACTCATCTGTGCTGGGAAGCTGATCAAGCATGGCCACAAGTAGACATCCCAGAGAGGAGAAAAATAAACATGACTCTGTTGACTTTTCTCCTACAGATCAGCCTACCTGGAGAGACAGAAACACATCTTCATCAGGGAAGTCTCTAGCAGATCATTAAAGCCACACACTTTCTTAAGCCATGGAGGCTTCTCTGGGTTGGAATAATTGTCTCAGAACAATTGAATCTGCAAAAAGCTTCACAATAGTTATCACTAAAAAAAATCCCCCAGTTATTTCTCTTCTTTAAATTTCCCAATACCTGCCCTATCTCCAATACCTACATTTGCTGTAGCCAAGGTACTTATTTACACAATCATTGCTACCTCTGGCCATGGTGCTGACTTTTGCTTTCAAGAGTTCCAAAATCTGGTTGCAAATTGCCTTTCCACTCTTATTTCCTGTAATTGCCCTACACAATTGGCTCTGTTCTAGCCTGCTCAATTTATTCACTGTACTCCAGACACATGGGACACATTCCTGATTCTTTGTCTTTGCTAATGCTATTTCTCCTGCTAGGAAGGCACCCAACCATACAGGCTCTTGATTTTCTCTAAAACAAACAAACAAATTCATTCTGTGGCCCAGTTCAAGGAACACTGGATTTGAAATCAAGTTCCCATGCACCAGTCTTGAGTTTACTATTTACTACCTGTTTGATATTGGGCATCACCTTTCTTCTCTTGGCCTAAAAAGTGCTGAGATTAGATTCAGAGGACCTGGATTCACTTTCCTAGCTTTGTCACTTACTACCTGTGTCATCTTGGGTAAGATATTTCACTTGCTATGTCCCAGTTTCCTACTCTGCGAAATGAGAGGTCTGGGCTAGATGACCTCTAAGATTCCTTCCAATTCTCCTTCCAATTCTATAATGCTGTTATCTATTTTACTTTTGGTAGGATGAAGGGGCTGGGTGATTTCTAAGATTCCTACCACTTGTAGATTCTATGACCTTATAAATCTTACCTTTTCCATGAAATCTTCCTTGATCATTGTGACCCATCACGAACTCTCCTCTGAACCCACCCTACTCCACCTCCAAATTTTGGGCCTATGGTTGCTCATCTATTACTTGTATACTGCTTTGTTTTCTTGGTTACTGTGTATATTTTCTATCCCCATCTACATTTTAAGTATTGAAGGCCAGATATAGTGTCTTACTTTTTTTTGGATCCTTCCCCTACAGCACCCTGGCACAGCATCTCACACATAGTATTTACATGATAAATTGTTTTTTAACAGGATCAAATAACAGGATACAAAATATTTGTTCAAATCCCTCCTTTGACAATTACTAGCTATATGAAAGCAGGGAAATCACTTCAGTTAGTCAACTAGCATCTATTAAATGCATACTATGGGCTAGGCACTATGCTAAGTGCTGTGAATACAAAGGTGAACAGCACCAGGAATGGTAACAGCATCAACAACAATCCCTGCTTTCAAAGAACTCACAGTCTAATGAAGGAGACACCATGCAAATAATTACATACAAAGAATATATATACATATATATGTATATATATATATATATATATATATACACACACACACACACACACACACACACACATGTGTATACACATACATACACATAAGTATATATACATACATATTTGCAGAAATCTCAGAAGGAAGACACTAAGATTAAGGAAGATTGGGAAAGGCTTCTTGTAGCATGTTAGACTTTAGATGAGATTTGAATGAAGCTGGGGGGCTAGGAGGTGGGGATAAGAATGGAAAGCCTCAGTTTCCTCATCTGCAAAATGGAGATAGTAATGCCTGTCCTACTTCCCTCAAAGTTGTGGGACTCAAATGAGATAAATAACAACAACAACAAATATTTACATAGTACTTTAAGATTTTCAAAGTATTTTACAAGTTTCATCTCATTTTATCCTTACAAAAATCCTGGCAGGTAGGTGCTATTACTATCTCCACTTTATAGATAAGGAAACTGAGGCAAACAGAGGCTAAGTGACTGTCCAGGGTCTACATGCTAGTGTCTGAGGCTAGATTTGAACTCAAGTTTCTTGATCTTAGATCCAGTCCACTATTCACTACACTATGTAACTCCTCTGTAGTTGATGAATATAAAATTCTTGGCAAACTTTAAGGCACCATATAAATGCCAATTATAACTGGTGTTATAACTGAGTATAATGGTTAGAACGTTGGACTTGGAGGTAGATAGACATGAGTTAAAATCCTGCCTCAGACATTTACTAGCTTTATGGCCCTGGGCCATGTAACCTCTCAAAACTTTTTATTCATCATTTAAAAAATGAATATTATAATGGCATTTACTTCACAGTATTCTTGGGGAATCAAATGAAATAACATATGATAAAGCCTTTATCAAAACTTGAAGCTGTATGTAAATGTCAGTTATTATTTTTATGTTTCATGTGAATTTTGTCTTATAGGACTGAGTGGGTCTTTTATAGGAAGATGCTAGCCATAGTTCATCCCACCATCATAGCATGCAATGCTGAGATTCAGGATGCAGAAATTGTAGTGTTGGGCACTACAACATGCTATAACCATTTAAGGGATTGAAAGCTTTAAGTTTCTGCTAGAGAAATGTAGAGAAATACCAGTTAGACATGGGATCCTCAAGGATGATAGTTTTAATAGGGAAGAAGAGATAGAATTAATTACCTCCTAGGCAGACCCAGTGACTCTCTCTTTTTACCCCCTTAGGCTATCTGAGGTAGTGTTTTGGGAGAGATCCAGATGGATATTTCCTTTCCCTCTTTCCTGGCTTATCATTACAGATATCTCACTTTAGGAAACTATTGTTCCAGAAAAGTAGGATGCTGTCAATATTAGTAAGGCAAAGACTGTTTTGAGGCAGTATCATATTGAGAATGGAGAACTGGCCTCCAAGCCATGAAGACCTGAGCTCTGATCCTATTTCTTACTCATATTGGCTTTGTGACCCTGAACAAGTCCCTTAACCTTTCAGGACTTCAAGACCATAAACTATAGAGAAGATGTGGACCTACATTGGTAGAAAGAGTTTCTTCATCTAGAAAACCCTATATATCAATGAAGTCACAGGTCTGGGACCTTTCCCTAAAGGCTATTTTATCATTGATTTATGTTTTCTTTTTAAAGAAGTATGTTACCCTGGGCAAGTCACTTAACCCCAATTGCCTTGCCAAAAATGCAAAAAAATAAAAAAAAATAAAGAGGTATGTTTCCCCTGAAGAAAACAAAAACAGTAGACATGAAAATGTATGGCTAAGGAAAACGTTAATTTGGTGATCAGTCCCATGGCATTCTGGGCATGCCACAGTATAAAAAAGCAAACCATTCTTATTATCAACGTCTTGCAGCAACTTCAGAGTTTTAGATCATGGTGGAACTACTCTGGTCAAAGATTTCTCTTCCACAATTCTTTTTTCTTTTCCATTCTAATCTATACCTTCTCTGAGTCATAAGAACTCCTCCTACATAGACAGATTCTTAAGTCCACATTCTTAGCTTCCAGAATTTAGTTTTTATCCCCTTTTGTCTGGATGTTTATGATCAGTATTCATTGTTCCTTCATGCCCCATTCATCCCGATCAGGAGGGACAGCACAAGAGAAGCTCTGGGAAATCATATAACTTTAATTATGTAAAGTGTTTGCCCTTAGAACCACCTGTCTCTTCTCTTAGTAAAGAGAGCTGGTCTTCTCAGCAGTGCAAAGATCTAAGACAATTCCAAAAGACCCATGATGGAAAATGCTATCAACATCCAGAGAAAGAACTATGGATTCTGCATACAGATTGAAGCATACTATTTTTCCTTTTGTTTTATTTTATTTTGTTTTTTTCTTTCTCATGGTTTTCCCCATTGGTTCTGATTCTTCTTTACAACATGACTAATGTGGAAATAAGTTTAATTATGTTTGTACATGTTTGGTCTATATCAGATTGCACACTGTCTTGGGGGGAGAGGGGAAAGAGGCAGAGAAAATTTAAAACTCAAAATCTTATAAAAGTGAATGTTGAAAACTAAAAATAAATAAATAAATAAATATTTTTTAAAAGAGGTCTGGGAGCCTTAAAAGGGGGAAATATGGAGGCCAAGGGCCTAAAGACAGCTCTAAGCAGCCAGATTCCTCTCTTTTTGGCCCCACTTTGGTCCCTCTAGATTTTTGTAGGTAAGGAATTGCCAAGTTCTTCAGATCTCCTACTTGTAGAGTCTTTTTATTTCTTTTCTCTTCCTACCACTGATCCCCATCTTCTAATCTTAAAATGCTAACACCTAAGAGAGGGAGAAGGTGTTTTCTTTTCCATTCTCCCACAAGATGGAATATTATTCTAGCTCCTAGGTTTTTTCATCTTTCTATCTTTTCTATCATCTCTATCTCTCTTTCAACACTGTAGGTCAGTCAATAAACATTTGTTAAGTGCTAACTATGTGTCAGGTCCTATCCCAAGCACTGGGGATACAGATAAAGGTGAAAGATATTACCTGCTCTCAAGAAATTTACAGTTTAGTGGGGGAGGGGGAACATCCAAACAGCTATTTACAAGCAAGCTATATACAACGATTTTTACATTTTTATGGTGGTTCCCTACTTCCACTCATTATTATGTGTCCTTGATGCTGAGACCTAAACCAGAGAAGTTGGGGGTTAATGGGAGTAGTATAGAAGGTTTGCCAGGCAGCTAGGTGGCACAGTGGATAGAGCACTGGGTCTGAAGTCAGGAAGACCTGAGTTCAAATCTGGCCCCAGATACTTACTGGCTGGGTGACTCTGGGTAAGTCACTTAACCTTGTTTGCCTCAATTTCCTTATCTGTAAAATGAGATGGAAAAGGAAATGGCAAACCACTCTAGTATCTTTTCCAAGAAAACCCCAAATAGAGTCACAGAAGAGTTGGACACAGCAGAAAAACAACTCAACAAGTAGAAGGCTTGTATTTATCATTCTCAATAGAATTGATCAAAAATACCAGGCACTGACAGTGGGTGTTGCCATCTGACCCACAATGGGAATTCCTTAGGTTCAAGCCTGATGTAAAACAAGCCATTCCTAGCTTTATCAATTACGTAAATTCGACATCCTGTATTGCCGAGCTCTAGCATGGTATGTACCTGAGGATGCCTTTTCTAGCTACCTTTTAATTTGAAGCTTGTTTTCCTCTACATTGAGCAGAACATAGTATAGCTCTTGCCCACTGGCACAATGGGCCAATGCTTCTTTGCAGGACACACTTCCTCTCATTTTCAGCTGCCCTCATCTCTCACCCACAGGAAGAAAAGGCCTCTTATCCCAGTAAGAGTCTTAACCTTACACTACCTTCTGTTCAACATTACCGGAGTGTTGAGTTTGCTTTTCCATTGTTTAGTCCTGAATACTGTGGCACAGATACAGATGAATTAGTGACAGGAGATAGCTCTAGGCAGAATGACCTTCTTTACCTGTAACTGCACCATGTCCTCACTGCTATTGACCTAAGTGTAGCTGATGCGCATATAGCAGTAGGCTTCTTACATTCATGAGTTAATTCAATAGTCTTGATCATTATTGTTTCTTACTTAGGGCACAGAGGCATCAGGTGTGCAGAGAGCTGGCCCTGGAGTCAGAGAAACCTAAGTTCAAGTCCTGCTCGTGACATGTAGTGGCTGTATAACCCTGGGAAGTCACTTAACCTATCAGTGCTCCAGGAAGCTCTTCTGAGACTATAAATAGCAGAGAGAGTGCCAACTTGCGTTGGTAGAGAAGTTTCTTCATCCCTATGCCAGTGAAACCACAGGTCCAGTTTCACTGAGTCTTGTACTGTTTAGGACAGCTGAATATTCAGTTCATCCCAGGTGTGAAAGAACAAATGCTGGGGCCAGGAGTTAGACAATCCATGATTCAATATTGACTCTTTCCATTTCTACAGCTATTTAATGAATATCCACTATTTTTAAGGTATGTTAGGGGAGCTAGACATACAAAGATGAACGTTGACACAGTCCTGTCCTCAAGGAGATAAGTATAATACAAGGCAGAGAGTGAAGGAGGAAAAGAGGAGGAACAAGGAAAGTCCTCTAGCAAGATTTGAGGAGGGAAAGAACATTTTCAGCTGTGGGCATTAGGGATCCGGGAATATTTCATGGAAAACTTAATGGACTCAATTACCACATGCACATGGATGACTTACACACACACACACACACACACACACATACACACAGATATCCATCCCTAATAATTCTCCTGAATTCTAGTTCCATATGATTAGGCTGATGGCTGGATATTTCCACCTGGATATCTCATTAACATCTCAAATTCAACACATCCAAAAAAGAATTGGCTATCCTTCTCCCCAAACCCACACATCCTCAAGACTTCTCTATTTCTGCTGAAGTTGTCACCATTTGTGAGTTACCCAGGTTCCCAAGAATGGTGTCATCTCTTGAGTCTTCCTTCTTCCTTCTTCCTCACAGCCAGTCAGTTGCTAAGTCTTGTCAATTCCACATGGACAATCTTACATATCCATCCCCTTCTCTTTACACACACACACACACACACACACACACACACACACACACACACGCACTGCTCCTATCCTAATTTAGGCCCCACTTGGATTATTACAGCACTAACTTCCTAACTGGTTTCTCTGCTTTTAGTTTCAACCCCCTCCAATACCTTTATATAACTCTTCCCGAGTAATATATCTAGCCATATCATTCCCCTGCCCAAAGATCTTCAGTGGCTTCCCACTTCCTATAGGATAAAACAAATATCCCCAGCTTAACATTTAAGGTCCTTCACAAACTGGCCCCAACTCTTGCCTTTTCACCCAACCTTATCTCATACTATTCCCTTCATACATTCTGTTTTTCACCAAAACTAGAAGTTTTTCACACTTGATACTCCATCTTCCAATCCATGCATTAGCATAAGCTATTCCCCAAGAATCCTTGCCTTCCTTCAAGACTCAGCTCAAGGGCCGTTGACTCAGTGAATATTTACCAATTCCTCCAGCAATAGTGTTCCCTCTCTCAATTTACTTTGTATTACAATTATTTTTTGGTTATCCTCTCAATAGACTGTAAGCAAATTCAGGGAAGGACCTATTTTGGTTTTTTTTACCTGGATGAAGACTGCCTGCTGTATGGACCACGGTATGTTGTTCAGTGGACAAGCTATAGTTTGTCCATCGGTATGGGTGTAAGTGGGTGTGTGTATGTATGCGCGTGTAGATATTTATTTGTTGTTGTTGTTGTTTAGTCTTTCAGTCATGTCTGACTCTTCATGATCCCATGGGCCATAGTGTGGCTGACACTTCCATGCTCTACCACCTCTTGAAGTCTGTCCAAGTTCATAGTTGTTGCTTCCATGACACTATCTATCCATCTCATCCTCTGTTGTCCCCATTTCATTTTGCCCTCAATCTTTCCCAGCATCAGGGTCTTTTCCAACAAGTCCCATCTTCTCATTGTGTGGCCAAAGTACTTAAGCTTCAGCTTCAGCATTTGACCTTCCAGTGAATAGCCTGAATTAATTTCTCTTAGTATTGACTGATTTGATCTCCTTGCTGTCCAAAAGACTCTCAAAAGTCTTCTCTGGCACCACAACTCAAAAACATCAATTCTGTGGCGCTCAGTTTTCTTATAATCCAACTCTCACAGCTATATATTGCTATTGGAAAAACCATAACTTTGACTAAATGGACCTTTGTCAGCAAGGTGATGTCTGCTTTTTCGTATGTTGTCCAGATTTGCCATAGTATATACACATTATATATAAACACAAATATATATGCATGCATACATGTATATAATTCATATATACATGCATATATGTGTGTGTGTGTGTGTGTGTGTGTGAATACACATACAAGCATATTGGACAGACACTGCAAATAGACAAGTTGGACTCAGAATTAAACAAGAAGAGGAGAGGAGACTAGATTTTTTTAATAGAACCTGTAATTTCACTGGCACAGGAACTGGTTAGTGAGGGAATTCTTTTTTACCAATGTAGATCAATACCTACTCTGCAACTTAAGATGTGCTAGGTGTTAGGCACACAAAGCCCTAGAGACACTGAGGGTCACTGAGAAGTTTTGATTGATTTTCCCAGGGTTACACAATTAGAAACGGGATTTGGACCTGTGATGTTCTAACTCTAAGGACTACTCTTTGTTTGGAATATCATGTCACTTCTCCAGGCAATTGAGGAATTGAAAAATTCTTTTAATGCCTCAAAGTTTCTCCATGAAACGAAGGCCTATCTTTTCTTAATGCTAATATTCTTCTACTGTCATTATATGGCTGCAAGCCATAGAACATTATAGTCCCTGAAGAACTGAAATTGAGGATTGCCTAAAGGGCAATAAAGATACAAATAGGTTGTGTGAGCAGGCTGCAAAACGTTGCAAATAAGAAATTATGAAGGGGAAGTAGTGCAAAGAACATTGTTTTTTATGGCCTGGTACAATAGTGAGAGAAGGCAAAACCATTAAGATAGCTCATCAGCTTCATTGGTATCCTTGTGATGTCAAGAGAAAATAAAGAAAAGCCATAAATGAACTCCCAAAGAAAAAGTTCCAGGACCAGATGGATTTATAAATGAGTTCTACTGAACATTTAAAGAACAATTAATCCCAATACTATATAAGCTATTCGGAAAAAATAGGAAAAGTTGAAGTTCTTCCACATTCTCCTTGAGATACAAATATGGTCTTGCTACCTAAACCAGGGAGAGTTAAAATAGAGAATGAAAACTATAGACCAATAACCCTAGGTAATATTGACACAAAAGTTTAAAGAAATTATTAGCAAGGAGACTGGAGCGACATATTACAAGGATCGTGCACTGGCTCTTTAACAGAAATTGTAGGGCTGGTTCAATATTAGGAAAATTATAAACATATTTGAACATTTTAATAACAAAACCCACAAAATGATTATATCAGTACATTCAGAAAATGTTTTTGACAAGCCATAATATCAACTGTTGTTAAAAATGCTGGAAAAATAGGAATAGATGTAGCCTTCCTTAAAAAATACAAGCAGTATCTAAAATGAAAAACCAGCATTAGCTATGATAAGAATAAGCAAGAAGCCTTTTCAATAAGATCAGAGGCAAAGCAAGGAGGTCCATTATCACCATCACTATTCAGTATTGTGCTAGGAATACTAGCTATAGCAATGAGACAAGGAAAAAATGAAGAAATAAGCATAGGCAATGAGGACAAAATTATCATTTTGGTTTACTTAAAGAAATGATGGTTTATTTAAAGAATACTAGAGAATTGACTAAAAAACTAAGTGAAACAAAACTTTTGACAAAGTACAAAATACACCCAAATCCAAACTTCAGCAAAACTTCAGGATATAAAAGAAGCCCCCATAAATCATCAGTATTTCTGTGTATTACCAACAAAAACCAGCAGAAAGAGATAAAAGGAAAAATTCACTTTAAAGTAAATGCAGACAGTATAAAATACTTGAGAATCTGCCTGCTAAGACACTCACAAGAACTGTATGAACATAAAATCCCATCCTTATACAAAAAAAGATAGGTCCAAATAATTGGAGAAATATTAATTTGTTCATGGGTTGCTCATGGGTAAGAGTCAGTATAATAAAAATGACAATACTATCTAAATTAATTTACTTATTCAGGCTGCACCAATTGAACTATCAAAGGGTAGCTTTATAGAGCTAGAAAAAATAGTACCAATATTCATGGAACAAAAGGTTAAGAATATAAAGGGAATTAATGAAAAAATTGGGAAGGAAAAGAGCCTAGAAGTTTCAGATCTTAAACTGTACTACAAAGCTGTAATTGTCAAAACAATTTGCTACTAGGTAAGAAGTAGAGAGGTTGATTAGGGGATCAGATTAGTTATACAATATATAGAAGCAAAAATGCACAGTAGTCTAGCATTTGATAAGCCCAAAGATCCCAGCTACTGGGGCAAGAACTTACTATTCAACAAAAACTACTGGGAAAACTTCAAAGTATCTTGGCATAAATTATATTTAGACCAAAATCTCACATGATTTACTAAGATGAACTCCAAATGGTTACATGACTTATACATAAAACATGGCATTATGAAAAAATTAGAAGAGCATACAAGAAATTAACATGTCAGATCTGTGGATAGAGGAAGAGTTCATGACTAAAAGAGAGATAAAGAAGTTCATAGGACTTGATTATATAAAGTTAAAAAGTTTTTGTAAAACAAAATCAATGCATCTAAAATTAGAAGAGAATCAGGAACTTGGGAAAAAAATTTTACAGCAAGTTTCTCTGATAAAAGTTGCATTTCCAAGATATATCAGGAAGTGATTCATATCAGTTTTCAGAAGAACAAATTTAAGCCCCTCATTGCCATATGATAAAATGCTCTAAATTACTAATAATTAGAGAAATGCAAATTAAGAAAATTCTGAGGTGTCATCTCACACTCATTTGATTGGCAAAGTTTGAAAAAAAAAGAAAAATGACAAATTCTGGAAGGATTGTGGGAAAACAGGTACATTAATGCTCTGTTGATGGAGCTGTGAATCAATCCAGTCATTCTGGAAAGCAATTTGGAACTACACCCCAAAAGCTATAAAACTGTTTATACCCTTTGATCCAGTAATACTGTTACCAGCTATATACCCAAGGAAGCAAAGAAAGAGGAAAATGACCCATATGTACAAAAATATTAATAGCAGTCCTTTTATGGTGGTAGAGAATTATAAACTGAGGGGCTGCTCATTAACTGGGGAATAGCTGAATAAGTTATGGTATATTAATGTATAGGAATACTAATTATGCTGTAAGAAATGATGGAGAGGATTTCAGAAAAAACCTAGGAAGAATTGTATGAACTGATGCAAAGCGAAGAAAGCAGAATCAGGAGAATAATTTATACAATAGTAACAACAGTATTGTAAAGATAACAACTTTGAAAGACTTAGAAACTCATATTAACACAATAATCAGCCACAGCTCCAAAGGATTCATGAGGAAACATGCTATCCACCACCAGTTAAAGAACTAGAGTCCAGTTAGAGGCTCAGAGTATAGACTGAAAGACTTTCTTTTCTTTTTCTATTTTTTGGACAGGCAATTCTAGAATTTGTTTTACTTGATACTACATATTTGTAATGGGTTTTGTTTATCTTATCTACTCAATGGGTAGAGGAGGGGGAGATGGAAGGAAGTAAATTCAGATACAACTGAATTTAGAAAACAGAGAAAATAAGGAAGGTTGGTCATGGAGGGTTGCAATTGCATCTTTGAACAGAATGTTCACAATAATGTGATCGAAGATATATTTATGTATCCCTAAAGCACAACACAGGGCCTTGCACATAGAAGGCATTTAATATATGTTTTTTAGTTGAACTAAATTGAATTGAAGAGGTGGCACTTGCCAGCATAGGCTATGGTAAGCACAGGGTAAGGTGAGACTACATCTTTAACTTCTCAAGACTTTCCAAAGTCATTCCCAATTGCTTTCCTTCTCTGGGAATGATGAGGCCTTATACAATAATTTCATAGCTAAGGAGACTATTCCATTTCCTTAAAGGAAGGCCATATTGCGTTTCTTGTAGAAGGGTAAAATGTGCAATCTTAGTGTGTCCTAAACAGCTGAATTGGGGTCGAAAGTAAGATTTTCTCTTTTGCCAGGGGGCCCAGTAGGCAAGAGAGAGAAGGAAGAGGAGTGCTTACCTTGATCACCGTTAAAGCAAGTGGTGACTTGACTGACTTACAGACAGTACCTGCCACTTCACCATAAATCACATCTAGCTCAGGATGAATAAAGAAGACTCCATCTAGCTGTTTCACAAATTCTTCAGTCACCAACACATTCTGATGGAGGAAGGAAAAGAGAGGGGACATAGATCACAGAAAAGCACTGAAAAGACACTCTCTCTTTTTCATTTATAAGTTTGCTTTTTTTGGTGAATCAATCAATGAATGAGCATATATCAAGTGTATGCTACATGTTTAGTTGTGTCTCAGCTGGGCACCAAGAATACAAAGACAAAATGAAACAGGTCCTGCCTTCAAGGGTCTTCTGTTCTAGTTAGGAGAGACCACATACACATGTATAGGTGTGTACAAAATAGATGAAAGATAATTTTGAGGAGAAGGGAACTAGCAGCTGGGGGATCAGGAAAGTCTTCATTTAGAAGGTGGCCCTGAGACCTGAAAGAAACTAAGGTTTCTAAGAAACAGAGATGAGGAAAGAACGCATTCCAAAGAAGCACAGGAGACAGGTCGGGCAAGGGCGTGAAAATGGAAGTTGGAGTATGTGAGAATTAGTGTAAGGTGGAGTATGAGAAATAGGAAGATCAGTTTGGTTGGACCACAGTATGGAGGAAGGATAATAAGTCTAAGTTTGGTCAGGTAGGTTGGGGTCTGATTGAGAAGATCTTTGAATGGCAAACAAGAATGTCTATCTGATCTTGGAGAGGAGCTCCTGGAGTTTATTGAGTAGGGCTGGGACATGGGAAAGCCTGTGCTTTAGGAAAATAATTTTGACAGTTATGTGGAAGAGTGGGGAAAAGTTTGAGTTGGGGATTCCAAATAGGAGGACACCTCAGTTGTTTATGTGAAAGGTGATAAGGTCACAAGGGTGGTGGCTGTGTGATTGGAGAGGAGGAGACAATGGGAAAGATGCTATGTAGAAAGTACAAGATTTGGCAACTGATTAGAGATGTGGAATGAGGGATTTAACTTGAAACACAGAGCTTTAAAAATATCTTTAACATACAGAGATCCAGAACAATGTAAGGGTGAGGACTTTCTCTTCTTCTTCTTCTTCTTCTTCTTCTTCTTCTTCTTCTTCTTCTTCTTCTTTTCTTCTTCTTCTTCTTCTTCTTCTTTGTCTGAGGCCGGATTTGAACCCAGGTCCTCCTGACTTCAAGGCCTGAGCTCTATCCACTGCAACACCTAGCTGTCCCAGGGTTACTTCTTTATCTGTCCTATTCCATTGTCTTTCTTTGTTTCCTCCTTCCTGTACTTGTGCATCTTTTTTTCCCCTTTGTGAAAGGCAGAATGAGTATAGTGATACTCTATTCACTGTACCACCTAACTGCCTCTATATGATCAGTGTGACCTTGGGCTAGTCATATAACCTTTCTAAATCTGTTTTCTAATTTGCAAAATAGTGGGAGTGAGCACTTGGCAACACATAATTAATGAGGAACTTCAATGAAGAACAGGAGTAAAAGATGTAATCAGGGAAATGTGTATGCTACAAAAAAACAAAGTATGGCCACATTGTGAGAGCAAAGGGTGACAGGTAAATGGTATCCTCTGGATGTTGGGAGTAAGTAAAGAAGGCCTCCAACACACTGGTTAGATTCTTTCTAGAAAACTAATGGGAGACCATACTCATGCTAGGCAGATATAGATGGGTTGCCATCTATATTGTTGGAGGGATCACAGACATGTTTAAGTATTTAAGTAAATGGGGATGGAGTAGTATCATGATGTACGGGACAAAGGGCTATCTTCAGAGTCAAGAAGGTCTGGATTCAGGCTCCACCTCTGACATGTGCTGTGTGATTCACGGAAAGTCAAATGACTTCTTAGTGCCCAAGGCAACTCTCTGAAACTGAATACATCTGCATTGGTAGAGGGAGATTCCTCACTAGTAGTTCTCCTTGCTAATGAAATCACGGGTCTGGCCTCTCCTAAACACATGGTGACATTTAAATCCAAGATGACTAGAGGATTGGATCAAGAGTCAAGAAATCTGAGTTCACACTAGCAACTTGTGGGACTTTGAGGAAATCAGTTGACCCCTCTGGGTCCCCTTTACCTTATCTGTAAATATTGATAACTACTTTGCTTACCTTACCAGACTGGCATAGGGTTCATTAAGATGATATACCTGAAATTGTTTTGGAAAAAAAGGGGGGAGCCCTGCAGTGCTCCTCAAATCCCATTATGTAGGCAACTGCCTACTCTGTCAATATGTTAACCTGGGCTGGTAGAGTCACCTACTGAGATGTTGATCTCCTCCAATCTGCTTTTGGTGTTCTTCTTGACAGACAAGACAAGTGACAGTGCCCCTTCCACAGTCATAGGATTTTGGGACATCTGCAGGAGAAATGAAACAGGAGAAGGTTGAAGTTGGGTAAAGATTCATCATTCATTCATCTAGCAAACTTTTATTACAATATAATGCAGTTTAGAATGAGAAAAGTGAATAGGAAATGTCAAACAGAATCATGAGAGACTGAAAAGTGAGAATATCATCTCAAGCTGGGGGAAATCATTGAAGACTTAATGAAGGAGGTGGCTCTTGAAAAGACTGAGATGAAAAGTGTATGAGTATCAGACATAAGACAGGGTGTCTGTGAATGGAAAGACTCAGCAGAGGGCAAGATAAAGATGGGGAACAGCTAGTAGTCCACTTTGGCTGGAGTGTAGAGTGCATGAAGGGGAAAAAATGCTGAAAAAGTGATTTTACATTGATCTGGTCTCCTTAGCTAGGAATGTCTTTTCAGGGCTAAGCTCGCTTGGTTTACCCTATGGTGTCCACTTTTTCATCAGTATGGAACTATTTTTTTTGTATATGGACATTTTGGTTGTTAAAAAAGGCAACAAAAAGAGCATTTGTGAAGGGAATACTCATAAAAATAAGCTTCACAAGAAACACAATTCCTTCATTAAAAATTCTTGAGGAGAAATAGGCTGTTCTGAAGACCTGAGAGAAAACTTCTCTTCAGATGAATGCACTTAGAGGATCTCTTTGAAGGCTGGGCACTGAGTTAAAGATGGCTGCAAGATATTATGGTCCATTGGTTCATTTTTTTTTGTTGTTCAGTCATTTTAGTTGACTCTGACTCTTTATGACCCCATTTGAGGTTTTCTTGGCAAAGATACTGGAGTAGTTTGCAATTTCTTTCTCCAGTTCATTTTATAGATGAGGAAACTGAGGCATATAGGGTTATGTGACTTTCTTAGGGTCACACAGCTAGTAAGTGTGTGAGGTGAGATTTAAATTCATCAAGATGAGTCTTCTTTGACTACAGGCCCAGTACTTTATCCACTGTGCCCTTCCATTGGCTTATTTACATATGAGCTATTTTCAAAGTTTTGAAGGCTATAACTGAGAAATTAGGGATACTGTTCTAGCATGGATTATATTATATAATTAAATAAGCATTTTTGGAGGCATATGTATCAGAAAGATGAATTTCACATCATAAGTTAGAGATGGGTCACTGCTTATGAGGAGGCCCTGATCGGAGGTATTATTAATCATTGGAGAAAAGGTAGGAAATTGCCAGATGAAGATAGAAGCAGGTGAAGAAGTTCATCACAGAAGGACTTTGGAACAGAAGACACTGAAAATGTAGATGGTAACAAGAACTGAAGTGATACACAGTCTTTGCAGTTGTTTTTTCTGGGAGCCATTCTGATTGGAAGAAAGACATTACTTTGCTGAGAGCTGACTGGCTGTAGAAAGAATGAGTTAGCTGAGAGAGCTGACTGAAGCTAAATAGGCTCTATAGCTGCTGGAATATGATTAGAGAGCTGAATCCTGCTGCAGTGTGAAAAGCTGTCTGGATTTATTGTTCTCTTGAATTGCCTACAACCTGAAAGAGGGGAAACTTATCAGGGGTGCCTGTGTTTACCTTTCCTGTCCACTACAGCTAAAGGTGGAGGGAAGAGAAAGGGAAAGAGGCTTTGTTGCTGTTTAGATTGCAGCTGATATATTTTTGCTAAAAGAACTCAACATTTTCTCAACATCCTGATAAGGGTGGCTGTATAATAAAAGTGTTTGATGCTGCTTCAAAAGCCCCAAAGTAGCAGAAAAGTAGCCTTGACCAACAGAAGAATTATGAGGAATAGAAGGAAGCAGATAGCAAAGAAGCAGTTTTGTCCCACAAGTGACACGTGGTACAAAATGTTCTCTAAAGAGATAAAGGACATTAGGGTCTGCCATCCTGAGTCATGAGTTATCTGGGCACATAGATTTCCCTGCTCATGTGCTACTCTGCCAGGTTTCATATGTGCATTTCTGGCATTGTATGCATTAGTAGGACAGTATGACCCAAATTTATGACTCTATTTTTATATTTTGACTATTCCTACTTTTGCCTTTTATCAACTAAAGGTAACAATTATTCTTGTTTTCTGCCTTCTTTTGAGTAAATGTTGTTATTATAATTGCTTTGGCCTTTTCTTGAGTAAAGGTTATATTTATTTCCCCCCTCTTGCCTTAGTAGCTATTTTATTTTGAGTCAACAGTTTTGAGTCAATGAATGGTTTTGTATAAATAAGAAGTATACCAGTGGGGGCTTAGGAGTTACAATGGTGAGTCCTGAGAATGTATCTTCCTTATGTGAAGGTTATCCCTAGGACTCTGAAAGTTTAAGTTGTAGAAGTATGGGTGAGAATGTGACCAGTCCCATCCCTCTATGGGAAAACCCTCAAATTTGTTAATGTGAAGCCAGACTGGGGGGAGTGAGCCAGCTGAGAGGGAGTGAGGAAGTGAGAGAGAGAGACAGAGACAGAGACAAAGAGAGAGACAGAGAGAGACAGAGACAGGGAGACACAGAGACAGACAGAAAAGAGAGAGAGACAGAGAGACAGAGAGAGAGAGAGAGAGAGAGAGACAAAGGGAGAGAGAAGATACCAGTGCCATGGGACATCTTTGGGGGCATTGCCTCTTCTCTCCTCCTCTCCTCTTTCCCTCTCCTTTCTTGGTTGCGCTCTGTTGATGCTCAAGGTAGAACTTGTGTTTTGGGTATGGGTTGTTATTGTTGTTGTTTTTATTGTTCATTCTTGAAGAGGACGAATGACATTGTGAGGGTGATGACTTAACTTGCACATGTGGGTAAAATAGCTCTTATCTGTACATTGATGCAGTTTCATGTTCAAGCTCAGGTAAAATTAGCCCAGTTGGGCTAATCTGCCAGCCCCAGGTCTATACTGGCTACCCAGTGTGACAGAAATTTTCTAATTCACTAAATTCTAACTTCTATTCTCTTTCTACAAAGACAATAGGGGGTCCCATTCTCCCCTCTCCTCCCCTCCCCTCTCTTTCATCTCTTTCTAGCAGTCAGAAAAGTTTCCGCATTTTTGAATTAGCATGCACAAGCTAAGCCAGAACTGCACAGATGAATTTTTTTTTGGTCTATGGCAAAGAAGTATTCACACCTTCCACAGTAAGAAACAGCCCAGCACCCAAATGTCAAAACTTGAGCCTGAGCTCTTCCTCACTACTGCTCTCTAATGAGTGGGAGGAGCCACCTCAGATGACACTCAGGGATGCATTAGCCAGCAGAGTCTGAGGTCGGATTTCCTCATAGGCATGTTGTTCTCACAGTGACTTGTCTGACTAGACCCAAGTCCTTAGTTCACTCCTGTAACGATCCCATGGATAAACAAGGAGGGGCTCCCTAGAGACCTGTGCTCTCTGGGGAACCATGGAAATGGAACCATGGAAATGCCGCAGACAGAACTTTCCCCCTTTGTGGTTGGATCCCAAACAAGGCGCCACACAAAATTCACGCAAGAGTTAGGGTACTTGATTCTACTGTTAACTGGTGTATAGAAGCTAGGCTGATTCCTTGGCTCTATCTTAGTCTGTGATCCGTGATCACAATAATGCTATAGCTGCTTGGGCATGCCTAGAAACAATGCAGCCAGTTTGACATTCCCTGGCAGTGATGAGATTCTGCCATGGCTTTCTCAGCTTTTAACACGTGTCCGTAATTACATCCCTCAGGTTGCAATTATGGACACCTGCCTAAAGGGCACTTGGCATATGCTTCCCGGCACTAATAAATGCAAGCTCTTTAGTGGCATACCACTAGGAAAGGGTGGTCAAGAGTTTGCTGGACTTGCAATCCATAAGCACCATGGAAATAACAAAGCTTACCTAGCACCTACTTGACAAGAATAATTAGTTAAAATAATAATAGCTACAATTTACCCATCGATTTAAGGTTCATAGAGTGCTTTACATATGTTATCTCATTCGATCCTCACAACAACCCTGAGTAGGAGATGGTATTATTATTCCCATTTTGCAGATGAGGAAATAGGCTGAGAGAGTGATTTGTCCAAGTCATGCAGCTAGCAAGTTATCTGGAGCAAGATTTGAAATCTGTCTTCCTGACTCAGTCTAGTAGCCCTTTATCCACTAATAGGAAGTATCAGGTAGCATGCTGGATTGATTTCCTTCCTCTCTTCCTATGACTGACCTCGCAAGGAGAAGCTTTCAGCCTATGTCTCAGGGTTTCTGTCTTGTTCGCTCCTTTCCCATCCAACTGAATGCACATTTCCCGTTATTTGTCCTGGGTGTGATCAGTGGCATTTGCCCCAAGAGCAATCATGCCTCCTTATGGCTTTGCTCCATGGATTGTGAGGCATGTCTAACCTTGCCTTTCCTGAAGTGATATCACAGATAGTGCTGACTTCTAGTTAATGACCTCAGATCCCATTTATTTGTGCCCACTGACACCCAATGATCCAGGTCCAGGTCAGACAACTTTACCTTTAAAATTCTGAGAGTTTCGTTGAGCTCTAGTCCCTTGCCCAGCTTGATGGCCCCTTCGTTGTTCAGGTGGTTGTTGCTGATATCCAGGTAGGACAGAGTAGAGTTGACTTTGAGCGCATCCCCCAGGGCCTGAGCCCCTTCATTACCAAAGGCGTTCCAAGAAACATCCAAAATCTTCAGGGTAACATTGACCTCCAGGGAAAGGGCAGAATAGCACAGCAGTCAAGGTTGTATGTGGCACGTCAGTTGATGAGTACTGATTTATACCCCCTTCTCCATAGCTATCTACCCCACTTCACTAAGATCCTATAGCAACCAGAGGGACAAAACCAGAAAGAATTTGCCTTCTCCGGATACGTCCTTCTTGTGCCCAGGCTCTTAAGCACCTGGACTTCCAACTAGGAGCTTAGCCAGGCCCTGGTGGTTGCTATGGGTTGATTTTTTGAGACTGACTCAATATCATTGCCTGGGCCTCCATCAGAGTGAGTTTCCCTACACCAGGGATGCATTTCTAATACATGAAGACTTGAACTAAATGGCGAATGTACTTAGCATTAATCTCTTTACTGTTTACCTGAGAAAGAGCATGCTGATGGAGACTGTTAGCACACCAGGGAAGGCAATGCATTGGAACGACAGAGATGGGAGGAGAGCAGATATGGCAATTTGCTTTCAGAGAATGCTGCAGGATTCTGCCCTCACAGAGGTTGCTTGCGAATATATTTAAGTGGGAGGCTTGATCCAATGCTTTGCCATTGTATGGGAGAATGGACTATTACAATTTTTCAGGGATATAGAACATTACAGTATAAAGTGAAAAGGAAAGGGGGAAAGGACCTGCCTTTTTTCTATCAGTGTATACTAGTATACATTGGTATGCTGATCTCCAACAGGAGGCAGCCAAGGGAGTGAGGGGCTTGTGGGTTTACTCCTTAGGGTACTTTGTGTTTCTGTGGCCAAACTAATCTGCTGCACCAGAGTCTGGACACAGTCAACATGGTCAGTGAGTGGTCTACAATGACTATATATTCCGATTGAGTGGAAGCTAAGCATCTGACAGAACTAGGGGTTCTATCTACTAGGGGTTAGAAGCACAACAGAGACCTAGTATTATGATAACTGTCCAGTCTCGGGTACCTGAAGAGAAGAGCAAAGAAAGTGATGATGATGATGATGATGATGATGATGATGATGATGATGATGGTGACACGGGACTGGGAGATGCATTGGGCCCCTTCCCAGGACCCTACTCACCACCATTTGAGACAGCACCTTACCCGGAGACTGTGACACAATGACAAAGCCCCCTTCAAGTTCAGTTGGTTCCAGCTGAGGTTCAATGTCTGCAGTCCTTCATTGAGGACTGAGGATGAGAAGATATTTTCACATCAAACATATCCAACAGTGTCACATATCCAAGTTACCATGCTTTATACAAAGGTATTACCCAGCATATGTCCCAACTGCTCTCCTCCCTTCTCAGAAAATTCATTGTGGCTGAGGTCCAGGACCTTGATTTGGTAATTAGACTGGGGAAAGAAATAGTGGAGGGTAGGTACTATTACTTTTTCTTTCTTTCTTTTTAACCTACTTCCACTTTTCATCTACTTAATGAAAAGGAGAGGGGATGTTACAGGGTGATCTCAGATCTTGGTCATTTCTTTTTTTAAAAACATATTTTATTTCCCCCCAATTACATGTAAAAACAATTTTAAAATTTATTTCTTAAAACTCTTCAGTTCCAATTTTTTTCCTCCCCTTTCCCCCTCCCCCCATCATTGAGAAGGTAAGCAATTTGACATAGGTTATACAAGTGCAGTCATGCAAAACACATTTCTATATTAGTCATGTTGTGAAATTGGTCATTCCTTTTCAATGAATGATGGCTGGTAGAAGAATTTAGTGCTTCTAGGAAGATACTGTGGTTTGACTTTATCCAAAGATGGAAGTGAGGGGAGATGACATAATGACTACCTTCCCTGAAACCAGGCCAGTGGGACTTACTCTTTTGCTTAGCAGTTGCCTAGCTCTGCCAATGATCTTCATGGCTTGACTTCCAGAGATTTGTCATTAAATAAACACTGGTACTATGCCCAGTGGATGCACTGTACTAGGTGCTAGGCAAGATAGAAAGATAAGCAAGATATACTCCTTGCCCTCAAGGACTTCATAATGTAATAGAACAATCAGACATGTTCACAGATAGATCAAATGATAGTTAGAAGATGCTAAGTATGTAGGAGGGCTCCAAAGGAAGATGAAATCATCTGGTAAGTAGTAGAACTAAAACTGGAACTTGTCTTCCCCTTCAAAACCAGTGCTCTTCCCACTATGCCTTGCTGTCTCTTAGTCAGCAGGGAGTGGGGATAGGTGGTAGGGTGTCTCTCAAGTGTAGGGGAAGAGGCAGAAGGGAGAATATGTTTCAGTAGCTTCCTAATTTCTTACCATAAGTGCATTGCAGAACATCTGGGCTGTATCATCATTGAAGTTATTCCCTGCAATGAAGAAGTTGCATGGATGGAATTCATTGGGCATCTAACTTCCCCCCACACTCTTCTTCTGGTCTCCCTCCCCAACACCCCTTGTGCCTCTCTTTCTCTAACACTTCCCACCACCAAGGAGATCCTACTCCTGCCAGCAGCATTTTTATTCATTGGGGATGACAGGGAATGGAGAAGAGTGATGCTGAAAAAGGAGACAGAAGCAAAAATGGATCCACATGATCAATATCGTCATTTCTCTTCTTTCTCTATCCCCACTTGGGTCATTCTGGGAGCTCTCTGGGGTAGTGTACAACACTCTACCCTTCAAAATGGCAGCATTAGTCCCACATCTGGGTCCCACCTGAAACCACCTCAGTCTTTAGCTTTTTCTCCATAACCCTTCATTGGTGTGAAGAAGTGAACTTCCAGTTATTCTGCTGCTAGGTTTGTCTCTGGGATGCCAAATAATCTTCGACTGATTCTTTTCATGACACAGATGGACTTTTGAGGGGTACCAGGTCCCCACAGCCAGGTACCTTTGTCTCTTCCCTACCTTTCCAATTTCTTTTTATGTGTTGTCTTCCTGCATTAGTAGGTAAGCTCCTTTAGAGGACACACTGTCTTCCTATTTGCATTTGTATTTCCAGCACTTAGAATATGGCTTAGCACATGGTAGGTACTTAATAAATGCTTGGTGACTAACTACTGACCAATTGCTTTGTCATGTAGAAGCACAGAGGGTTCAAGAACCTATTCTCTTATCTCATCCTTTGCTTCCCCCCTCCATACCCTGATCTTGAACTTCACCTGCAAGTTGAATTGACCAGAGTGAAGAAGTATTTTCCAAGAGAAAATCTGTGATAATTTTGGCCCCTGGAGAATCCAAGTGATTGTTGGAGATATTCTAAAAGGCAAAACAAATGAGAAAAATACAGCAGATTGCCACTATCACTAACACATGCAATGTGATAGAAAAAAGAGGGCATCAGAAGACCTGTGTTCTGAGTCTGCTGTTTAACCGTGACCATTGACCTCTCTGAGCTTCAGTTTAATCATCTGCAAAATGAGATTGGATTATATGACCTTTAAGGATCTTCCCTTCAAATCCTACAATCATATGAAGGTGGCCAGGGTATTTTTTTACCTGAGGTCTATAAGGAGGAGATGGAAGCTAAGAGAGGCCTGCAGAAATTAAAATGCTTTATTTTTCAAATGATTTGTCACTCATTGCCTTTGAAAGATTTTTCAACAAGGAAATGGACAATGAGGTCAAGATGCCCATTAATGCCGCCTGAAATCTGGGCAGGAAGAGCTTGTTAGAGCATTCCACTGGAAAATCAGACAAGAGCTCCATGGACTTCCTCCAGTACATCAGGCCCTAATATGAACGTAGCCCCAAAGGAGAGGAGCCAATGGTGGGTGGTGGTAAGGCTGGTGGCAAACTCTGGGTTTGGCCGGCACTGCCATGGCCTGATCTGCATTGGGTTTTGAAGCCTTGGCTCAGATAGAAGGAAAAACTGAAAGGAGGACAGTATACCAGTTCTTGAATGTAGTAATTCTCATGTAGCATCTGCATCAGGGCCAAGGCACCTTCTTCCAGGATCCAATTGTCTTCTAACTCCAGGCGGGTGATAGTTGTATTGGACTTGGGCCATCATGTGGGAAAGGACAAAAAAAAGAGTCAGTAGCATTACCCATTCCCCAAGCACAACCAGAACTCAACTTTACACTTGAACCTTCTGTTCACATCTGATGAAGCTTAATAAGGGCATGAACTTTTAGGGGGTAGGGGGAAGAGCTAGGGAACATGAATTCAAATCTCACACTCTCTTTCTGACCTTGGACAATTCATTTTTACTTCTCTGGGCCTCGGATTCCTCATCTGTAAAACGGGGAGGTTGGACCACGTACCTTCTGACAGCCCTCCAGCTCTGATCCTCCGAGGCAGCCAGGGAATGTGATAGAGGGTGTGCCAGACTTGGAGTCAAAAGCCCTAAGTTCAAATGCTGCCTCAGATGCTCATTCTATGACCTTTAACTCTTTTCATCTTCAAGTTTCCTCCTCTGTAAAATGGATCTAGTGATAGCATCTAACTTGAGGATTTGTTGTGAGGATGAAATGAGATAATATATTTGAAGTACTTTGCAAACTTTAAGGCATTACATAAATATTAGCTATTATTATTAACTATATAAGCTGTGAATAATATGGGAGAATCCCATGGTAGTATTTCCATATTATGGTAATAATGGCAATAATATGGTAATATTTCCACATATAGAGTATAAGTCTTGTTAGACTTACATGGGATCCTCCATTGAAAAAGATGGGAATATTTGCAGAGATGGGGGCCTATGGATACAAAACACTGCATATACCATTAGATTCTGTTGACACATTGGTTAGTTGTACTGAAGTGCTTCTCCCCTTCCCCACACATACCTTTTTATTTTTTGTGACAAGGGGTGGCTTTTAGGGAATGTGAGAGAGAAGAATATATCCAGGAAGGAAGATGAGATAAAAACAAAAGTGATCGATAACATTTTTTTAGAGAAAGGGTATGAGGAGAATTTGAAGACTGTTTGCAAGAGCCCCTAAAGTGATTAAAGGACTAGACAATAAGAACTTAGAGAAGAGACTCAAGGGATTCCTAAGTTTTAGTTTCTTCATTTGTAAAATGGGTATAATAATACTTGTACCATGTATTTCACATGGTTGTTGTGAGAATCCAGGGAAATACTGTATATAAAATCTCCATATAACTAATCATAAATTTAATCATAAAAAAGCATGAATGGACCCATGATCTCATTGATATGATCACTCTGTTGACCAGTATGGATGGTAACACATCTTCACTTATTCATACTGCCCAATCCTTGTCTATATCCTTTCATAAATTCTTCATAGAGAATCTACCCAAAGCTCTGGAGGTCTTCCTCTAGGTTTGTTTTTTTTAAACATTTTATAAGTACCATGGTAGGACTCAGGTTGTCCATGTATTATGTTTTAGATGTGTGACCAGCCCACTTCTTTTTTTGGAGAAGCATTTCTTTGTGTTACTTCTTATGTGGAAATCATCACCTACAGTAATTTGTGACAGCCTATCCATAACCACCATGTGTGTGGCTCTCCATTAACCCTTCATGATGCTCACAATTTTGATTATTCAGAGTTCATGGTATTCCAGGATTTGTAGTAATAAAAGGTTGCCAGGAGAATCTTTTTTTTGGTCCAGACCCATGATTTCATTCATGTAGGGAGCTCTACCTTTAATTAATGCTAATCAGTAAGTATTTTGCAACTTATGATCTTAGAGAACAGTCTGAATGACTTGTCCAGGCTCACCTAGCTGCTAAGTATCAGAGGTGGGATGTGAACCTAAGTCATCCGACTCCAGAGTCAATTCTCTATCCACTCCACCATGCTACCAATCTACCAGGAGAATACAGATACTTAAGTGATGGTGTTTTGACTCAGAGAATAGCTTGAGATCATTGAAAATGGGTAAAGTTTGCCATATACAATCTAGCCCACTTTCTTTCTGTTTTAATTTTGGGACCAACTCATTGTCAATCTGCAGTGACTACCTAAGATCGATCAATCGATTGATCTATCTATCTATCTATCTATCTATCTATCTATCTATCTATCTATCTATAGATATAACTATAGATAGATAGAAATAGATACACATGTACATACATACATGCATACATATATACTGATTCAATTGGCTGACCATTCAACAACTATGACCATGAAAGTCATCCCTTGATTTTTCCTGTGTGGATTGTTAGGCAATTCTCTTTTGAATGTCCATAGATCTCATTGAAGAGGTCCTGTGGTATTCGGGGCTTGATGTAATACGCAGAGTGTCATTCACAAATAAGAGTGTCTAGAGGGCCTCCCCTCTCTTTTTCCACTCGTACTCTTAGCTAGACATCTTTGGTAACCCTCTTTTTTATGCCTCATTCAGTATTGATGTAGTATAGAACAAACCTTTGCGTCCTTCCCAGGTCATGGTCCCCTGCTCTTCCATTTGAGCTCCTTGAGTGTTTTAGAAAGTAGTCTTGGGTAATTTGAATCAACTCGCCCAGCTGGCCCTGGAATGGCTCCGGAGTATGAGAGACAATTGGGAGGAGAAGCGGGGAGTCTCCCTTGCTTCTTGTGGCTTAGGGGGAAGATTCTTGAAGGACGAAGGGGGAAGGCACAGCATCTGGGTACTGGGTAAGAGAGGACAATGAACTATGCAAGTCAACCAGACCAGCTTGGTACTTGGAATGGAGACCTGCTTGGAAGGTATGAAAGGGCAGTGCATTCCTGCTCACTGAAAAGCTTTCTCTGAGGCCTGAGTTCAGAAGAAGCTCTGCTGTAAGGGAGAAGTCCAAGGGTAGGGTCCCTTGTTTGACACCACAGGAGAGTAGGATTCAGGGAACCAAGTGTCTCCAGCCAGGAAAAGGGAGCTTTGGACTATACCTAGCAACTCCAGGATAGACTTGTAGGGGGAGACTTTACGGGAGGAACTTTGAGCTGAGAGCTGCAGAAGATGCTGCTGGGCACTATTTACTGGAAGACAGCAGGCAGAGGAAAGAGTTACATTCTGCACAATAGCCAGAGTTTGTAGGCAAGGGCCATTATTTTCCATGAGCTCTGTTTTGTGAACCTTATTTGTTTTCTTTACTCTGTGTTAATGAGACTGCCTGATATCTACCCCTTCTGTTATCTAGACTGAAGCACCTTAAGTCTGTGAAGGGCTAGTATTCTTTTCACCTAGATATCTTTTCCAGTAATGGTCACTAGATCATCTAGTAGGCAGAACTCCACTGAAAAAACATGAATATGTGTGTGTGTGTGTGTGTGTGTGTGTGTGTGTGTGTGTGTATGTGTGTGTATAAGAGAGACAATGACAGAGAGACAGAGATAGAGAGAAAGAAAGATCCACAGAGAGACCGAGAGGTACAGGGAGACAGGAGGGGAGAGAGAGAGAGAGAGAGAGAGAGAGAGAGAGAGAGAGAGAGAGAGAGAGAGAGAGAGAGAGAGAGAGAGAGAGAGAAGCTAATGGGGACTACAAAGCACATAGACTATCTAGTGAAATTCCTAATTCATTTTATTTATTAAGTATATGTGCCAGGTACTGTATTGGGTGGTGGGGCTATTAAGACAAAGAAAGTCATTTTGGCTAGTTGTCACAGTGGATAGAGTGCTGGGCCTGGAATTGGGAAGAACAGAGTTTAAATCCAGCTTCAGATATTTACTAGCTGTGTAACCCTGGGCAAGTCAGTTAACCTCTGACTGCCTCAGTTTCTTCAATCACAAAACAGGGATAATTAACAGCATTTATGTCCCAGAGCTGTTATTAGGATTAAATAAGATAATTTTTTATTAATTTATTTTAAACTTAGATGCTAAAACAAATATACAATAAGGAAAGAAAAAATGTTATAAACTTAAATACTAAAACTTAAATGAGATAAAGCTTAAATTTGAAAATCACCTAGCATAATGCCTGGAACATAGTAGGTGCTATATTGATGACTATCCTCTCTTACCTCCTTCTCCATCCTAAAAATATAAGGCACATAGTTATTTCTGAATAGAAGATGGCAGTAGACAGCCCTCCAGGACGCGGTTGTGCCTATTTGTTGATTGATAGATTGGTTTTTTTTTTTTTTGACTTTGACTACCACTGTGGGAATGGGCAGAGAAAGAGTTGTCAGCATAATCAGTTCATACTCATACTTAGTTGTTCTCCTAAACATCAGTTCAATTCAATTCAGCAAACATTTATTAAGAACATACTTCGTGTAAGGCACTGTATTAGGCACTAGAGATACCAAGGCAAGGAAAACAACAACAACAAAAACCCCATAGTCCCTGATCTCAAGGAGCTTATATTATACATTTTCCTCAGGGTACATCCTGGCTACACTTGGTTCCCAATGAACTATCCTAGAACTCTTGAAAAAAAAGGACAGTGAACAGGATATCAGTCATGAATAGCATGAAGAAATCACAGTGTAAATAATCTATCATAATTATCCTCATAATACTCAGTCCTATATGTCCCATAGAACTCAGTATAAACATAACAGATGCTGGACAGGATGAGAAGCATGGATGGATTGAATCTGGCACAATTGGTGGAGAAAGTAGGGATCAGGGATCCACCAAAGTCCTTTCCTTTCCTTCTCATTCTCCTCCTCCTCTCTTCTCTTCTCCTCTCTTCCCTCTCCTCTCCTTTCCTTTCCTTCCTCAGTCTTCGAGACTGAGTCTTTCTAACTTGTCTAGGCTGGAAGCTGGGTTGGTTTATGCCTCCTTAGGTAGCCTACTTCTCTTACCCCCTCCCCCCAACCAGGGGCTTCCTGTATGAGTGCTAGACTTAGTGCAGACACCCAGTTGACTTAGTCCACTTCTGAACTCCTAAACTCAAGTGATCCACTATCCTTGACCTCATCAGTAGTAAGGATTACAGACATGCACTACCCAGGCCAAGACATCAACATATATATATATATATATATATATATATATATTATATATATTATATATATATATATATTTTAGGCAATTGGGGTTAAGTGACTTGCCCAGGGTCACACAGCTAAGTAAGTGTCAAGTGTTTGGTCTGAGGCCGGATTTGAACTCAGGTCCTCTTGACTTCAGGGCCTGTGCTCTATCCACTGCGCCATCTAGCTGCCCCGACATCAAAATATTTTTAAAATATCTAAATAAAAGAATAAATGAACAAGTAGAAAGAGTATGTTGACTCACAGTCCTCCATTCCCCCTGAACAGAAGAGCTTTAGCTATAATGTTAAGGATCTGGTATAGCTAGAAGGAGGATGTTTTTCTTACATGACATTCAAATATGGAGTACAAACACCATTTTGAACTTGCATTTGCCCACTCAGATCCAGGAGAGGTAGGAAATATATCAGGGAAAGAAACAGTAACTTTCATATTCCCTCCAGAAATGCCTTAAAGATAAGGAAGACTTTGAGCATGGGAAAGCTTTGAATGGGCTGTCTAGGGACACTGGAACTGCCTCTGGTGGCCTTAAAAATTAACAGCCTTACCCCATCTGGGTGGGTCCTGTCTGAAGGCAGAGAAATGACTTAGCTGAGTTTGTTAGTTCCCTTGCAGCCTTAAGAGGGCATATAGACAGGGGCTGGAAACCTACTTTAAATCCAACCTCCCTGGCTATACTTGGGATCATTCTGGGGGAAGATTCCACTTCCAGCTTTTTCGTTGTTGATCCATTAATCACAAACCAACAAACATCTATTAAGTACCTACTCTGTGCCAGGCCCTGTGCTAGGCTCTGGTGATACAAAGATGAAAATGAAACAGGCTTTGCCCTCTTTTTTTTTTTTTTTTTTTGTGTTTTAGGCAATTGGGGTTAAGTGACTTGCCCAGGGTCACACAGTTAGTATGTGTCAAGTGTATGGTCTGAGGCCGAATTTGAACTCAGGTCCTCCTGACTCCAGGGCCAGTGCTCTATCCACTGCACCACCTAGCTGCCCCATCATGCCTTGCCCTCAAGAAGCTTTCATTCTATTGGGAATGAAAAGTAACATGTACAAATGAGTATGTCAAACATAAATACAAGGTAATTTTGTAGGGGAAGTACTAGCAGCTGGGGGGAGGAACCGAGAAAAGCTCCCTAAGGAAAGCGTATGTAAGCAGCACTCTGAAGAACAGTAGTCATCCTAAGAGGTGGTGCATCACAGACGTGGAGGGCAGCCATGCAGAGGCACCCGAGTCTGTGCGTGAGGGATAGCAGCAAGGCCAGTTTGGCCGACTGTGGCGTGTGAGAGTCTGGAAAGGCAAGCTGTAGCCAGAATGAAGACTTTAAATATCAAACAGAAGAGGCTGCATTTAATCTTAGAGACAGAAGAAGCCACGCGAGTTTGAGGGCCCACTTTGCACGGTCGGACTTGTGTTTTAAGAATCATTCCTCTGGCATCTGTGTGAAGGACAGACTGGAGAGGGCAGGGACTTTAAGTGCAGGGTCCAATTAGGAAGCTATTGCAATAGTCCTGGTGGGAAATGATGAAGACCTGAGCTAGGGTGGTGGCGTGTGAGTGGGGAGAAGCAGGTGGATGTGAGAGATACAGACAGAACTGGTAAGACCGGTAACTTATTGATGGATTGACCCATTGTGAGGGGGCAACTCATAGTTTGATTCCCAGTCCCATCCCTTGCTGTTGGAGCTGTTGATGGGGCTGTTGCTTTGGTTTCCTGAATAAGAGGACATGGTGCCAGTACCCTGGACCCCAGTAAGCCAAAGGGTATCTTAGACTTACAGGGGAAATTTGACATGTGCAGCACAGGATGCTGCAGTAAAGCGGGAAAGGCTGATGGAGAGAGAGGGGTGTTAATCACCCCTACTATAATTAGAATGAAGACAAGATTGTGAACATTCCAGGTCCCTCCTGCCATGACCACCATTTTCACTGCCTTTGGACTTTGCTTTGGTCATACTCACCACTAAGGCTATGGCAATGGCTTTGGTACCTTTGGGTCCCAGCCCATGATGATTGAGGTTCATGTGGGTTTCCTCCATGTTTCTGATGAAGTAAGACACAGGAATCACTCCTACAAGCTTGCAGGCTTCTAGGTATACATCTTCTTGTCCTGTAGTGAAAGTCTTCTCAGAGTCAACTAGGAAAAAGTACAAAAAGCAGAGTCAGAACACTTTCTTTTCCAACCCTCCCCTTGCTCCCCTTCCTCCTGAGCCGCCCTACTTCTCAGCTATTCTTCCTTGGACACAAAGGATCTAGGTTCAAATCAGTTTTGCCACTCACTACTTGTGTGAACCTGAACAGATCAATTATCCTTTCTAGGCCTCAGTTTCCTCATCCATAAAAATAGGCAAATTGGACTAGGTGGCCTCCAAAATATGTTTGAAATTTAAATCTATGGTTTAGGACCCATAGCCATCCTTGAGGGGAGAAATCATTGTGGAGAAGAGGCCACCAGCAACTCCTGCTAACCAACTGTCCCCAAAAGGCAGGCAGACACAGAAGCATTGGGAGTGGCAGCACCTCCACGACCTCTGGTCTTACTTCCAGACTAGCCCTCATAGCCACCATCCTAGGAGGCATCTCCTACTGAGAAAGGGTCAACCACCCCCACCAACTGTCCACAAGGCAGGCAAGCCAGCCTAACAGAAGTAGCAAGAATTAGAAGCAGAGTTAGGAGGCAGAATGTGCTGGGCAAGTCAGACTACCACCACCACCTTGACTCCCATCTTCCCTCAGTCTCTGATGAAGACTGTCAAGGACCCGGACCCCAAGAGCTTTGGGAATGGCAATGCTTCCATTCCAGGACTAATAGCTAAAATTCTGGAAGAAACTCTGTGGAGATGAAACTGCTTCTGTAGATACTACAGCCACCACACATCTATCAAAGACTCAGAAAAGTTCTTATCACCAAAGTCCTTGGTACCCTCAAATGGCTCAACATCCGAAACCGAGAGGATTTTGTCAGTGGAAAAGACAATAAAGAAGAGGCATTAATATCTGCTTTGCTGCTGCACCCTAAGGACCATGGGCTATTTCCATCTAACTTGCAGCTTAAACCTTCCTCTCCCATTAGAATGTAAGCTCCTTAAGAGCAGAGACTGTCTTACTCTTCTCTTTGTACCCTCAGCACTTATCATTGTGCTTTGTACGTAAGGAACATTTTAATCAACGTTCTATCTATCTATTCATTCATTACTATGATTCTTTAGGATTTATCATTGTGAGTGGGCCTCCTCAGGGCTGCTATAGGATTATGAGAGAGAACAAACCTAAAAAGTTCCAACCTGATAAAATGCTTCTTTGGGGAATGAGGTTAGGTATTCTATTAGTAGGACTCCAAGCTTTCAAAGAAAAAAATTAGGTGGTATCCTTCAGCCAGATCAGTAATTTAGAGTGGGCACTCAAGGTTTCGAGTCTTTGTAGGACCACAAAAGCACTACAGAAGAGTCAATCAATCGATCAACAAAGCATTTGTTAATCCTGTGCTGCACTAGGCCTTTGCACAGGGCACAGTACAGGAGAGAAACACTGGCTCTGGAGTCAGAGAACTCCGATGCTCACCAGCTATGTGAGCTTGGGCAAGTCACAATTCCCATGGAACTGAGTTTTCTCAGCTTTAAGAAGAGGGAATTGGATTAGAGGTCCTCTGAGGTCCCTTTCAGCTTTGGATCCAAGATCGTATGATCCTTAGGAATAATAAGACGAAAGTGAAACAATTCCTGCCTACAAGGAGCTTTCATCTTATGGGGAAAAACAAGATGTATACATCAAAACAAATACAACATATGTACAAAGTAACTTCAGAGAATTGTGGAGGCAGTAGCAGTTTGGGGGATTAGGAAATCCTGGAAGATGGCATTTGGAATGATCTTTGACAGTGAGGGAGTTTAAGAGACAGAAGTGGGGAGGGTGTGCATTCCGTACAAAAGGGACAAGTTTGTATCTAACAGAGAAGGGAATGAATGGAATACCACGTATAAAGAAGAGCAAGTAAGTTGGTTGAGTTGGAGTGTAGCATATAATAAAGATATTAATGTGTTATAAACCTGGAAAAACAAACTGAAGCTAGATTATGAAGGGTTTTAAGTGAGAAACACATGAGTTTGCATTTTGTCCTAGAAGAAATGAGGAGACACTGAAGTTGACTAAATCCTACGGACATGGGTCGGACCTGAACTTTAGGAAAATCATTTTGGTGGCTCTGTGGAGGATGGACTGGAGAGGGGAGAGACTTGAGATGGGGAGACCAGTTGGGAAACTATTGAATAATAATCCAGAGGGTAGTGGTCCAGTAAGTGGAGAGAGAACCACTGGGATTTATTTGTAGGGCTCGCCTCATTTTTTAAAGGTTTCCCATGTATTATTTCATTTTGTCCTATGCCCTTGCCCATTTTGTAGTTGGGGAAACTGAGGCCCACAAATGTTAGACAAGTTGCCCAATCTTACAAAGAGAGATAGAGCCCAAAGTCAATATGAGGTCTCTACTTCTTAATGTAGAGAAATTTTGATTACTTTGGTTTTCTGTGTTTTAAACCGGTCCAGCCTAGCTCATGCCCGAGGGAGTCTGGCTTTTTTCAGTTCCTGAAATCTCAACAGCTGGCTCTCTTTCTGGTCATGTCAGATCTACTGGCTGAGCTCTCTGTTGTCTGGCTTGGATCTAAATTTTGCATCTGTTTTCCTTCTGATCCCAGGGATTTTGGCCAACTGAGCACAAGCATTTCCAAGAAAGACAGGGCTGCCTTTGTCAGGGAAAGGAAAACAGATCTATGGGGCAGCTTCTCCTGGGGTCATAGACACATATTGGCCTTCTCTTTCAGATCCAAACTGATAATTTTTGGATGTGAAGGATGGCATGGCATGGCTGATGAAGGATAGCCCCCTATGGGAGGTGACCTCTCCTCTCTGACTGTGCTTAAGAGCATTGCTCTTCTGATTTGGACCTCCTGCTAATGCTGCCACACCCACCAGTGTCCAGCTAGGTCCTTTCATGCCAACTGATGCTGATGCTTCCCACTTGGGACCTAGGGATGATGTTACTTGAGGCCACCAGGGAGGGGCTTTTTCTTTTATAAGCAGGGGTTCTTATCCTAGGGTCCATGGATTTGTTTTTTAGAATATTTTGACACCTGCATTCCAATATGACTGGCTTCCTTTGTAATTCTGTACACTTTATGTTATGTGTTACAAACAATATTCCGAAAAGGCTTCACCAGGCTGTCAAATGGGTCCATGATAAAAAATCAAGAACCCTTGCTTTAGAGGGGGCTTGTAGCCCCTGACATGACTGCAGGGATACAGACAAGACAGAGCAGCTGTAGGCTGGTTTATGTAACCAACCTAAGCCAAACACAGGCCCCAGAGGTTATATTCCATGTGGCTGCAACTGTCTCCTGGTTTGTCCTTGGGACAAATTCCATTCTTGTTAGAACCCTGGAAACCTGATGAGTTTGGAACCCAGGATTATTCGTAGCTCTCTTCTCTACGGCTTCATTTCAAGGCAACTTTCAGCTCAGCAGCTCCATTCCCCTGGAGAACCTCGCAGAAACCACAGGATGTGTCCTTCCCACCTCTCAACATTTGTGTCCAGGTAAAACTAGAAGCATGAAAATGAAGAACAGCACGCAACCCAAGGGCTGTATGCCTATATGGAAGAGGTAGAGTTTTTGGCTTATGTGAGGAGATTAATGGGTTGATTGTATCAATAAAAGCCTCGGGGCCTTTAAAAAAAATAAACTGGCAGAGTAAACTGCTTTCCCTCTCATTGATTGCATCCTCAAGTCAATGCTCAGATAGCAGCAAAGGAGAGTGAATGTAAGTGTGGTTGTGGAGCACCAAAACTAGGTGTCTAGGGGGATTGCTTGGTTCCTCTATGTGGGGGCCATCGCCAGCCATCCTGACCTATATCTTGCCACTGAACCTCGAATGACTCTGGAGGAGAAAGTGAGGCTGATGACTTTGTACAGCCTTACCTCACTAAAATCCAATCTACTCCCAAGTCATCACCCTTCTGAAGTCATTGGTCCTCTTTGGAAATGAAGGACAAATAACAACAATCCTTTATGTAACTCAGCCAGTGGGCCCCTGAAACCTGCTCTATAGCACTATGTGCTACCTTCTGGTAAAATCTATATATTTAATGAAAGTATACTCCTGGGAACATGTGAAATGTCTCCAGGAGTAGATCTATAAAGAGACAGCATGGTGCAGTAGAAAGATTGCTGGGTCTGGAGTCTGAGGCCTGGGTTTGAAATAACTGTCATTTACTAATTGGGTGACCTTGGGCAAGCCTCTTAACCTCTGTGGCTTTCATTTTTCTCATCAGCAAAATGAAGAGGTTGGATAAGATGACCTCTAAGGTCCTTTCTGTCTCTAAGCCAATTACCCTTACTTGTTCTACTTGGCAGGTCAAGGCCTTTAATTATGAGGTTTGAGACATTAGCCCACAAAGTCAGGCTCTTACTAATGCTTTTTCCTTCAGATTTTGAGGCTTGTTTTGTTTATAACCAGTGTATTCCATTGGAATGTAAACTCCCTGAGGCAGGATCCTATTTGTCTTTTGTTTTTATATGTCTGGTGTAGAGCAAAACACATCACATAGTAAGTAGGTGTTTAATAAATGCTTTTTGATTAATTGATTTTTTTTGCTGGTACAGGGGGAAAGTGTTGGAAAAAAAGGTAAAGTGGGTCCTTTCTGAAATTTTGGCAATGAGAACCAGAATTTGAACTCATCACACTGAACTCCTCCAGCTCTGTGGAGAGGAGGGGCTTGCTGGCCACTCCAGTATCTCCTTACCCCTCCCCCTTGTTTCCCGCCCGGCCGCGCCCCAAATACTTTGCAAGTTGTTTGTATCATTAACTAGTTAGACCATGAAGCCAGTCAACAGCTGATGAGCACTCACTATGCTTGGCCCTTTTTAACTCATGCTTCACTGAATCTTTGTCCTAGCTCCAGCCTGAACTCCCATTTAGGTCAAACCCAGGGTTTTTTGGGCCAAGGTGTGTGTGTGTGTGTGTGTGGTGTGCGTGTGCCTCTGAAAGTCCACTTTGTACCCACACTGGCTCCATATCTAGAGCACTCTTGGGGATCTCATTTGCATCAAGCATCTCCCCGTGCATTCAGATTTATTCAGGAAATCACTGGGGGATCCAGAATCTAGCTAGTATCTAAATCCCCCCAAAGGCCCAAGACCTGACCTGGCCTCCTGCAGCTCTTTGGAACAAGGCCAGTTTAGAATTGGACCAGATTGCTTTGGGGCCTCCCATTCTCTCTTCTTGGTTTATCCCTTACTCTGCCCCTTTCTGGATGCAGACTCACACACAAAGAGCTCTCAAAGCTCTCAGACACCCTAAACTCTTGGGTATAGGTAGACAACTTCCACAAAACTGGATGGAAAAATTCACATGATCCTGGGAGACTAAGCAGAGTTTCCAGAAGAGAATGCCCAGTCCTTAGCATAGTGCCTGGCACATAGTAGGCATTTAATAAATGCTTGTTGATTTAACTTAACTATATTTTGGTGCTAACTTTCCCAACATTGTCCTTATTCTTCCCCCTCATCTCCCAAAATGTAAACCAACAGATGGATAAATTTTAAAATTGCAGGTTTCTTAGGCCTCTGAGAAAATGTCCAATTGGCCCACTGGGGTACTGTGATTTTGTTGGAGAAGGCCAGCTGGTCGGTTGGATTAGATAATGTTAAGAGACGTAGCTAGGCAAATTCCCCCAAAGCCAGGCCAACAAGCAAGGCTTTCCAGTGGCAATGGGTTTCCACCCCACCCCAACCCTCATCATCGTGCCAATACATATTTAATAGACCTGGATCCTGCTGAGCTATAGGGGGCACCTTCATGTTTCACACTTTTCAGTTTAGTATTTATCTAGAGAAGAAGCTGATGGTCAGGGCACCACCTATTAACAGTATAAAAATATAGATTTAGTGGAAGAAGGCTTCAGGGCTCTTTAAACAAACAGACAAACTTTGAAGACCCTCCCAGACTTTCCCGAGATTTTTCATGGGAAAATAAAGATGTTCAGCCACCCAGGTCTTATTTGTCAGGTGAGTGGAAGGTGGCTGTCACTGTGCCTGGACCAGATAGGTGTTTAACAACTGCTGGTTGATTGAATGATTGGTTGACACTAGGTTTTCATGTGAAACTTTTCAAACCATCTATTCTGAAGCTGTATAAACTTATTTTTGATAATTGTGATAGAAGTATGTTGATAGAGAAAGCTTACTATGAGCCAGGTGCTGTGCTAATGTTGGGGATAACAAATGCAAACAAAAATAAATATAGCCCCTACCCACAAGGAGCTTATATTCTAATAGTGGAAGATAACTCACAGGATAACATTTGATGAACTACATGGCAGCCCCAAACCCGCAGCAGCTGCAGTTTGCTATCGATGGGTCTGTTGGGACAGACAATTGGGACAGACATTCGGACATCAATGAGACAGACTAAATCGTCAGCTCCTTGTGGCCAAGCCCCTGCTCATTTTTGTGTCTTCCACAGTACATGGCCTATGTAGAGCAGCTATAGGACTCAATGGTTGAAGCACTGGGCCTGGAGTCAGGAAGAACTGACTTTAAATCCAGCCTTAGGCACTTACTAGCTATGTGACCTGGGCAAGTCACTTAACTTCTTTGCCTCAGTTTCCTCATCTGTAAAATGGGGACCATAATAGCATCGACTTCGTGGGATCTTGTGAGGATCAGCTAAGGTAATACTTGTCAAGTGTTTAGCACAGCACATGGCACACAGTAAGCACTAGGTGAATGTTAGCCATCGTTATTATTATTATTGAGTGATCTCTATAGCAGAGACCACAGGACCCACCCTACCAATGAAGACACACAGGCATCTTTTAACTGTGTGGAAGCAATCATATCCCCTTGCCACTCCACCCCTCACCCCTGTAAATAAAATAATGGAGAGAGGTCTGTTAGGATGCATTATGCTTTTTGGTCCCACCCCAACATGTGCATGTTCACCTTCAATCTCCAGGTCTGTTTCATAGCTCTCAGGCTGGACTTTATCTTTTTCAATGACAGCAGGAGGTTCTACTACACAGATGATATCTTCATCAGAATCACTTTTCTCAGCCTGTTGGTCACCCTCATCTAGGAAGAAAAAAAAAGAGGGGAAAAAAGCCCATCTTGCTCAACTCTGTGTACATAACTTGCACTTTTCTCCAGCCCAACTGGAAATCATCCAACTTCACTTCTTTGCCAAGGGCTCCTTCTTGGAAATAAATCCAGATCATTATGTCTAGTCACCCAGGGTTCCCATCCTCCCCTCACCCTCTTTCCTTTTTTCCCTTTATATATATATTTTCCTGTTTATTAATTTATAGTTTTCAA
Organism: Phascolarctos cinereus; assembly: GCF_003287225.1. NCBI lineage: Eukaryota > Metazoa > Chordata > Mammalia > Diprotodontia > Phascolarctidae > Phascolarctos > Phascolarctos cinereus. Next base: position 224,940,104 of record NW_027555736.1, read on the forward strand.
CATTCACTTCCACAGGATTTTGAGTTCCAAATTTTCTCACCATCTTGTATCTCCCCCACCCCAAGATGGCATGCATTCTGAATCCCCCTTCCCCTAATCTGCCCTCCCTTCTATCTCCCCCCCCTTCTCTTATCCTCTTCCCCTTCTATTTCCCTGTAGGGCAGGATAGATTTCTATACTTCATTTCCTGTATATCTCATTTCCCAGTTGTATGCCTCACCCTCTTTCTTGACTCTGGGTTTTCATTTACCTTGATGATAAAGTAACCTGACTGTCATTAAGGGAGAGGGTTTTTGGACCTCTTACAGGTTATCTGTAAACAAAGGGATTGGACTGGAATATTTCTAAGGTACCTTTGATCTCTAACACTTTGATTCAATGACAGTCCCTGTCAAACTATTTCTCCTCTCCTCACCAGTGCCCCTCACCCCCATTTGTCTGCCAGCAGTTTATTCAATTTGATTCAATTAGTATTAAATGCAAAACTATCCTTTGATCTATGCTAAACTTGTCTGGGAAGACCTGATGCTTCTTGGAAAATCTCCTAACGGTCCTGCTCTGCCTTTAACTGTCCCTACACATGACTTGACCAATTGTGTCCTTCCTTCCATCCCATGACACTAGCTTGGTGATTTGCTTAACCTACAGTTTTTCTTTTGGATAAAGAAAAAGGAAAGGCAGGATGGTGCAGTGGATATATAGGCCTTGCTTTGGAGTCAGGAAGACCTGGGTTTAAGTCCTACCTTCAACATACATTAGCTGTGTGACTGTAGGCATGTCATGTAACTTCTCACTGTCCCAGTGAACTCCTTAAAGGTATAAGCTACAGATCAACAGCTATGTGAGGATTTCCCCAAGTTTATTGCAATATTTAGCCCTCTCTAGTGTCAGTCATGGACCAAAAAGCTGGCTTGAATGACAAATGCAATTGGAGAGGAATGAGAAGTTTAATTTGGCTTCCAAAGAATAACAGCCTGCATTTATAAAGCACTTAAAGGTTTATAAAGCACATGCTAGATCATTTGATCCTCATAATAAACTTGTGAGGTAGTTGCTATTACCATCCTCATTTTATAATGATTAAGTGACTTGCCCAGAGTCACACAGCTAATAAGGGTTTGAGGAAGAATTTGAACTCAGGTCTTCTTGACTCTAAGTTCAGCAGTCTAGCCACTGTGTTGCCAAGCTGCCTAACTAAATAGTATTAACTCCTTTCCTTTCCAGTCTTTAACTAATATTATTAGGGGGAATGAGAAGATGGAGAAAAATCTCCTTCCACTTGAAATTAAATGCTAAAATATCATGGTTACATGCTTCTTTTACTGTTCCCCTTTTCTGGATGAAGAATACATAAAAGTAAGGGGATTTTTCCTTATATTCTATGCTCTCTTATGTCTTTTAAGTAATAATTTGTCATTCTTGAATCTGTTTAACTATGGGATTTTTTTTTTTTGTAATACAAAAGTCAAATGCTGAATTCTTAGCTGCTAGCATTAGAAGGAATCACTGGATGGTATATGGAAGCCACACTGTTGGCACTTCAGAAGCATGATGTTATTTGGAGTCAAAGGACTTGGGTTCAAATCCTTAACTGCTCTTAACCTGTGTGACCTTGGCAAATCATTTAAGCCTCAGGATCCTCATCTATAAAATGAAGAGCTTGTATTACGTGACCTTCAAGGTCTCTTTTCTATCTTGTAATGTATGACACCCTGATCCTAGCCTATATGTGGAGATACACCTATAGTAGGCTAGGAGATCAGTAGGCTCTGGAGGAGCAGGGCTTCTTGCAGTCCCACAGCTCTCATTTGAAATGAAGTCAGGGAGCTCTCTTATTCCTTGCACGAAAGTTATAGATTCTTGGAGTATCACACCAGTCTATGAGACATGATAGCTCAGTGTAACATAAAGAAAACTGGCTTGGGGGACAGTGGATCTGAGTTTGACCACTAATTCTCTGTGAATTATCAGGCAAGTGAGCTTACCTTTTCTGGGCCTTAGATCCTTACTGGAAATTGGATTGTGTCTAATATCCTGTCCAGCTCTAAAATCCTACAGTTCTAATTCCCTGTTGGCCAGTTCCTGACCTACCCTCAATGTGCTTACAAATCCTGTTCTAGAGGAAGATCAGACAAGAAGAGAAGAGAAGCTAGTCTCCAGGGCACATGTGATCAACCACTGCGTTTTCAGCTGAGGCAGAGCCAAAGGGAACTAAATGCTGATAATTGTTATGATTTTTCACCTTGCTTACGTTCAGCTACATCATCATCATCATCATCATAGTCCATGTTGCCAATGCCCTTCCCAGGGTTGCTGCTAGCTGCTCACCACCACCTTACTTCTCTTTCCCCCAGAAACACACTGGTACATTCACTTTTGTTTCAAATTTTGTTCAGCTTCCCACAAACAAATCCTGCTGGCCTGTTGTAATCTTTCTATCATAGCAGGCCCCAGAAAGAGCTGATTCCTGAGGTGACCTGACATGCGTGAATATTATCTCAGTTCCGTCAATTAGGATAAGCCTGGCTTCCCCTGGTCATCAGGGGCAAGGAAATTTGCTTTACCCCTGAGAAGTTTTCCTAGGACCCTGTTTAAATGGGACCCTCCCATGCCTCTTACCCCCACCCCCTCCCTCCCTCCACTTTTCATTTCATCTCCAACATTCCATGACCTCACCTAGTCATTGTGATCTAGGAGGGTGAACCTGGCAACAGCAGGCCTCGCAACCTCCCATCGGCTGAGGCAGTCATCTTTTCTCCTATGTTCATCGGGATCAAGCCAAGGGTTGGCTGGGAGCACCCAAGTGGTGTGGGTGGGTCACTCACAGGTGGTATATTTCCCTCTGAATTAGGACTGAACCAGAGCCTCTTAATCAGGTGACTGTCAAGAGCTGCCATCATGTTCTACTCTAGAGATGGTGGCTGTACTTCAAGTACAAAATATTTCAGTGGAGGTTGAGTTCAGTTTCCTCCTGTACAGGTTTTTTGGGTTTTTTTTTGTTTGTTTTTGTTTTTATTTTTATTTTTTGTTTTTAAATTTTGGAAAGCTTCCTGAAGCTTAGAGCAGAAGATCTGTATCAGACAAATATATACATTCTATCAACACAGCTGACAGCAGCCAAAGCATTATCTAAGCAAGAGCTGCTTCTTGCTAACTTAAATTGAAGTTGCCCAGAGATCATCCCCATCCTAGGCTGTATTTCATTCTTGGAGTTGAAGTTCAGTTAGAGTTTACTGGTTGGTGAATCCAGAGACATTTTTGTTCTGTTTTTATTATTACTTCTTGACAAGTTCTTCGAGCACCTCAACAGGTCAGGTCAGTAATTTGGTGGTTGATTTCAAATGACTCAATTTCCATAGATCTGTGATCTTCTCCATGTGGTTATTCCAACAGTGCAGACTGAAATCTCATCCTGTAAGACTTTTTTTGTCCGTGAACTCCAACAAACCTTCCAAAGAGTATTTATGGCCTTCTAGGAATCAACGTTTTGTGGGTACCACTGTAAGCTTTGGGCTATGCATTCTCACTGTATGTGATTGGTCCACTGTCACTTCTGATCATTTATTTCCTGGATATCTCTTAGATCCTTCTGTGTAGGTCCTCCAAGTCAAGTTTAGCACCAAAGACCGAAGGTCTTAGCTACTTAGGCCCATAATGTAAGTTCTGCCATTGACTTTTGGGTTACCTGCTGTTTTAATTATCAGGAGAGTCATGGTATTCCACCATGCACAGCCACATAAATTAAATAATTTAGTGAAATAGGGACAAAAGAAATGGAGAGCAAAGATACCAAGCCAGAAAGAAGACAGGATGCAATAGAAAAAGAATCAGACAATTCCCTTGAAAAATGTTCGGTGTGTCCATTCTTTAGAAGAAATGCTTTTAATTAAATGGAATAATTCCTGAAATGCAATCTCTTGGTCCTGGGTTCAGTGACTTCTCAGAACACTAGATCATCATTACAAAAGATAAGAGTTTAGGACTGACAGGTAAGAGGTGCTGTCAGAGGTGAGGAGAACATGTATTCATAGGCATTCATTATGTTAGCCAGAAGCCTTCACATCTCTTCTCTGTTGCACAAGAGAACACAAACACACTTTATTTGACTTCATCTCCAGCTGCTGGATCATTTCTTGTGAGCTGAAAGGGTCCATTTCTTTACTAATGAGGGTGAGGAGGTATTTAAAGGGGCCTTTAAAAAAAGTCCATCTTAGACAATAGGTTACTTGTACAAAGTAGCTGGAGTTGGAAACATCTCCTTGAAGGGAAAAAATGTTATAGGCAATTATTTTGGCATGCTGATATTTTCCCCTTGACCAACTGAGGCAAGCAGTCACTTTCACTTTGGTTCCTAGGTCAATTTAAAACCAACATAGTTATTTGAGACTGGAGTCACTTCAAAGGGGATTTTTGCTCTAGGAAAACCACTAGCCTTAGCTTCCCTGACCTACTTCAGGGCCAATGGAGTTATAAATGAGGTGCTTTGATGTGGAAAACAGTATGGCCTAGTAGAAAGGGCCCTAGGCTTGAAATCAAGTTTTGTAGGTTAAAATCTCAGCACTGACATTTCCTAGCTATGCTCTGGGGAGATGACCTATCTAAAAGTCTATAACCTGGGTCATAAGTTTTACAAATTATTGGGAGTAACTCATTTAACTTGTCATCCATATAGTATCCTCAAAATTATATTAAAATCATCATAATGCTGATGGTTGTTAGTTATCATCTACCTTTATTATTGATTACTCTTGGATTGATATGAGGTAATTCACACAGGGGATCTCACTGGAGAATTTCTTACTGTTAAGATATGGAAGAATAAGTGGATTTTTCCCCACTTGGAGGATGGGGATGTCCCTGTATATGCTATCCTGCTTAGAGTGGGGCAGTTGGTCATGTGGACCACCTCCCAGTTGGCCAACTGTATTTGGAATCTGTAAAGATCTGAGCCCCACCTAGGGCAGAGAGACCAGGGATTTACCTTAGGGCTCACAACTTAGAGGGTGCCAAATTTAAATGCTGACAACACTTGTCCTTCCACCTTACAGAAACAACAGAGCTTGTAACCTAATTAAGGGGGAAAAACCCAAGCAAAAAAATCCCAACTAATTAAAATAGGCTGGAGTAAATTCCTTCACCCTGCTCCCTATCACCATACAGTGCTGCGGTGATATCCTACCATGACCCTGACCCTCCCACTCCCTTTTCATCTGAGGATACTCCTTCATTTCACTTGCCCCACATTCTTTATGACACTTGTATCAAGTGCAAAATGACTCTGGCACAGATGTCTAAACACAACTTCTATCAGCTAATCAAATAATGCCAGATTCAGGACTGGAGAATATACGTCATATTCAAACCAGAGGGAAGGGGTCAAGTGGAAGAAAGATGTATGCCAATAGTAGGCAAAGGCTATGTTAAAACATTTCAATACAGGGGTATTAAACTCTCTATAAAATGAAAGGGTTGCACTAAGTGGCTTCATTGCTCCTTGCCAGCTCTAAAAGTCTGAGACATATATAGTTAGATAGAGGCTATAGTTGGAAATGGAAAAGGGCAATAGAATTTGAAAAGTCCCATGAATACCAGATGTTTGGCCACCATAAGTGAACCATGAACAGAAAATTCTGGGGAAGTGAAATTAGGGCATCTAAGTGGTACAGTGGATAGACCACTGCCCCTGGAGTCAAGAGGACCTGAGTTCAAGTTTGACCTCAGACACCTGACATGTACTAGCTGTGTGACCCTGGGCAAGTCATTTAACCCCAATTCTCTTGCCAAAATGATAATAAAATAAGAAAACCACCACTAAAAAAGAAAGAAAAAATGGTCTCTAAAATACTATCTTATGAAGGTGGCCCTCTATATTCTTCCCATTAGGTGGCAGTGGAGTATATAAATGTTCACTCTACCAAAAAAGCATATCAGTAGAGAGGGAAAATTTGGCTAGATTACCTGATTCATTTCCAGAGTGCTGTCTCAGGGTCTTGAGATTTTTAGCATTTTGACCAGTGCCTCACAGAGGGACCTGAAATGATTGGAATAATGGTATTCTGTGTACACATTTTTTTGTCATTCAAGGATCCCAACACGCTACTAAATTTTTTCTTTCATCCTTTCAGTACCTTGGGGAAGAAAATAAGGAAAGGGCTAATTCTTAATTGGCTATTGTTTTACAGACTTGGAAAAGGAAATAAATAGAGGCTAAAGCAGCTGACAAATTAGTACCTGGTGGGTGTTTATAGGATCATAGATCATGAACTCAAAGGAAACTTTTAATCCCACCTCCTTTTACAGATGAGGAAACTGAAACCCAAGAGGAATAAGTGACTTGCCCAAAGTCACAATAAAAATAATAATAACTATCATTTCTGTAATGCTTTAAGGTTTGCAAAGAGCCTTTCAACTATCACTTCCTCAACTCTGAGAAGTAGGTGTTATTATTACTTCCATCTTCTAGATTAGGAAAGTGAGACAAACAGAGGTTAAGTGACTTGACCACAGTCACACAGCTAGTAGGGGCTGGATTTGAGCTGAGGTCTTCGTGACTCTAGGTTCTGTACTCTCTACTGTACCATCTAGCTGTCATCATTCTTGGTGAAGCCAGAGTTTGAACCCAGATCCTTTTTCCTCCTAAAGTCGGGATTTTTTTTTTTGGTCCAGCTGTATCATGCTACTTCTCTAATGTGAGGAGCAAGGCCCAGAACACTCAGCAAGACCGTGTTCCCTCTCTCCATGTTCCCTTTCTCATAACTCCTTTTCAGGATTAACCAACACCATACTACAGCAAAAACAGCCATTTGTAGGGTTAAGGGCAGGAAATTTCCAAAATTTAAAAAGAAATAATTTGAAAAGGGGCTGAGGGATAACACACAAGTTGGGAAGGTATAAAGTTGAACCTTCTCTAAATCCCAAAGAATCCCAAACACACAAAGTTGTGCTGAAAACGTCATCTCCCTTGTTTTTCCTCTCCCTTTCCCCTCTGAATCTCACCTCTTTATGCACAAATCATGAAGAAGAGGCTTTCTGGCTAGGATCCGGATAAATATTCTAAGTTAGGACCAGTTTTAGAACTTGAACCTCTGGGAGCTAGAACGGAGGAAAGAGAGAGAGAGTCTCTCAAAATTAAGCTTCTGTCTAAGATGGTGGCCTTCCTTTGAAGCCTTTCTCTGACACAGTCTGGCTAAACTGTTGATTCCAGAGAAAAAAAATGTATTAAGTAAAAGTGCATAATGGGAAGTAGTTACACACGAGCAATGTGTTTTCTTGTGACCCTGTGGAGGGTTTGGTTATAATGTGTTGATGATTTTCTAGCAAAGCAAAATGATGGGGCAGAATCAAGCCTGTATTTAAAAAATGACTATTATTGACTATTTTCACCCAACAAACCTCTCAGCACTTCAGATGGCACCTGCAGCCTCCTGTTGAAAGGGCACAAAGACACTTGTTACCTAAGATTTGCACTAGTTTCAGGCACCGGAAACAGACAACTATGTAATGTACATAACGTGGTTTGTTTTTTACACAGAAAGTGGTAACTAAATGTGGCATAATCCCTACTACTGGGGAGGTTGAGGCTTGGTGGATTGTTTGAACAGCTCTGAGCTATCTCGAGCTAAAGCCCATTAGGTGTCTGCATTAAGAATGGCGAAAGTACATCAAACCCCTGAGAGCAAGGAGCCACCAGGCTGTATAAGGAGGAGCAAATGGCTAGAACAGATCAAATTTGGCTAATTTGCCAATTAGCATTGCAGTTTATGAATGGTTACTGTACTTCCATCCTGGGCAAGAGAGAGAGAAAGACCCAGTCTCAAAACAGCGTATTACAGAAATATTGGTGTTGTTATTATTATTATCACCATTGTTATTACCTATATCTCTGTTTCTTTTTCTAGCTTTTCTGTGTCATGATGTACCCAGCCGGTCCTGGGTCGGGAGATTCCCCAGAGGGCTTTCCTGAACATCAGAGACTCCAGCCACAAATTGGAGACTGCACAGCCCGGACACTGGGTACAGAAATAGGGAACATAACAGAACTTTCTGGCTTCAAATCATGAGGTGGGAGAAGGGAGGGAAGAGAAAAGAACGTGTGTAAGATGAGATTGAAGAGCAACTGAAAAATAAGGTGTCAGAACAGCATACACATTGAACTTAAATAGCTTTTAGTTAATGTTAAGAGCCTCTCATTTATGGTATTATAGAGTTATGGAGTTTTACATATAAAAAGGTACACTTCTCAATTTTTTTTTGATAGAGTAAGGCTCTAAGTTTAGCTCTGTTAAATTTCAATCTTATACAATTCAGTTCAAGGTTCTAACCTGCCTTTGATATTTTGGAACCTGACACTCCCATACAAACTAATCTGTTCTTTCTAGCTCCATATAATTGGCAAATTGGATAAGTATAACACTTATGTCTTTGTTCAAAATTTTTTTTAATGTCACACAAGTAACAAAGCAGGATTTCATCCTAGACCCTTTTGCTCCAAATTCAGCAATCTTTTTTATTACACTATAACATTTAGTATGTTGCCCCATTCTCATTCTTTCGAAAATGACTTGTCCATTTTCCCCAGACCCTAACCCCAAATTCCTCTGACTCTAACCCTAACCCTCCAGGGGTAGGGAACCTTTGGCCTCAAGGCCACAGGTAGCCCTCTAGGTCCTCAAGTTCAGGCCTTTGACCGAATCTAAACTTCACAGAACAAATCCCCTTAATAAAAGGATTTGTTCTGACCTGTAAAACCTGGACTCGGTTAAAAGGCCACACCCAAGGACCTAGAAGGCCACATGTGGCCATGCTAAACCCTAATCCAGGTGGAAGGAGGGTTGGTGGTTGGGGGGGAGGAGAAAATCTAGGGGTTTTGGGAGGAGGAAAAAGAGGTGAGTGAAAAGTTCATTTCTGTTAGGTGGTGCATTGGATAGGACACTGGACCTGGAGTCAGTAAGACCTGAGTTCAAGTCTCAGCCTAAGGCGTTTACTAGCTGTGTGACCCTGAGCAGCTACCCTAGCTTCAGTTTTTCCTCCTTTGTAAAATGGGGATTAGTAACAGAACCTGCCTCCCAGGGTTCCAAGGACAAAATGAGATATTTGCAAAGCACTTTGTGAACCTTAAAGTGATACATGAATGCTAGCTAGTATTACTCTGTCGATTAACTACGCTTGCGGCCTTGGACAAATCCCCGCCCCTCTCTGGGCTTGGCTTTCTCTCATCTGTCAAAGGTTTTTTGAGGGTAAAAATGAGGTATTTGAAAAGTACTTCACGAACTTCAAAGTGCCACGTAAATGCCAGTTACTGTTATTTGTCCTCTCTCTGGGCCTCGGTTTCCTTATCTGTAAAACATGCGCGCGCTGCACTAGGGGTTCTCTAGGTTCCCTGGCAGGGGCGGGAGGGGATGGGGCGCGTGTGGAGGCTCCAAGCTGACGAGGCAAAAGGGAGGGGCGGGGCCTGCGCTGGGAGGAGGGCGGAGCCGCGGGTCGGCGGTTGATTGATTGGGCACCGCAGCGCCCCAGCGAGGGGGAGCCGGGTCTATGGTAGGGAAGGGAGCGTGCTCCCAGAGGGCGCCGGGAAAGGGCTGGGGGAGGGGCTGGTTGCCGCCGGTTGTTTTGGGAACGTGGGCGCAACCGTGGTCTCCTCGCGCCGGGCGCGCACACTCCCAATAAAGTTGTTGTTGAAGGGGGAGCGGCGGGAGTGGCCGGCGGCGGCACCACGTGGGCGCGGCGGCTGCGGGGAGCCCCGGTGGAAGGGCGGGCAGCCCGGTCCCGCAGCCGGGGATGATCGGGTCGTGCCTGTGCTACCTGCTGCTACCCGCGGCGCGCCTCTGCCGCGCTCTCTCAGGTACCCGGGACCCCCCGCCCCCGGCGCCGCCCATGCAGACCCCTCCCCTCCGTCCCGGAAGCCCGCCTCCGCCCCCGCCCCGCCGGCGCCCCGGGAGCTGTCCGCCGGGGCAGGAGGGCTGTGGCCGCAGCCTCCTCTCCTCTGGCCCGTGGCGGGAGGGATCGTCGCAGCTGGAACAGCTGCTTCTGCAGGGTCGCGGCGGGGGGCCTCCGCCCGGGGGCACCGGGGTCTGGGGCCTGGGGCCTGGGAGAGGTGTCCTGGTGTGGGTGGTGGTGGGGGCTCCCGGCCAGTACTGCGGGGTTGGAGCTGCCTGGTTCTAACATCCCGCCCCCCAAGAAAAAAGCAGGTCTGCATGAGCAGCCAGTGACTGAGGGGTTGTGATTAGCACCGTCACTTATTATTACCGGATGGAAAGAACGCCGAACCTATCCCAGGCAAATTGACTCCGAGACATTTAGCAAGGATTTTGAGATGTGATTTATTGAAGAAGGCAAAGCACAGTGTGCAGGGTAGACCAAAAGTCTTGAGTGCTTTAATAAAGCTTTAAGTTTTAAAAGTGAGCTTTGATAGATTTAAACTGCATGCAGACCTTGGGAGCGTCTTTTATCTTAGAAGAATTTTCCAAAACTTTAAGAGAGCTTTTATAGATTTAAATTGGATAGATTTAAACTGGAAGCAGACTTCTGGGGGCATCCTATATCTTAGAAAATTTTGCTAAGCTTTAAGAGTGAACTTTTATAGACTTAAACTGGATAGATTTAAACTGCATGTAGAGTTTTGGGGGCACCCCTGGCTCTTGGAAACTTTACAAAGCTTTAAGCTTTAAAAATGAGCTTTTCTAGATTTAAACCGGGAGCGTATTTTTGGTGGCACCTTGTATCTTGGAAAATTTTCCAAAGCTTTAAGAGTGAGCTTTAATAGACTTAAACTGCATGCAGACTTTTCAGGGCACCCTCTTATCTTAGGAAATTTACCTTCCATGATGACTGAAATTTTTTAAGAATTTGGGCACCTAATGGGGTTTAAGGCTGTGTTCTGGAAAATTCACAAATGTGAAAACAGCGCCTTCCTTGATGACACCATTGTATTTTATTGTATTGCAGGCTGTCTTGTGAACTTAAAAAAAAACATAAAAAGTATCTCAATATAATTGATTTCTTTCGTAATCTTGTGTATTTTATTCATGTAAAAGCATTATTCTGAGAAGGGGTCCATAGGCTTCACCTGCCAGAGGGACTCATGACACAAAAAAGATTAACCCCCTTCATCGTAGTAAGTGATTAATAAACGTTGCTTCTGTTCACATGGCCTCAAGTCAACCTTAACTCTAGCAGACCAGGCTGTCTACCTTCTTCCCCAGCAGGTTTTCTTGCCTCTTTTTTCCAGGCTAGAAGGGAGAGAGGAAGAAAGAAGCATTTATTGAGGGCCTACTGTGTGCTGGGCACTATGCTAAGGGATTAGAAATATCTCCCTCTCTTAGAGGGGAAGGGCGTAATAAGGGGGAGATAGGAGCCGAGTTTGGAGCCTGCTTGCCATTCTCTTTACTTAGGTGGAGACAGCTAGCTGTCTAGCCTAGTGATTATCTAGCAGAACCATAAACCTGAACACAACTCAGACCCTTGTGTTTATTTTGGTGTTTAGTAGTATGAATGAATTAATAAAAAGGCATTTACTGAACACTGATTATGTGCAAAGCCTTTGCTAAGTAAGCACTGGGGATTCATAGAGAAAAGTAATCACTGGTTGCTTCTAAGGTGCTTACATTCTGATGGGTGAGACAATTCTATCTGCCCCTTGGGGCAGAGGTTTTTAGCTGCAAGTCAGAAGGAAAGGCCATCTGGTCCTTAAGGTCCAGCAGCAAAACAGATAGTAATGCATCTTTCTGAATGTCATTTCCACTGATAAAATCACATCCGTTTGACAGTACACTATAAGCTGTACAGTTTCCTTATCTGTCTCTGGCCCTTGGCCCTCATTTTCAGGGGATGGAAACATTTGGGGTCATAGACTGTCAGCTGCAAAGGACCCTGGAGATTATCTGGGCTAACCAGCTCCATTTACAGGTTGTAGCGGCTAGGGAGGCCAAGGGGTTTGCCCAATATCATCACAGCCAGTTAGTAGCTTGTGCTAAATTGAACTCACAGGTTCAGACTGAATCTTTGTGACTATTTTAGCCACTCTCAGCCTCCTACAGACTAGGATGGGAGATCCCTATCTGCTTATTCTTAGGAGCATTACTTAGAAAAACTGATAGTGGAAACTGGAGTGCTTGTTTTTTGGTCATTCCCTCATCCCCTCAGGTTTCATTTGCACTGCCTATCTCCACTTTGCCAGATCTCAGAGCCTTGCACAGTTTGAGACTGCCCCTCCCTCCCTTCAGAGTTTTTTGTGGAGCTCCTATGGTGGTGGTGTTTAGTCATGTCCAACTCTTTGTGACCCCATACTAGAGTGGTTTGCCATTTCCTTCTCCAGATGAGGAACTGAGACAAATAGGATGTATTGACTTGCCCAGGGTCACGTAGCTAGAAGATGAGTCTTCCTGAGTCTAAGTCCAGTGCTCTATCTACTTTGCCATCCAGCTATCCCAGAGCATCTTAACTTTAAAACAAAATCTTATTTTTGTTGATAGTTTTTCTTCACCTACACAGCTGAATATATCTTCCCCCCTCCACTCCCTAACTAGCTATTCCTTTTTTAAAAGATTTTAAAAATAGGAAACAAAAGCAGTTCCACAAAACCAATGAACACACCAATCTTGTCTTTATGTGCAATATTCTACACCCATAGAGCCCCACCTCTGCAAATTGAGGAGGGAACAATTCTAAGGTACTTTGGTGCGAAATAGTAAATTCATGAATAAGCCAATGTTTATGGAGCGAGTGCTCTACCATAATGTCTCATTTGTCTGGGCATTGGTGTCATCAGGGAAGGAGCTGTTCCCACATAAGTGAGTTTTCCAGATAATCGGCTTACCCCATGAGGTAACAAGATGTTTAAAATTTTGGTCATTATGGAAGAAAAGCTTTCTAAAACATATACTGCGCTTTCCTGCTTTCTTAAATAGAACACGTTATAATACCCTTGCTTGAGGATTCAAGGTCACGATTATGAATGTAACTTTATTGTACCAGATTAAAATACAGTAATGCTGTCATAGACTGACCCATCAGACTAATTTGTTCCAGACTATGTGATTTTAGTTCTCTCGTCTACTTTGATTCATGTCTTTTCTCAGGCTGTCTACTGTCACTTCTTGCTTCTAATCGGTTGTAGGCTGAGAAACCAGATAACCAAGCTTGTTAGACTTGTGTGTAATTATAATAAATAGGTGCTGAGTGAAGGCCTGAGGGCATTTTCTGTGAAATAAAACATGTAAGTTCTAGTTAATAGGCTTCATGATACCTATTCTGACTTTTTAGAGGCCTTTTCCTCATGGATTGTGTTTATTTAAATTCTATAATTTATTTATTTGTTTCAAATAATTATACTTTATTTTAATATTCATCTTCTTAAAAATTTTGAGTTCCAAATTCTGTCCTGTTCTCCAGCTCCTGCCCTACCCATTGAGAAGACAAGCAACCTGCCAATTATATGTTCAAAGGCATACAGAACACAAAATCATAGAATTTAGAGTCAAAAAGGAACCTTAGGGATCATCTAGGCCAAACCCCGCATTGTACAAAAGAGAAATGTGCAGCCCAGAAAAGGACTTGACATTCCCAAAGTCATATGGATAAGTGGCAGCATATTAGGACTGAAACCCAGGTCGTATCATGGTGCCAGCAGAAAGAACACTGTCAGAGGACTCTGGTCTTGGTCAGGCTGTGCTACTTTCTACTGTTTTACCTTAAACCTCTAGCTGGGCCTCAGTTTCTTCATCTGGAAAATTAGAAGGTTGGACTAGATGAGCACTAAGGAACCTCCTGGCTCTAAATCTATGATGCTGTGATCTGCACTCCTCTTCTGGAGTTCTTTCTGCTCTCCCACACCCTACCTTTCAGAGGCTGAAGTGTCCAGAAACCTCCCTGGTCTCTGGATAAGTGGACTGTTAGTATTTGTGCTTAGGACTTCATAAAGAACCCTAGGCAATACTAGGAATGTTTTTATAAGTACATTTTTATTAATCTATTCTGGTTTTGTTTTTATATCATTTATATCATTCCCACATGCTGTATCCCTCCTCCTACATTTTCCTAGTGAACCAATCCTTTATAATAAAGAATAAAAAATAGGAAGGAAGAAAATAAAATCCTGTAAAACTAACCAGCACGTCCAAAAAAGGGAGCAGCTAGGTGGTGCAGTGGATGGAGCACCAGCCCTGAAATCAGGAGGACCTGAGTTCAAATCTGGCCTCAAACACTTGACACTTACTAGCTGCGTGACCCTGGGCAAGTCACTTAACCCCATTGCCTAGCCAAAAACAAACAAACAAACAAACAAACAAACAAACATATCCAAAAAAGTCTGACATTGTATGCAATGTTCCATACTCATGGGTCTGTGAACCTTTTTTAAAACAATGTTTTGATACCTATTCCAGTACAATTAGTTTTCTTTGTAATTTCTGTGTACTTTATTCATTTAAAAGCATTACTCTGAGAAGGGGTCCATAGGCTTCATCTGCCAAAGGGTCCATGACATGAAAGAAGGATAAGAACCTCTTCCATAGCAAGTGATAAATGCTGATTGTATTATTTTAAACTTGTATTTAAAACTGGTTTTAACCTGAAACTCTTTGCAAGCTACTGTACTATTTTATCATCTTTGGAGAATGCACGAGGAGGATGCCTTAGGTTGGCCAGACGGCCTACCTTCTTCCTTCGTAGGCTTTCTTGCTTCCTCACTGGGGACCCATGACTCTACACTGGCAGCAATGGAGGAATAATGGATGTGTCTTCTCACGTCTCTTCACTGGGGCCAATTTCGTCACTATAATTTCACAGCATTCTTTTTCAATTGTTTTATTGCTAGCAAGTAAAATGTTATAAATTATTCTTGTCCTTTAGGAATTTAGCGTCCATCTGGGGAGAAGAACATAGTAGAGCAGTGATAATTACCCTGTAACCTAACGTGTTGACTTCTCTAACAGATGCTTTCTTCACGTGTCGGAAAAATGCTCTCCTGGCAAAGAGCTCGTCCCCCCAAGTGGAGGGCGGCTTTGCTATGGCCCCTCGGGGTCTAGACCAGGAGGAGCGGGAAGGCTTGCTGCATCAGTGGCGAGAGGAAGGGGCCAGCAGGTTGCCCGCATCTATCAATGAGGGGCCTCCTCTGGAGAAGGGACTGGCTTCAGGCAGCTTGGCTCTCTTGATGGCAAGCCCCGAAGAGCAGCGGGATGCTGCTTCAGAGGACAAGTGGTCCAACGTTCAACTGAGTGACTTGCGGGCCACAGAGACCCTGGAGGAGCCCTTCTCTGACTTGGCTGGGATCGCAGGAGAGGAGCAGCTGGAGGGTGTGGATGGCACGGTGTGGACTGCTGTCCCTATGCAGGCAGGACCCCAGTTTGCAGATTGTGCTGTCCTGCCAGTGGGCACCCTCGCCACAGAACGGTGGGAAGAGGACCCTGCAGTAGTGGCTTGGAGCATAGCACCAGAGTCACTGCCAGAGGAAGAGGCACCAGTCTGGCCCTTTGAGGGTCTTGGTCAATTGCAGCCTCCTCCAGTTGAAATACCTTACCATGGTGAGTGTTGGCTGAAACAAAGGATGGAGGCGGGGAAGGGGTAGGTTGGAAGGCAATCTTACTGTGGGACAGAGCGCAAGCTACAAAGTTTTTAGGATGGCGAGGGATTCCCCTGCCTCTGACATTTGTTGTTTATAGAATCATGGAATGTTAGAACTGGAAGGAAACTCTAGAATTTATCTTGCCCAATCCCTCTCATCTTATAAAGTAGAGAAGGTGAGTTGCCAGTTGTCTTGGCTAGTTAATGAAAGAGCTGGGAGTAGAATCTGAGTCTCTTCAATCCAGAGCTTTTTCCATTAGACTATGTTGCACAAGAAAGTTGAGGAGAATAGATGAGTCATGGAGTCCAACCCTCCTTTTTCTTCAGTGCTGAGCTGCCAATTTTAAACAAAGGGGAATGAGCCAAGCCTGGGGCTGAGGTCATAACAGAAAGACCTTTAGCATCAGCTTGGCTTGACCTCAGCAATATGTGCATATATCCAATCAGTAAGCATTTATTAAGTGCCTCCTCTCTAGAAGGTACCATGCCAATGAAAATAGATATCTATGAGCAGTACCCTCATAAAGATGCCTTACATTGACCAGAGGTGGTTATTCAATTCAACATTTATTAGATACCCACTGTGTGTAAGGCATAGTGATGGCAGGCCATGGGGATACAAAGAAGATGACCTTCCCTACCTTGAAGGAACTTAAATTTAATAGTAGGAAATTTCTGTGCAAGAATTTTAGATTACCAGGTGGAGGATTGGGGTCCCAGGAAAAGGGAATAAAAGTAAGGCCATGAAACAACTGGATGGGCTTGGAAGTAGGGATTACTGGGGAGGCAAGGTGGGAAGCCGTGAGGGGAAGCAGGAGTCCTCCCTTCCCTCAGTGCCTGATGACACGTAATTTCCTTGGGTCTGTCTCCTGTCTGTAGAAATCTTGTGGCGAGAATGGGAAGATCTCTCTGTCCAGTCAGATCCTCAGGGTCTGGACTCGGGGGAGGCTCCTCAGTTCCAGTTTACTGTCATGTCATATAATATCCTGGCCCAAGACCTGGTCCAGCAGAGCTCTGAGCTCTACCTGCACTGCCATCCGGACATTCTGAATTGGAATTATCGATTCTCCAACCTTGTTCAGGAATTCCAGCACTGGGACCCTGATGTGAGTTGGGACTTGTGCCCCACTGCACTGGGCTTCCTCCCGTTGGGACTTTTCCATGACCATAATACAGTTGCATTTATTCTATCCCTGCAAGGCAGTTGGGATCACATTGGAGGTCAGATCCCTCCCTGAAGTTAGTTAGGCAGAATCCTGAGAGAAACCCTCTTGAAAATTCCAGAGCCCACAAAGTCTTTGTATGGTTACGAGTGAGCATGGAGTTTGGGGCTATTAAGGGAGTAGGAAAACCCATACTATGGGCGTTGGGTGACTTCTGTTTTAGGCCGGGGTTCACTCCTAGAGATTTAGGGGAAATGGTCAGTGATTGTGGGAATTTTGTTGCTTTCCAGTGCACCCCCCTTACACCCGTGGCATCTTCCACATTGGTCTCAGTGCCACATCCTAGAGTGGATGTGTCCCCAGCACTCTGCCTGCCCGCAGGAGGTGGGGGCCCCTTCTTTTCTGCATGTACCTGTGTCCTCTGAGTGACTGATCTCTTCATCGATTTCCCAGATTCTTTGCCTCCAGGAGGTTCAGGAAGACCACTACTGGGAACAGCTAGAGCCAACTCTGCGCATGATGGGTAATGTAGTCCTGTGGGGGCTGTTGGATGCAGATGTCTCTGAAGTTCTGCCCTCTTCCCTCTGTCAGGAGGGACTCCCTCATTTTCTCTCAACCTTAGTGCAGCCTGGATTCCTTTGCTCTCCTGAAAGTGAGCAAGCTCCCTCCTCCTGTGGGTAAGCCTTTCATTCCCAGTGAAGGAGGGCTTCCCATTCTCTACCCATTCTCATACCCATCTGCCTTCCTGCCCTTTCCTATAATTCATTCATCTGAATATAGCTATAGAGAGAGCCTTGCAGAAGTAAGAAATTGGCAAGGGCTACAAACCCCAGAGGTGAGTAGTAGAAGTGTGGTGGTGCTTTAGTTAGACCAATTTCATTAGCCAGAGGACCCTGGCCTTTGACATCTGTGACCCCTCTCACTGGTTGTGGTTTCCCTCACAGGCTTTATTTGTTTCTACAAGAGGAGGACTGGGTGTAAGACGGATGGCTGTGCTGTTTGCTACAAGCATACCCGGTTCCGACTGCTTTGTGCCAGTCCTGTGGAGTATTTCCGGCCTGGCCTGGAACTCCTTAACCGGGATAATGTGGGATTGGTCCTGCTGCTACAGCCACTGGTCCCAGAGAGCTTGGGGCAGATCACCGTGGGTCCCCTGTGTGTGGCCAACACGCATGTGCTGTACAACCCCCGCAGGGGTGATGTCAAGCTGGCTCAGGTGGCCATCCTCCTGGCTGAAGTGGATAAGGTGGCAAGGTTGGCAGATGGTAGCTACTGCCCCATCATCTTGTGCGGGGACCTGAACTCTGTCCCTGACTCACCCCTCTACAACTTCATCAGGAGTGGACAGCTCCAGTACCAAGGCATGCCAGCTTGGAAGGTAAAGTGCTTATTGGCCTGGGGAAAAGAGTGGTGTTTTAGGATACAGGGCAGGAGGGAGGAAGGGGCAGGTTACTTATGGGGTGGCTCCATCACTGCCATCAAAGTTGTAAAGGGTTTTTATATGGAGGCTGCTTGAGTTTTGCCCCTGAAGGGCAGAATATGAGGAAACTGGCTTTGGTTAAAATGGGGGTGATTTCCGTTGTGCTCAGGGAAGAACTTCCTGACCACCTGGGTCTGAAACATTGGACTGAGATGACTGAGGCAGGCCCCAGAGATTGAATGGAAGGAAATGTTGTGTTGGTCAGGTCACTTCCAGAACATCGTATTAAATTTTATCTCATTTGTCTCAGAACATTTTATCTCAGAACATTTATCTCAGAACTTTATCTCAGAACATCTCATTTTATGAGAGATTCATTCAATTAACAATCATTTCCTAAGCACCTTTTGTGTTCCACTCATTGTGCTAGGCCCTGGAAAGTCATAGACAGCAAAGTTAACAGTTCCTGCCTTCAAGGAGCTTACATTCTGTCAGGGAAACAGTATGTACACATATAGGTATTTATGATAACATATATAGACAAGGTAAATTCAAGGTAATTTTGGTGGGACAAGCTAGAGGGTTAATAGGTTGATGAAGGTCTGGGAATCATGTCATATGAGGAATGGTTTCAAGGAGCCTGGAGGAGTCTAGAGAAGAGAAAGCTATAGGGAGGAGGCATGATGGCTGTCATCAGCTATTTCAAGGGGAGTGTGGTATCTCTTGTACAAGGAGGAGTTGACTCATTCCATATTAGTTCTGAGGTACCAATTCAGAACTAATGTGTAGAAGTTACAGAAAGGCAAACTTTGGCTCAAGATAATTATTGGGCTCCAGCCATGAAATTAGACAGTGAGCTTCATCCCAGAGATATACATGTCTGGATTATGATAAATATCGAAGATATGTTGTATAAAGGATTCATGCCTGCATTGGGCGGGAGGTTTGACTAGATGCTTCTAAAGTTCCTTCCAATTCTAAAGTTCTTTAAGAAGAAACAGTCACCCACCTTGGATGATTTAAATAGTCACTAGCTAGAAGGTGCGACGATGGGGCAGGATTAGGTGATTCTTGCATTTCTTTTTGATTCTTATCCTAAAATTTGTGCTTAGCTCTTAGCATTGTTATTATGACTACTCTGGAAAAGATACTTTCTCATAATCATAGAGTCAAAAGACTAGAAAGGGTCCTGAGAAGTTAACTAGTTTAGCCCTCTTTATTTGAGCAAGACCAGCCTTAAACAGGTCTCAGGTATTACCTTCAGAAGAAAATAGCTCTCAGCTTTTACCTTGGGAGCTTTACCCCATGGGGGTCAAAACCCTTCACTGTCAGGAAATGCTTCCTGAGATACATAGAACTGTCATAGCTAGAAAGGACCTGAGAAATCATGTGTTGTAGTGGTTCTTACCCTGGGGTCTGTGGACTTGCTTTTAAAAGATGTTTTAATAATTGAATTTCTATATAATATATATATATATATATATATTCCTATTCCAGTTCCTATTCCATTTTGCTATTATATATTCCTGTATATTCTGTGCATTTAAAAATATGATTCTGAGAAGTGGCCCACAGGATTTACCAGATTGCCAAAGGGGATCCATGACAGAATGTAGGTTAAGCACTCCTGCTTACAGATGAGCAGACTGAGGCCTAGACAGGTGGAGTGGCGTGTTGATGGTCACACAGCCAGACAGTAGCAACATCGAAACAAAGAAACCTGGACTTTTATTTTAGGATTCTTTCTACTATGTGAGACTGTCTCCATAGTGTGACCTAAATCCTTCTTGCTGTAGCTTTCTTGTTCTGCTCTGAGAGAGCTGGTCACTCTTTGAAAAGAGCCCTTGCCTTGCTTTAGCAAGCTTTGTGCCTTCATTCCATTCATCGAAGCTCTTTGCCTTGTCTGACCCCTCCAGAAAGTGAACCAGAAGGAATGCCAGTGAGGCTGTCTGAGTGGTACATGCCTAGGAGGGCAGCGTGAAGTGACCTCTCTGGTGATGCTGGCTCGTTGCAGTCCTAGGCAGGACACTTCAGCTTTCTCTGTCTCTTCTGATTGAACATAATGGGTGCCTTTGGCAGAGCAGAGTGGGAGTAAGGAGAAGAGAATTCATAGTGTTCACAGAGTTTACTGAGCTGTTATTGTAATTAGGTTACTTAATTTTTTATTAAGTGACAACATTGAGCTAGCTGATGAACTTCCTTCTGAGAATTAATATTTTGAGGAGTTTGTTGTCTTAAGCTAAGTCAGTACGTACAGAGGCATCAAGGGACATTTGTCACATCTGCTGCATTTATTGGAAATGTGAGGCTGATTAAAGTAAGGAAATGGTTCCCATGTAGTGCTCTGTTTATTCTGGTTCCATTCCCTAAAGGATGTTTTGATAACCATTACCTAGACCAGGTAATAGACACAGAGCCCTTCCTTCCTTCTACAGTCGGTCAGTGGGGTAGCTTCTTGGTCCTTTCAGTTGTTCATAATTATTGGAAATAAAAATCTGTGGGAATAAGACACGGTGGAATCAAGTATACAGGGCTTTAGCTGCAGGAAGGTATAGCATTGCTACGGATTCCTTGTTTCATCTGGTATGTGGTTCTCTAGCAGTAGGCCTAGGTGACCATAGGACCATGATCTGGGATAAAAACAGGTTGCTGATCAGGGCCTTGCTTTTAGATAATCTTTTGGTGCTGCAAGTTAAAGTGGCCAGACCAAGGCCCTGTGGAGCATTGCAACTCCTTGTGAAGTTGGGTGAGAGTTTATCCAGAGGTGAAACTTCAGAGGCTGTGTGACCTCAAGTTCAGGCTTTGTCTTCCCTTCCTTCCTGTCTCCTGGACACAAGCAGATGTTTCCAGGGGAAGAATGGTGTGTTTAATTAGCTCAATTAGAGCTGTATTTTTCAGTCTCACAAGGAGGCTTATGCAATACCCACAGCATGTATGGGTTTGTGTGCATTCACCAGCTGTCATTTTAGCCTTTCCCTTTTCCGTCTCTGTTTCTTTACCTCTGCCCTGCTGTTTCCCTGCAGGTGTCTGGGCAGGAAGACTTCTCCCATCAGCTTTACCAGCGGAAGCTGCTGACCCCGCTGTGGCCTAGCTCCTTGGGCATCACTGACAGCTGTCAGTACATTACTCCATGTCAACCCAAGAGGTCAGGTGAGCCACCCTCCTGGTCTGCTGGATCTGTGGCTTGTAGCCTTTTTTTTTTTTTAACAGCACAGGAGAAAGCTCTGCCTCTTCAGGAAGATGGGGAGAATATCATGCCATGGGGTCTCCTGGCATCTTCCTTGATTTCTTGTACTCCTCTCTGCATTCTCAGTGCTTCCAAATTGACAGATGTAAAATACGTGCCTCAGAAGAGCCCTTTGTCCTCTGAGTCAAGCCTTCCATCTTCCCTCTTTCCCTGGGCTGGATGCTGCCCTATCATTCTGGGGTTTTTGCTTCTTCCTATCACCCAGTGCTTGTTCTGTATCTATAGAGAGACGCAGGTATGGCCGGGACTTCCTGCTTCGTTTCCGCTTCTGTGACAGTGCCTGCCAGCGGCCAGTGGGGCTGGTCCTGATTGAAGGAGTGACAGATGCTAGACCAGGTGAGTGACACAGAGCTTTGCCTTTCTTCTCAGATCTGTCACTGGCACAGCTTCCTGGGCCTTTCAGTTCATTGGTCATAATTCTTGGAGACAAAAATCTATGGGAATAAGTGCGAGGTGATCATCAAGTCCCCGCGAGACTTTTAGCTTTAATCACTTTCAGTGTAAACATGATAGAAGCACCCTGTAAGCTATACAAGGTGAATTCTTAAAGGGTTTTATGTACTTGTGGGGTTAGTTTTTGTTTCTTTTCACAAATGCAATTCATGAAATTTCTGAGCACCGACTGAAAATTGATCGAAGAATGTGCCACAAATGATGGTGGTTATGTTGAAGGCTAAAAAACAAGACAAAACAACACAACACAACAAAATTCAGCTTTAAAACTGAAACAGCTGAACACTGGGATATTCTGAGGATAAAGTGAATGGAGAGGCAGTGTTGTCTAGAGTCGGGAGAGCCCAGATTCGTGCCTCGTCTCTGACCCAAACTAACTGACCTTTGGCAAGTCACTTCTCAGGCAACTTTCCTAAGTTACCGAAGAGTTGCTGATCTGTATTGAAGGAGGGAATGTCTCGAATTCCCTAAATGAAATGAAAGGTCTATAGCATCTCAAAAGGTGGAATAGTACATATGATGGTACTTTGCCCCTTCTTTCAGGTGTTCTCTAAAGGCAAGGTGGCATTCTTATATGGATGATAATAGTGACAGTGAGGCAGCTTGGTCTCTAAGAAAGGGAGGGAGGCCGGGCATCCTGCCTCCAACACAGGCTGGCTTTGTGACTCTGGGCAAATCACTTAATCCCTTGGGTGCCCCCAGCAATGCTCTCAGTTCATAAATTGCAGAATCATTGTCAGCATATATTGGTGGAGGAAGGTTCCTCGCTGGGAGTTCCCTATACCAATGAAGTTATAGAGCTGAGCTTAAAAAAAATAAAAGGTAGTAATGAGAATTATCATAACTGAGAGGGTCAGCCTCTGCTTGTGAAGGCCCCCTCCCGTACCCCTTCTGACTTTTTCCTTACTCCTTTCCCTATGCTCCCCAATGCTATCTGCTCTTCCTCCTTCGTTTCTGAGAAAACCAAATGAGGTTTTCAGAGGAATTTTAGGACAGGAGGCTGGAGCTGTGCCCCCTGCCCTGGGGATTCTCAACCCTGTGTCTTGTCTCCTTCATAGAGCGTCCTGTTGGCTGGTCCCAGTCTGTCCCTGAAGCGGATATCCCTGATCCAGAACCCTTCTTCCCCAGGTAGCCTTCTCCAGCCTTAGCCTTCTGTGTCTTGCTCCCTGGCTTCTCCCTGTCTTCCCTATGCATGAGATTTGCCCTTCTCCAAAGAGCTGGTTGATGCCAGCCCTTAGGGCAGGCTGCTTTTCCATTTGTTCTCCCCTGCACTCTCGTGCTGGTTATAAACTTGTATCAAGCCAGAAGCCACTCCCATCAGCATGTCTGTGGGTGCTCCTTACTGTGGAATCTGAAGGAAGCTTTACACCTTTGGTTGGGTCAAGGACCAAGACATATTCTCAACTCTTCTCCATCACTGCAAGCAGGTGGAGCTGAAATGCCATCCATCCTTCTCCTCTTGGTTCAATAATCATTGAGTTATCAGCCTCATGTTTTTCTGTGTGCAGATTTACCAAGGATGAGGCAAAGCTGAATCCCCCGAGGCTTTCTTAAAGTTAGTGGGGGTGGGTAGGATTGCCAACGTCATGTCTTAGCCTGCTTTGCCCTTCCTTGTCCTCCTGTCCCCCCAGGTCTTCAGGCACCATCCAGCACAGCCTCAACCTGACCTCAGTTTACAGCCACTTCCTACCCCAGCAAGGCCGCCCAGAGGTCACCACAATGCCCTTGGGCCTTGGAGCAACAGTGGATTACATTTTCTTCTCGGCTGAACCCTGCGAAAATGGACACAGAGCGAGTGAGTCTGGTGGGTTATGGGGGCCCCGAGGTGGATTGGAGGTCAGCCGCTTGTCACACTAGTCTGGAATCAGAACTGGCAGCAGGGTTCTTATTGAGAGAGTTCTTATACTCACCTTCCTGGGTAATGCTGTGGAAACAAAAACTGAGGGGATTTTGAATCAGAAGACTCAGATTTGAGACCTGGCTCGTGATACTCTGTAGCAGGGGGACTTTTGACAAGTCACCTGACTGCTATGAGCCTTAGTATTCCCATTTGGAAAATGGGAATAATAATGATAATGATAATACTTAAACTGCCTACCTCATTGGATTTGTAAACCTTACAATGATATAGAAGTGTGAATTTATTATCATCATTATCATCATTATTATTTTGCCTTCTGTTTCTTTAGAGTTATAATTTTGAAGGTATGCTTAGATGCATCCTATCGCTTGATCCTCCTGACATAAAATGAAGGAGTTAGACTGGATGGTTTCTCAGGTAGCATAGCTGCTATTAACAGCATTGAAGTGAGGAGACAGAGACCCAAGCGAGTGAAGTGATTTTGCTGCAGCCTAGATCTCTTTGCCTTACCCTATATTTTCCTCCACCATCTGCTTTGGGTAGCTTCAGATGGGGGAGCCCCCTTCTGTCTTGTGAGCCAGAAATAGGAGAAAGTGAAGAAGGGGATGAGGATGGGAGTGTAAGTAATCTGTGAAAGATACTCTACCCCCTTTAAGTTTAATATGTTCCCAGAAAAGATGCATGGCTCTGTCACCATTTGTGTGACCATGAATGGTAAGTACTTTCTTGCACCCTACCATGCCCACACTGGCTTTGGGGGCCGGCAGATGCATGTAGATTTTATTTTCAGGTGCCAAGCTGCCTTACACTTGCTCCCTTTCACAACCCAGGTCGCAGGCTATACCGGGATGGAGCCCTCAAGCTGCTTGGCCGTCTCTCCCTCCTCTCTGAAGACGTCCTTTGGGCTGCCAATGGCCTACCCAACCCTTTCTGTTCTTCAGACCACCTCTGCCTGTTGGCCAGCTTTGGGATGGAGGTCACCGCCCCATGATGGGGCTCTTAGGGGACGGGGGGCTTATCCTCCAGAAGAGCTCATTGGATCAGAGACTGTGGAAATCCCAAGCTTCTGGAAACTTACACCCCAGGAATTTCCCTCCCCCACCCCTCCTTTCACCCTTCCCTTCTCCTTCTTGGTTGGATTTCCTCTCTCCCTTCCCCCCCCCCCATTATGCCCCTGCTCCTGCCCCTGCTTCCTAGTCCTGTGCCTCACACGCAGTGGCCCTGGGAGAGGCAGGAGGGGGGCTCCCCTTCCTACCATGTATCCAGCGCCTCCCCCTTGATTTTTAATTACCAGGGTTGCGGGAGTTTTTGATCTCATTGATTATTTGCTTTCAGGCTGCAGCTTGTTGACTCCCCATTGCAGCCACTGCTGCCTGCAGTCCCCTCTCCTGTCAAGCAGATTGCCCACTAGCTTCCTCTCCCCTACCCTGTGCCCATCTGGTCTGTCCTTTATACAGCTACTGTATATAATGTATAGTTATTTTTTTCCTTGGTGTTCTGGTAAGCTGCAAGAGTGAGTGCAGCATTGATTGCCCCTCCTAAGGTGGGTCAGATATGAGCAGGTGAAGTTAGCAGACTTCTAAGTGACCTGCTTCTCCCCTTCCCTCTCCTCCTTCCCCCTCTCCCCAGCTACCTTACGTGTAGGTTGCCACAGAATTGTGTTCATCCACCTTGGCCCTTGTGAACAAAGTGGACCCCTCAGCCTGGAACAACACGATCAAGAGGGCCTGATGATCCAAGATGATCTGACTTGCCCTACTCCACAGCCCCACTCTTGAAGCCAAGACATGGCCCTAGTATATTTCTCTTGGGTTCAACCCTACACCCTTGCATAAGAGAAGATGGCCTTTTTGAATGTCAGGTTGGGGAAGGTGGAAGCTGTGGGAGTGGGGGAGGTGGTGTCAGAGGAGCTGAGTATCTTATAAGATGAAGAAATTGGGTCTGAAGGAAATGTTCTTCTGGCCTGATAGTATCTGAAGCTGGCCCAGGGTGGTGGTTTCAGTGGGAAACAGTATATGAATTGCTGTCGTCCTTCGCTTGAGGGTTCTCTTCTGAAGCTTAAAATCCTGAGGAAGGAGCTTCTCCTTTCTCGTTACTCCCAAGTTGCTCATTCCTGCTTTTCTGACTTCCCAGGCCCTCCTTGATAAACTGTGGTGTTGGGGAGGCATTATCTGGGAAGCATCTCTTGTATTCTCAGTGGAATGATTTGGTTGGAGAACTGAGGGATGGCAGTGAAGCCGGTTGGGTGGGAATGAATTGTAGAGAACGCTAATCCCCTGGCCAGGCCGCATCCAACATCCAACATAAAGCCCCTACTTGACTCTCGTGGTGAGGGGGAATGGGGAGGGATAGGTGTGCATGGAGAGAATCTCCCTGGAATCTTCATGTTCTTGGCCTGCCCTGACTCCTGTGTGCCTTAATCTCTCACTTTAGTAATGTGCCCCCAGGGTCTTCCTTCTGGCAAGCCTTCCCCTTATACTTCCCCTAACCTTAAGGCAGATTCTGAAGACACTTCTGTCCCCATTGGGTCTGAGTTTCCAAGCCACCTCAGGTTGGCCTGAAGAGTCGCCGATGAATCTCCTCATGCCCAGCAGAAGAATTTTTTTATATTAAAGGAAAGCCAAAGACCCTGTCTGAACTGTGCTGTTTGCTTTTTCTCCCCCCAAGCACAATAGACCCTTTAGTTCTGCTTCCTTTATGTAAACAGTGGCTTGCCTCAGGTTTGGGGGCCTCTGTCTGCCTGATTCCCTCCACCTGCTCGGTAGCACCCCCTTTCTACTGTGTTTGCTTCTCCCGGGTCCATCCTCACAGGGCTTCAGGATGTCAACTCGTTTGTTCTGCAGCTGCCTGTTGACCTGTTCTCCCTTGATGGGAAGTGCTATGGCCCCACCCTGGGAAGGTTTATTAGGGAATCTTTTGGTCTCTGGCTTGTTTCTGTTTTGAAAAGTGAAGTAGGAAATTTTTCATGCTAATTTAATTTTTTTTCTGAAATAAAGGTTTGTCTTTTTTTTTCCCTGCTCTTTCTTATTTCACTGGGATTCTGGAGGGCCTAGCACAGCCAGGCCAATTTTTGGCTGGATTGGCTCAGAACTCACTTGTATACTTGGGGGTGGGGTTAGGAATAAAAGGAATCTTGAGAAGAGACTAGGGAAGGAAGGCCATTAGCATTTATTAAGCACCTACTATGTGCCAGGCACTGTGATAAATGCTTTCAAAATATTTGATCCTCATGACAGCCTTTGGAAGTAGGGTGTTATCACCATTTTACAGTTGGGGAAGCAGGTTAAAGTGACTTGCCCAAGGTCACACAGCTAGCAAATGTTGCACTGTATTTGAACTCAGATTTTCCTGGCTTCAGGCCCACCGCTGTATCCACTGTCTCACACAGCTACCTCTAGGGATAGAGAAGGTATTGGAGCCCGAGACTGTGGAGTCTCAAGCAATAGAACTGAGCCTTAAGGGAAAAACCCAAGACTGGGAAGGTCTCTGTGGAGCAGCTGATCAGCAACTCTGTTGCCCTTGTATCCTACAAAAGCCAATCTGGTCCCTCTAGTCATGCAAACTATTCTCCACCCTAACATTTTTCTGTTTTACTCATGGCTTTGAGGATGGTGTGAGAGTGTTGGGCTGAGGGGAGTCCTCATTTATGGGGGGACGGCCTCTTTCTCATTTCTGTTACAACCAGTGGGGAATCAGACTATTCTCAAGCCACCTAGTCCTTCACCCCTGGCATGCAGAGGCAGGCTGTGTGGGAGTGTTTCCCTGGATGAAGCCTAGGCTGATGCCTCCCCACTCTGTTGTCTATTTTTTGATAATCTGTTTTGCATTCCTGAGCTAGAGCTGATCTGTGGGCCATCTGTTGCTGGGGCTGATCCCCTCCCTCCCTCCCTATGTCTGGTTCTGTTGTACTATAATCTTCCCTTCCCCTAGCATAGAGTTTAATAGAATTAGGAATCAGAAGAGCTGGAGTTTGAATTCCAGCTTTGCTGTGTGGCCTTGGGCAAATAATTTGACTTCTCTGGGTCTCAGATGTCTCATCTTTAAGAAGAGGAAGAGGAATTGGTTGATGTCACAATCCCCTTCCAGCTTCACATTCTTTGAAACCTGACACTGACATAATCAATCTTGATGATACCCAAGCTGGAGGCTAGAGTTTCCAACCCATGGCAAACCACAACAAAATGGGGAGCCCCTTCCCCCCAAAAAACAACCATTAATGTCATATAGCCTATTGAATAAATGGATTAGAAAGCATTTATCAAGCATTATTGTGTGCTAAGTTATATGATAAGTTCTGGGGACACAAATAGATAAGGCAAGACCATCCCTGTGCTCAAGAAGCTCTTATATTCGTGGAGATAACACATAAAACACCGTCAGCCACATAGCAGATGGGGAGGCCTGGAAGTCTTAAGGTTTCTGTGGTGGAAGGAATGGCAAGGCCCAGGAAAGCTTTACGGTCTATTAGACATTACTTCCAGAATTCATTGGCTTAGCGGGGCAGCTAGGTGGTGCTGTGGATAACATACCAGCCCTGGATTCAGGAGGACCTGAGTTCAAATCCTGCCTCAGCCACATAACACTCACTAGCAGTGTGACCCTGGGCAAGTCACTTAACCCCATTGCCTAGCCAAAAAACAACAACAGAATTCATTGGCTTGGCTTTGTTTACTTTTATATTTGTACCCATAGCACATAGCACTGTGCTTGAACATAGTAAATATTTAATAAATACTTCATTTTCCTTTCCTTCCCTGGATCTTTCCTTCCCTCCTTTCCTTCCCCTCCCTCCTGCCTTCCCTTTTTACCTTCCTACCTTCCTACTTTCCTCATTCAAAATGATTTCAAAGAAGTCACAGCCTTCCTAAGATTCCAAGCATTTGGAGAGAGACAATTAAGTGGACAGATTGTTGATATAACTGCAAAGGACTTTAGAGGGCATCTAATCCCATCCTCTCAGATAAGGTAACTTCAGATAAGGCAACTGAGTCCCAGAGAGATTCGAAGTGACTTGTCCCAGGTCAGATATGCAGTCTGAAGCAGAGGTTCATCTTAAACCCTGACTACAGAGGCAGTACTCTCCCCATTATACCATTTTACCCTGCTACTGGAAATGTTTTGAGACTTGGGAGAAAGATGCTCTTTCAAATCCCAAGAACCATTTTTATAAAGAATACTAGTCGGAGACAATTTCATCTCCATCAGTCGATTTCTTGGAGATCAATGCCTTATGGGCAGACTACCCTTACAACTCCTGAAGCTGTGAAGGTGCCAAGCATGTCCACATCAGAAGGCCCCTTCCTGCAACACAGAATTATTGGGGTGCTGATGATTAGGGACAAAGTAGCTG
The DNA here is from genome assembly GCF_003287225.1 of Phascolarctos cinereus. Taxonomy (NCBI): domain Eukaryota; kingdom Metazoa; phylum Chordata; class Mammalia; order Diprotodontia; family Phascolarctidae; genus Phascolarctos; species Phascolarctos cinereus. Next base: position 224,969,156 of record NW_027555736.1, read on the forward strand.
GGGTCTGATTCCTAACTACCAAACTGCCAAGCAGCCATCTGATTTATGCTCTTCCCCAGGGCTAACCCTATTATTTTTCTTGATGGCTGTTAATCTTTACTGGAAAGCTGTGTTGGATTTTGTGACAAAATTCCCCACTGATTTAAAATTAGACACCTTCCTCTACTTGCCCCTCCCCCTGGCTCCCAGATGACTTTTCCTTCCCCAAAAGGCAACTTTCATGGACTGGGTGTCTGATTATCAGCATTACATTGGTGGGCAACTACTTAAGGTCAGTGCCATCTGGGAAGATGAATTTCCAGAGTGATGGTAGCAGTGAGCTAAAAGCAAGGTTTACCTCGGTGGTAAAGCATTGGGAACCTCCAATTCTCTCATTACAAATATCCTATCAGACACAGAAGAATTTCTTTGACTAACACCTAGTTTTCTTCCCACCCCTAGGATCAGAGCCATTGTGGGTTAAACCTCCCTTTCCCCAAAGGTCTCTCCTGGAGTTTGGCATCCTTTCCATTAGGAGGACGTGGTTCCCAATGTTGCACCAATGGGAGGTCAAGCTTACATGTGATATTGTGGCCAAGAGGTTATGATAGTTACCACTTGCACAGGGTAAATCATAGAATGTCAAGGCCCTTCCCAGCTCATAGGTTCAACCTCCTCATTTTGCATGTGACGAAATCAAGGCCCACAGGGGAGAAAGAATATTTTCTTTTGTCATCCACCTCTCAAAAGCACAAGAGCCTCCTCTCTTAGCTTAAGGGAGCTCCATCAGTTGGACAACATTGGACTATTTCGGGTGTCAGGAGAGCAAGCAGCAATGGGGTCCATCTGCCTCGTTTGTAAAATGAACTGAAGCTGGAAGAGGTAGATGAAACCATCAGCCTACTTAGTCCTAGGGCTGAGAAAGGCACTGAGGGATAGTGACTTTTTGCCTGAGGTCACACAGTGAATTAATGGCAAAGTCAAGACTTAGACCTACATCTTCTGATTCCAGGTTCAGGTCTTTTTCTACAACATCAAACTACCTTTCTATAAGATCTCTTAAACTGTAGTTTTAGAATTTGTTTACTGATCATGTAATGAAAATATGGCTTGTCCTTACTGATAATAAATTGTTCCTGCCAGAGAAGATCGAGCTGCTCTGGGTTTTTCTTATGACTAAGAGTTGCAGGAATGGGACCTACAGTCTCATGTTTCTAGCGACAGCCTGATTTCTTTCCTTCCTTCCTTCCTTCCTTCCTTCCTTCCTTCCTTCCTTCCTTCCTTCCTTCCTTCCTTCCATCCTCCTCCCCCCTCTCCAAGTGATCCCTCTCCCTGGCTCCTTCTTCCTTCTTTCTAACTTGACTTTGCTGGAAAACAAATGGATGTATCTTCAATCAGAAGGCGTCCAAGTGGTAGGAGGGCATCTAAGTGGTCCTAGAGTCAGAGTTTAACAATTCCAAAGAAAAGAATGTTGGTTTAGTACATGAGAGAGAGAGAGAGAGACCTTCTGGTCATCTACCCCACCCCCAACAGAAACTGTGTAAGTTTAATAAAGCCTGTGGGTTCCAGAAGCTGTATTCCAGAAAGAACATAAGCAGAAGGGTCATTGCACTCAAGTCCCAGCATTCCTTGCCTTTCCATACCAGCTCATTGTTCTTAACACTCTCCAGCTGGGAGCTAGATGAAAGTCCAGATATGTGTTCCCCGGGTTTGTTTAGGGATGGTCTTGGAAAGTTATTCCTCCAGCTGCTCTGGGGTGACCTGTCACCATAACCTGCCAGGTACTGTCTTCAGGGATTCCAGCTCTGGGCACTCCCCTACATGGTAAGTATTGAGGGAGTCTGGGATATCATGGTTATGGCCCCATTCAGAGGTTTCCTCTGTGTCTGTCATTATCCTAGGCCTCTTTGTCACCACTGTTCTTCATTTGATAACAATGTTTTGCTTGGAACAAGAGAGGGAAAGATGCTGCCTGGCTTAGCCAATGTTAAACAAGGGCAGGGAGTGAGTATTAGGTTGAGGGAGGAGGTTGAGGTAAGTGTGCCAGCCTATTCTATCATAAAACAGGAAATGTACCCCCCACCCCCATCTAAAAAGGCAGCACAACTCAGTAATGTAAATGAGTGATTGATAAAATATTGATCTGAACCAAAAAAGTCCTGGTATGGAGTTTAAGAGGAATCTGGATACTCCAGTAATTTATAATCTATGATAATCCCAAGGGGTTAGACCAAAATTTATCTTTGCATCACTGGTGAAGAAAGTCCTGCCAAACAAACTCATGGAATAAACAAGATAGTAAGGGGAATGATTAACCTGTTTGAGCAATTAAGATGTCTTCAAGTACTTGAGCAGTATTCATTTACATGTAAATAATTAATGTGCCAATTACACACGTCTTATCTTTGTATGAAAACATTCTCAGTAGGACCTTTATTTACTTAATAAGTGCTTAGAAGTTATCTGGAATCATTGTGTGTACCTGAAAGTAATAAAACAATTTCTCTAAAAATTATCTTTTGAATTCAGCCTGTTTTCTTAATTCAAGTCGGTCCTTAATCTCCATCTTCCCCTTCCCCCCAATAAACACATCATAATTAATGAGGTCTAAACTATTTCCCTTTTCTCATAGTAATTCATGAAAATCATGGTGTGTGAGGGCTATCTTTTTTTCTCTTACAGGCAAGTTGTATTCTTTTCAACTGGGATTTGTACAGCACAGAGAGGTTTTTATCTGACGGGATAAGGCTGATACATAACTTGAAGGCTGGCAAATATTTTCACAGGCCAACTCCCTCTCTCTTTTAAAAAATCAATCTGATGCTGGGCATGGTGATGTACACCTGTAATTCCTGCTCCTGAGTAGGCTGAGGCTAGCAATTCACTTGACCTCAGGAGTTCTGGGATGCAGCAGATCTAATCAATTCATAGGGTGTATGCACTAAGTCTGGCACCTATATCATAAGTCCCTGGGAGTAGGGGTGTCACCAGACTGCCCAAGGAAGAGAGAACAGGTCCAGATTGGAAAACAGAGTGGGTCAAAGTTCCTATGCCAACCATAGTGGGGTTGTGCCTTTGGGTGGCTGCTTCAGCAGTCTGGGTAAAATAAGGAGTTGCAGGCTTAAAAATTTTTTTAAGCCAATGTGGAAGCCTTATTTAAATGGCTTTGTGATTTAGTTTTGCATGTTTTGTGATGGCATAGATTGGATGAGGGTAATAATGAAGTGAGATGAGAGAATGGCTGGGGGGGGACAAGTCGGGGACAACAATTCTGTTATTTCTAAAGTCTATTATTGACATTGTCTCCCTGAAGGCTTCCTTTGACCCTCTTTCACCATTACAGATTTATTTGGAGATTCACGTGTAATGGCCCACAAATGCAGCTCACCTCAGAGAGAAAAGCTTCCTTTCTCTCCTGTGGAAGACAGAAACTGTTGTTTAATGGGATAGGAAAAATGGGTTCTAGAATATATCCCAGAGAAGAGGCCTAGCGGACAAACCCTTGGCCTCCCTCAACTCTGCCCTTTCCTACTTGGGCATGGGAAGGTTCAGCAGAATGCTCCAGGCTGTGCACGGGACAGAAAGAGAAGCATTTCTGGGTGGAATAGCAGACCTGTTAACATATGAGGGTTGAAAAATACAGACTATCTGAGGAGGGGTGAAGGACATTGAACTGAAATGGAAACTTTCAGCATCCCAGAGACAGAAGATTTTAATCCTATACCACGGCTTTTCCCCCTCTCCCCCTTCTTCTTTCTTCATTTCCATAGACAGCTGCCTTCCCTCCCACCCTCTCCCCAGAGACAGAGCTGATGGGGGGAGTGGTGAAGTGTTGATAGCTAAGGGTGGAGACTCAGAAAATTCTGAAAGAAAAGACTGGCAAGGTTGTTAGGTCCTGGTTTCTGCCCAGTCCAGACAATAGGAGCTGGGTAGACTTTATTAATCATGTAAAAGTGAAGACAAGAGTGAGGTAAAAGCATAAAAGTGAGAGGGGTTTGAATACTGATATGAAGGGATGGAAATACAGGGAATCAGAGAGAACTAATTCTATATACGGTACATAGCTGGATATAAAACACAAGGGGGAGAGAGAGAGATTCCATCATTTTGTCCACATGTGCCAGGCATGCCTGAGCTCCTCTTCCATCCTTTTCAAACTTCATGATTAAGGGAAACTTATGTGGCTCCAGAGCACCAGGAAGTAACTTAGAAGGGACCGATACTGATTGGCATGGGGCTAGCACCAGGTCAGGCCTACCCTACAAATGAAATGGTAGGATGGAGATAGAGAACCAGATGGCACCACAGAGAGGCAAGGTGATGGGGTCAGGTGGATTCTAGGCCAGGGGATTTGGGGGCCGGGTTCTCTCTATCCAATGCTTGATACTTCCAGAATAGGCCAGGCCATTCTCCCTCTGACCTTGGCTTTTCAGCGGGCCTAAGGAAGATGGGGATGGAGAGGCAAGGGCTTCTACTGCCATAGGCTATGGCACACCGTGGAATTCACAGGCTATCAGGGATGGAAGGAGGCCAATCCCTGCTCCCTCTGCCCCCTCCAAGCACACGTTACTGCTGGCAGCCGTTTCGTATGGGGGCTGAAGCAACTGTGGGGTGTACTCAGGCTCTGGCTGCCGCTAATCGAGAAGACAAGAACAAAAGCCCACAGATGCCTGACTGTGCATCCAGCCAGAGCGACAACGGTAAGAGCATGGGAGCAAATGCATAGGTGCTCCAAAGTATAGGTACACAGCAGCTAGGATTTAGCTGCAGTCACTGAAGGAGTTGGGTCTGCAGCAGGAGAATTCGAAACTACAGGATGCCCTCTAGATTAGCAGCTAACTACTCCATGACTCTTTCTGCCCCTGAGAACCCATGAATATAAGGCCTCTGTTACACCATCAGTACAGCTTGACAGGGTCTCTGGTGATTTATATCATCCCCTTCATTCTCAATTATGATTGATCTCACCTAATTGTAACCCCATGGGGCTGCTAGCAAAGACGGCTGAGGTAAACAGACTGGGTGATGCTGATGCCCTTTTATGCCCATAGTTTTCCTTATTATATCCTGATGGAGTCATAGGAGGTAATGTTATGGTTAAAAAAATCAAAGTGGCGACGGGCAGATAGATTGATGACTGGCAGGGGAAGGAGGAGTGTGCCATGAATCCCTATCTGTTCCATAGGACTGGGACCAGGACAGCTTGAGACCAGGAGCTTCCAGAGACAGTAGAGTCAGAGAGAAACTCAATTAAATTGATACTGGAAGGAAAAGGCAATAGGGTCGACACTGTCTCTCCTCCCACTAGCTCCAAGCAAACATTGGGTTGGGGTAGATGCCTTCCCCCAACTGGGAAGCAAAAAACCAAAGCTTCCTGCTTTCCCCTTAGTCCTCTCCCACCCTCCCCGAGGAACAAAATGTAAACATAGTGGGGGAGAGAAGGGAGGTGGGATTGCTACATATAAAAAAAACACTTTAAAAAAATAAATAAAAAGCACCAGTGAGGTTTTTTTTTTGTTTTGTTTTTTACACGATTTTTCTTACATTGCCCCGAGCCCCAGAGAATAGTCTGGGGAAATCACCAACAGGAAAGGCTAAGCAGCTGCTTGGCTCTTAGTTTTAATAGGAAGAGGTTGGGGGAACCTGCTATCCTCAAGGTACCACCTCTTTACTAGAGGGGTGTGTGTCCCAAACTGGGGCAAAATTTAAGGGGCCACACTGTACCAATGAATCACTCATTTTCAGCCTTATGGCTCATTTTGCCAAAGGCAGTTATTTTTTTTCAGTAATTATAAACATATCATGACCATCATTACCTAACTGTTTGGGAAACCACTGTGGAATGGTGGGTAGTGGTGGGGGGTGGGGAAGATTAGGTTCTTTCCCAGTGTTGTGAAATAAGATTCCTGTTCAAGTTAGTACAGACACATCCTCAGGTTCCCTCCTTGGGAGGGCTGGGTGCAGGGCTGCCACAGGAAGGGAGTAGGGCTGCCTATTAGCTCCAAGGGTGAGTTAGTGAGACTAGAGTCTGACTAGCCACCTTCCTCCCCACCTTCTATCCCAGCTCCTGGGGCTGCATTTGGCTGTAAGTGGTGAAGCAGATGGCTGGCCCTTTGGTCTGGTAAGGCCAAGCCTGGGGTTGCTGTCTCCAAGTCAGATAGAGCAGCTGTCACCCCAAAGCCTCTTGGCAATCTTTGGGGTTTGACAGCTGCTGAGAAAGGCAACTGTTCCCTCTTGAGCCTAATAACTCCCTCCTATGCCCACAGATCAACAACAGCTGTTATCAGGTACAACTTGCCCTCACTGGGAGCCGGGAAAGGTAGCTCCTGTTCTTCCCACTTCTCCAGACTCAGTCGAATGCTGGACTCTGTAGTCTCTACATCCCCCTGTGGGAGCACCCAAATCGGGGCCTGCTGACAGAGGTCAGTCCTTATTCCACAAGATCTGGACATCTATGCCAAGCCCTGAGGCCCAGGGTGGTCTCTCCTTTTGATGCCTTCCCCCATCGGTGGAATGACTAGGAGACGGAGTCCTGGTCAGCACCAAGCTTGTTTTCTCTGTCCTCACCCTCTTTCTGGGCCTGAGGCTTGTCTTCTTTTCTAGGCCCTATCAGTGCTTCTACTGCTGAACTCTGCCCTACATCCACTTCTGTTCTATTCCCTTCCCCCACTCAGTGACACAGCAATCACTTGGAGCAGGATAAACAACTCCAGGGTCACTGCAATGCTCTGTGTCTGTTCCTATGCTCCCATCCACACCTCTCGGCTGACCATCCATTTCCTTTTGAATTCAATAGCATGGATGATGTTTCCTCTTTCCTTTTGTTCTTTCTGAAATTTGTGAATTTCATGTTTTCTCTTTGTCTCCCCCAAAGCATCACCTCCTACTTGCTCTACCTTGATTTTCCTTCTCCCATTGGCCCAGGCTTATTCTACGTCCTTTATCTGCTATATTCGGAGTATAACTATCACCCCCATACAACCCTCCTTCAACATACCCATTCTGCTACATCCGTCAGTCCTTCCTTGTAGCCTTACAATGACTCCCGAAACTTTGCCACTGAGCCTTCTAGATTGGCCCCCTCATCTCTCCCTGACTCTGTTGCTGTAATGGGGCCTTACCCTGCCTCCTGGCTATATGAGTCTTGGGTTCCTTCTCCTGGGCCTATCACCATCATTCTTTCTGTCTTCTGCCACTATGCCCTAGCCTGCTCAATGTCCTACTGCCTGCTTCCACTAACCCTTGACTTTTCAGCATCTTTCTGCCTCCTGCCACTATGTCCTGGCCTTCTCAGTGTCCCACTGCCTTCTCCCATTAACCTCCAACCTTCTGAACTACTCTGCCTCTTCCTGTTCACCCCTGGGTTTCACTCAACTGAAACACCTCTCTCCATCCTGCCACATGTCTGGTTGCTCTTTCATGGCCTCTCTCTCTGGCTCTTCATTCACGTCGTACCCGCTCACTATGGATGCCCCCCACCCAAGGGCATTCTGATCCTTTCAGAGTCTATTTGTGTCTTCCTCTTGTCTCAGACTTGGGTTAGTACTTCCTATTACAAATGCACTCAATGCCTAATGGGCCTGACTATTCCAACAGAGATCTTTCTAACTGGGACTGGGGAGCTGCTGAAAATCCCATCTGACGGCAGGAAGTTCCTTCCTATTATACACAGCTAGGATCATCGTCACCCAAATCACTAAATTTAGCTGGTGAAAGAGGGAAGAGTGATCAACCCCAGGCATCATCATTCCCAATCCCTAATTCTCTGCCTGAGGAAAAAGACCAAAAATTGTACTGATGCTCTGGGAGAGGGGAGAGGAGGAGAATTCAACTCCTGCCTAAAGAAAGGGAGGAGAACCAGAGCTGATGCAAGACTCTTCACCTTCCATGGTGTCCCGTCTATCATGAGTTATGGTGCTGGCCTCTTTCTTCTTGGCCTGTGCTACCCTGGATGCTCACCTATGGCCAACCCAACATGACTCCAAAACCTGGTCCCTGGAGCTCCAGAGAAGTCCAAACCCTGCTGCAGAGAGACCTATGGGCTTGAGGCTGAGCCCTGCAGCTGGTGCTTCTCGAAGTCTGGGAGGCAAGAGCTGCCAGTGCTATGTATGGGGGATGCCTTCTCCTTATCTCTGGCGGCATCATGGTTCTCTGGTACATTGCCTAAGGAGTAGCTCCAGTCTTTATGCTGGGCTTCTAGGCACTGTCTGGTCCTGGCAGTGCTTCCCATCAGGACTACGTGGTCATAGCCAGTTATCTCTAGGACACCACTTGCCCCGAGACAGGTGTGACCTGTTCAACATGTTGCTTTATGGGATGTAGTAAACAAATCTCTGGGTTCATACTGACTCCTCTTCCTCTTCCCTTTAGGGTCAACGTGTCTCTTCCACAAATGCTGGGTGAGACCTGTGTTCTGCCTGAGGGAAGCAGTGTTGTCAGATGAAGAGGAACTCTGGGCTCCTCCTACTGTCCCCTCAACCCACACCTCCCCTCCATCAAGGCTCACGGTGGGCAGCTCTTGGTCCTGTGGTGGAAGGAGTGGTGGTAAGTCTGTGGAGCAAGTGGTATCATCACCACTCACCTCACACCCGGATTTGGTACCCATTGAGGTCTGGCATGGCTTTGGGTTCAGCAGGCTTCTTTTCACCAGATGGTCTGCAGGGAAGAAAGAAGAGAAGAAACAGGAGGTGAAATGGATGAGTCAGATAGGTCGGAGAGAACTAAAGAACAGTTACTATTGGGAGGAAGCCATGTCAATTTCTTATCATCTCACTCCATTCCTTAAAGGAAGGGCCCTAGAGAGGAATGGACCTGGCATTTTTTGCTCACCCTGATTTATGCCCATTCTCTCTCTCTTCTTTTCCCTCCTCCTTACGCCCACTCAAGTGGCTGTTCTGTGTCCTGTTAATAGAATAGGGCATTTTCTAAAATAATTTGGCTATGTAACCTTTTTAAGGCAGCTAGGTGGTACAACAGATAGAATGCTGGGCCTGGAGTCAGGAAGATTCATCTTCTTGAGTTCAAATCTGGCCTCAGACACTTATAAGCTGTGTGACCCTGGGCACATCACTTAACCCTGTTTGCCTCAGTTTCCTCATCTGTAAAATGAGCTGGAGAAGGAAACAATAAACCACTCCAGTATTTTTTTCAAGAAAATCTCAAGTGGAGTCATGAAGAGTTGGACATGACTGGAAAACGACTAAACAACAACATATAAACTTTTTGAACTTGAAATATAATTATGGAACCCCTAAATGCTGACTTGGGGGCATAAAGGGAAATTGGGAAAGTTTTAGAACAAAAGAGGAACCTGGCTAATTTTTCTAAAGAAAAAAAAGCTGTTCCTTGTAACTATTATGCTGTATTTCGCTCCTTATTGAAGCTATTCCAAATCTTCTCTTCTCTCTTTAAGCCTTCCACACCTCCTCCTCCCTATGCTCCTTCAGAAGAGTGCCTTACATCTTACTTTACTGAAAACAAAACAAAAACTGAGGCCATTCTCCATTAGATCTTTTTCTCTTTCTCTTGATCTCAAAACCGCTTGATATCAGTCTTCACTCTTTCAGTTTTTACCCCAGTATCTGACAAAGAAATGGCCTTTTCTCTTACAAGGACTCACCCCTCTACATGTGCCCTTGATTTCATCCCCTTCCATATACTTCACAAAATTGCAACCTCAATCATTCCCACCTTCTAATTTTCAACTTTTCCCCATCTACTAGTTCCCTCTCTATTGCCTTCAAATATGCCCTGTCTTCCTCCATGCATTAAAAAAACCAAACAAACCTTTCACTATGCCCTACCACCCCCTCAAGTTATTGTCTCTTATCTCTCCTCCCCTTTCTAAACTCCTTGGAAATGTCCACAATCAGCACCTTCACTTTTCTTCTCATTCATTTCTAAACTCTTCTAACCTTGTCTCTTAACAGAATTTGCTCTCTCTTGGTCTTCTTCCTATATATCAGGCTTATCCTTCTCTATTTTGCTGGGTCTTCACTTATGTCACACCTACTAACTGTGTGTACCCCGTACCCGAAGGATTGGTCATCATTTGGATCACCCTGCATAAAAGCTGTCAAATCTTGCGATTTCTCCATTTACAACATGTCTCCCAGAAGTCCCCTTCTCTCCACATCCCAGCCCTTCCCTAGTCTCTTACCTGGACTATATTACAATAGCTTGCTAATTGGTCATCCTGTCTCAAGTCTCTCTGTCCATTTCCATCCATCCTCCACACAAAATGACTAAGTGAGAGGAGAGAGGCACTTGCCGCTCCTCTGCTCAGTAAACTCCGGTGGCTCCCTATTACCTCTAGGGTTAAATAGAAAATCTTTTGACATTTAAAGCTCTCTACCATCTGGGCCCTTCCTGCCTTGCCCATCTTCTTTCATTCCATTTCCCTCCATGAATTCGATGATCTTGTAATACTAGACTACTTGCTGTTCCTCTGTCTCTGAGCTTTTATATTGGATGTTTCCCGTGACTGGAATGCTCTCTTTCCCAACCTCTGATTCTTAGAATTGTTAGGTTTTCTTAGGACTCTGCTCAAGAGCTATTTCTCAGGCCTTTTCGTAGCCCCTACTCCCAAGTATCCCCCTTTCCAAGGCACTAGTGTCTTCCTCTCTAGGCTGCCTTCCTTCTACTCTGTACTTATTTTGTTTCCTGTTTTAATTTATGTATATTGTTGTCCCCATTAGAAAGTAAACTCCTTGAGGGCAGGGATTGCTTTTGCTTTTTATTTATATCCCCACCACTCAGCAGAGTGCCTGGCATATAGCAAGCACTTGATAAATGCTTATTGATTGATTTTGGGTTGGGTACCTCCAACTTCCCCACTCCCAATCCTGCTGGATGTGAGTGGACATGGTTGTTCATACCACTTAAATGATTATAGAGTCACCAATTACAACCCTTCGATAAGATGGAAGACCACTGGACCTTACCATCTGCCTTATTGCTAACTCTCCAAACCTCTAGCTATTACTCTCTGACCCCTTAATGTTCCCTAAGGAACTTGTCATCTACTTAGTAACTGTACCTTGAATATCACTGGCCCTGAAGCTGAATCATCCTTGAAGTCTTGGCTCTTCCAATTACAATGTGAGTTCCTTGAGGGCAGAGACTGTCTTGGTTTTCTATACGTATCCCTAGCATTCAGCGTGGTGCTTGGCAAAAAGGAAGTACTATGTAAATGTTTTCATCTATCTATCCCTTTATTCATTCCTCCCAAAAATTCGCCATAGGAGGACCACCTAAAGTGCTGGGGACCTTATAATACAAAATTTAATATTTTATCACCAACATCACAACTTTCCATACTAAACATTGTATTGGACTACAGGGGTTCCATGGGACAGAGTTTGGGAAATGTTGAAATAGAATGTTAAATCTTAAATCTGGAACGGACCTAAGAGATCATCTAGTTCAAATATTTCATATTCCAGATGAGGAAACTGAGCCCCAGATAGTGGCAAGGCCAGAATTAGAACTCAGGTCTCCTAGTCACTCTTTTTAAAAATAATTCATTTATTTTTAGTTCTCAACATTCACTTCCATAAGATCTTAAGTTCCAAATTTTCTCCCTATCACTCCCCTCCCCCTCCCCCAAGATAGCGTGCAATTTGATATAGGCTTTACATATGCGTTCATATTAAACCTATTTTCATATTAGTCATGTTGTAAAGAATAATTAGAACCAATGTGAGGAACCACAAGAAAGAAGAAACAAAAAAAGAGCAAATCTGCATTCAGACTCCATAGTTCTTTTTCTGGATGTGGATAACATTTTCCATCATGAGTTTTTGGGAGCTGTCTTAGACCCTTGCAGTGCTAAGAAGAGATGAGTCTATCAAAGTTAGCCATCACACAATGTGGCTGTTACCTAGTCACTCTTTCTACTACACAAGGCTGCCTAAAATAATATGCTGGCTGAAAGAAGGGTAGAGAGAGGAGATATATAAAGAGTATATTTCCTCTTAACCTATTTTGAGGTAGCTAGACGTGGCACTGGATAAAGCACTGGACCTGGAATCAGGAAGACCTGAGTTCAAACCTAGCCTCAGACAAGTAACCCTGGACAAGTCCCTTAACTTCGTCTGCTTCAGTTTCCTCATCTATAAAATGAGGATAATAATAGTACTTCCCCAGGTTGTTGTGAAGATCAAATGACATCATATCTGTAAAATGTTTTACAAATCTTAAAGAACTACATAAATGATAGCTATTATTTTTACTCTCTAAAAATTATTCCTAAATTTTGCTTTGACAGTATAGAAATTTCCCCAAACACTTATAAAGTTCACTTTCAGCTAGCTGTCAACTAATCTTTGCCAAGGTATTAAATGATGACTAAGATGTTAATTAACACTATCTTAGGGGACATGGGCCTTATCCCAGGGGCACTGGCATTTTAAATAGTGAGGGGAAGGTTCTTAAAGACAAAAAGCCTTCAAAACAGAGGGGTGAAGGTGAAATGATGAAATGACAGGTACACCAGCAAGAAGCAGATGAAATCACAGAACATTAGAGCAGGAAGGGACCTTTGAGATCATCTGCTCCAAGAATTAATTTACAGATGAGGAAACCAAGGCTCATCTGGGTAAAGTGACTTGCCTGAGGACACAGTATTAAGTAGCAGAGCTGGAAACTGAACTCAATTCTTCTGGGTAGAATGTAATGTTCTTTCAGGCTGGGTCTATCTTGCTTTTGCATTTTTTATCTCCAGTGACTAACATCATCCATGTCATGCCCCCTAACTTGGGGTGAACTCCAAGGCTCTGTTTGTGTCTCTTTTCTCTTCTATCTCTCATTTGGTGCTCTCATCAGTTCCCATGGATCTAATGATCTCTATGCAGAGGAATCTCTGCTCTATACAGCAAGCCCTAGACTCTACCCTTAGCTTCATCTTATATCACCAACTGCCTTTTGGACATTTCAAAATGGAAGCATCTCAAACTCAGCATGTCCAAAACAGAACTCATTATCTTACCCATAAAACTCACCTCTCTTCTGAACTTCTCTATTACTTTCAAAGGTATAATCATCTTTCCAGTCATACAGGTTTGCAATTTTGGTGTCATCCTTACTTTCTCATTCTCTTTCACTCCACATATCCAACCAGTTACCAAATCTTTTCATTTCTGTTTCCATAACATCTCTCAACATGTCTGTCTGTCTATCTGTCTGTCTGTCTGTCTGTCTGTCTCTCTCTCTCTCACACACACACACACACACACACACGTTTATTAAGTGCTTACTATGTGCCTGGCACTCTGTTAAGCACTTTACAAATGTTATTTTCGTCAATTCTTATACTACCTTTGGAAGGCAGGTGCTATTATTATCGTCTTTATTTTACACTTGAGAAACCAGACAGAGGTGAAATGGTTTGCCTAGGGTCATACAACTAATATGTCTCTGACACTGGATTTGAACTCAGGTTTTCCTGACTCCAGGACCAATGCTCTCGTAACATCTCACCTGGACTACTATTATAGACTCTTAATCAGTCTCCCTACTTTTAATCTGCCCCTCTCCACACACCCCCATTCCACTATATCCTCTATTCATCCACCAAAGAGATTTTCCTAAAATTCCAGTCTACGTTACTTCTAAATTCAACAGCTCTCTATTACCTCTAAGATCAAATAAAATTGCCTCTTTGGCATATTTAAAGCTCTTTACAATTTGGACCCATCCTGCCTTTTTTAAAATAAGAATAGCCAGTGCAAAGGTATGGAAATGAGATGAGGATTGCTGTGTGTGAGGAATAGCAAATAGACCAGTTTATCTGGATAATATAGAGTATGTATATATGTGTGTGTATGTGTATTCATACTCATACTCCCCTGTTAGAATGTAAGCTCCCTTAACAGCAACACTGTGAGATGATCAACTATGACTGACTTAGATTTTCTCAGCAACACGATGATTTAAGACAATTCCAAAAGACTCAGGATGGAAAATGCTATCCACATTCAGAGAAAGAACTGATGGAGTCTTTTTTGTAGATCGAAGAAAACTATTTTCACTTTTTTTTTGTGGGGGGGGGTTCGGTGTGTGTTTTTTTTTCCTTTTGTTCTATTTCTTCTTTCACAATATGACTAATTTGGAAATATGTTTTACATAATGGCACATATATAACCTATATCAGATTGCTCGCTGTCTTGGGGAGGAGGGTGGGGGGAGGGGAAAGAGGAAGGGAGAATAATTTAGAACTCAAAATCTTTCAAAAATGGGTGTTGAAAACTGTCTTTACATGGAATTGGGAAAAAAATACTATTAAAAACAAACAAACAAACAAAGAAGAATATAAGTTCCCTGAAGGTAGAGACTGTTTCGATTTTGTCCTTGACTCTCTGGTACCTATTACCTAGTTTTTGCTTAATAAATGCTTGTTGTTTGAGCTAACTCATCTTATAGTCCCCTCCATATTTTTGGTTTGTTTTTAAATTTTATGTGTGTGTGTGCATGTGTGTCTGTCTGTCTGTCTCTCTCTATATATATTTCAATCAGCAAAATTCTACCTTCTTCCTACCCTCCCTCGCCATTGAGTATGAAGGAAAGATGTAACAGGCATAATTTTAAAGGCATCGCTGGTTCCTGGCCCTGGGGAGATGCAACCAGTCTTAGAATTATTTTTTTGTTCTATTAATTGCCAAGTCTTTTCCTCCAAAGCACAGGGGAAACTCAGCCACAACAGGGAGTAGCTAGGGTCTTATTTTCTTTAAGGAGCTATGACAGGCATAAGCAGGGGTCTTAAGAAAAGGGAGATTGCAAGGTCTTGTGAATACCAACAATTTTGAAATTGTTAGTATTCACAAGACCTTGCAATCACTTTTTTTAAGGATGCTGGATTAGGATTCATGAGATAACTGTCCAAATCATGCCTCTGGTACTGACTAGCTATATGACCATAGAATATAATTCCAACCTACACCTGAATATGAATTCCTTCTATAGCACATGTGAGATTCAGTAATCTAGCCTTTGCCTGGAGACCTCTAGTAATTGGGAACCCTCTACCTTTGGAGGTCGCTCACTCTATTGTTGGACAATGCTAATTGTTAGGAAGGTTTTTTCCTTCCCCCTTGACATTAAGTCTAAATTTTTCTCTTTAAAACTTCTACCCACTAATCCTAGTTTGACTTCTAGTCTTTTTCCACATGATGGACCTTTAAACACTTGAAGAGTACACATCCCCCATAAGTCTTCTATTCTCCAGGACAAACATCCCTAAGTTCCTCCAATTAATCCTCATATGGTATGAACCCTCTGGTTGCCCTTTTCTGGATGGTCTGTAGCTTAATAACTGAAATGTGCTTCAGTACTCCAGATGTGGCCTGATCAAGGCAGAGAATGGTGAGACTATCACCTTATTCCTAGAAAATACGCTTTTCTTAATGCAGCCTAAGATAATACACTAACTTCCTCAGCTGCTGTTCTCGACTTACATATATTAAAAAGAAACTGGGAAGCCTTTCAGAGCAAAGAAACCAACCTTTACTAAGAGAAACAAAATTGGGGGTCTGCAGTACTACCAGTATGGTCTGAGACCCTGAGCTACAGAGTTCACAGCTATTTACAGTTCTCTTGATTCAGGTTTGATTTAAGCTGGTCAACCCATGGCACCAATGCATAGGTCACTCTATGGCTCAAGTAGGTCTTTTACTCAAGCATAAGGATATTTCGTTTACAGGTCTTATATTTGCAGGTCTATCTTTTACATCATAGGTCAGATCACCTTTCACCCAGTGTATTTTAATATAAAGATGATTGTAGCTACATTTCTCAGATTAGCTGACGCATTAGCTGGGATTGCATCAGAGTTTCAGTTACACACAGGTTTTAACCCGGGACTATATTCTTACTATAAATCACACAGTTACTTCTTATGATTACAGCTGATAGATGATTAGCAAAATGATACAAAGCTAAGTACTCAAGGAATTAGTTATTGATTTTTTTCCCATTACACATAGGCAGTGAGGACAGAACATTGGGCCGGGAGTCAGGAGACCTGAGATTCAATCTAGTTTCAATCACTCACTAGCTGTGTAATCTTGAGCAAATCTCTTAACCTCTGTTTGCCTCAGTTTCCTTGACTCTAAAATGGGGATAACAATAGTACCGACCTCACAGGGGTTGTTGTGAGGATTAAATACTGCGTGGCACGTAGTAGGCGCCATATAAATGCTAGGTGCTATTATTATTATATTGAGCTTCGAGTCTACTAAAATCCCCCTAATCTTTTTCAGATGAACTATTACCCAGACATGTCTTTCTCAACTTATAATGGTGAAGTTTATTTAATCCTTTAATTTCTCTGAGCCTCAGCTTCTTAAACTATAAAATGGGGAAAATAATGTTTACATTACCTACCTGACAGTAGTTGCAAGGATCAAACCCTGGTGCTCTGATGCAATGTTCTAAGTATTTGCAAATCTTTAAGCACTATACATGATTATTATCGAGGCAGGATAAAAGAATAGAGGGGGGAGGAAAAGCAATTTGAAAAATCCCTTGTCTCTGCTCCACTTTGTTACCAATTACCCATTTCCTTACCGTCTCTCTCCTCGGCTATTGCGGCGGTGTGGACTGGACTGGCTCCTCTGTGGGGAGGATACATCCTTTTTCCTATCCTTGGTAGGAGAGGGTGGGCCGGTCCCTTTGCCGATCTGTAAACATCAGGAGAAAGGAGATGAAGGAAGTTCAGGACTTCACCTTAGGATCTTAGAGCACACAGCCCAAATGAACACCAAAAGGTCAAAGGAATTCAAGGAGGCTTGGGACACAGAAAAGCCCTGAGAATCCCTAATTCATCCTCTACTCAGGGCCCTTCCAGCCATTCCTGATGCTTATACCACAAAGGACCTGGTAAAGTCTGGCTCCAGTCTCAGCACCACCCACCTCTGCTATTGTGAGAGTCTCCACAGCAATCATACTCATTCTAAGGGGTAAGCATGGACTAGACTTCCAGCTTTGAGGGGGGACTTTATACCCAAAGATGACTAACATCATTGTTTGGGCTTGTCTGTCCCTGATCTGCAGCACTTCCCTTCGCCATCCCCAAATTTCCCCCATCATCATGTCAGGCAGGAAAAATAGTTTGCCCACTAAAGACCACACATTCTGAAGTTGCCCAATCCTCTCTCTCCAGTGGAAAAGTATTGGCTAATCCACATGCCTCTGGACTAACGTGACCAGAGACCCTGGTTTGCTTACTATAGTTCCTAGAACTGTAGTGACATGGTATATGTTGAGAGAATAATTATAAAGTACTTCTGCGGGCAATTATAATTAAACTAAACTGGTTTATTAGGAACAGCTTGTACCATTTCAGCTTTTGTAGAAATTGACAGTGGAGGATTAGAATTCAAGACCCTTTTCTGGAAGCTCAAAGGTGGCCAGAAGGAAAGGCACCCTTTAGCTCTGAGGCCCAGGGCACCATGGGGGGACTTTGGGGCTCAGCTTGGAGGTTATAGAGAAAGAAGAGGAAGGGGTCCTCTCCTCATTTCATTTTATCCCAACCTCCCTGGATTGTCCTCATGACCTAATCCTTGGAGGACTGCTCTCTGCTTGTCAAGTCAATGGTCATCTTGATCTACAGTACCTCAAAGAATCACACCCACACACCCACACACACAAATCTCAGAGTTTAAAGGATGTCAACAGCCATTTAGAGGTAGCCAGGAGACACTGTGGATAAAGCACTGGGCCTGGATTCAGGAAGACCCGGGTTCAAATTTGGCTGTAGACACTTAGGAGATGTGTGACTCTGAGCAAGTTACTTAACCTCCTCCTGCCTCAATTTCCTCAACTGTAAAATGGGGATAATAATGGCAGGGTTGTTGTGAAGATAAAATGAGATAATTCTAAAGCATTTAGCACAGTTTCTGGCACTTAATAAATTTTTCCTTCCTTCATTCCTTCCTTCTTCCTCTCCTTTTCTTCTTTTCTTTCCTCCCTTCCTTCTCCATCCTGCCCTCCTTCCCTTCCCTCTTTCCTCTCCTTCCCTCTCTCTCTTCCTCCCTCCCTCCTTTCCTTCTTTCTTCCCTTTCTCCCTTTATTCCTTCTTTCCAAAAATACACCTGACAAGTGGTCATTCAATTCCACTTGAAAGCCCACCAGCAAAAGGTGAACTCACTACTTCTTGAAATTGCCCGTTTCACTTTGGGATAGCCTTAATTAAAGGAACTTTGCATTATAGTAAGCTAAAATCTGCTTCTTTGCAAGCTGTAGCCATTGTTTCTAGTTCTGACCACTAGGGCTGATTCATAATCCCTCTTCCAGCTGGATAGTCTGACTGTAAATGTTTGAAGCAATCAATTAATAAACATTTATTAAGCGCTTACTATGTATCCGGAACTATGCTGAACGCTTTGAAGACCATAAACAATTTCTTGTTCAACCCCTGACCCTCAAGTTTCCTCTTTTCCAGGCTAAACATTCACGGTTCCATCTGATCCTCAGATGTCATGGTTTCCAGTTCTTTTACTATCTTGGTTATCCTCCTTTGGACATGTTATACTTTATTAATGTTCTTCCTGACATATGGTAACCAGACTTTAACATCGTGCCCCAGATATGATATGATTTAGAGTGTAATGGGAGTCATCTTCCTAATTCTAGACCTATTGCTTGACTAAGGGGTATTGCATTTGTCTTATAGCACAGTGTCTGGCACACAGCAAGTGCTAAATAAATGTTTATTCACTGATACCACATTGCTAGCTCACATAGAGTTTGTAAGACTCCCAAACTCCCTAGATCCCCAGGTACTGTGGCCTAGTTATATCTCTGCCATCCTGTATTTCTATGGTTGATTTGGTATAGAACTTCACATTTATCTCTATTAAATTCCATATGAATAGTTTGGGACCCTCTGTGGCTCAACCTATTGACTAACTCTCTCTGTGCAGGCAGGTTTTCAGACTCATACACTATTAGAACTGGAAGGGACTTTTAATATCATGTGGGCCAATTCCTTCATCTGATAAATGAAGAAACCAAGGCCCGGAGATTTTAAAATTTTTAAAATGGCTTCTGCAGGTAATGACATAATTTAGGTATTTTAGTTTCCCAGGCTAATTGTCTTTCCACAATAGCACACTACCTTCTCTTCCTCTCCCAACATCCCTAATCCCCTCTTTTCCATAACTAACCTTTAGCCTCATGTCTCTGGCATGCCTCTCTAGCTCCTTCCGGAAGTCCTCTCGCCCCAGCTTCTCCACGTCCAAGATGGAATGTTTCCACTCAATCTGCTCCACGCTATGGGGGTCATGAGAAACACACTGGCCAAGCTTCACCTTCTTCAGGACATGCCAGCAGCGCTGGTAGGCAGCCTCATAATCCAGGACCAGCTCACTGAGCGTGCGGAAAGTGGGAGGCTTGTACATGAGGTCCTCACGGCGGCTCATGCCTAGTGCTCCATAGCGACCCCCAAAGTTCACCCCCAGCACGATGTGTCGGAAGTAATTCCCTGAGAAGTGGGTTTTGAAGCTGATGGGGAAGCGCTCCAGTGTGGGCATGCTGTTGGTGAGGTAACTGGTCACGCCAATCTTGCTTAGGAAAATAACCAAAGAGAAGCCAACTGGGGTAGATTTCCCAAGATGCTACTGCTACTTAATGGAACCTCTTCAGATACGGCTCTCAGTAACTGATGACAGTTAAGTCCCAGATCCTTCTGGGGTAACAACGCCTCTGTTTTTGCTGCCTTGTCTCTGAGGTAAGGCATTGGTGGCAGTAAAGGTGGAGGGATCCTAGCCCTGCTGATCTAGGGTATGGGCCTACTAAAATGGTCTGGAGCTCAGCTCTTACTCTTCCTTTTTCATCTAGAGTGTTTCTTTGCAAGTAGTAGGATGGAGGGGGCAACTAGGTGGCACAGTAGATAGAGTGCTGGGCTTGGAGTCAGGAAGACTCATCTTCCTGAGTTCAAATCTGAAGTTGGACACTTAGCTGTGTAACCCTGGGCAAGTCACTTAACTTCATTTGCCTCAGTTTCCTCATCTATAAAATGAGCTGGAGAAGGAAATGGCAAATCACTTCAGTATCTCTGCCAAGAAAACCCCAAATGGGGGCACAAAGAGTCAGATACAATTGAAAACAAATGAACAACAAGAAGTAAGATGGAATTGGAAATTTCCATCTAATACAAAGTGTCCCACAAACTCCTCAGGAATGCCTAAATGCCCTGTAAGGTAGTCTAATGACTACATATAATAGTAGCACTGTTGCTTTGATCAGATTCAAATCCCAAAGTGGAAGCTTATCCCATAAATGAGGGTCAAGCCCTTTGTCCTTGGCACCAACCTTTACACTTTCTGGGGAAGTGAACCTGATACCTGGTGGCAGCTGTCAGTCCTGGGCCTAACGTTTTCAGAGTTACTTCATTTCTCACTATTCTCAATATGCAGAGGTAGCATGACTCAGAGAAGAGGATTCTGGAGTTGGGGTCAGGAAGACCTGGGTTCAAATCCTGCCTCTGGTGCTAGCTAGTCCTATAACTCTGGCCTTAATCTGCATACACTTGATATGCAGCTCAAGTGACTCCTGAAGACGGTTGGTAGAAGGAGTCCCCATAACGATGAAATCATGGAGTTTTCTCATTGTCATACAAAGCCTTCAGTCAGGGGCAGCCCATCTGATACAGTTCCCTAGGATATAGTTTTTAGACATTTTTGGGAAAAGGCTTCATGGTGAATGAGCACATGTTTACATCCCTGGGGTGGAGAGTGACAATTTCTAACCCTATTTTATAAATTAAAATAAGCAGAGAGACAGCATAGCATAGAACAGTAGGGTTAACATGCGACGCAGGGGTGCCTGTGGCCCACAACATTTCTGAGGACAGTCCAAACCAGATTAAAGTGTAGATCCTATCTAATTTTAACATGTTGATGTATTAATAAAAAATAAATATATAAATATGTATGGTTTTCTAAGTCAATATGTGGCCTGCAAAGATCCTTGCATTTATTTAGAGATCCCCCCTTTCTATTTGTTTGATACCACTGGTATGGTGGATAGAATAGTGCACTTGGAGTCAGGAAGACTGCCTCAAACACTTGTTATGTATGCAATGAATCACTTAATGTCTCTGGGCCTCAGTTATCTCATCTGTAAAATGGGAGGTGAGAGATTTAAACTTGACAACTTCTAAGTCTTTTTCTACTTTAAATCTATGATCCCATAAGAGCTAGAGAGGAAGAAAATATGACTGGCCCGAAAAGGAGATAAAACTAAAACTCATAAACTCTTGATTTCCTGCTTTTTTCCCTTCAATTCTTTGAATCACCCAGAGTCTGTGATTCCCACCTCTGACCAAGACAAATTCTTCCCAGATCCTGCTCCTACAAGGATAAACTGGGTTTTTTTGCGTTTATTTGTTTGTTTGTTTTGTATCCAGAGAGTGTTACAAGAGCATGGTTCACCTTCTGGCCCTGAGGATGACTTATCTTCTCTTTAATCTTTTTCTCTGTTACAGGGAGTATTATTCTTCTATCTTCCAACCCTCTTCTAAATGGTGAATAATTAGAGTGAAGATGAATTTCTGGGTCAAGTGATGTACTACATACACACACACACAAACACACACACCCCACTCACAAGCATGCACACATGTACACTCATGCTCATATGCACAATACATACACACATGCACACTCATGCACATACAGACATGCACTCACCCCCCCTTTGGGCTGTGGCTGGTACAGTTCATTCACCCCTGTACATCCATACAGTTCATTCCTGTTTATTCATCTTACAGTTGCTTTTTCCTAAAGGCCCCTTGTAGTTTATAATTCAATGGTAAAGTGCCAAGGGTTAGCCTATGATGTAAGAGATGCAGGTTTCACTCAGTAGTAGTCTACAGACCCAGAGATCATTTTACTGTTGGGCCAAAAATACATGGGACAAGAGGCTGAACAGAAGCACAGAATTTTTGGAAATGAAAAACTCTTTTTTTTTTTTGGTTTGTTTTGTGTTGTTTTTTTTTTAGGCAATTGGGGTTAAGTGACTTGCCCAGGATCACACAGCTAGAAAGTGTCAAGTGTTTGGTCAGAGGCCATATTTGAACTCAGGTCTTCCTGACTTCAGGGCCGGCGCTCTATCCACTGTGCCACCTAGCTGCCCTGGAAATGAAAAACTCTTTAGAGATCTGGCACAAGCCCCTTATTTTACAGATAAGGAAACAGATCCAGAGAGGAAAGAAACTTGCCTAAAGTCCCATAGATTGGGGGTGGGGGGCAGAGCCAAGACTAGTACCTGGCATTTCTGATTTATAATTGTGCTCTTTTCAGCATGCCAAAAGTAGGCTTGGGTAGAAGAAAAGGCAGAGTGGTGATAGAAGAGAAGGGCATGGAGTGAGCAGAAAGGATACATTCCCAGGATCACAGCTTCCAGGCATTTGATTGGCAGAGCCTCTTTGGTCATCTCCTTAGCAAGGTCCATCAGCCTGTGTGGAAAGAGGGAGGGTCAGGCCAGGGAAGAAAGCTTCATCAATTGTCTTTGGACCCAGAGGAGGCCACCCCTGAGGGGGCAGGCAGAATGGAGGGAGGCTGAAATGGGCAAGAAATGGAAAGGAGGGCAAGCAACAAGCAAGACAAATTAAAACAGACAGCTATCACTTTCTTGGCGGATTCTGCTGTGCCTTGGCGTGTCTCATTTACGTGTCCTCTCTCTCCCTTGTGAAAGTGGAGAAAGGGCTGCTCTTTGGAGATGGATGGGGAATGAGAGAAAACAAGAAAAGGGGGAAGCTTTCAGCGTGATGATAAAGAAGGGGAGAAATTGTTCCTTCTGTATTACACATCCGCTATAATACAAAGTCATTTCTCCCTGCCCTCCCACCCAGGTCTCCCAAACCCTGGACTCCTGGTCTAAGAGACCTCCTGAGGAAGGAAAAGGGCAATGGCAGGTAGGCCAGTGAGCAGTGTGCTTCTTTATATCCCTTTACTCCCCCTCATGCATCTGATGGTCATTAGCAGAGGGTGAAAGCCCCCACCTTAGATGGGTAGTCATTTGGGGAGGCTAGGGGAAGAGAGGAAAAACCTATTATGCTTTCCCCAAGGCCTCAGAGTTGACTTCTCCTCTTTTAATAACTGTTCCCCAAAGGGACCAAACCAGCTGGTTTACCCTAGGGAGAGAAGGGGTGGAGGCAGGAACATGTAAGCCCTAGGGATCCAATGATGGTTTGTCCAAGAAGCCCGTAACTGGGAGCAATCACTAGTCTGTAACCGACTCAATGCTCTATTGTCCTTCAATAATAACTGTAGACAGTCTAAACTCAGTTAACTCTAAGCCCTGTTGTTTCTAGGCTCTTGTGTTTGGAAATCCATGGGGCTTTATTCGATTTTACTTCCAAAGACACTTGGATCCCTTCCTCCAGTTGATCAGACCTATCTCATCATACCAGGCCCCTGGGAACTCAGACTCAGACTGTTCCCTTCACAAGAGAAGGGAACAGGGCATTCTTCAGCTCTTATCAGTTAATTCACTGAGAAATGGCAAATGAGTCTACTCATAATAGGTACCAATCTTGAAATCTTCTCCAGGGTGTCCTCACTGGGTACCAGCTCCCATTAGGTATTGGTAGTCTTGGAGGTGAGGAGGGAGGGGAGAGGAGGAAAAGACAGGCAGGCATAGACTCTGTCAAATAGATTCTAATTCCTTCTGGAGCAGGAGTCCTTACCCCCTTTTTTGGGATATGGACCCTTTTCGACAGTCTAGTGAAGCCCTTCTCAAAACAATGTTTTCAAAAGCTAAAATAAAGCAAAAGAGGATTTTTGCAAAAGGATTACAAAGACAATTATATTAAAATTTAATCATCAAAATGTTAAAAAAAAGTTCACAGATTATAGATTAAGAATCCCTATTTTAGAACTTCTGCTAAAGTAACACAGTCTTCCCTAGGGCAGAGGAGGACTGTTCCTTGCCCCTCCATTTAAGGTCTGGATAGTGATTCTAGGAGGAAGACTAGAGGAGGTACCTTCTTCATTGAATGACTTAAAAAAAAAGATCTGTGTATAGATGTGTGTGTGTATGCACTCCTAAAGCATGTGTTGATTTCCACTGCCTAACAATAAAATATAATCTTCTTATCCTGGTATTACAGGGTCTTCATAATCTTCCTCCAATCTACCTTTCCAGCTACATTACATGCTTCTCCCTTTTATCTACTCTAAATTCTAGCCATAATGGATTTCTCATTCCTTACTTATCTAATTCTTCCCTCTCCCACCTCTGCCCCACCTACCTGGAATGGATTCTGGACACCATTCCACTCCTTCAAGGTC
This sequence comes from Phascolarctos cinereus, assembly GCF_003287225.1. Lineage (NCBI taxonomy): Eukaryota > Metazoa > Chordata > Mammalia > Diprotodontia > Phascolarctidae > Phascolarctos > Phascolarctos cinereus. The sequence goes on from NW_027555736.1 coordinate 224,993,428, forward strand.
CTACTCAGGTGCTGTCTCCTCCATGAAATCTCACTTGAACCTCTCAGTTAGAAGTCACATATCCTTCTTCCAACTTTTCAGGCCACTCTCTATCTCTTACTTGCTTAACTATTTTTATCTTGTAAATTATAAACCCTTTGAGGGTAGAGACTGTGTAATTTTTTCATCTTTATATCTTCATCACCTGATAAATTTAATTAGCTCCCATCCTCCTGTGCCCCATCTTCCAAACTACCAAAACAAGAAGGTAAGATGGCTTCACTCTAGGCTTCACATTACCCTTCTGTGGATCCATTTTCTCTTCAAGGCTGCCCTTGACTTTCATTTAACCTAATTCCATTTGTATGAAGACCCTGCCCCCACCATGGATGACCTTCCATTCTTCCAGGAATGTCCTGATACATCTCTACTGAAAAGCATAGCTGCCGAGGAATGAAGGAGGCATGTTGAGTTCCTGTCTTGTTCAGTTGGGAACAGTTCTAATTAGAACAGTGGAAGGAGGCACTTACCCAGTTAGAGGTCTGCTCTTCTTAATTTCAAAGAACTGTGTCCCTGTATGATTGTACCTGGAGGTAAAAGGTTAAGGGCCATTTGGCTTCCCCTAGAAGGAAAGAGAAATCAAGGATGGGAATGCCAGCTTGCCATTTAGACACATCAGCTCTTCTGCCATAGGCATAACTCATTTTTTAAACCTCTTTTTCAAATCAATGTTATTGCCTTTGCTATTGTAAAGGGCTCAACAATCTACTACTCTATGGCTCTGCTCAAGAGTGCCTGTGATGCTCAATGGTAGTCCGTGAAATCAAAGCTCCTTTCTCTGACCACCACTCCCTACTCTCTCACAATCATCCACACCAACAACCCCCCTCCATTGTCCCTCTCCTACTGTTTCCTATCCTTCCATTTTGCTATTTGGAGCCTGCATTTTATCGTTAAACTCCTTTTCCTATTAGGTCTGCGCTTTATTCCTCAAAGTTACTTTGTGTATATTTGATACACAAAGTTTCTATAACATAATGTGTATATGTTGTTTCTCTTCAATAGAATGTAAGCTCATTGAAGGTACGAATTGTTTTGCTTTGTCATTATATCCAGGGGTGTGCTGGGAGACAGCTCAAACCAGCAGAGCTGATTGTTAAATGTTGTGTTAGCATTTACACCTCAGAAATCTACCAATGCTACGGATCAGGGCTTGATAAACTGTTTTGTTTTTTGTTTGGACTAGAGAAAGTGATGGAAAAATGTTAATAATGCAGATTCAACTTAAAAATGTATCATGCAAGCATACAGCTCTTTGGATCCCCAGAGCCTAGCACAATGATTGGAAAACAGTAGGAGCTTAATAAATTCTTCTTAAATTGAACTGAATTAGGAATTCCCCTGTATGGTCAGTTTTCTCCCTAACACTGGGGAATCTGGAGTTACAAGGTATCTCAAGAGACATCCAAAATTCCAATTCTCCCATTGGTGGGGGAAGGGAAGAAGCATTTATAGGGCCTACTGTGTGCCAGGCACTGTGCTAAGTGCTAAGACAAATAAGACAGGCAAACAGAGTTTAGGGGACTTGCCCAGGGTCCCACAGCTAGTAAATGTCTAAGGCTGGTTTGAACTCAGGACTTCTGATTCCAACACTTTATCCACTGGACCCACAAGGTGAAGGGGAAGGGAACAAACACTTACTAAGCACCTGCCAGACGTGATACTAAATGCTTGACAATTATTATCTCATTTAATGCACAACAAAATGGGATGAAAACAAACTGCTTTCCAATGTCCTCCTTGACCAGGGCTCAGCTTCCATCTCAGGGCAATGCAATAGGTAGTGGGGCCTTCCTCTGGATAGGCTTGGGTGGTCCCAGGGAAAGAACATGAGAAATACTACTCAGTGTGGCAAAGGATACTGCAGCTCCCTGATATAACGCTGTATGGCTTCCAGGCGCTCAGGGATAGATGTGGACGGCTGGAATGTAGGCACACTTGGTATGGGAGTCTGGGGAAACAAAAGAAATAGAATCCTGGTCATAAGGAGAGAGGAAACTTAGTTCTTGAACCTTCCAGTCAAGCCAGGCTTGATTTCAGGAGAAGGTACAAAATGAATGAAATTGATCTCTTCCATCCCACCACTCAATCTCCTCTTTCAGTGTGTCCTTATTTTCCTTCCTTCCTTCTTTCCTTTCTCTTTCTTTTTCTTTCTTTCTTTCTTTCTTTCTTTCTTTCTTTCTTTCTTTCTTTCTTTCTTTCTTTCTCTCTCTCTCTCTCTTCTCTTCTTTCTCTCTTCTCTTCTCTTCTCTTCTCTCTTTCTTTCTTTCTTTCTTTCTTTCTTTCTTTCTTTCTTTTCTTTCTTTTCTTTCTTACTTTTTTCTCAGTCCATGTTGATTGGCCAACCATAGATCCCAGGCCAAGGCTCACTTGGTCATTGTTTGAGCCCAGATTGGCTCAGAGTGAATGCAAATACCAATTGTTTCTGTTTTGGCCAGAAACTCTAAGGGACTTTCCCTCCCACATTGATTTTTTTTTTTACTATGTAAAGACATTCTCTGCCTCATTTCTTACCTAGCCTTAATCACTGAATGGGCATCGATTCAGTCAAACTGAAACCTGTTAAAGACCTTGGCTTAAAAAAGCCCAAGGTCTCCCACTGCACCCAGAGCCATCTCCAGTTGTCCTGATCTATATCTTGCCATGGGACCCAAATGGCTCTGGAGGAAAATCGAGGCTGGTGACTTTGCACAGCTCTGCCTCACTTAAATCCAATTCACTTGCATGTCTTGGCATCACTTCCCTGATGTCCTGGTCCCCTTTGAGAATGAAGAACAAACAACAACCTTTCCTTTGGTGCTGTCTCCTGATCCCGCTTGCCCCCTCCTCTCCTCTCCTACCAGGTAGGTACTCTCCCCCCCTCTCCTCTCCCATAGCATCACCATCCAGACTTACCTACCATGGGCAGAGCCTCTTTTCCCAGACCTCAGCTATCAACAACTGAGACTCATGTGGAACAAAACACTGACCTGGTTTGAATATTTGAATTTCAGTTTTGTTTTGATTAAATAGTTTTAGAAATGAACATGCTTGGGTACAACTCAAACTGGTTCACTGGGATTAAAAAAACCCCTTTTATTGGATTCATGCTATTTTGTAGAAATTTAATATCTGAATTCAGAAACACAAGAGAAACAACACAGCAGAGAGAATTAGAGAGATGGTCTTGGAGTTATAAACACTTAACATCAAATCCCACCCCTGACCCAGACTAGCTATGGCACCATAGGCCAGTCACTTAGCCTCAGTGCCTTAGGCAACTCTGAAGCTGTGGCTGCCTTTGCATTGTTAGGTGGAGTTTTTTTCCTTAACTGGGTTCATCTTCCTCCTTTCTCACCCTCTGGGGACCAAAACAGTGAAATTTGTTCTGTGTTTGAGTTTAGCTACATTAAAACATATTTGCTCTCTGTAGCATGCTATCTGGGACCTGCCCTGTGCCAGATGACAGTCTGCTCATCTGTCTGATGAACAAATTCATGCTCTTGTGTGAGTGTGTATGAATTAATATGTTATCCCCTCCCAGGTAACATGGGTAAATTATATCAGTGGTTTTCTGGAAGTATGATACATCAATCTAAAACAATAACTAATGATGAGAATATTTGATATCCTAGTACACTGAGAGATGGTGAAAAGGGAGGGAGATGTATTTTGGTCAGAGAGGTCTTCCTGTGGCCTCAAAAGACGAATATATAGATTATCCCTGCTTTTCACATTGTCTTTTGACAAGACTTCTTATTATACCACTGATGTGGTTCATGGCATCCATAAGGCACAGAGACCACCACCAGGAAAATGAATCACCTGGCTCTATCAATGACTGCATCTATTTCTCTCCAGTGTCTTGGTTCCATCACTAAGGGTTATGGGGAATAGGGAAAGAACCTTTGTCAGAAGGGGCATCCTAGGCTACTCTAGCCCTGGAATCTCTCCTAGGAAGGATCTTGAGAATAGGCAGACGCTGGATTTAAGACAGGAAGAATAGTATAGGAGTCCTTTTGATGGGTGGAAGAATCTCACTGGAAGCTCGGGACTGACTCAGTGTGAGTCACAGGAAAATACTGTGTAGCAGACACAATAGGCGAGGTTAAAGTTGGGTCAGTTTGGCCACCAAATTTCCTTGGATTCTATCCTTTTCACATTTCATGCTGAAGTCTCTCGGGGGGGGGCAGGAAATGAAAGTCTTAGCCTTCCTACTAGAGGCTATTTTCAGTCAATGCCTTCTCTCTGAGATTCCCCTCCTTCCCCTCCAAATCCTTAAGACCCACAATTTGTCTGGGAAAAAAAATAAATCAGAAGATGGGAAGGTCTCACATAACCCAAGTATTATAGCTAACCCAAAAAGACAAGTATGACACAGGATATAGGCTAGCTAGACAGACCCCTTCCCATTTAAAGAATCCAAATTCCAACTATAGCTTACACTGGGAACAAAGTCCATCCCACTTTGGGTTTCCCTGCACTAATATAAGGGTCATTCCCTACCATCCCACATATCCCTGGCTCCTCTATTGCCAGATGATGCCACAGCAGTCTTGGGCATCTCCTCTATCATGCAGTCTTTGCCCAGATCCAAGACTGTGGACCAGCAAATTCCCTGGATTTTCAACCCCAGATCTAGTGGCTACCCAGAAGAAGAGCTAGTGACTGTGGAGTGATGCAGTCCAACATATCTAGAATAAAGGGAAGTGTAAGAAGAAACCTGAAGTAGAGAGAGACAGAGAAGGACCTAGACCACCCCATAGTGGTGAGGTTTTATTATTCTCTTCCTCAAAACCTTTAAATAACTGGGGTTGCCTGGAGAGAGGCTGGACTTTAGCAGAGAAAGGGAAGTAAGCTATGACAGTCACAGAGGTTAGTAGATTAATGCTCTCCCTTCAACCTCTGATAGATACACATGGAAAAGCTTTGAAATGTAGGAGGGCAGGGGCTCCATAGCTATTGTTGCAATACTGGCCTTCTGTCCTGTTCCCTCCCTGTGGCAGCAGCTCCTGCCTGGGTTGTCCCTAGCAACAGATTTGGCTCCCCTAACAGATGACATCTCTGCTGGGGAGAAGCAGCTTCTGCTTTCTTTTTCCCTTTCTCTACTGACATGGCTGCTGTCATAAGTCAACAGAACTGAAGGTCTGAGGCCTTCCTTTCCCCATGCCAAGTGATCTAAGGACCACTGTAGATCTACCTTTTGTCACTCCAAATGAATACAACCTACACAGATTGGTGGAGTGCAAGGTGATAGCTACTACCACCACCACCACCATTCCCATCAACACCTTATGTTTATGTTGCGTTTTACAGCTGTCAAAATGCTTTCATACGCATCATTTCATTTAATTCTTAAAACACATCTGTGAGTCAGGCCAGGCAAAAGGATTTGGTGCTGGAATAGATCTTAGATGTTGCCTGGTCTAATCCTCTAATTTTATAGATAATGAGACCAGAGTTTAGGCTTGGGTTCTAGTTTTTTCTCCTTTGTGAAACTTATTTCCTTGTCTTGAAAATGAAAGATTAGAAGAGGGGATGATTGGACTAGAATCAGGGGTGGGGAACCTTCAGCCTTGAGGCCACATGTGGCTTTCTAGGTCCTTGTGTGTGGCCTTTTGACTGAGTCCAAGTTTTACAGAACAAATCTTTTTATTAAAGGGATTTGTTCTGTGAAGTTTGGATTCAGTCAAAGGGCTGCACTTGAGGACCTAGAGGGCCACATGTGGCCTTGAGGCCTCAGGTTCTCCAGCCCTGGACTAGATCATCACTAGAGTCCCTTCCAGTTCTATGAATGGAACTCTACATAAGATTGTAGGTTGATTCCTCAAGTATTCCTAAGGGGAAACAAGAACGATTCACAAACCTTTCTGTAAAGGCAGGCAGGTAGCCAGGCTCAAGAGCACACAATACACACACAATACACACAGACACACACACACACACATATCACATAGTAAAGAGGTCCAGAAGTCTGTCTGTGAATGATGCTGAAACAGGAAAGATTCCCACCAGTACTGTCTCACCGACTCAGGCAAACGTTTTCTTATAGCTGATGAAGATCAGGAAGTCTACCTTACTTCTGATTCTTACTAGATGTGTGACCATGGACAAGTCACTTAACTCTCAGACCCTCAGTTTCATCCTCTGTAAAATGGAGATAATACCTCTTGTGCCTACCTCTGAAAGCTGTTCTGAGGTTCAAATGAGATAATCAGAAGTCCTTCGCAAACTTCAACATGTTATGTAAATGTCAGTTATGATTTTATTTTCCTTTCTATTTCTGACACCATCAATGATGTTCAAGAAATAAGACAGAAGTGGAGAGGGGAAGGAGAACTATCACAAGGGAAAGAGTGAAAATCAACCTCAAGGACTGATGGAGTCACAATATGGAGAACTGTCTACCATTAACCACTTCCCCCACAATTTGATAGGGCTGTCCCTGATAATGTCTGGATGGTGAAAGCAGACCCAGGCTTCTCCAGGACTAGAAGGTGATGAGGGTGAAGAAGCATCAACCTTGACCCTGCTAAACAGCCTCTAATTGAGTGCTTGGCTGTTGGAGGTGCCAGAGATTCTTGGTAGGCTTAGGGATTTCCAAAAGATTATATTCATTTAAAGATAAAACTGGAGTTAGTAGTTAAAGCACTGTTTACACATTGTTACCCTTTCTAATTTAGTTTAAATCTATACACTTAAGTGCTATTTATTAATAATTTATTTGGTTTTAATATTAAGTCATTTGCACTTATTAGCACTTTTAAAATCCCTTGAACACAGAACAAATGAATAAGGGCACCAAGATTAGGCATATAGTAGGGGAAAGAAAGAAGAATGTTACTAAAGCCATCTCCTGTACCTCTTGGGACTTGGGCAAATTTCTTCACCTTTCTGGACTTCAGTTGCCTCATTTATCAAATGAGCTTACTGTACTATGGGAACTCTAAGGTCCCTTCCAGCCCTAGTGCACATGGATTCTTTGATAGTTCATTGCTCTTTTTTAGATTAAGGCATTTGGGTTTCATGCTTAATGGACTATTGTTTGAGCACTGCACAGAGTTAGGTATTCTAGTCCCAGCTTCGTCACTAATTAGCTGTGTGACTTTGGTTGAATTATTCAACTTATTTGCGCTTCATTTTCCTTATTTGGAAAAAGAAGAAGAGGAAGAAGAGGAAGGGAAGGGAAGGGAAGGGAAGGGGGGGAGGTGGAGGAGGAGGAGGGAGAAGGAAAAATGAAGGAGGAGAAGGGGGAGGGGGATGGGAAAGGGGGAGGAGGAGAAAGAAGAAGATAGGGAAGGGTGATGGAGAAAGGAAGGGGGAGAAGGAGGAAAAGAAGAAGAGAAGGAGGAGGAGAAGAATTACAAAATGAAGAAGATGAATATGAAGAAAAAGGAGGAGGAGGAAAAGGAGGAGGGGAAGAGGGGGAGGAAGAGAAGGAAATTGGACTAAAAGATCCCTAAAGTCCCTTGCAGTTTTATCATTCTGTGATTTTAATCTCATTCTAAGTGGAAAGTCTATAAAGCTACCACTTTAAGCATCCCCGCCCCCACCACCAATGATTTCAACAAGAAAATTCCTTCTACCAATGCAGATCAGCATTGGCATCTCTTCTCTAACTTGTCTTTGAGAGTTGCCTAGGACACTAAAAAGTTAAATGACTTGCCCATGGTTCCATAACTAGCATGTTCTAAGAGGTAGGATTTGAACCTAGATCTTCCAGAGCCCTTGATTCACTTACAGCAGGCTGCTTTTCTACCACTATTAGCATCAACCCCCCTAAGCTGACATTTTCCCTTTCAAACTTTCCCTAGACAGCTAATATTTATATAGTGCTTCCTGTGTACCAGGTACTGTGCTAAGTGCTTTATAAATATCACACTTGATCCTTACAACAACCCTGGGAAGTAGGTGCTATTATTTTCTCCATTTTACAGATGAAGAAACTGAGGCAGACAGAGCTTAAGTGACTTGCCCAGGTCACGAAGCCAGTAAGTATTGAGGCTGGATTTGAAGTTCCTGACTCCAGGCCTAGCACTTTAACACTGTGCTACCTAGATCACTGGTTCCCTTTGGCCTAGGAGATGGAGCAGGAGATATCTATTTCCAGTACAGGGAAGTGTGGATGCCAAAACCAGACCTGAGGCAATTTTACTTTGGTCTCCAGGCTGTGCTACTTTTCTGTGCTCAAAAGTTGTTGGTGGAGGAGATTCAAATCCTTCTGACCCTCTCCAAAACTCCTTCTAATCCTCCATCTTCACCTCTCACCCCAAAACCAAAATAAGAACACACCAACGAACTCAACATTAACTCCAGTAATCCAGTGTGCTGCCCTTCTTATATTTGAAGCCAACTACCTGTGGAATAGACAAGCTCCTTAAGGGTAGGGCCTGTTTCATCGTAATTTTTGAATCACCAGACTAACACAATGCCTTGCACGAAGCATGTGCTTTAGCGCCTGCTGAACTGAAGTGCTGGTAACAACTATTTTTTTCCAATGATGGTGTTAGGTTTGTGCCTAGATGTTCATGTTCCATTCCCCAGTACCCTTTGCAACTAACTTTATACCTCTGTTTAACAGCTGGCTAGGGCCTGGATACAGCCTGGAGTTATCTGTTCAAAACTCACATGAGTCACATGAGTCACTCACATGAGAATAGAATCAGTGGTTCCATTCCTAAAGCACAGGTCTGATGATCAGACCTTCTCTCCTCTCAATAAACTCCAATGGCTCCCTATTATCTCCAGGATCAAAGAGAAGGTCCTTTGGCTCTTAAAGCTCTTTATAACCTGCATCCTTCTTACCTTGCTTGTCTTCTTCATGCCCTCTGTGATCTAGCCATTCTAACCCACTTGTCATTTCTCACACATGACACTCTACATCCTATCGACATGCCTTTGCACCAGCTATTTCCCATGTTTGGAATGCACTTCCTCCCTCAACACCTGGCTTTCCTTAAGACTCACCCTGAGCACTACCTCCTCCAGAAGGCCTTTCCTGGTCCCCTTCAGGTGATAATGCCATCCCTTCTAAGATTACTTGCATTTATCTTTTATGTTCTCATGTATATATGTTGTCTCCTCCATTAAAATGTAAGCTTCTTGAGAATAGGGAACGTTTTCGATTTTTCTTTGTATCCTTAGCACATTGCTGCATAGTAAACACTTAATAAATGCTTGTTAGTTGATTGACTGAGGCATGCTAAAAAACCATAGAATGTTAGAACCATACTAGTTATTAGAGGTCATCTAACATAAGCCCTTCATTTCCCAGATGAGGAAACTGAAGCTCAGAGAGGTATGATATTGCAAAAGTCACTTCATGACACATTAGTGATAAAATCGGGACTAGAACCCAGGTCTCCCAGTCTAGAGTGCTTTCTAATACATCAGGATGGTTTTTACCTCATTAGAATCATGCTCTGGCCAGATGTGGGCCTCTTTCTGATGAAAGACACCTGAGAAAAAATGTCACCAATCCACCAACACCTCTCCATCAAAGAGCCATGTCTCAGTTTAAAACCTCTTTCAGAGTTTACAACCAACCTTACTTAGAAGGAATATCTGATGCCCTGGAATCCCAAATCTTTGATCACTGTTCCTCACAGGTAAATTGACACCACTTGGTGGGTGATTTTCCATGGTGGCCCTGCCTCAATCCTCATTTGAAAAAAGAAGAAAAATCTTCTTGACCCAAAGCATTTACCCCAAAACTAGGCCCCCAATCAGCAGACTTGGGGTGGCAAGTCTCTTTAGATACTTATGCTACACCTATGTAAGGATGAGAAGCCCCAACCTCAGATACTTCTGATAATGCCAGCTGTCCTTTTAGACATGAGGCTCTGTTATCCTATTCAATGCTAAGCATTCAGCTATGACCTTTTCCTAACCAGTTTTCCATATCAGGTCTTCTATCCTCTGTGTGTGTGTGTGTGTGTGTGTGTGTGTATGTGTGTAATGGAGAGTGGTCTTCCTAGGTCTCACAATAACTCTATCATCAAAGAATATTTATCCAGAACTCATTTGATGTTAGGCACTTAGTGGGTGGCAAAGTGGATAGAACTTGGAGTCAAGAAGACCTGAGTTCAAATCTGGCCTCAGACACTTACTAGCTGTGTGACCCTGGGTAAGTCGATTAACCCTATTTGCCTCAGTTTTCTCATCTGTAAAATGAGCTGGAGAAGGAAATGGCAAACTGTTCCAGTATCTAGCCAAGAAAACCCCAAATGGGGTCATGAAAAATAAGACACCATGACTGAAAAATGAATGAACAAGGCAAGGCATTTTGTACAATACAATCTAGACACAATGCTATCTGCTTTTGTAAGGTGTCATAATCTGTGGATATCTATCTGATGGAGGCTGTATCTCCCACCAATTTACCCTGGCCAAACAGGTGTAATTTATGTTTAGTGTCTGTTTGTTCTTCCTTCCACTCTTGGACTCTTCCTTTCCCCCTTTATTCCTCTTTTAGTAATCCAAACCCTGGTGATCAGGACACTTATTCAGTTCTCTAGCTACCTTTCCCAACTTCTGCTCACTCCCAAAAGGACTTGCCTGTATCTTATTCTGCAGGGACCTGGGCTAAAGAACCTAAAGAAATTCTAACACTGCCTGCTCCCCCCCACTCCCGGGTCATTTAGTCCAATCAAAGCATGACAACTCTCTATACCTCTCATCTCTACACTTTTCTATCTCCCCTTTATACCATTCTAAATCCCCTGTGGACCTCTAGACAAGAAGTCATCCAAACTAAACTTATATGACAGGAAACTCTCTCTTCCCTCTTGTCCAACCTCTCCCCACCATTCCCACCCCAGTTTGGCTTAATTCATGCTTGGTGGATGAGTTATAGGGCTTAATGTCTTATCACTCCCAATTCACATAGGTGTATTTTAATAGGCCCTTTTGGAGACATAGTGCCTGAAACTCAAAGAAGATCTAAATTGTAAACATTTCAGACACTGGTGCTGGTGGAGAAGATATTCCCGACAGGTGGGACCTCTCTCTGTCACTCAAATCACCAGTTACTCCTTTTATGCATGCATTTGGCTCAGGTTTCATAGCGTTTGGGTCTGTTTAGTTCAAGAACCCCACATGACCCTTTAGCTTTAACTCAGAAAGAGTTCCACACTGACTCACCTTGGGAAGGTCTGTGGCCCCTCGGATCCTCTGTGCCACCTTCTCTCCATCAGGGTGAATCTTGGCCACGTGTTTCCACATCCTTTCCCAAGTGGCCTCATCCACAGGCAGCCCACCCCGGTTAACAAAGAAGGGGGACACCTCCATCTCGGAGGTCTTCATCCCCTTCTTCCTCTTGCTCTTCTTCCCTCTGTGCTGAGGCCCCTTCACTGGTTTCAGATCTCCTGACCCCAGAGGCAGCAATGGCACCACTAGGGCCCACCTTTTTCCCCCCAGGCATCCCAAACTCTTAAAAAAAATGTTTCCAGAAAAGGAAAATTAGGTAGTTCACAGGAAACTATGAACTGAATTGACTCACTCACTGCCAGAGAGACAACACATGACCCACCAGAGTGTAGGGCCCCTTTAAGAAATCAGGGTGTGGTTCATTTATAATAAAACAATAATTTTTTAAAAAGATAGAATCAGTGAAGTATCAGGGTACACTCCAGGGCAGAAAGGTTCTTGGTGGTCTGGGATCAACCTTGCAGTAATACTTGGATTTGTTAAAAAGAAAACAGAGGCGGCTAAAAAAAACATAGCCTAAGAGGCCTGCACATAAGCACAGACAGTCTGTACAGCCCAAAGCTCTCTGGAAGAACAATGACACAAGCCTGAGCTTAAAGAAAAGTCTAACGGACCAGAAGCCTGACAGCTCAGATCAGCTTCAAAAGGACAGGGCAAGTCAGTGAGCACTGACTTAGTGCCCCTCAGTTCCGGCTTCAGGAAGAATAAATTCCTCCACAAGGCACACAAGACGACATTAGCCCGAGGGACCAAGGCTCTCATGGACCAGTCGGCTTCAGGAACAGACTATCTGCTGGCAGCTTTTTTTCCGAGAGAGACGGGACTGGGCGGAGGGGGGAGGGGGGAGGGAGGGCCGAGAGATGGGGGGGAGGGTGGGGGGACTGGCTATTTCCCTCTGGGGATGGATAGCAAAGAGAGGATACACGGCTGTACCGTACAGGGAAGTGGGCACCACAAGGAGCGAGGGACAGGCAAACACGCATCCCACCCGGTCCAACTACCTTTACAAAGTGGTCTTTGTCTCCGGTACGACCGCTCGCTGCCTCTTCACCCCTCCCAAGACAGCAACAAAACCCGCAGCGGTGGGAATTATGATTTTTTTTTTAAGAGGAAGGAGGGAAGTAATGGGGGAGGGCGATAGGGCAGAGAGGAACATAAGGCAATATAAAGAAGACCCTTCGTGTTTCCACCCTTCCTTTGCTAGCGGGAGGTTGGTGACTTCACTGTGCCAGGCTCCCCCACTGATGCCATTCTAGAGCTTCCCCTGTACAAGTCCCTTGCCCCAACTCAACTGGTAGGGCTTAAGCAGGGTGAAAGGGGCCAGACGGAGAGCCCGGCTGAGGTCACCAAGCTCCGAGCTGCGGCCACTGGGGCGCCGCCCGGGATTGGATGCAGCATGGGAGGCAGCGGGAGGCGATGCCCGCGGTTACCCGGAGAGTGGAAAGGAGAGGAAAGAGAGGGAAGGATGCTTCGGGTGCAGGGCAGGGTGGCGGACGCGCAGGAGGGGCTCAGGCTCCTACTTGCTGGGCAAAGGGGTGGAGAGAGAAGGACAGAGGGGAAGAAGGAGGATGGGGGTAGGGTTGCAAAGAGAGACTCAGGCTCCAGCTGCGGCAGCCAGCGGATGTTGCCAGAGGCGAGCCACAAAGCCCCGGGAGGGAGCGACGCTGCTCCCGGGTCCCTGGCAGTCCATGGGGTGCAGCGGAAGGGGATGGGAGCTCATATGCCCATTGCGTCCTCTATGGCCTGAATGCTGCTGCCACTGCCACTGCTGTCGCCGCCTCTGGGAACAAGGGCAAAGCTGCCGCGGCGTACCCCAGCTGCTCCACCCCCCCACCCCGCTCCAGACTCCAGACTCCGCCCGGTGTCTCTGTCTCCAGCCCTGGCACTCCGCGCGCATGCGTTCCCTGTCCCCCCCCTTTAAAGGGCCAGCAGACTCCCCCATTCTGGCCCCCTTCAGCCCCAAAGTTGTTTCGGAACAGCAGATGCTTCCCTTTTTTCTTACCACCCACGCCCTGACGTCGCAGATCTGGGAATTTACCTGGGACTTCCAGACAAAGCAGAGGAGGAAGCTGGCCACGGACAATACCAAGTGGGAAGAACGAGGAGAGCATCTTGGTGTTATAAGGGGGTTAGGTTAGTCATCTTTTTATGAATGAGGAAACTGAGGCCCAGAGAAGCCACGTGACTTACCCGCAGTCAAATAACTGGTTAGTGACAGAACTGGGACTGGAATTTAGATTTTCTTACTCCCCAGAGGCTCTTCCTTCCCTAATAATATGCTTCCCAGACCCGAGCCATATAAGAGAGAAGAAATTTTTTGTTACTCAGTCCCGTCCGACTCCTCGGGACCCCATTTCCTTCTCCAGCTTATTTTCCAAATGAGGAACGGAGGCGAACAAGGTTAAATGAATTACCCAGGGTTACACAGGTAGTAAGTGTTTGAGGCCAGATTTGAACTCAGGAAGGTGAGTCTTTCTGACTCGGGGCCAGACACGCTGCTCTTTTCGCCATCTAGCAGCTCAGAATTTGAGTCCCACTTCTATTATTAACTGTATGAGCTTGAGTAAGTCACTTGGTTTCTCTGGGTCTCAGTTTTCTCATCCATAAAAAGAGGATGACTTCTAAGGATCTTTCCTGCTCTAACATTCTGAATGACGAAGGGGTCAGTGGATGTAAATAGTAACAGCACTTCTCCCTCTTCTGCTTTCTACAACTGACACTCCGAATTGAGGGGTTAAATGGTAACGCATGGTAACTCATGCCCTAGAGGGAGTTAATCAGTCAATAAACATTTATTCGGTGCTTACTAAATGTCAGGCACTGTGCTAAATGCTGGGAATTGCACAAAGAGGCAAGGCAGTCCCTTCAAGGAGCTTACAATCTAATGGTGACGCAGCATGTTATATACAAAGCTAGCTATGTACAGGATAAATAGGAAATAATACAGAGAAGGAACTGAAATTAAGAGGGTTTGGGCAAGTTTCCTGGTGAAGGTGGATTTTAGTTGGGACTTAAAGGAAGCCAGGGAGGTCAGCAGTCAGAGAGGACGAGGGAGAGTGTTTCAGCCTTGGTGGACAGCTGGGAAAATGCCTGGAGTCTAGAGATTGTGTGTCTTGTTGGTGGACTATCCAGGAGGCCAGTATCACCAGGTTGAAAAATACAAGACTAGAAAGGGAGGAGGGGCCTAGGTTATGAAGGATTTTGACTGCCAAAAGAACATTTTGTATTTGATCCTGGAGGCAATAGGGAGCCACTGGAATTTATTGAATAGCCAGGTGATTGACTGCTGAAGGCACCTACCTATGGATTACCCTTCTGATCCAGTCCCCTAGTATCCCTTCTCCCAGGGAAACTCACCTGGAGGGTCCAGAAGGATCAGTCAAGGCCAAAGGAATGAGGCACATGAGGACAGTGCCCTAGCCTGCCTCCTATGAGGCTATGACTTTTCAGAAAGGCAACTTTTAGGAACTCAGCTTTAATATATGTGTGTCTGTTGGCAAAGTGACTTGAACTCTTGAGTTCTTCAAACAGTAGGTATGGGAGGACACTAGGGGGATGTGAGAAGGGAGGTCAGCCAGTGCAGAATGAAGGCAATAACTGTTGTACCTCCTGGTTTTGCAGGGATAATGCTTTTCTGAAACCTAATCTCTAGGATTGGAGGACAGGACACATGACTTGTTTAAATTCTGTAGAAAGGGGTGTGTGTGTGTGTGTGTGTGTGTGTGTGTGTGTGTGTGTGTGTGTACTTTAAAGAACTATATTTCTGATACCATTCTAGTTTCTACCAAGCTTAGAACAGAAAACTGTTTCAGATCTGTAAAATGAGGGGTCTACTCTAGACTGTATTATTTTCTTCTAGCTTGAAAGAGAAATGTGAAACTAAGTATCTTAAGGAATCTGACAGTACATACTAGATCCTTCCTGAGGGAGAACTCTGTGTATGTGTGTATTTTAAAGAACTATATTTTTGATTCCATTCTAGTTTTAAAGAACTATATTTTTTTTTTAAAAAAAACCTGTATTTTTTGACACCATTCTAGTTTCTACCAAGCTTAGAATAGAAAAGAAAACTCTGTTTCTGATCAGTAAGAGGAGGGGTCCAGACCAGGGATGGAGAACCTGGGTCCTTGAGGCCATATGTGGCCCTCTAGGTCCTCAAATTGTCCAAACTTCACAGAACAAATCCCCTTAATAAAAGGATTTGTTCTGTAAAACTTGGACTCAAACGGCCACACCCAAGGATCTAGAGGGCCACATGTGGTCTCAAGGCCGAAGGCTACTAACTGCAGGTATAGACTGTATGATTTTCTTCTAGCTTGAAAGAACAATGTGAAACTAAGATCTTAAGGAGTTTGACAGTATATACTAGATACTTCCGGGGGTGGTGGTGACTCCTCTACCTGAAGTGTGTGTGTGTGTGTGTGTTAACAGAATCATTATGAAGGTTTCAAAGGACTCTAACCATTAAGGAACTGAGGAGTATTGTCTACTTTACTCCCCAGGGTTTGACTATTATAAGAAAAGTCATTTTAGGTCTTGGCAGAATATTGGAGGATGGTACTTGGAATGGCTCAAGTTGTCTCTGAAAGACATAAAGTTTCCATCAGATCCAAGAAGGAGCTGAAGTACAATTTCACAATTGGCTGTAGAAAGACACCCAGTCGTCTGCCTTCTAGTCCAGTGTTCTTTCTACCACACCATGCTAAACTCTTGAGGCATAGAGGAAGGCTCAGAATACATTAGTGAACAAAAACTTGCAGTGACAAGGGGAAAGAAGGAATAATTTTCTTGAAGACCATCCTTCAGAGTGAGATAGTGTAAACAATGCAGAAAGGCATTGTTTAATTTTGTGGGGACAATGGAGTGACTGCCTTCCCCTTGGTAGGTCCCAATATGACATCTCTCTTGGAGTCAATACCATATACTATAGTCAAATCAGTTCAACAACAAATTTTCATTAGATCAGAGGTGTCAAACACACACCCCTTGGGCCTGCAACACTCCCTGGTGTGGCCTAAGCAGATTAAAATGTATTTGGGAAATATTTAACAAAATAATTAAAAATACAATAGCATATATGTCATGTTAATATGTGGTTTTCTAAGTCAATATGCTGCCAGTAGGTATCCTTATGTATGGTTTAATGGTCCCTGTTTCTATTTGAGTTTGATACCACTGCATTAGATATCTGTTGCGTTCCAGGCAGGGACATAATGTGGTAGGCACTGCGGATACAAAGACAAAAATGAAACAATCCCTGCCCTCAGAGAGCTTACATTCTAACGGATGGATACAATATGCACACTGCATGGTGTAGTAGAGAGTATTGGGTTTAAACTTAGGGTTTAAATCCCAGTTCTGCTGCTTATGACTTGGAG
The DNA here is from genome assembly GCF_003287225.1 of Phascolarctos cinereus. Lineage (NCBI taxonomy): Eukaryota > Metazoa > Chordata > Mammalia > Diprotodontia > Phascolarctidae > Phascolarctos > Phascolarctos cinereus. Next base: position 225,010,032 of record NW_027555736.1, read on the forward strand.
GATCTTGGGCAATTTAATTCAATTCCTGATCTCAGTTTCCTTATCTGCAAAATGAGGAGACTGGATTAGATGAATTTGGAAGTCAGTTATGAGTCTATGGTTTTATGAAGCATATATCAAGAAATTCCAGGAGGGGGAGAGAACTAACACTTTGGGAGAGGGGGAAGATGTGGGAGAGGCAGGGAAGTATTCCAGTAGAAGAAAACTAGCATATGAGCTAAAGCTTGGTAGAAGCAGAGGGTTCTAAGAGGTGACAATGGAGCGGAAGGTGGGGAGGAATTGCATTTCAGGCCTGTTTCTCAAGTGCATCACTTACAGGTGGCAGTTAACAGATGATAGGTTATCCTGATTCCTAGGACTGAGTTCCCATCTGAAGTTGTGCCCACGCAGGAGCCAGAATCTTGGCTGTTTCAGAAAGAATCAGGAATCAAATGTGACCCTGGCGATCAGCAAGTGTCCACAGCAAGTCAAAACTGCATGTGATTCTTCTCCAGCCACACTGGACTATTTGCTGACCCTGAACTCAGCAATGCATCTCTGTCTGGTGGTCAAATCCTGGGCTTCCTTCACAGCTCAGCTCAAGTATGACACAAGGCCTATCCTGATTCCCCTGGGGTGCCACTGTCTTTTACTTTTCACATACTTTATGTATATAAAATTACTTTACTAAATTTTTTTAACTAAAATTATATTACTTATTATATACTTTATGTACTTTTACATTTATTTATCTGTGGATATATTGCTTTTCTCCAACAGAATGTAAACTCCTTAAAAGCAGGAAATATTTTGTCTCTAGTACTTAGCACCATTCCTGGCACATTTAATAAATGCTTGAATAAAATCAGTGAAACAGGAAGTGAGATGCTAGTATACCAAGAAAAGTAACTTCATTAACTTCTTAGAAGTTTAGTCCTGGATTCAGGAGGATCTGAGTTCAAATCTGGCCTCAGACACATAACACTACTAGCTATGTGACCCTGGGCAAGTCACTTAACCCCATTGCCCAACTTAAAAAAAAAAAGAAGTTTAGTCCTAGAAGGAACCTTAAATATAATTTAATACATCCTCTTTGTTTTATATAGAGTAATAATTCACATTTATATAACACTGAAGTTTATAAAGTATTTTATTTAAAACAGTCCTGTGAGGTCAGTGGTACAAATATTATTTCCGTTTTACAGTTGGGAAAACTGAGGTTCATAGAGATAAACTAATTCATCTATCCATAGTCACATTGCTAGTTAAGTGTTAGAGTGAGAAATCAAACCCACTTCCAACCAAGTATAACTCTGCTATATACTACATCCCTACTATAGTGTCTCATGATGGAAAAAAATGAGGCCTGGAGAAGCGAAATGATTTCTTTAAAGTCACATAGCAAGGTAATGCCAGAGCTGGGACTACCAGGTCTCCATTGAATTATGATTAGTTAACTAGCTACAGGTCTTGGATTTAGGAGGTAAAACAGGTCTATTTTCTTGAATCATTCAATTTGACTCAATTTATTAAGTACTTAGCCTGTGCAAGGTATTGGCGGTACAAAGACAAAATATAAAATAGGTCTACTTATGTTCTCCTGGGTCACCAGGTAGGTTTAGGACTTGGAGTCAACATATCATCATGGCTCTGTAAGGTCACAGCTTTAATGATTAGGGTTTCTAACTCAAGGATGTATCCATGTAGACTCATTGGTTCAGTTACCAGCTCTTTCAGGCCTCTCCTTCCTAATTCCCTCTTGTCCAATCCTCACTTAAGCTCTTTTATTGCCTGTTTTTCATCCTCTCCACCCCTGGCTCCACCAAGTTTCTTTGAGGCTTTGTTCCAAGACAGTTCCTCCATTCAATTCTGTCCATTCTGGATGCTTAGCACATTGCAGAATGACTTTTCAGAGGAGCCTCTGAGCAACAGCTGGTCACAGCTGGCTGTGAGGGAGACTGAGATGCCCCTTCCCTTCACTCTGATGGAGCCCTGGGAAACAAGACAGAGTTTTAGATTTTTTTTCCCTCCAGTGGCCTGGGGATAATAATGAGTCTCACATAGCATTCAACAGACAGTGAGAGCCCCATGCCCATGTGAACAGGGCAAGGTGCCCATTCGGGCTGCAAAATAAACAGGCGACATATGTGCTCCAGACCCGTCCACAATGACTCCATTATCTTGGCTTTGACAGAAGTGAAATAGCACTCTATTACTGAAGGCATCAAACAACCAAGTAAACAAAATGTTTTCCTTCACTCCCCTTGTACCCTTCTTTCTCAGTGTTCTAGGACCTTTAGAGATTTTAATCCTGAAGATTTACTGTGATTTCACTTCCAAAGGAAGCCAGACCAACAAACACCAATAGAACAAGTTATGGCTGAACTCCTTTGAGGGAATCCTGATGTTTGTGTTCTGTTCAGATAGCAATGAGCCCTTTTCCGTCCCTTTGGGCGTGGGACAAAGAGAAACACGGATGGGGAGGAAAGGAGGGCATCGAGAATATGGGTCAGCTATGGGTCAGCTATGGGTCAGCGCTTGGTTCCCTAGTAATGAGTGGAGGAAGAAGGGGTTGGTTGAGTGGCCCCTTGTCCTCATTAACCACAACAGGACTATGTTTTAGTCCAATACAGAGATAATTGCAAAAGCTGTAACTTATTTGGCAATTAAATGAGTGTTTCATAAATATTTCTTGAATGAGTGAATGAATGAATTATGACAGCCTGAAATGACATGAGAAGCTCCTGTTCTTCTAATGGCAATACAGACTACTTTGGAGACTGAAAAGTTTTTGAAGTCTTTGGAGTTTGATGGTTACTGATATAGGGCAATTAATAGAAAGAACAATGAACAAGAAGTCAGGAGATACCTAGCTAGGTTCAGAACCTGCCTTTGTGTGACCATAGGTAAGTGACTTAACCTTTCTTAGTCTCAGTGTTTTCATCTGTAAAGTGGGGATATGGATATTTATCTCATAAGGCTATTGTGAGAATCTTTTCTCAAGAAATTTAATATTCCTCTCTACCCCCAAATCCACTTTTTTTTGGGGGGGGCCAGGCAATGGGGTTAAGTGACTTGCCCAGGGTCACACAGCTAGTAAGTGTTAATGTATCTGAGGCTGGATTTGAACTCAGGTCCTCCTGAATCCAGGGTCGGTGCTCTTTGCACTGAAAACCCACTTTTATACTTGGAGAATTTGAGCTACATGTTGACACCTCCTCAATCATGTTGGCCTCCAATTCATCAATCTCCCTAACTCCTATGACCTAGTTCTTCAATATATCTCAGCCTCACACAGGGTTAATTATACCCTTGATCTCATTAACACCTCTACACCTCCTTGATCAAGAACTCAGATATTCTTCTTTATGACCATCACCTCCTATCTCACCTTCTGCCTCAATCTTCTGAAAACTAATTGTTGTCTTTATGGTATCCTTTAGTTATTCTTCTTAGTGCTCTCCATGTCACCACCTTTACACTGGTTCCTCTTTCCTCCTTTCCCAATGTTGACACTGTCATTGATTGTTCAGTTATATACTTTCCTGATCTCTCAAAACTTCTCTCCTCTTGTCCCATCACTGCTCGTGCCTTATTGCACTTTGACCCTGGCTTCCTCCTGTCACTTCCCTTCTCCATTGCTACTCACATGCTGCTAAGCAGTTCTGGCAATGAATACAACAGATCTGACCATGTTACTATGCCTGGCAAATGATAAGCACCTAATTTTTATTGACTGACTGACATGTCCAAAACAAATTTCAGTGTCTTTCTTCCTACTTCTACCCTTCCTCCTAACTTTACTATATCTCTTGAGGACACCATGATTCTTATAGTCACCAAGGTTCTTAATCTATAGCTCAAATATGATCATGTCACTCCCTTAAGAAGCTTCATTGGCTCCCCATTGCCTCAAGGATAAACTATAAACTCTTTACTTTGTCATTTGAAGCCTTTCATTCACTTTCCAGTCATGTTTAACTCTTCTTGGCAAAGATACTGGAGTGGTTTGCCATTTCCTTCTCTATCTCATTTTATAGATGAGGAACTGAGGCAAATAGGGTTGAGTGACTAGCCCAGAGTCACACAACTAGTAAGTGTCTGAGGTCAGATTTGAACTCAGGAAGATGAGTTTTCCTAACTCTGGGTCAGGCATCCTATCGACTGCCGCAGTCAGTCTTCCTAGGTTTATTGTATGTCACTCTCTTACACACACTCTATGTTCCCATTACATTGTATTCCTTCTGCTGATTTCATGCCTTTGCTCATGACTGGAATGCACTTCCTCCTCTTCTCTGCCACATGGAACCCTGGCAGTAGTCTGTATTAGTCACACATCCGGCAGATCATCATCTGGTGGGGATGTATCTAACAGAAACCTTCAGGAAGCAGGCCTGGTAACACCTTAAGGAAAGCCCTAGAAGACATCAGCATCCCTGAATTGTCTAAGGTAAGAATTGCCTCTATACTTGTCCACGGTGGTCATATGTGTCTACATCTCCATATATACACCCTGGCCACACATATTCCCTATGTTGGGGCCTTTCCACTCTCATTGCCTACATGTCTGCATTCTTCCCATGGCTGATATGTATATATGTGGGGGAATGTGTTCCAAGATTTTCCTGTAAACAACACATTGTAGGTTTTTAATCTATTCTGCTATCCGCTTACATTTTATGGGACAGTTCATTCCATTCACATTCACAGTTATGATTACTATCTGTGACTTTCTCTCCATCCTATTTCATCGCTGTTTATGTTTTTCTTTCTCCTTTCTCCCTTTCCCTCCTCACTAGTGTTTTGCTTTTGACCACCACCTCCTTCAGTCCTGCTTCCCTTCTATTAGCCCCCTCCCCCTTTTCTTCCCCTTTACCCTTACTACTTCTTCCCTCCCTTCTATCACTCCTCCCTTTTCTTTCTCCTTTTTCCTCCTACTGCCTATAGGACAAGTTAGATTTCTGTACCTAATTGATTACGTTATTCCCTCCTTGAGCCAAATCTGATGAAATTACTAAGGTTCAAACAATGCTCCCTTCTTTCCCTCTACTGTAATAAGTTTTTGTGCCTCTTCCTGTAATAATTTACCCTTGTCTGCCTCCTCCTTTCCTTTTCTCCCAGTACATTCCCTTAGTTAGATCAGGTTAATCCACTTAGATCCATTTAACCCACTTGATTAGATTTTTTAAAATCATTACATCAAAGTTAACTTACACCCATCCCCTCTGTGCATACCCCTTTAAAATGGTGCAATAATAATACAGTTCTCAAGAGCTACAAGTGTCTCTTCCCTTGTAGGGATGTAACAGTTTGCCCTTATTAATAACACGTTGTTGTTGTTTTCTGTCTGTTTACCTTTTTATGTCTCTCCTGAGTCTTGTATTTGAAGATCAAATTTTCTGTTGAGCTCTGGTCTTTTTTATCAAGAAGGTTTGGAAGTCCCCTATTTCGTGGAATGTCTATTTCCTCACCTGAAAGATTATGCTCATTTTCGCTGTGTAGTTGATCCTTGGTTGTAATCCAAGATCCTTTGCCTTATGGAATATCATATTCCAGGGCCCTACGATCTTTGAATGTAGAAGCTGCAAGGTCCTGTGTAATCCTAACTGTGGTTACATGATATTTAAATTGTTTCTTTCTGGCTGCTTGCACTATCTTCTCTTTGACCTGGTAATTTTGGAATTTGGCTACTATATTCCTTGGCATTTTCAATTTGGGATCTCTTTTAGGAGGTGATTGGTCGATTCCTTCTATAGCTGTCATACCCTCTGGTTCTAGGACCTCAGGGCAGTTTTCCTTGATGATTTCCTCAAGATGCTGTCCAGCTCTTTTTTCATCATGATTTTCAGGTAGACCAGTAATTTAAAATTGTCTCTCCTGGATCTGTTTTCCAGGTTGGGTTGTTTTACCAATAAGATATTTTATGCCTTCATCTATTTTTTTCATTTTTTTTTGTTTCTGTTTGACTGATCCTCACTCTCTCATAGAGTCATTAGCTTCCATTTGCCCAATTCTAATTTTTAACAAATTGTTTTCTTCTGTTAGATTTTGTACTTGCTTTTCCTTTTGGCCCATTTTATTTTTTAAGGAATTCTTCTCAGTGAGTTTTTGTGTCTGCTTTTCTGTTTGGCCAATTCTGCTTTTTAAGGAGTTGTTTTCTTCAGTTACTTTTTGTCCTTCCTCTTCCAAGCTGTTGATTCTCTCTTGCATACCTCTCATTTCTTTTTCTAATTTTTCTTCTACCTTTGTCATTTGACTTTTAAAATCCTTCTTGAGCTCTTCCAAGAAGGCTTTTTGGGCTTCAGACCAGTTCATATTCCTTTTGATGTTCCAGATGTGGGTTTGTTGACAATGTTGTCCTCTTCAGAATTTCTGCCTCGATCTTCACTGTTCCCATAATAAGAATCTGTACTACATTTTCTTTTGCTCATGGTGTTTGCTTATTTCCTGGCCTTTAAAAAGACTGAGCTCTCCTACTGGGGAGCAGGGGGCACTGACCCAAGCTTCTTGTGTTGGGAGCCTGGGGCCTGGTCACTGGCTTTGTGTGCTGGGGCCTCCGATGCTCACAATTGGAGGCTGTAGGGTTCTGGCAGCTTACCTGGTGTTGGGCTGGAATCAACAACACTGGAACTCTAGAGGTAGGGTTGGGTAGTCTGGCCCCTGGAGGTTGCCTACTTAACGGGGCCTTTCCTTTCACTTTCTTCAGCTCCTTCCAGATGGATGTTTTGCTGCTGTGGGATGTTTCTCTGCCTGGGGCTTTCCCCCTTTGGAGCTGTGCTTCCCAGAGTTTTGCTGAGGCACTGGGAGACATAGAATGCCATGGCATGTGGTGGTTTTCCTAGCCGATTTCCACTAGTTCCCCACCCTCACTGAGGCACTTGGGGGTCCAGGTGTTGGTGCTTGTCTGCTCCACTACCTAGGGTTTAGGATCTCCCCCTGGTATGCTGAGGTGGGGCTTCCCACTATCTTGCTGGGATGCCTCCTGTTTCTGTACTGCTCCCCTTCCCCCAGGGCAAAAGGGGCCTTTTCTGTTAATCCCTCAAGCTTCCTGGGTTACTAGACTGGAGCACCTGGTCTTTCTACTGGTTCAGCTGTTCCAGAGTTTTTCCTGAGGCCATATTTTCTGCACTTTCAGAGGTTAATAAGGGATGGTGAAAGCGACTTACTTCTTACTCTGCCATCTTGGCTCCTGGAAGCGGAACTTGTGTCCCAAGATTTTGAGGCTAATTTTTTATTTCTACTTTTCACATTAGATAATTTTATTTAATGCCTTTTCTTTGTACTAATTACTGTTAAGTAATTAGTTACTGTTAAAGGTAACTTACTTACTGTTAAAGGTAAACACATTAGTAGGGGCTCATGAATGATAGTTTTAGTGGTTGTACACCCAGAGTACCTTGAACCTGGAGTAGCCTTTTCTGGGGGACCTATTCTGCCAATTGAAATTGTACACCCAGCTGTTACACGTGTATTGCCTCCCCAGTATCATGCATCTTCCTTGAGGGAAGGGTTTGTTTTTCATTTTGACTTTGTATCTCTAGCACCTAGCACAGTTCCATGTACATAATAAGAGCTTAATATATCCTTTTTCAAATTGTCTCATATTGGATAATGTAGAAAAAGCACTTTGTATACCTTAAATCACTATGTAAAAGCTGGTTATCATCATTATTATTATTACTGAGACTAGAAAGAGGGCGACAGGCAGAAATTTAAATGAGTTGGCTACAAGTGACTCTTTCTCCTTTGTACTTTAGGAATAATCTTAGGGCTGGTGATACTTTGGTACCATGTATTCTCTGGCTTGTTCTGCTCAAGAAGTTTAAAGTGTGAAAGTCGGCAAGAGCACCAGCTGTCTTTTGGAGATGATGCTGGAAGTGTGGGGAAGATTCTCATACAGACTCAGCCTTGATGGAGAATTTGGATTCTCTATCAATCCTGGACTGCAAGGTTGTTGGGAGACTAGATCAGGTGTGGAAGGGGCAAGTGGATTGACATTTCGGAAGGCTATTCTCAGGAAGAACCTGAAAAAAACAATCACAGATATGGTTTGTTTTACAATAAGGAATAGTCTGAGAAGATGAAGAAGGAATATGAACTAATGACAGATCACAGCCCCTGGATTTAGGTAGTTGAAGGCTGCAAGGGTGGTTCAGGTGCTCAGATGCTTAATTACTTGATAAAATACAAAGGAGATAAAATATACAGTTGACCTATGTCTGAGCTGTAGCAGTTAGTCCTTGACAAAGAACTTTTCGATGCTTCTTTGAGTGCCATCTAGTGGCCACTGCTTTTTTTTTTTTAATGCATTCTAAGACACTAATTCTCTTAAACTAATAGGATCACTGACTCAGATCTGGAAGGGACCTCAGAAGCCATTTAGAACAAGCCCCTAATTTTACAAATAAGAAGAATGAGGCCTAAGGCCCCAAAACTGAAACAGTAGGCCCAAGGTCAGGAAAGTAGTGAGTAGCCGACCTAGGATTTTGAAGCCAGGTCCTCTGAATTCAAATCCACCTAATTCTTTTCTAGTTCCAAACTGCTTCTCTGAAACTACTTGGGTTTCTTTTGCCTTGCAAGTTAGCAGTCTCATTCAATAATATCTGGGGGAAATGTCATCAGATAAAAATTATTTGTGTGTTTGTTTGTGAGGAGACTTAAGTAACAAAAACAACTCACATTTGTGTGTGTTATAGTTATGAGCTATCCACCTCCTCACAGTGAGATTCATGTAGCTATCTCTAGGCCTCATTTTCATGTAACAGTAGCTAGTGCTTACATAGTACTTTATTGTTTCATGTTATTGTATTTATTTTTTCTTCTCCCTACCCCCATTTAAAAGATAAAAAACAAACAAACTTGTAACAAATATACATAGTTAAGCAAAGCAAATTCCCACATTGTGTGTGTCCAAAAATGTATGTTTTATTCTGAATTTCAAGTCCATCACCTCTATGTCAGGAGGTGGGTAGCATGTTTCTTCATCTGTCCTCTGGAATTATGGCTGATCATTGCATTAATCAGAAATCCTGTCTTTCCATTGTTGTTATTGTATAAATTATTCTGGTTCTGCTCACTCCACTCTGTTTTTGTTTTTATTTTATTTTATTTTTTTGCAAGGCAGTGGGGTTAATTGACTTGACCAGGGTCACACAGCTGGTTAGTCTTATGTGTCTGAGGCCAGATTTGAACTCGGGTCCTTCTGAATCCAGGGCCGGTGCTCTATCCACTGAATCACTTAGCTGCCCTAGCTCACTCCACTCTGCATCAGTTCATACAAATCTTCCCAGGTATCTCTGAATCTGTTCCTTTGCTCGTTTCTTATGGTGTGCTAATATTCTACTACAGTCATACATTGTGATTTGTTCAGCCATTCCCTCAACTGATGGTCCTCCCTCTCCCTTAGTTTCCAATTCTTTGCCACTGCAAAAAAGAGTTGCTATGCATATTTATGTAAAACTTTACAAAACATTTATGGACACTGTCTCATCTGATTCTTTCATGTGTGAGTTTCTTTCTACATGTGGGTACACAGTGCAAACATTATTAGCCCCATTTTATAGATAATGATTGAAGGATTCAGAGCTAGAAGAGATCTTAGAGATCATTTAATCTAGTGGTGTCAAACTCAGAAAGAAAAAGGGCCCACTAACCCACACATAAGGATTCCTGAGGACCACATCTTGTCTCAGAAAATCACTTATTAATTTCCCATATATTCCATTGTATTTTTATTTATTTTGTTAAATATTTCCCAATTACATTTGGATCTGGTTTGGCTCTGCTAGGGAGTGTTGCAGGTAATATCTGATACCTCAGGACTAGATTCCAGTTCAACCCCTTTTATACATGAGATAACTGAGGCACAGAGATATGAATTAGCTTGGTTAATTGTTAATTATCTATTACATAGGTAATAAGATCATAGGATTTAGGAATGGATATTAGAGGTCCTCTGGTCTAACCACCTTATATTTTATAAGCCTAGAATGGTTAAGTAATTTGTCCAAGGTTACATAAAACCTGGGATTTGGACTCTAAATCCAGTACTTTCTCTCCTACTTAGAGTAAGTAACTTATCCAAGCTCATACAGCTAATTAGTGGCAGAACCAGGCCACCAACCCTTGCTGTTTGACTTTGTCTAGTGCTTTTTTCCAATACAGTAGAGCAGAGAGTTCTTAATAATTTTTTTGTGTCCTGGACCTTATTTTAATTTTTAATTTTTTGGCAGTCTGGTGAACCCTGTGGGCCCTTTATCAGAATAATTTTGTTGCCTATATTTGTGACTGGTGAAAATGCCAAATTGCTGTTAGAGGTTAATAAAAATACAGGTAAAGTTCCCTTTCCCCCATCCAAGTTCTGAGATCCCCCTGAAATCTATCCTTAGGTTAATACATCCTGCACTAGGATACTTTTGGATGTTTGGGGAGAAGGGAATGGAATTTCACTAACTTTTAAATTATTCAGATCAGCACTGACTTTATTTCCCTGGTATACGCTTGGCTAGGGTGAACAAGATCTGATTGATAAATTGCTATTGTGACTTCTCCCATATCTCTTCCTGGGTGAGATTTGGAACTTTCACTTTTTGTCCAATTAGTATTGTTTCTAGACTTTTGTTGACCTTTCAGGCTGTCCTCCTGAAGTTTAAGATAACCTTCATTTTTTCCAGTTTTAAGAGCCATAAATGTACACATTTATATTTCTTTGGAAATAAATGGGTCACTGTTGCCTGGAACTTTGAGAAGATGAATCTTTCCTGTCAGAGAGTCTATGTAACCTTGTCTTAGGCTTTGGCTGTACACACTCAGTGTGTCCTGTGCCCTGGCAGTCTGGCAGATGCTGAGATACCATTGGTTTTGTTTCTTAGGCTTCCAATTTGTAAATCAGCCAAACTCAACTACTGCTGGGTCACCTTCTAAAGTTATGAAAAGTTCCTGAAAGTATATCTTGCAGTTTCCTCCAAGGTGGTTACAGTTAAAGCATCCCAAGGGAAACATCCTATGGCCAGAAATATGGGAGTCAGTGCTTTGCCTACAGCAGTAGTTCAGGCAAACTTAATCGACAAATATTTATTAGGTTTCTGCTGACAGACAAGGTGTTATGCTAAGTGTTAGGGACACAAAGACAAAAAAAAGAATATTCCCTGATTTCAAGAAATTTTCCTTCTATTAGATTGGTATGAATTATTGTTAAAGAACTACCAATTTGGTTTAATTCAGTTCAGAAAGGACCTTAGATGCCATATAGTTCAGTTCTCACCTCCCAGTTTTATTTTATAGATGAAACGAAAACAGTGGCATCTCTGCTTCTACTAAGATGTAGGGAGCATCAGGTATAGGCAGTGTGTGCACATTTCCTATATATATATATATACACACATACACACATACATGACAAGATTCCATAGACTATAGATATGAGTATATGCAATACATACATATGAGAAAATTTGCATATATTATACACAATATTTTTGTTGTTGAGTTGTTTCAGTTGTATCTGACTCTCTGTGACCCCATTTGGAGTTTTCTTGGCAAAGATATTGAACTGGTTTGCCATTGCCTTCTCTAGCTCATTTTATAGATGAGGAAACGGAGGCAAACAGGGTGAAGTGACTTACCGAGGGTCACACAGCTAGAAAGTGTCTGAGGCAAGATCTGAACTCAGGTCCTCCTGACTTCAGGGTCAGCGCTTTATCCACTGTGCCACCTAGTTTGCTATATACAGTATGTGTGTATATGTATATATGTGTATATAATGGATATATATGTGTGTGTGTGTGTGTGTGTATATACCCAGCATATTATATTATGTGTGTGTGTATGTGTGTGTATATTCTAGGCTTTTGTCCAGAAAATCTCTCTTTCAATATATATGTATGTGTATATACACACACACACACACACACACACACACACACACACACATATACATATATACCTAGACATACATGTGTGTGTATATATATATACACACACATATACATATACATATACATATACATATACATATACATATACATATACATATACATATACATATACACCTATACATACATGTGTGTGTGTATATATATTTGTATATGGCAACTGTGCTAGGTGCTGGAAATACAAAGACTAAATCTAAACAATCTGTACCCTTAAGGAGCTTATATTCTACTGAAGGAATAATAATACACATATAAATAAATACAAAGTAATGTCAGGGCCTGAGATAATAACTACTGGGAGTGGCAGGAAAGGTCTCTTGTAGGTGGAGGCAATTTAAGAGAGAACCTTGAAGGGAGTTTTAGTTATAAGTGTATATTGGGCTATAGGGAGGTTAGGGGAGACTGTGATAATGTTCCCTGCCCCCCCACCATCAAACTGATGAAATTATAGGGGTGGATCTTTGCCAAAAGGGTACTTCCCACATAGGAAAGCATAAGCACCCTATCAGCCTTTTGCTGAGCCAACACCCGGAACTCTTCTGATTGATTCCCAGTGACTGATTTCCTCCAAAATGATTGGTTGTGGGGGTGGGGATGGATTTAGATTGTAAAAGCCATTCTTCCCCCATGGGTTATAAAAGTGAGAGTGGTTAATTCTTTTTCTTTTTGTACATTTTCTCTACCTTAGAATATCTAGACTAGAGTATAGCAGCAGGAGGAGGGGAGGTAATTTTTCCTTTCTCCACTTTTGGAGCAGAAAATGACAGGAGAACCAAAGGTAAGCTGCCTCTGTTTGCCTGGATGACATGAGAAGGAAATTCGTAAGACCCTGAGTTTTTGGTTTTCTTTTGCCTTTCTGCTTCCTTTTCTAAGCACAAGTCAGAGACTAGTTCAGTATAGTGGCTAGAAGTTGGCAGCCTGAGCCAGATTTTGTTGTGGTTTGCCCAGGTTCAACTCTTGGGAGTCTGACCTCTCCTCAGATGATTTGGATCCCCACTCTTACATTCATTGGCTCATTACCCCCAACCCTGCTATGCTCAGAACAATTTTGTTTTTATCTCTCATCTAGGATTTCCCCAAAAGAAGGAAAGTAAAAGAGGCATTCAATGTACAAATACGAATTGGATATAGAACAGATACTTTATTCTTACTTGAAGAAAGCCTTAACAAGAACAAGAGGATGTAGCAGGCATTACAGAATGACCAGAACAGAATTCAGTATTTTACTCTTTATAACTAGCAGTTAGCTGGGAGGCCAATATTCAAGCCTCTTTGGGACACAGAATAGTTCTGGAAAGGCTGCTAATTAGCCACTTCACATTTCCCCTCTGTGCTGATGTCATTCAATCAAAAGACAACCTTGATCTTTCTGGGGGCCCTTCTTTTATGCTGACCCTCGGTGCCAACCCACTCCTGTAGTTTCTTAGACACACTGTCTTGACAATGGCCAAACTGAGGGGTAATGGATTTGGACCTTTCCAAGAATATTCTTACTATGAATTGCTGGGATGGTGTAGGTCTAAAGTAAATGAGAAGTATTTGTTCATTTGTATTCCAAGTGTTTTTACCTTAAGGTGGTAGGGCTATTTGAATGCATTATGTTTCTGTTTGTTCATGGGCTCTGGGGATCTTTGCTTGTATTTATGGTGGGTGAAATAAAGGTTTTCTATATTTGACACCCATTAAGTACCAATGAAGGAGTGGAGATCCTGTTATCCACAACTGGAGAAACTAGACCAAGCCATACCTTATCTTTATTTAGAAGGTTTTCCTTAAATCAAGAGTGGAGAGGAAATCTTCTGGAATGGCAGCATGAATCAAAGACAAAAAACTGACCCCAGGATTGGAGGAAGAGAAGGGAAGGTTTTATTTGTTTATTAAGTGTCTACTATGTGGCAAGCACTGTGCTATGCACTTTACAAATATTATTTCATTTGAACTCAGCTCATGTGAGCCCAGAGTCCTTGAGGGGGCCCTGGATTATGAGTCACATTTATCCATGATCTGTGGATGGTTAATTCAAGTTGTTTAGAGCAAGAGTTGCTTAAGAGGCTGTGGTCATGTGTCAAATTCCTGCTTTCTCCAAATTTTACATGCAAGGAGTAAGCCTTGCTGTTGACTAAATACAACTGCTCCATATGAGTAGGAGCAGGGCTGCTGGGATGTGGTGGTGTTGGTTTTAAATGATGCCAATGATTTCAACTAAATTGGATCCCAGTGGGAGATGTCATACCGAAGCGATCCCTCTGTAAGAAAGCTGTGTGTGTGTGTGTGTGTGTGTGTGTGTGTGTGTGTGTGTATGTGTATGTGTAGAGGCTGAAGAACTGAAGCCAAGGAACCAGACATGGAGAGATCATGGTAGTCACCCTGTATTCTGCTCTACTCAGACAACATCTGGAGCATTGTGTTCAGTACTAGGCACCACAATTTAAGGAGGATGTTGATAAGCTGAAGACCATCCTGAAGAGACCAGCCAGGATGGTAAAGGGCTTTGAGTCCATGTCATACAAGGATGACATGGGAAGAATGATAGCTATACTCAAATATCTGACATGTTGTCATGTGGAAAAGAGGTTAGATATGCTCTATTTGATCCCAGGGAGAAGAACCTGGAGCAATTAGTGGAAATTATAAAGAGGCGGGTTTTGATTGGAATGAAGGAAGAACTTCCCAATAATTAGAGCTGTGTAAAAGTTGCCTGCCCCAGAAGGTAGTGGGCATCCCCCAACCAGAAGTCTTCAGGCAGAAGCTGGATGTCTACTTTTGGGGTCTGTTGCAGTGGGAGGTTCCTTTGGTGTATTGTTTGGATGAGATTGCTTCTGAGGTCTCTTCCAACACACATTCTGTGATTCTGTGAGAAATCAAATTATGCAGGAAACCAGGCCCATGTTCAGAATAGTCACAGCTAGAATCTTCCTCTCTAAGGTTACCCACAGTCTACTGTTGGTATCTTGTATGGACCGATTCATTTATATGCTGTCTCCCAGTATGGAAGCAATAGCAGGGATTGTTTTTGCCTTTCTTTGTATCCTCAGACCTTAGCAAGGTGCCTAGTGTACAGGCAGTTCTGGATGTTCCCTGGTAACAGGGGTTCTGAAATAACTATACCACATGTTAGAATTTCCCTTCTTCACAAAGGAGCAGAACAACGGAGTTACACAACAACCAGCCAATTAGAAGGATTTCTGAGGCTCAGAGCTGCTTGACATACAAGTGATCTTTTGTGAGTGAACTCTAGCCAAATTGGAGATGCCTATAGCTGCCAGAAACCACAGAACCAGCCTTGATCAGCTCAAGGGAAACCTTGAGCAGAAGCTGCAGACTTGAGACCTTGCTTGGGAGTTTTTAAACATCCTGCTGCCTGGCTTATTGTACCTACAGATGCCTTTTCCCTTAACACCCTTCCCTCACTCCATCCCCTCCTGAAAGCCTCTATAAACTATAATATCTTACCCTTCTCCCACTCCCCTTTGAACGGCTGAGAACTCTCCATCTCTGCTCCCTTATGGGATCTTCTCTCCCCTGAAAGCCTTTTCTCAAACAATAAATGTTTTGTAATCTGTGATTAGACTCTGTTTCATTTCAAGTCCTTTTATTGGCCTGTTTTTTTTTAATAGCCCTGAGGTTTTGTTCTAGGCTCTTTTCTCTCTCTATGCCCTTTTATTGGTAACTTCATCCGCTTGCATGGGTTGGACTATCATTTCTATACTGACGATTTGCCAATCTATATATCCAGCCCAATCTCTCCCCTGAGCTTCAGTTCTACATCATGAATTGCTTATTGAACATTTCAAATTGAATATCCCAGAGACATCTCGAACTCAGCACATGAGTGCCTTCTCCATGAAGATAGCCGAAGCAGGTGCTGTGGAGCGTGTAGAGCCTGGTCAGGTGTTGAAGACGCCAAGGTGGTCCGCTGCATCCTGGAGCATTGCCAGTTGTCCTGACTTTGTTCAATGACTCAGGAAGAGAGAATGAAACTGATGACTTTTTGCAGCTGCCTCACTTAAATTTAATTCACTAGCAAGTTAAGATGTCATCTGTGATGGCTTTGGTCCTCTTCTAAATGAAGGATGAATAAATTTTCCTCAAGGCTCTCACTACACCAGTTCATTCTCCTCATTGTTGCCAAAGTGATTTCTCTTAAACTCAGATCTGACTATCGACTCCCCTATTCAATCAACTTCAATGACTCTGAATTGTCTGGAAGGATAA
Source organism: Phascolarctos cinereus (assembly GCF_003287225.1). Lineage (NCBI taxonomy): Eukaryota > Metazoa > Chordata > Mammalia > Diprotodontia > Phascolarctidae > Phascolarctos > Phascolarctos cinereus. The sequence goes on from NW_027555736.1 coordinate 225,026,159, forward strand.
GACGTGAACTCCTCTGTTTTAACTTTTAAAATCCTTCAAAACCTGCTTATCTTTCCAGCCTAATTCGACATTGCTCCCCCTTCTACATTTTGTGATCCAGCCAACCTGGCCTTTTTTTTGTTCCTCACATGTGACACCCCATATCCCACCTTTGCCTTGTAGTGGTCATCCCTTGTGCCTGGAATGCACTCCCTCCTTACCTCTGCTTCATATGGAGCCCTTCTTTTCCCTTAGGATGCAAAAAAGATGTTCTACGTGACACCTCTCCTCATTCACCTAAGTGCTAATGCCCTTTCTTGGAAATGATCTTATATTTAGGTGACTCATTGAACAGAACACTAGGCCTGGAATCAGGAAGACCTGAGTTCAAAACTGCCTATGTGACATTGGGCAAGTCACTTAATCCTTGTTTGACTCAATTTCCTCATTTAAAAATGGGAATAATAATAGCACTTACCTCCAGGGTTGTTGTGAGGATCAAATGAAATGAAAATTATAGAGCATTTAGCACAATGCTAGTCACATAGTAAACAATATTATTTATATTTATTAATTTTTATATTTATTATATTTATTTTGGGCATACTTACATATGTATTTATTATCTTCCCCATTAAAATGTATTAGTTGTAAGTCGGGATTATTGTATTCTTTGTACTGGTATTCCTAGTAGCTCATTCAGTGCCTGCAAATAGTAAGTGTTTAATAAATGCTTTGGTCAATTAAAGCACTCATTTATGTCACACAGGCTATGTATAGGCATTGCCCTCTGTCCTCATGTTCCTCAATGAATACCCTGTAGCAGTAGTAGCAGCAGCTAGGTGTTGCTGTGGATATAGAGCACCAGGCCTAGGGTCAGCAAGATCCGAGTTCAAAACTGGCTTCAGATACTTACTATTTGTGTGACTTGGGGTAAGTCACTTAACTCTGTTTGCCTCATTTTCCTCATCTGTAAAATGATCTGGAGAAGGAAATGGCAAACCATTCTGGTATTTTTGTCAAGAAAACCCCAAATGGGTTCACAAAGAGTTGGATATAACTGAAATGAGTAAACAGCAGCAAGTAATAATAATAATAATTAGTAACTAGTCACATTTCTATAGTGCTTCATGTAACAAAGCATTTTTCTTACAACAACTATTTTATAGAAAAGGTTGATGTAACCTGTATTAATCTCTATTTTATAGATGAGAAATTTTGGCTTAGAAAAGTAAGGCAGTTTGCTGACATGGGTCCACATAGCTAATAAGTCTGGAAGCTGAGATGCAAATTAAGATCTCCTGACTTCAGTGTTATTTGTGCTACACCACTGTCCAGCTGTGTCAGGGCTAAAACCTAAATAGACACCACTCAACCTGGGATAGTTACTGGAGTTATGGGTACAATGACAAAGAGGAAATACTCAGCTTCTACCCACAATACTCAGAAAAGTCCATGACAGCAAATGTCAGTGTTAAAAAGACTAGAGTCTCTGGTAAGCTAACCCTATGCATGTAAACTATTTTTTCTCTGCTCTACTGACAAAGACTGTGGTTCTTGCCCAGCCAGATGTTTTGGGAAAGGAGGGCCAGAGCAGACAAGAGAAGGTGGCTAGACAGGTACTCATCTATCAGCACAGCTGGAAAAACAACCCACCCACTTCCAAAAGAGACTGAATAGCATTTTCCTTGTCTATGAAGGACAAAATGTGTTTGTTTTACTGTGATGGATCAGCCAATTAGTATGTTGGTTTGAGTATAATGTGCTAAAGTGATTTACATGAGAGACTGACAAAGTTATAGAGGTTTTTGATGATTAATAGGATCAAAGAGAAGCCAGCAATTCCTGAGAAATTCCTGTAACTCCATCAGGTGTAGCCAGATCTCTGTTTCAGCTGCCTGCACTGATTTTATCTTAGCATGGTATCTAACATATCGTAAATGCTCAATAAAAGCTTATTGACTGATTGCACTCAAAGTGATTTTTGTTGTTGTCATTCAATCCTGTCTGACTCTTCATGACCCCATTTGGGTTTTTTTTTGGCAAAGACACTGGAGTGGTTTGTCATTTCCTTCTCCAGCTCATTTTACAGATGAGGAAACTGAGGCAAACAGGGTAAAGTGACTTGCCCAGGGCAATGAATCTTGTTTGATAGGGACTGCTGTGTATTGCCAGGGTTGACTTGAGCATGAGAAGTAACATGAAAGGCATTATTTAAGAAAGGGAAAAGAAATTGGGCTAGTTATTAAACCATTTTGGGCTTGGAGAAAGCTGCTCAAACTGACACAGTCTCTCATGCCATCTGACATGACTCTGCCCCAAGAAGATTTCTGGAAACATTTATGGGTATCTTGAATAATGAAAATATATCTTAAAGCAAAGCCTAGGTTAATATTCCACAACTGAGCAACCATCTCAGTGTTCCATTCCTTCTGGACCATTACCTTACCCTGAGAGTTAAAGGCCCCTCCTCCCTTCCAACAATATGTCCCTTTGAACAATATTGCTGTTATTGTATCCAATGTTCTCTTGGTTCTGCTTATTTCATTTTTCATTATTTCATGTAAATCTTTCCATGTTTTTCTAAAATCAACCTTTTCATCGTTTCTTACAGCACAGTAGTATTCCATCATAATCATATGTTACAACTTGTTTAGCCGTTCCCTAATTGATGGGCATCCCCTCAATTTCCAGTTCTTTGCCACCACAAAGAGAGCTGCTATACATTTTTTAGAACATATAAGTTCTTTCTCTTGTTTTCTGATCACCTTGGGGAATAAACCTAATAGTGATATTGCGGGGTCAAAGGGTGTACATAGTTTTATAACTCTTTGGATATAATTTCATATTGCTCTCCCAAATGGTTGGATCAGTTCACAGCTCCAGCAACAGTGTATTAGTGTTCCAATTTTTTCCACATCCCCTCCAACATTTGTGGTTTTCCCCTTCTATCATTTTAGCAGATCTGATAGGCATGAGATGATATCTCAAAGTTGTTTTAATTTGCATTTCTCTAATCAATAATGATTTGAAAAATTTTTTTCATATGATTATATAAAGCTTTGATTTCTTTGTTGAAAAACTACCTGTTCATATCCATTGATCATTTATCAACTGGGGAATGACTCATATTCCTATAAATTTGACAAAGTTCTTTATATGTTTGAGATATGAGACCTTTATTGAGAAACTATCTACAAATTCCCTCCCTAATTTTCTGCTTTCCTCCTAACCTTGGCTGCATTAGTTTTATTTGTGCAAACCCTTTTTAATTTAATGTAATCAAAATTATCCATTTTACATCTCACAATATTCTCTATCTCTTGTTTATTCATAAATTCTTCTCTTTATAAGTCTGATAGGCAATATGTCTAATGATCTACTGATTTACTTGTGATATCTCCCTTTATGTCCAGATCATGTATCCATTTTGACCTTATCTCGGTAAGTGGTATAAGATATTAGTTTGCAGCTAGTTTCTGGTAAACTGACTTCCAGTTTTCCCAGCAGTTTTTACCAAATAGTGAATTCTTTTCCCCAAAGCTTGAATCTTTACATTGCTCAAACACAAAGTTAATATAATTATTTACTACTGTATATTGTATGTTGCTTCTGTTCTGCTGATCTGCCTTTGTATTTCTTAGCCAGTACCAGGTAGTTTTGATGATTACTGCCTTATGCAGCTAGATGGTACAGTGGATAGAGTGGCTGGGCCTGAAGTCAGGAAGACTCACCTTCATGGGTTCGCATCTGGCCTCAGACACTTCCTAGCTGTGTGACCTTGAGCAAGTTACTTAACCCTGTTTGCCTCAGTTTCCTCATCTGTAAAATGAGCTGGAGAAGGAAATGGCAAACCACTCTAGTATTTTTGCCAAGAAGACCCCAAATGGGGTCATGAAGAGTCAGACAAGACTGGAAAACAACTGAACAATAACAACAAAAAGTGTTAAACTTTCTTCCTTTATATTTTTTCATTAATTATTTTGATAATCTTCACCTTTTGTTCTTCCAACGAATTTTGTTATTATTTTCTCTAGCTCAGTAAAATAATTTTTTGGTAATATAATTGGGATATCGTTAAATAAGATTAGTTTAGGTAGAATTGTCATTTTTATTATATTGGCTCTGTCCACACATGAACAATGACTGTTTCCTCAATTATTTAAACCTGACTTTATTTATATAAAAATGTTTTATAATTATGCTCCTGTAGTTTCTGAGTTTGTCTTGGCAGTTATACTCCCAGGTATTTTATGCTGTCTATGGTTATTTTATTTGCTTGTTTTGGTTAGGCAATGGGGTTAAGGGACTTGCCCAAGGTCACAAAGCTAGTAAGTGTTATGTGTCTGAGGCCAGATTTGAACTCAGGTCCTCCTGAATCCAAGGCTGGTGCTCTATCCACTGTGCCACCTAGCTGCCCCTGTCTATGGCTATTTTAAATGGGATATCTCTTACTATCTCTTCTTGCAGGATTTTTTTGGTGATATATAAAAATGCTGATGATTTATGTGGATTTATTTTATATCCTGCTACTATGCTAAAATTATTGTTTCAATTAGCTTTTTAGTTGAATCTCAAGGACTTTCCAAATATATCATCATGTCATCTGCAAAAAGAGATAGATTTATTACCTCATTGCCCATTCTGATTCCTTCAGTATCTTTTTTCTTCTCTTATTGTGATTGCTAGCATTTTGTAATATAGTATTGAATAATATTGGTGATAATGGGCATCTTTGTTTCACTTCTGATCTTATTGAGAAGGCTTCTAGCTTATCCCCATTACAAATGATGCTTGTTGATGGTTGTAGGTAGATGCTTCTTATCATTTTAAGGAAAAATCCACTTATACCCATGCTTTCAAGTATTTTAAATAGGAATGAGTGTGGTATTTTGTGAAAAAGATTTTTCTGTATCTATGGATACAATCATATGGCTTTTGTTACTTTTATTATTGATATTATCAATTATATTACTAGTTTTTCTTATATTAAACCATCCCTGCATTGCTGGTATAAATCCCACCTGGTCTTTGTGATATACTGTTGTAGTGTCCTACCTAGTATCTTATCTAGGATTTTTGCATCCATATTCATTAGTGAAATTGGTGTATAATTTTCTTTCTCTGTTTTTGGTCTTCCTGGTTGAGGTATTAGCACCATATTTATTTCATAAAAGGAGGTTGGCAGAACTCCTTCTTTGCCTATTATTCTAAATAATTTATTTAATATTGGAATTAGTTGATCTCTAAATGTTTGGTAAAATTCACTTGTAAATCCATTTGGTTCTGATGCTTTTTTTTCTTAGGAAGCTCACTTTCTGCCTGCTCAATTTCTTTGTCTAAAATAGGTTTATTTAGATAGTCTATTTTCTCTTCTATTATCTAGGCAATTTATATTATTATTCTTCCATTTTACTTAAATTTTTAAATTTATTGGCATATAATTAGGCAAAAAACTCCTAATAATTGCTTTGATTTTATCTTCATTAATTAATTCACCCTTTTTATTTTTGATACTAATATGGTTTTCCTCTCTCTTTAAAAAAATCATGTTAACCAATGGTTTATCTATTTTATTGTTTTTTTTTCATAAAACCAGCTCCTAGTTTAATTTATTAATTCAATGGTTTTCTTAATTCAGTTTTATTAATATCACCTTTAATTTTTAGGATTTCCAATTTGGTGTTTAATTGGAGCTTTTAAATGTGTTCTTTTTCTAGTTTTTTCAATTGCATACCCAATTGATTGATGTACTCTTTCTCTGTTTTATTGATATAAGTGTTTAGAGATAGAAAATTTCCTCTCATTACTGCTTTTGCTGCATTCCATAGGTTTTGGTGTGTTGTCTCATTATTACCATTATTTTTAATAAAATTATTTATTGTTTCTATAACTTATTCTTCAACTCATTCAGTCTTTAAGATTAAGTTATTTAGTGTTCAATAAATTCTTATTCTGTGTTTCCATGGTCCTTTATTAAACATAATTTTATTGCATTATGATCTGAAAAGGATATGTTTAATATTTCTGCTTTTCTGCATTTAACTATAAAGTTTTTATGCCCTAATATATGGTCAGTTTGTGTAAAGGTACCATATATCACTGAGAAAAAGGCATATTCCTTTGTATTCCCATTCAGTTCTCTCCAGATATATCTTAATCCTTTAAGGATTTTATCCTTTATCCTTAATCCTTTAAGGAGGAAGGTGAATGCTAGGACAATAACTTCAGATGGGTGAGGAGGCAATGAGATGAACAAGACAAGTTAAATTTGGCTGTCACCCTTAATTCATTCATCTGATGAAAGGCCTTCACCTACCATTTTTTGTTTTGACCTTTCACCTACCTTCCCAAGGGTCTTTTTGCAAGTGTCTGGAAAAGGTTTTAGAAACAAATATTATTTCTTAATATTTTCAATTTTATTAGATGTGAGATTTTAAATATGCTTCCACAATAGTTACATGATACTAATCATAATTATTTCTGATATTTGCTTAGGATCTGGAAAGGACTTCAGAGTCTAACTCCCTTATTTTATAGATAAGGAAACTGAGGCCCAAGGAGGTTAAGTGATTTGCTTGAGGTCACACAGGTATTAAGCATTAGAGACAGGATAGACCCTAGGTTTTCTGGCACCCAAGCCAGTGCTAGGGGTGGAATTTGAATTCCTCTGACTCCAAGGTCAGTGCTCTTTTCCCTGTACCATGCTACCTTCATAAAGGTTTTGAAGTTTACAAAGTGCATTCACATTCATTATCTCCTTAGGTCCTCACAACGACCCTTGAAGGAGGGAACACAAGTATTATTACACTCATTTTACAGATGAGTACTCAGAAAGATTGCATGATTTACTCAAGGTCAGACAACTACTGAGTGCTGGATCTAGTTTCTCCTGATTCCTTTTCCATTGCTCCTTATGCTATATCACTTGGCTCCTGAGTAAGAGCAGCCCCAGGGAGTGCCAAGGGGCTTTCAAAAGGACAGCTTTTAAATGGGCCAGTCCCTGCAGGTTACTGCATGTGATGTTTGCAGCACTGTCTGCAGAGAGTATTTCGGGACTGGTGTTTTATCATATGGATCATTTCTGCTGACGACTGTGGAAATAAACTATGTGGGGAACCCAACATTATCTTGTGGCCTTGCCTCCCCTGTAAACCACACAGCAGATACAGGCAGTCTTTGATGGACTGAAAAGGGAAGTGCAGCCTGTATAATCATAAAATGCCAGAATTAGATGTTCAGGCTTCAAGTAGAAAAGACTAGAGGTACAAAACAGTTTAACAAAAGTTCTCATTTTAAGATTACCAAGGCTTCCTATGCGCCATGTCCTACCAGGTCTTGGCAGGTTGAGTAGAGAGAAGGGTACCAACATTCTCCTAGTTTGTGACTTTACTGACTCCTGACTTTCCCTCATCATATTTATCTACTCAATTGTCATCTCTGTCTCCCCAACATGCCCTTTTCTCCAGTCGCATAGGTATCACCCTGAGTTAGGTCCTTATAACTTCTTGCAATAGATTGCTATTTGGTCTCCCTGTCTCAAGCCTCTCCCCACACCAGTCCATAGTCCAGTGGAAAGAACACTACCTAAGACTTGGATACAAGTTCTGTACCTCTGATTCTCACTTTGTACATGAGCTTGGGCAACTCACTTAACTTTCCTGAGCTTCGTTTTCCTTATCTGTGAAATGGTGGTTTATGAGCTCCCCTCTGGCTCTAAAATTTATAATCCAACAATCCAGTTGCCAAAGTGATTTTCCTAAAGCAGAAGTCTGACCATGTCACTCCTTTCTTTACTTAATAAACTTCATTATCTCTGTATTATTTCTAGAGTCAAATATAAATTCTTCTGTTTGGTAGTCATTTGCAACCTGACCCAACTTGCCTTTCCAACTTTATTACATATTTTTTTCTCCTCCATGCACACTATAGTCCAGTTGAACTATTCTTTTTATGGTTCTTCACACATGACGTTCTATCCCCAACCTCTCTGCCTTTGCACTGACTGTCTCCTAATCCTGAAATGAGCTCCTTTTTTCATATCTGTTTCTTAGAATGCCTAGTTTCTTCAAGACTCAGCTCAAATGCCATGTTTTACATGAAGTCTTTTCTTACCCTCATTTACTCCCACCCCCAGCTGCTAATGCATTCCCTAAATTTGTCTTTTTAAAAAATCTATTTATCAAAATTATCTTTTATTTATTTTGTATGTACTACCTGTATATGTACATATTGTCTTCCCTGACTATTTAATAACAGGAGCTATTTCACTTTTGTCCTTGTACTTCTGGTGCCTGATACAGTGCCTGGCACATAGTAGGCACTTAATACATATTCATTGATCAGTTGATTTATTCCTCTTCTTCTTCTTCCTCCTCCTCCTCCTCCTTCTTCTTCTTCCTCCTCCTCTTCCTTCTCCTCCTCCTCCTCTTCCTCTTTTTCTCCTTCTCCTCCATCTCCTCATCATGCTGGGATCTCTGACTTTATCCACTCAAGAAACTTCCAGAAAGAAGTCCATTACTAATCAGCATCATTTGTAACTTATTGTCTTAGAGAGCAGTTGAAGGCACTGAGAGTTCAAGTACCTTGCCAAAAGTGCATATAGTCAGTCAACAAGCATTTATTAAGTACTAACTATGTGCCAGACAAACTACTAAACCAATATGATTAATAGCAGCTACATTAAATGCCATGTGTCCGAGATGGGACTCAAAGCCAAATTTCCTAACTCCAAGCACTCCAAGTCTTTATGAATTAACTGATCAATGAATATGTATTGAGTGTTTACTATGTGTCAAGACTGACCCTCCAGTCACTATCCCCTGCTTTCTCTTTTTGCATATAGTAGATGTTTAATAAATGTTTAATTGAGATATAAAAACTATTGTTATGCAAAGAGGTGGTTTTCTACTTTACTTCTCATTTTTCTATTTCCATGCACAAGCCATTAGCACTTCCTGATTAGAACCAAAAATCTGAATCTTAACTTTAAACTAATTTTTTTATCTAGTTTAAATATTCTTAAAAGACTGCACCAATTCTAAAGAATTGGAATATTTAGATTATAGGATTAAAGTTAGATGATTCATAGATTTAGAGCTGACAGTGATTTTAGAAGTCACTTAGTCTAAACCCTGAACATTCACAATATCCTTTTAACTTTTTCAGGGGAAGGTTGTGGGAGAAGGATCAGGAGAAGAGGGAAGGACTTGAGATAAATAAGGAGAAGAAAATTTCATAGGTGATTTGAAGGGGCTTGGACCTATGAAGAAGGCCAGGGGTTAATTTGGGGGAGGGGATATTTGGGAGAAATTGAGGAAATTTTTATGGAAAATAATCTTCAGGTCTAAATTTTTCTTGTAGTTTCTATGAGAGAAGGTAGAAAGAGGAAGAGCAAGATCAAGGGGGATTAGAGTAAAGCCTTGAAAAGAGGGACACAAGGAGAAAGAATGATAAAGACAGAAAAGGGGAATAAGTAATGCAAACAAATTAAGAAGAGATAAGCAGAACAAGTTGGAAAGTAAAACAGATTGATAGAGTGGAGTGCTTGGCACTACAAATTGTTGAAACTGAAAGAAGAGTAACCAGAACCCCAAAGCCCATTGGTATGGGACTATCTCTTCATTAACAGAGATCAATGTCCCACACCTGAATGACGGGCAGGGCAGAATTGGCAAGAACAGGAGAGAATAGAGATCCACTGTCTTCAGTGTCTCTGAGTTTTTCTAGGTTTCAGCTTTGAGAGAGAAGATATGTGATGTCAACCTCTTTTCAGGCTGATAAAGGGAGAGAAAGACTGAGAAGAAGCTGACATGAGAGGAACTGGAAATCTTTATCATGTCTCCATCTTCAGCTTGCTTTACTAAAGAATTCAAAGAATTTTCCCCTTGAGTGAGATTTGGGACTCTCTTGATTGAGCTATCTCTCTCCCAACTTTTTTTTTTTAAGATTCATTAATTTATTTATTTTTAGTTTTCAACATTCATATCCACAAGATTTTGAGTTCCAAATTTTCTCCCCATCTTGTCCCTCCCCCAACCCCAAGACAGCATGCATTCTGAAACTCTTTCCCCTAATCTACCCTCCCTTCTATCTCCCCCTCCCCTTCTCTTATTCCCTTCTTCTATTTTCCTATAGGGAATGATAGATTTCTATACCCCATTGCCTGTATATCTTATTTCCCAGTTGCATGTGAAAACAATTTTTTAACATTTGTTTTTAAAACTTTGGGTCCCTAATTTTCTTTCTTCCTTCCTCCCCACCCACCCTCATTGAGAAGAAAAGCAACTCAATACAGGTTATACTTGTGTAGTCCTGCAAAACACTTTCATAGTGGTCATGCTGTGGAAATATATATTTTCCTTCGTCTTATCCCACCCTTCCGTTTATTCTATTTTCTCTTTTGACCTTGTCATTCCTCAGAACTGTTTGCTTCTGATTACCCCCTCCCCCAACCTGCCCTCCTCTCTATCATCCCCCTGCTCTCTTATTCCCTTTCCCCCATTTTCCTGTTGGGTAAGATAGCTTTCATTAACCAATTGAGTGTGTATGTTATTCCCTCCTTAAACCAAATCCTATGAGAATAAGATTCACTCATTCCCTCTCACCTTTCCCCACTTCCCCTGTGCTGTAAAAACCTTTTCTTGTCTGTTTTATGTGCGATAATTTACCCCATTCTACCTCTCCCTTTCTCCTTCTCCCAGTATAATTCTCTCTCACCCCTTAATTTTATTCTCCAGATATCACCCATTCGTCTTCAACTCACCCTATGCCTTCTATCTGTCAATCTATCTATACATATAATTTTTTCCCCTCCAACTACCCTAATACTGACAAAGGTCTCATGAGTTACAAGTATCATCTTTCCATGTAGGAAGGTAAACAGTTCAACCTTAATAAGTTCCTTGTGATTTCTCTTTCCTGTTTACCTCTTCATGTTTCTCTTGAGTCTTGTATTTGAAAGTCAAATTTTCTATTCAGCTCTGGTCTTTTCATCAAGAATGCTTGAAAGTCCTCTATTTCACTGAATGTCCATTTTTCCCCTGGAGGATTATACTCAGTTTTGCTAGGTGGGTGATTCTTGGCTGTCATCCTATCTCCTTTGCCCTCTGGAATATCATATTCCAAGCCCTGCAGTCCCTTAATGTAGAAGCTGCTAAATCCTTTGTTATCCTGATTGTGTTTCCACAATACTTGAATTGTTTCTTTCTGGCTGCTTGCAATATTTTCTCCTTGACCTGGGAACTCTGGAATTTGGCTACAATATTCCTAGGAGTTTTCCTTTGAGGGATATCTTTCAGGAAGTGATTCATGGATTCTTTCGATTTCTATTTTCATGGTTCTAGAATATCAGGGCAGTTTTCCTTGATAATTTCTTGAAAGATGATGTCTAGGCTCTTTTTTTGATCATGGCTTTCAGATAGTCCAATAATTTTTAAATTCTCTCTCCTGGATCTATTTTCCAGGTCAGTTGTTTTTCCAATGAGATATTTCACATTATCTTCTATTTTTTCATTCTTTTTGTTTTTTTTACAATGTCTTGATTTCCCATAAACTCACTAGCTTCCAATTGCTCCAGTCTAATTTTTAAGGAAGTATTTTCTTCAGTGAGCTTTTGGACTTCCTTTTCCATTTGGCCAATTCTGCTTTTTAAGGCATTCTTCTCCTCATTGGCTTTTTGGACCTCTTTTGCCATTTGGGTTAGGCTATTTTTTAAGGTGTTATTTTCTTCAGTATTTTTTTTTGGATCTCCTTTAGCAAGCTGTTGACTTGTTTTTCATGATTTTGTTGCATCACTATCATTTCTCTTCCCAGTTTTTTCTCTACTTCTCTTATTTGTTTCTCAAAATCCTTTTTGAGCTATTTCACGGCTTGGGACATTCATATTTTTCTTGGAGACTTTAGATATCGGAGCTTTGACTTTGTTGTCTTCTTCTGGTTGTATGTTTTAATCTTCTTTGTCATGAAAGAAAGATTCTGTGGTCTGACTTTTTTGGCACCTTTGTTTGTTCCTGATCCCAGCCAATTACTTGAGTTATAAACTCTTTGTTAAGGTAGGGATCTGCTCCCAGTGTGGAGAATGTACTGTCCCAAGCTTCGGAGGTTTTGTGCAGCTGTTTTCGGAGATACTTCTAGGGACCTCTAAGTTTTCAGTTCTTCCAAGGTGGTATGATCAAGGGCCAGGTGTTTACTCCTTTCCTGTCCTGGTCTATGAGTGACCACAAGCACTCTTTTGTGCCTTGGAACTGTGAGGAATATTCTCTCTGTATCACCACCACAAGCTTCACCACACCAGCACTCCTACTTTCCCCAGGACCGCCACCCAGAACTGTGACCCAGATCCAAGCACAGACAAAGCAAGAGAGTCCTGCCTCAGCACCAGCAAAGAGATCCCTGAAATCCCCCTCTGATCAGCCACTCAATTCCCCCTCAGTCTGTGGGCTGGAAGCTCCAGAAGCAGCCGCAGCCTGGGGGCTGCATGGGGACTGGGGCTGGGACCAAGATTCTTTCTCACCATGGTCGCAAACTTTTCCTACCGACATTCTAAGTTGTCTTTGGCATTTGTGGGTTGAGAAGTCTGGAAAGCACCATAGCTGCCTGTGATTCAGTCCCCTGAGGCCTGCTTCAGCTTCACTGAGGCCTGCATGCCCACGTGGAACTATGTTTCTCTCCCAGCATGATAGACCTTTCTAATCAACCATCCAGGTTGTCTTGGGCTGGAAATTTGTTTCACTCTGTCTTTTTGTGGGTTCTGCTGCTCTAGAATTTGTTTAGAGCCATTTTTACAGGTATTTTGAGGGGTTTGGGGTGGAGCTCAAGCAATTTACTGCTTTTACTCCACCATCTTGGCTCCACCCCCTCTCTCCCAACATCTATAATATATATCATCTATTATATATTCTCATATGTATACTTTCTCTGATTTCAGTTTTGCTATTGGCATGGATGAATAGGTTTATTTGCCATTTGTTACATGTATGTCATTGTGAAACTGGTATTTGGTGGGAAGGGAGTCAAGCCTTGGGTATAAATCTTGGGTCCTCCCTTTTCCTTTTAAGAAAGAGTGATCAATGTTTAGCATCCCCTAGACTAATAATATTTAAGGGAGCAGATAGATATGATTCTAGCCTATTACAGTCTTTCAAGAGAATGTAGTGGTTATCTTCTGTCCCCAGTCTCCTGCTTTCTCTCCTGAGAAGAATCAAAATTTCTTGAAGAAGGATGGGGGAGAGGAAACTAGAGATGTTTATTCTTGCCTCCTTCTGAGCTGCACCAGTCAAAAACACCCCTTATTACAGGAATTTGGGGCAGGGGCAGGGGCAAGGTGTGGCTATGGAGTAGTTGAGACTTAGCAAAGGAAGTTAGGTGAGACTACAAAATTTTTAAGAGGTGGTAATTACCTATAAGGTCTTAATGAGCTGCTTAGAGGTGAGATGTAAAGCACTGACAAAGACTTAAAAAATAAGGTTGAAAATCAACAGGGTAAACAGGGTGAAATTTTCTGTGACTCACATTGACTGTATGATGTTGATATTTCTGCCATGGCCAAGTGACTGCTATCTGTGTTTCAAGTACGGAATGTTTTTCCCCCTGGCAGAGATGTGAAGGTGCTTGAGTATTATATCTCCTCATGGAGATAACTTTTCTCCACACTCCATGTTGATTAAGGCCAAAGATGACTTCCTAAAAAATACATAAACAGGGCTTCATTGCCTTCATTGCCCTTCCAGCCCTAAACACAGTGTCTGGCCCATAGTACACCCTTTATAAATGCTTCTTGACAGGTTAACTTCATTTCAATGTGGAAAAAAGGGATCTAAGATGGAGGAAAGGAACTTGTATTTTATCATGAGGTTGCAGAATGGAAGAATGTCCCACAGAAGATGAAGGAAAATAGCTAGACCATTGTATACATCAAGAGTTGAAAAAGAGACTTGAGGTTCCGTTTGAAGAGGAGAAAGCTGGATGCTCCAAGGAAGAAGCAACTGCTTTTTCTCCAAGTAATGATGGAGTTGAGCCACTGAAATCTTCAGGTAAGAGCTCACTCAGTAAGCACCAAAGGGAGAAGAAAGGCATAATGGCAATTAATGATCCCATGCTCTGGAATACCTAGGGAGCTATTTCAGACCTGATAACAACAATAGAGGAGTCCAGGACATATGTCCCAGACACAACTGAGCACCTTCCAAGACTCATCAAAATGGAATCACTTGTGATTCTCCTGGGCATAAATCATACTGCAAAAGTGAATCTAAAAAACATTCCAAAGGTTGCAAAACCTTGGGCAAGAAACTTAAGAGAATAGTATTATAGGGACTCTTAAAGTAGGACAGTCACAATTCATTTCATAGCATCTGATTTCTGATTTCTGTGATCTTATGATGGCATAAAGATGCATTTGCTTCTTAGAATTTTGTTTCCTCCCATTAGTTCTAATTGTTCTTTGCATCATGAGTAATGGGAAAATATGCTTAACATGAATGTATAAATAGAGTGTATATCAGACTGCATGCTGTCTTGAGTGGGGAGAGGAGTAGGAGGGGGAGAAAATTTAAAACTCCACATCTTATGAAGTGAATGTTGAAAACTAAAAATAGATAAATTAATTATCAAGAAAAAAAAGGCCAAGTTCTCCCACTGCATCTGGGGCCATCTCTGGTTGTCCTGATATATATCTCGCCACTGGACCCAGATGGCTCTGGAAGAGAAAGTGAGTCACACAAATAACATCAGATCTAAATAACTGGAAAAATACCAGTTGCTCATGGGTAGGCCAAGCTGACATAATAAAAATGACAATTCTACCTAACAAAAAAAAAAGAATTTTGTAACTACAGGAAGTATTTTGGGAGGAGAGGGCAGGAATACAAAATGAATTTATATTGCTTCCTAAAGGATACATACTTAGGGAGGAAGAGTTCACCAGTAAATCACAGATGGATTGATTCTCTCATATTAATCATTGATATCTTTTTTTATCATATTAATATCTTACATGCCTATGTAGTTTTAAGTGCTTCTCACTTTCTTTTGATTTCATCCCCCAAACCAGCTGAGAAGGTTCTCCCCTATCTCCCTAATTATGAGTTCATAAATAGTGTCCTACAGGGTCCAAGTGACTCCTGGGATCATACAGAAGATCCTTCACATGTGTCTCTCTTGTTAGCTGGCCTCAAGTAAATAGGAAAATATGAACCTAAGCCTTTAATTCTTATCAGCCACCTATACCATTCAAAGATTCTGAAGTATAGATCTGAAATCAGACAGAATAGAAAGTACCTTTCTCCCCATCAATTGCCATCCTGGAACTCCTGAAAATGAGGGAGTATCTATAAATATATATCAGGGATGTGTTTTTTTGTACAAAAGTGGAAATATGGGAAACAAACTTGGAATCACCATACTACCACACCAGTCTGGATGCAGATTTGGAGCACCAAAGCACCAGAGAGACTATTTTTAGTCCTCCTGAGGTGTCAGTCAACTGTATAGAATATAATTTAATAGATTGCATTTGGACAATTAAGTCTTGTGCATAATTTTTCCCCCTTTTTTCTTCTCTAGCACAGATGACGAGGTGCCACATAATAATTCATTTGGAAATGCCAAATGCAAATATTAAAGGAGAATGAGAAATTGATCAAATATTCTCATTTCAAAACTCCTAGAATTCACAGAGAATCCTCACTGAAATTGCTGCAGTAAGTGGCACTAATTTAGAGACACAATTTGTTTTTATTATGGCCCATTGAAGGAAAGTGAAAGAGAAGAAAGAAAAATTAATTTGGAAATGAATAGTTGGCTAAGAGGTGGTTTGAGAATAGAAATTGGACATCTGGATTATGTCTTAAAATATAAGAAAAACATACTTCTAGTCAGGGGGAGAATAGACGTAAGGTCCTATTAGGAATATTTGCTGAGTGTTTTACAAATCTGGTGAAAAGAGCTTTAAACTAAAAAGGATGGGAGAGGAAGAAAACTTGTCTATGTGTATCCACCAAGCCAGACATAATAGACTGTAGCTATAATGAAGAAAGGAGAATGGCAGTTGATATATTCAGAAGTTTACAAGAGACAAAATCTAAAAGAAAGGAGCCAATAGTAAATACTTCAAATGTCCATGCAGAAATGCCTAAAGTTTAGACAACAAAAAAGAAGACCTAGAGACTTTAACACAAGAAGGCAAATCATACTTCTTAGATATCACTGAAACTTGGTAGGACAGAAGCCATGTCTGGAATATGGCTCTACACCTAACTCAGAAAAGAATAAGAAATGTAAAAGAGTCAAGGTGGTAGTATATTGTATTGTATTAATATTCTTTATTCAGAAGGTATACTCATGTGAAAAAATCCAGGAATCTGAAGAAGAATGTAGAATATTTGGGTAATGTCCAATGGATGGAGGAACAGCAATGATTTTGTCATTGGAGTATATTATAGACCATGTGAACAGAAAGGAGAACCAGATGAAGAATTTGATAAACAAATGATAAGCCTGGAATAGTACTAGAAGACTTCACTAATCCAGACATCTGTTGGATTTCTCTCCCTCTCTCTCTCTCTCTCACTCTCTCTGTCTCTCAACAGCAAAGCATTTCATAGCATCTTGACTTCCCTTGATGATAATTTTATCCTTTAGAAGTTAAAGAAACTAACATGGGGAAATTCTATACTGTATTTGATTTTTTACTAACAGGGAGGAATTGCTTGCTGGTGTGGAAATGATAGGGAAATTGGAGAAAAATGACCTCTAAGAGTTTGTGATGGAGAAAGGAAATCTGGGCAGAGTCTGAGACATACCTAGATTTGGGTTAAAGCAGATTTCAAAGGGTTGAAAGGGAGGTTAGGTAGGCCCCCTTGGACTAAAAGTCTGCAGGGAAAATCATCCCAAGAGGGATGAGAAACTCTTAGGAATGAAATTCTGAGGATACAAAACTCAGAAAACAATACCAGTCAGGAAAGGGGAATTATCTGAAGAAAGCAGTGCGAATATATAAGGGACTGCTAAGTTAGATTTTTTAAAAGGGATTCACAGAAGATGGAAGCAAGGGCAGTTAACAAAGGATGAATCCAAGAGCATGACACTGTTCTATACAATTAATGTCAGGAGTACTGAAGCTCAGAGTGAGCCGAAAGTGACAAGTGACAAAGGACAATTTTTTTTGTTTTCATTTTTTCAAGCTATATGTTGAAATACTTAACAAATTGCTGTCCTTTCTCTGCTCACATCTGGGCTAAGTTGGGTATTCATGGGATGCATTTTCACTTCCCATGCTTTTTGCCTTCCTACTCCTGCCTGAGTGGCTTCCTGCTGTAAAAATTTTCCTGCTTCTTCTGCCCCTCACCTGAAAGAGCTACCCTTTGCTATTATAGGTAGGCTATCAGTGTTTCCTACCTCTGTCTTTCCCTTGCTGATCCCAACAAGGGGGCAGGGTACTTGGATTCCCAAGCACTCTAGAGACTAAGGGAAGGAATAGGGATTCCCTGAATTGCCTCCCGTAGTTAGGACAGTAGAGAATATCTCCACTGGTTTCCAGAGAGGTGGAATAGGTGAGGTCACAGAAAGAGCACCAAATCTGGGAGCCATAAGACCCAGAGTTGGGTCCTGGCTTTAACGTTTCCCTAGCTGTGTGACATTAGATAAGTCACTTAACAAACTGTTCTGGGCCTCCATTTCCTAATTTGTAAATGAAGGGATTGGGCTACATGAACCCTAAAGTCCTTTCACAAGATTATAAACACATCTCTCCCACTTTTATATTCCCTTTATGTGTTGTCTTCCTCTTTAGAATGTGAATTCCATTCATCCATCTCTCCATCCATCTGTCTGTCTGGTCCAGTGTGATATATCTTTGATAAAGGATTCTGCAGGTGGGCCCTTTCCTGATTTGATTCACTCTCTAGATTTCTCCACTTCCTTGACAACTGTCTTGACCCTATCCAGGTATCCTTCCCCACCTTCCATTTCCCCTTTATTTGTTGTTTTCTCCCATTAGACTGTATATTCCTGGAGGGCAGGGACTGTCTTATTTATTTGTATTTGTATCCCCAGTGCTTTGCATGGCACTTGGCACATAATAAATGCTCTATAGCTATCTATTTATATCTTTATCATCTATTTCTATCATCTGTCTATCTAACTTTCTCTCTCTCCCTTTCATCTCTCTCTCTCCATCATCTCTCTCTTATCAGTCTATCTATCTATCTATCTATCTATCTATCTATCTATCTATCTATCTATCTATCTATCTATCTATCTACCTATCTATCTATCTACCTATCTGTTTTCCAGCTTTAGCATTCTATGGGACTACTAACTAAATTAACTCTGTGATTCATTTTTGTCTTGCTTTCTTATTCTTTGTTCCTTTTTCACTCTTCTCCCTTCTGTATGCCTTCCTTTTAAAGTCTTATATTAGTAAGATGCTAGAATGAGGCCAGCAGGTTGTAGAAAAAGCAAGTTCCAGTAAAGTTATTGGGTATTAGCCAATATTAGCCACCAATAGAGTGGAACAAAGCCAGCTCTCCCCATCCCTTTTCTCTAATAGCCCATGTCCTCTCTCAGAGACTGGAAAAAGAGACTCTGGCCCTCTTCTCTTTGTTCGGTTTGAAGACTTACGGGGTTGTTTGTTTTTCAACATTTATCACATCTGCTTTGCAGGATAGTTCTTTGCTAGCCAGTTCCCCAAATTCAAAGGGAAGAGGAAGCATTTTTCTTTTTTCTTTCCTCAGCCAGAGCCAGAGCCAGATACTTGTGCCAGAGAGAAACTGTTGGTGCACTTTCCCATCCTGTTGTACTGGCCTTATGAAAAGACTTGTGTCTCCTAAGGGTAATTAGTTAGTTTTGGAGATCAAGGGAGAAGGCTTGCTTCCTTGCCAGCTTTATTGGGAAAAAGTAAAAAAAAAAAACAAAACCTCAAACCTTTGCAAATGGTTCCCCTAGGTCTCAAGACAACAAAATGACTTTTGTAGAGGTCAGTTGCAGGCACAAGATCTATATAGGCAAAATTAAGTGGCGAATTGAGCAAATATCTGGTGATTTGAATCAGTGTATATAGAACTCAGAGATAATTCATAACCCCCTCATCTTCTCTGTCATCCTTTCCTCTGTAGTATGTCCTCCCCAAGATAATTTTGGCTTGTTGACTGGTTGAATAGTGAAGACTTAAATAAATTGTAGCAACAATAACTCACATTCCTTTAAGATTTTATGATTTACAGAGTACTTTCCTCACAACAGCTCTGTAAAGGAGGTAGTGTAAGTATGATCCACATTTTACAAATGCAGAAACTACAGGGGCAGCTAGGTGGCATAGTGGATGGAGTTCCAGATCTGAAGTCAGGAAGACTCTGCTTCCTGAGTTCAAATCTGGCCTCAGACACTTACTAGTTGTAGGACCCTAAGCAAGTCATTTAACCCTGTTTGCTTCAGTTTCCTCATCTGTAAATTGAGTTGGGGAAGGAAATGGCAAAGCTTGAGCATTTTTGCCAAGAAAAACCCAGAGAGGCCACTTCTGGGAGCCAAGATGGTGGATTAAGCAGTATATCACTGTCTCTCTCCCATAGTCACCTCCAAATAACCAACCTACCATAAAATAACACTCCAGAACAAATCCTGGAGCAGTGGAGCCAGTGGGAAGATGGGGTAGAGAGGTCTTTTAGCCTGGGAGAATTGGAGGATTGGCAAAAAAGGTCCATCTCACTCAGGTAAAAGGAGGAGTGAGTCAAGGACAGGAAGTGTCCCAACAAGCCAGCAGAAAGCCCCACCTCAGCAAACTAGTGGAAGATCCTGAGCACCCCAGAGTGGTGGAGCAGATAAATACCTCAGCATAGCCAAGGGAATGGACAGACTCCAGCTCTGAGAACCACCACAAGGTTCAGCACAGCCCCGAGCTGATGTCCTACTGCAACTGGACCTTGAAGTGCTTTGTTGTGGCTCCAGGCAAACAGACATCCTCCAGGGGCCAGAACTCCTCATGCTTCAGCATAGCCCCAGGCAAACACAGAAAAAACCCCACGTGCCCTCAGCACATGCCAGATACCACCTCTAGGTCCCTAGCTCAGCACCAGGTAAGCTGTCAGTCCCCTACAGCCTCCAGCAGCACCAGCCAACTCCTACCCCACCTCTACAGGACAGCAACAGACATGAGAGTCCCCCACAGGCCTCAGGGCAATATCAGTACAGCACCAGGTAAACAACCAGGGCCTGCAGCCCTAGCAGAAGAAGCCAGAGATAGTTCCCCATCCACCCTAGAAGCAGAGCTAAAATTTAAAAGAAAGGGAAAAGGCCAAAAAAAAAAAAGGAGGGGGGAATGAGAAGAAAACAAGAAGAAAAGAATCTGACCACAGAAAATTATTATAGTGACAGGGAAGACCAAGACACAAATTCAGAAGAGGACAACAGTATCAAAACATCTATGGACAAAACACCAAAGAATAAATGGGGAATTATCTCAAGCCCAGAAAGAACTAATGGAAGAGCTCAAAAATGAGCTTAAAAATCATATAAGAGAGGTAGAAGAAAAATGGGGAAAAAATGAGAGTGATGCAAGAGAATTATGAAAAAAAGACTCAACAGCTTGGAAAACTGCTTAAAAAGTAGAATTGGAAGTTGGAAAATTGGGAAAAATCCACTGAAGAAAACAACCCCTTAAAGAGTACAACTGGCCAAATGGAAAAGAAAGTACAAAAACTAATTGAGGAAAACAATACCTTAAAAGTTAGAATTGAGCAAGTGGAAGCTAATGACTCTATGAGACATCATGAATTGATCAAACAAATTCAAAAGAAAGAAGAAATGGAAGAAAATATAAAATACCTCATGGGAAAAACAACTGTCCTGGAAAATAGATCTAGGAGAGGTAATATCAGAATCATTGGACTACCTGAAAACCATAATCAAGAGGAGGACCTAGACAGCATCTTTCAAAAAATTATCAAGGAAAACTGCCCCGATGTCCTGGAGCCAGAAGGCAAAATAGGCATTGAACGAATCCACTGATCACTTCAGGAAAGAGATCCCAAAATAAAAACCCCAAGGAACATTATAGCCAAATTTTAGAACTATCAGGTCAAGAGAAAAATTGCTGCCCCTGTCATTTCTGCAAACGGTCAGAAAGAAACAATTCAAATGTTGGGGGGTCACAGTCAGAATCACACAGCTGCAACATCAAAGGATCAGAGGTCATGGAACATGATATTCTGGAGGGCAAACGAGCTAGGACTACAACCAAGAATCACTTTACTGGTGAAATTAAGCTTAATAATCAAGGGGGAAATGGTCGTTCAACTAAACAGAAGGATTTGAAGCCTCCATAAGAAGAAGATCAGAACTAAACCAAAAATTTGACCTCCAATATCAAGACCCAAGAGAAGAATAAACAGGTAAAAAATTAAAAGAAAACAGAAAGGATTCATTGGAGCTAAACTGTTTACATCCCTACATGGGAAGGTGATACTTGTAACTGTTAAAAATTGTGTCACTAGCAGTACAGGTAGAAGGAATAAACACAGACAGAGGGAATGGGTAAAAGGTGTATTTGAGAAAATGACATAAGCAAAAATAAAGGATGAGAAAGAGGAGTCAAACAGGTGCAGAATGAAGGAAGAAGTAGAATGGGGTAAAATATCTCCCACGAAGAGTCGAATAGGCAAAAGACCTGTTATAGTGGAGGGGAAGATGCGGAGAGGGGGGTGATTGGCATTGCTTGAACCTTCCTCTCATCAATATTGTCTCGAAGAGGGAATAATATACACAATTAGATGAATATAGAAATATATCTTATCTGACAGGGAAGTGGGAGGGGAAGAGATTAAATAAAGGGGGGGGACTAATAGAAGGGAGGGCAGATCAGGGGAGGTGGTAGACAAAAGCAAAATATTGGTGATATGGGAAAGGGTGAAAGGAGAGAGAGGACAAACAACAGGAAGAATAGGATGGAGAGAAATACACAAGTAGTAATCATAATGGTGAATATAAGTGGGATGAACACTCCAAAATGGAAGCAAATAGCAGAGTGGATCAAAAGGCAGTATCTTACAATATATTGCTTACAAGAAACACACTTGAAGCA
This sequence comes from Phascolarctos cinereus, assembly GCF_003287225.1. Taxonomy (NCBI): domain Eukaryota; kingdom Metazoa; phylum Chordata; class Mammalia; order Diprotodontia; family Phascolarctidae; genus Phascolarctos; species Phascolarctos cinereus. The sequence goes on from NW_027555736.1 coordinate 225,048,213, forward strand.
GAGAGACACACTCAGAGTAAAGGAAAACCTGGAAAGACTTGTACAAATTGATGCAAAGTGAAATGAGCAGAACCAGGAAAACACTGTATCAGTGTTTTCAGCATCAACAACACGTGATGTGATCATGTGATGATAAAGTATGAATGACTTGGCTTTTCTCAGCAACACAATGATCCAAGATAAGTACAAAGGACTCATGAAGGAAAATGCTATCCACATCCAGATAAAAAAACGATGGACTCTGAATGTGGATCGAAGCATATTTTCTTCACTTACTTTATTCTTTCATGTGTTTTTTTGGTTACTTTTGATCTGTTTCTTCTTCCGCAACCATGATGAATATGCAAATATGTTTTACATGATGGCATATGGATAAACTATATCAAACTGCTTACCGTTTTCAGAAGAGGGGAGGGAGAAAAATTTGGAACGCAAAATCTCGTAAATATGAATGCTAAAAATGTAATTCATAATTGTGGGAAAAATGAAATGCTATTTAAAGTGAAAAAAATAAAATCAAACCAAAGGGAAAAAAAAGAAAACCCCAAATGGGGTCATGCAGAGTCATATATGATTGAAACAACTGAATGGCAGCAAGAATATTCCAGAAGAGGAAGAAGCTGTTTAGCGTGGGTTTCAATGGAGCCGTATTCACGTCATCCTTGTATGTTTAGTAGTGAAGAAGGTGCTTTGGTGCAACTCTTTTTTTTTTTAATTTGGAAGCCATACCTAGTTGTCCTTAGGAGAGAGAGCAGAAGAGTCAGATACTACTGAAATGACTCTACAGCAACAAACTGAAGTTTAGAGAGGTCAAGAGGCTTGACCAAAGGCAGAAAACGAGAAAGTGTCAAAGCTGGGAGTTGAACTCACATCTGCCAGAGCCACATCCAGAGCTCACTCCACTGCTACAGAACAATGTCCTTCAATTTAATTGTTCATTTAATCAACAAGTGTTTACTAAGCACCTACTGCGTGCCAGGCAGGTGATAGCTACAAGTGCAAAGAATGTACTAATTCTTCCTCTCTACAAGTTTAAATTCTGATGGGAAGGCAACAAGGCCATAAAAATGTTTACAGCGTAAATGTAGATCAGTAAATACACATACACACACACATATGTGCATATATGTATACACACACATATATAGTATGTATACACACACATATATAGTATGTATACACACAATATATGTATACACACACATATATAGTATGTATACACACACATATATAGTATGTATACACACACATATATAGTATGTATACACACATATATTGTATGTACACACACATATATTGTATGTATATACACACATACACACATATATAGTATGTATACACACATATATAGTATGTATATACACACATATATAGTATGTATACACACAGATATAGTATGTATACACACCCATATATAGTATGTATACACACATATATTGTATGTATATACACACATACACAACACACACATATATAGTATGTATACGCACACATATAGTATGTGTACACACACATATAGTATGTATATACACACACACACATATATAGTATGTATACACACACTGTATATAGTATGTATACACACACATATATAGTATGTATACACACATATATTGTATATATATACACACATACACAACACACATATATAGTATGTATACACACACATATAGTATGTATACACACACATATATAGTATGTATATACACACACATATATAGTATGTATACACACACTATATATAGTATGTATACACACATATATAGTATCTATACACATATATATTGTATGTATATACACATATACACACACATATATAGTATGTATACACACTATATATAGTATGTATATACACACATACACACCCATATATAGTATGTATACACACCCATATATAGTATGTATACACACACTATATATAGTATGTACACACACATATAGTATGTATACACACACATACATTGTATGTATATACACACATATACACACGCATATATAGTATGTATATACACACACATATAGTATGTATGCACACACATATATAGTATGTATACACACACATATATTGTATGTATACACACATATATTGTATGTATATACGCACATATACACCCATGTATAGTATGTATACACACCCATATATTGTATGTATATACACACATACACACATATATAGTAGGTATACACACACATATATTGTGTGTATACACACCCATATATAGTATGTATACACACACATATATTGTATGTATATACACACATACACAACACACACACATATATAGTATGTATATATACACATATATAGTATGTATACACACACATATATGGTATGTATACACACCCATATATAGTATGTATACACACACATATATTGTATGTATATACACACATACACAGCACACACATAGTATGTATATACACACATACATAGTATGTATACACACATATATAGTATGTATACACACACTATGTATAGTATGTATACACACACATATATTGTATGTATATACACACATACACACACATATATAGTATGTATACAACCCATATATAGTATGTATACACACATATATTGTATGTATATACACACATACACACACATATATAGTATGTATACACACCCATATATAGTATGTATACACACACATATATAGTATGTACACACACACTATATATAGTATGTATACACACATACACACACACACACACACACACATATATATATATAGTATGTATACACACACACATATACACACACACACACATATATATAATTAAATACAAGGCAGTTTGGGATAGAAGGTACTAACAAGTGAGGAGGATCAAAAAAGTTTTCCTATGGAAGATGGTGTCTGAGTGGCATCTTAGGAAAAGAGGAAGTCTATGATGTGGAAGTAAAGAAGGATTGCATTTCATATGTGGGGGGTAGCCAGGGCAAAGGCATAGAGATGAGAGACAAAGTCTCATATGTGAATGGTAAAAAAGACCAGTTTAGCAGGATTGTAGAGTATGAGAGGAGGAATAATGTCCAATGAGGCTGGAAAGATAAAGCCAGATTGTGTAAGGCTTTAAAAGCTAAACAGAGGAGTTTATATTTTATCCTAGAGGCAATAGAAAGCCACTGCAGCTGATGAGTAGGGGAATCACATGGTCGTATCTGCCCTTAAGGAAAATTACCTTGCCAGCAGTGTTAAGGTGGACTTAAGTGTAAAAGATTTCAAGCAGAGAGACCAATTAGATACTGTTGCAATAATCCAGGCAAGAGATGATGAGGTCCTGAATAAAGTGGGAGCTGTGGGATGGAGAGAAGGGCTTTGATGTACAAGGTGTGGTGGAGGTAGAAATGGTAACATCTGGAAACTTTGGATATGTGAGATAAGGGGGCATGGGGAGTCCAGGAAAATGCTGAGATTATGAACTCGTCACTGGAAAGGTGATGGTACTTTTGGCAGAAATAGTTAAACAAATATCTATTAAGCACAGATTGCATCTAGAGCATCGTGCTAAATACTGGGAGAGATTAAAAAATAGATAAGATTAAGTCCCTGCCCTCCTGGCATTACAATCTAGTAGTTATACTTTATTTAGATAGGCTGGGATTAAGGAGCCTAGCTTTGCCAATGACTAGGTATGGCCAAGTCCCTGACCCTCTTGAGGTCTTAGTCTTCTTTTCTGTAAAATGACGGGTTTGAAGCAGATACTTCTGAAAGTATCTTGCAGCTTTAATATTCAACACCTTGCTATGCCCTGTTTCTAAATTAGTATGTATCTGTATTTGGGTTGGACCACCTACCAGACTATCATTGGTTTTTATAAGGAGGATGTTTCACTCATAATGTTGATGAAGGTATTCAGTAGAAAGCTTTGTAGCCATTGAAACAGTCACAAAACTATTCCTGTGAGTTAATGTTGAATTTCTTTTTTTCTTATTTTCCAATTAAAAATATTTGTTTTCTCTTCCTCCTACCCCCCCCCCAAAAAAAAACAGCTGGGAAAAACCTTTTGGTAATAAATATTCACAGCCAAGCAAAACAAATCCCCAAATTAGACACATGTAAAAATACATGTCTTATTTTGCATTTTGAGTCCATAAACTCTCTGTTAGGATACGGGCACCATGTATCACTGGCAGTCTTCTGGCATCATGGTTGGTCATTGTGTTGAGTTCCAACATCATTTAAAGTTATTTATCTTTATTTATTTAGAACAATTTATTACATAAATTATTCTCTAGATTCTGCTTGCTTCATTCTTTCTCAATTCACACACATCTTTTTATGTTTCTCTGAACCTGTTCCTCTTATAATTTCTTACAGCACAGTAGTATTTGTATACATTCATATTCCATTATCTGTTCAACCTTTTCCCAATGGATGGACATACCCTTATTTTCTAGTTCTTTGACACTACAAAAAAGAGATGCTGTAAATATTTTTGCACTTGTGTATAGATATTTTTGTGTGTCCTTTTCCTATTTCTTTGATCTTTTGGACTTTTCTGGGTCAAAGGGTATGCCCAGTTTTGTAACTTCTGGATGCATAATTCCAAACCATTTTCCAAAATGGCTGAACCAATTCACAGCTCCAACAATAGCACGTCAGTATGCCCCATAAATATAATGAATGACAGAAGAGTTACATCAAAGGAGATGACTGAAACTTCTAGCCTCGCTACAAAGTTGGAAAATGGTAAGGCCAGAAAATATCCATAAGTATTGGCTCAAATGCTTAACATTAGGAAAATAGGCCAATTATATATTTATGTGCTTTATATAAAATATTCATATGGTATCATGAAAAAATTCTATAAGTACAAGAAAGAAAATGTTGGCTGAGGAGCCAAAAAAGTGCGCCAGAATTTTTCAAAGGTATAAAAAGCAATATATGATAAATATTACTATTAATATAATTATTATATGTTATATTGCATATAATAATATTATATTGTTAATATAATTATTAAACAAGCTACCCCAAAGCAGCATAACGGAAATGTTGCCTTTGTTAATTATTGAAAAGTGCATGGACTATTCCTCTATTGCAAATATATAAAATAGACCTAAGTATAGTTAGAATTCTAGTGTATGTCCACGTGGGCAGCTATTCTCTGTTTAAAACAAATCACAACAAAATCAAGAACAATTCATATAAAGTGTGTTTTTTTTTCCCCTCAGGAAAGACAGTTTAAAGCCTTTATGTTTCTGCTTAGCTGTGCATCCATTATCATCTATTCTAAGGACAACTAAGTATGGCTTCCAAATTAAAAAAAAAAAGGAGTTGAGCCAAACACCTTCTTAACCACTGAACATACAAGGATGACATGAATATGCCTCCATTGAAACCCACACTAAACAGCTTCTTCATCTTGTAGAATCTTTCTTCTTGTTGTTCAGTCATTTCAATCATGTCTGACTCTTTATAACCCCGTTTGGGTTTTCTTGACAAAGATACTGGAGTGGTTTGCCATTTACTTCTTCAGCTCATTTTCCAGATGAGGAAACTAACGCAATCAGGGTTAAGTGACTTGCCCAGGATCACACAGCTACTAATTATCTGAGGCTAGATTTGAACTCAGGAAGATGAGTCTATCTGACTCCGGGCCAACCATTCTGTCCACTGCACCATCTAGCTGCCCCTGGAATCTTTTTACAGTTGTATTTTAAAAAATCATTTAGACTCAATAAATATACAATTCTTAATATACACCATGGCAAGATAGAGACCAAAGGCTTTGAACTTGAATCTGAAAGTCACAATGAACCAATGAATAAAGCTGATATCTATAAATATCTTGGATTCCTTCAGGTAAGGCACACTAAACATGAAGATCAAAGAGAAAGCTGTGGCCAAATACATTAGGTGATTCATTGGCATTCTGAAATCAAATCAGAATGGAAATAACACTTCAAAAATGTATGTAGTATTTTGTTTTTTCCCCAATTACACATCAAGACAATTTTTAAGCATTCATTTTTACAAGATTTTGAGTTCCAAATTTTTCTCCCTCCCTTCCTCCCCTCCCCTCTTCTGAAAATGGTAGGCAACTTGATATAGGTTATACATGTGCTATCATGTAAAGCATATTTCCATATTAGTGATAGTTGTAAAAGAAGAAACAGATCAAAAGGGGAAAAAAACACAAAAAAGAATAAAGTAAGTGAAAAATATGCTTCAATCTTCATTCAGAGTCCATTAGTTCTTTATCTGGATGTGATAATGTTTTCCTTTGTGAATCATCATGTTACTGAGAAGAGCCGAGTCATTCATAGTTGATCATCACACAGTGTTGCTGATACTATGTACAATGTTTTCCTAGTTCTGCTCATCTCACTTTGCATCAGTTTGTACAAGTGGAAAGAACACTTTTAAAGCAATCACCATTTATACAATACAAGTCTATTGTAGGAACAACTAAGTATGGATTCCAAATTAAAAAAAAAAAAGTTGAACCAAAATACCTCCTTAACCACTGAACATACAAGGATGACATGAATATGGCTCCATTGAAATACACATTAAACAGCTTCTTCATCTTGTGGAATCTTTCTTCTTCTTGTTTAGTCATTTCAATCATGTCTGACTCTTACAAAAATTATAAAATGAAATATGACATATTTGGAAAGCCCATAAAACATTAACAAAACGTAAGGGCCCATCACCCTAAAGTAGCTATAGAAAGATTAATATGTTCATGCTGTCTTCTGCTTCAGGCTTGTTCCAATTCAAGAGAAGCATCAGACCAGCACACATTTTTTTAAATAGTTGGTTATAGCTTTTTATGAAGTACAACTCAGTGGGGAAGTTGGAGGAATAGTATAAATGAAAGAGAAAATAGATACAGAGATATGGATAGCAGGGGACTCAGAGAAGATGGAAGACAGAAGAGGATTTTTTGGAGGATGTGAACAGGAGTCAGCTGGTTTGGCCTGGGTGGAGCAATACATGGTGTTCCTAGGGAGCCTTTCTTTATGTGAGGTAGATGTGTGTGTGATTCATGGACCCAGCTAAGGACTCATGGCACAAACCAAGGGAAACCCTCCAATTTTGGCCATGGGTTTTGTCAAGTCGTGGTTTGGGTAGATTTGAGGTAATTTTTTTGTTTTTGTTGTTGCTGTTCGGTTGCAGTGGTATATAAATGCTAGCAATTATCATTATTGCTAACTGAGCTCAAATCCTTGACCTACAAATACAACCTGCCCCCCCCCAATATCCCTCAACATTGAGGAAATAAACTAGATTAAAGCTGGACCATAATCACAGATAAAACTGTTCATCATAATCCCTTGGACATAACATAGACCTGCAAAACATAAGAACATCTTTTATAGATGTTGCCATATAGAACATGCATAATCCCCAAACTAAAAGAAATGAAAGACTCTCAAAATATAAAGACCTAGTCAAAGAAATCAAAACCATGCAGGAACAGGAAGAAGTACATATCATTCCCATTATCTTGTCTACTACTGGAGATGTCCCAAAGGCATTTTCAAAAAATCTGTAGAAGAGGAGCTTACTTCTCAACACTTTCATTCAATTACAAAGAACAAACAAACAAATAAAAAACAATCATTTAATCCACTTTGAGAATAGTCCATCAAATAGTAAACCTAAAAATAGAACAGTGACTTATCCTAGGATTATTTTTATCTGAATCCCATCAAGTACAAAGATGGCAAGAAGGAGAAGTTAGATAGTTCTTTAAGGTTTGCAAAGTGATTTACATACATCATTTCATTTGAGTCTCAGAACATTGGAAAAAAAACCACTGGATTTGGAATCAGAAGACCTGAGTGTGAGTCCTTCATCTACCACCTACTAACTATGTGGCTTTGGGTAGGTCACTTAATCTTTCCAGGCTTCTCTTCTGTCATATGTAAAATGAATGAGTTGAATTATATACCCTTTAAGGTCCCTTCCATCTCCTCAATCTTCTCAATCATGCACTTAGAGAATTCTATGATCCATTTTACCAAGAAGGAAATGGATTCATAAAGGTTGTTACCTGCCCATGGTTACAGTTAGTATCAAAGAACCTGGGTCTTCCTGACTCTAAGGTCAATACTCTAGTTACAACACCTTGTTCGTACTTCTTCATTACCAGTTTTCAATAGCTTTTTTTTCCCTTCTGAATTCTACTTCAGTTTAGTACTAAAACTCATAGCCAGTGCATAGAATCATGGAATACTAGAGCTCAGAAAGAATATCTCATTTTGTATGTGAGGAAACTCAGGCTCAGAGAGGTTATAACCTTCCTAAGGTTGCACAGCTAGTATGTGGCAGAACAGTATTTGAACACAATCCTTTTGACTTCAGGAAATCCAGGGCTTTGTCACTATGCCACATTGTCTTAAATGATATATAAATAATAATGATTTATTTAATAAATTATAAATAATTTAAGAAAAAAGGACTATTCATGCCCAACCTGTCATAGAGCCTTCTGAGCTCATTTTGGTTTGATCAGCCACAGCTGGACACACTGTACATTGACCCAGACATAGTGATGTCATTTCAGTCCTCTTTGAATATAAAGGACAATAACATTTAATAACCAATCTTTGTGTGTTAAAGCCTGTTAGTGGCTTGTGTACTTTTTTTATGAGCAGTTTAAAGAGAGGCTTTGTACCTACAAGCATTTAAGTTGGTTCTGTTCAGCAGGGTTGCTAAGATCCTTCTGATTCAGGATGGAAAAAATTCCCCCACTTCCTAAGCAGGCATCCTGGTTGTTTTATCTCAAACCAGAGGCCCAGAGAATAGAGTAAATTCACCAGCGGATGCTCTCTGGTACTAGATAGATACCTAATGGTGGAAACATATAATTTTTTTCTTTCATCCTCAAACACTGAATTGCATCAATGGAAAAAAATGTCCATGCATCTGGACAGATTGTTGAAACAGAGGGATAATTATAGCAAATAAGTTGATAGGGCTTGTGTCTACCCATGATGATATTAGGACCAAAGCTTTCTTATTGGGAAGAAAAAAGAGAGGATATTCCACTGTGTATGCTGAAATTAAACTAATGACATTTCATTGTTGTTTCAAAAAAAATCCACTCAAGAACCCTGTTTATTTGGCCAAAAACTCTGCCCATCATTCTAGACTTACACAGTTTACAACAGAGCTTAATGTAGAGGGGGAAAAGGGAATTAATTGGTTTTTTTTCCTTATCCGTTTCCCTCTCTCACCTGCTATTGAAGAAAAAAGGAAGGGGAAAAAGAGGACATCCCATACTGCTTCATCAGTTTGGGGACTTCATACGGTTTTCATTAAAAAGTCAGAAAGGCTAGAGATGTATAAAGCAATAGGCTTTTATTACAAGAAAGTTGAAGGCCTAACACAAAACTTCTAGAGAAAGGGGTATGTAGGGACAGGGACAAAGGAATAGGCATTCAAAGTAAGGGAGACATGCTTTTGCTGGAATTGAGGATGGGGGTGTTAGAGCCTTAGGCATATTGATCATCAGACCACCCAGAGTAAGGTACAACAGTAGTTCTTTAGAGAGACTGCCCTTTGAATTGGCATACCCAGGTTCCACCAATGCCTTTCTTCCTCTTTTCTATGTGGGATACTAGGGTCATATGATCATACAATCTTAGATTTGAAGCTGGAAAAAGCATCAGAGGCTATTTAATCCAATTTCTTTATTTTTCAGATGAGGAAATAAGACATGTAGAAATTACTTGGTGGTTGTTGTTATTACTGTTGGGCTTTTGTTCTTGAAGAGGACCAATGACATCACCAGGGTGACGTCTTGACTCGGGCAGGAATTGTATTTCAGTGAGGCAGAGCTGTGCAAACTCATCAGCCTCACTCTCCCTTCCAGTCATCAGAGTCCAGTGGCAAGACAAAAGTCAAGACAACTCAGAAATCAAATGGTATGCTCGGGATCATATAGCTAGTAAGCATCTGAGTAGGATCTGAACCCAAGTCTTCTTGGCTACAAGTTCAGTGCCCTATCCACCGTTCTATGATGTCTCTCATTTGAGCCACTCACCAGGACTTCATCTGCGCCCTAGAGATGTTCCACAAGGAATCCAAATTCATAGGTTTCATAGGGAGGGGAAAAGATGTTTGCTTATCTGTGTTTGGTTGGTGTCCCAACCAAAGTCTGATATCACAAGCAGGCACTGCTAGGAGAGGGCCCAGCTGAGCGAATATAAAGCAATGAAGTTTCCAGACAAATCCAGGGAGAGGATATTAGTTAGAAGGTGAGGTCTAGTCCAAAGTAGAGGCAGAAAGGGAGTCCTGTGACTCTAAGAGAAGCCTTTCAAAACAGGATTATTTTTGGACTACCTAGAAGGCACAGGGAGAGAAAAATAGAAAAAAAAGAGGGAAGTGATAGCGGGAAGGAGAAGAGGAAGACAGAAATCAGGAATGGCACTCCTAGTTAAAGATGTACAATTTAATTCAGTTTAATTGCACCAGATTCCATTCAAAGTAATCACATGACCAGAGCTGTGCATTAGAATCATTAGTTTGGCAGAGTCTTATAGGTGGGATTGGAGCGATAGACTCTGAAAGTGGGGAGACTGGATTGAAGGCCACTGTAGTAATTTAGGGAGAGGAGGGAAGGCCTACATAAAGTTGGTGACAAGCATCATCAAGAGGAAGGGCAGAGGCAAGAGTTCCCAAGGAGATAAAATTGATGGGACTTGTCAACTGAAAGGATGTAGGGGAAGAGGGTAAGGAAAGTGTACAAGATAACACCAGGTTTAGAACCTGGGTGATTGGGAGGATGTCATGGCTTCAACAGATTATAGGAAAGGAATGGAATTAAAAAGAACTAAGGAACTAAGGTGTTGTCCCCTTTTTCTATCCCCCTTCCCATCTCAGGTCCTCATTCTGTAATCGTTTACTCCCTACATATATGAAATCATAGCCATTTGGCTTCAAGGAAGGAGACAAAAAACCTAATGCTATTTCGATGTCCACCAAGAGCAAGCCAGCTTTTGTGGCAAGGTGATACATGATTCAGGTGTTTGAAAATTTGAGGTGGACCTCTTTTGGGAAGAGCAGAGGAACCACATTGGAGGGCTTTTTGGAAGATGTGAAGATGGGGTTAATCAGGGAACTTCTTCTGTTTGTCATCAGTCTTGCCCTCTGGAAAGTTATTCATTTCAGAAGTCTTGGGTTCCAGAGGGATCATCCTCATAAGCTCATATAATAGACCACAAATCCACTGGAGGGCTTGGAGAATCTCAGGGAGAGGGTTGGATCAACTGTTGTTTCCATTACCACCTTCTCTTTCTTGCTGGCTGAGCAGCACACCAAAATAGAAAGGTGATGGATTCCCATTCAGCTCATCCTTCCTTCAGGGGAGATTCTTCCTGGGTGGACCAGCGAGATGAGTTCCTTGTTTGCATCAATCCAGCATCTTATCTGTCTCTAGGTAGGTAAGTGGTGACCACTTGGATGTGGGTGCACTAGAAGGTATCCTTTTTGCCTGGAGGAGTGTTCAACTTGTAAAATGGAAAAGAGACCACTGGCTTCTGTGTCTCCCTGCACTAATCATAATTCATGTTTACCATCTGTTTACATCCTACAAAGCATTTGCCTCATAACAACCCAGTAATGGAGGTAATATATGTGTTATGAATCTTATTTTCTGGAGGAAGAAACTGAGGCTCAGGCATTTGCAAAAGTCTAGCAGGGACTTATTGATGCTGCTGAGACTTGAACCCAACTCTTCTGAACCTGAATGTTCTTTTCACTACATTTCAATGACCTCAAAGAGCCCTGAGTAGATTACCCACGGCTACTTTATCTCCATTAGGACATACACTCCATGAAAGCAGCCACTATGTTTTTTGTCTTTCTTTGTATCCCCAGTGATTAGCTCAATGCCTGGCACACAGTATACCCTTAATAAATGCTTATTGATTGATTTACTGAGTGTCCCCAAATTATCTTTGGCCTTTCCTCATTAACAAATGGGATATTATATATAAAGCATTTTTCAAACCTTTAAGTACAATATATTTTTGGAGTTGTTATTGTTTATAGTTGTTATTATTATCAGCAGTGTCTTGGACAACTACCCCTCTCCTTACGTCTTCAGAATGATGCTGCTATGAAGAGTGAGCACTGTGGTCTTCCCAAAAGATACTGCAGGAAGTTGGTTTCACAGGTCTGGTGAAGTCCACTGTCCAATCTCTTGGAGTGGCAGAACACCACCTTTGTTCCTTCCTTTTCTTTGGTCTCAGATCAACTCTGAACTGTTGGCACCCTCCTCCTTATCTCCTTCCTATTATCTTGGCTAGGGTAAAATTTGCCCTACTTGCCTCCTCCTACCTGAGTGGAACAAAGGAAGAACTAAAAGGAATCTCCCCAGGATAATAATCTATGGGGGGCAATTCAGTGTGGTTGAAAAGGATTTGGAGTCAGAAGATCTGCTCCGGGCCTCAGTTTCTTTATCTGTACAATTAAGGAGGTTAAATTATGACCTCTAGAACCTCTATGGTCCCGCACTGCTTTAAATATATGAACATAGAACCCTGTAAGAGCACTCATATCAGGCACAAGGAGAAGTCTTTCCATGCCTTTGGGAGACATTCTGTGCTCCTCTACTTGAGAACATTGTTGGTCCAAAGGTGACCTGTATTCATGGTGAAAGTTAGGTACTTATTTGATAACAGGACATTACTTCCAATGGAGAGAGAAGGAAGTTGTAGGTGGCAGTGGAGGAGTTCATCTACGAGAGCTTCAGGTCATACCTTCCATTCTATCCTATACACTGCTGCCAAATTAATTTCTCTAATGTACAAATCTGATCCTGTCACTCCCCTGATCAAACCCCATCAATCATTTCTTAATATCTTTGGGATAGAATTCAAAGCACTCCATAGTTCAATTCATTTTAATTCATTTCAATTTGATTCAATTCAATTAAGTTCTATTCTGATTTACCAAGTGCCTATTCTATATAAGGTGGAGGGGGTAGGGTATAACAGTATAGTATCTAGAGGGCCTGCCTTGGAGTCAGGTGACTTGTGTTCAAATCTCTCTTCTGATATACTCTGAATGCATGACCTTCAGTAAGTAACTTAACCCCTCAGTGTCCTAAGCAATTTTCTAAGACTGTGAGTTGAAGAATAGAGGGAGCTTCCTTACTTGGGGGCTTCCTATGTCTTTGGAATCACAGATTTAAAAAATGTAAAACACTGTGGTAAGCACTAGAAATGAAAAGATAAAAAACAATATTGTCCCTGCCCTCAAGGAGCTTACAATCTTTTATTATTATCTTTATTATTAATAATAACAAAATATTTTATCCGGAACTTAACAAACACCAAATAAAATGAGCTTTTCCATATGCATAGTAGGATAGAAAAAAACAGTATTGCACAGAACTGCAACTTTTTATTATGTATGTAACTCCATGTTCAATACAATAACTTCAACATGTAACTTTCAAAGCTGTGCAGTGTGTCTGTGATTCTTTCTGATCTTCCTTCTATTCCCTTGTATATGTTTTGCCTTTATTCCTTCCTTGCTTCCTTCCTTCCTACCTTCCTTGCTTCCTTCCTTCCTTTATTTCCTTTTTTCCTTTTCTTTCTTTCCTTCCTTCCTTCCTTCCTTCCTTCCTTCCTTCCTTCCTTCCTTCCTTCCTTCCTTCCTTCCTTCCTTCCTTCCTTCCTTCCTTCCTTCCTTCCTCTTTTACTACTGTATCCCAAGACCCCTTATTACCAACCCTATCCCCTCAATGAAAAAAAAAAAAGAAAACCAAAGCCCATGTAGCGAGTATGTATAGTCAAGCAAAACCAAGTTCCAAAGGAACTATCTGGCCAAAATGTTATAAGAAAATTTGAGAAGGGCAAAAACACTTTCAATTGTGAAAAATTAGAGAAGGCTTCATGGTAGAGGCAGTACCTGAGTTGGGTTTTGAAGGAAGAGAATTTCAACAGGCAGAGAGATGGAGGGAATGCTATGGAAGAAGGAGAGACCGTGTGAGTGTCCCAAGGCAGGGAAATGCAGCATCACTTCTGGCATTAGTTCTTAATCTAGTTTGACTGGAAAGAAGAGTATGAAAAGGAGAGGAGAGTGAAATAAATCTGGAAATAGAGATCAGAAACAGATTATGGAGAGCCTAAACTGGCAGGTTAAGGATCTATCTATCGATCTATCTATCTATCTATCTATCTATCTATCTATCTATCTATCTATTCATCTATTTATCCATTCATTAATTGTATGTATGTATGTATGTATGTATGTATGTATGTATGTATGTATTTATTTTGTCCTACAAATTTGGCCCAATAATTCTCCCTCACCCTTTTCTCATATCACCTCCTAATAACCAAGCAGCAAGTATTGCATTAAGTGCCTACTATGAGCCAGGCCCATGTTAAGCTGTGCGAATACAAAGACAGAACTGAAACCAATACTTCCCTCAGGAAGCTTAAATTCTATAGGAGGGAAGACACCATGTACTTATATATTCAAGAAAAATAAAGGTAATTGAGAGGGGTCTCTAGCAGTTGGGGGGAAATCAGGAAAGGCTTCATTTTACTTGAGTTGAGTTGCAGGGACATCAGGAACTATGAAAAGTATGATCCAGGCAAGCAGAGTCAATCAATTAATCAATCAACTGATATTTGCTAAGCCCTACTAAGTGCCAGACAGTGTACTAGGTACTGAGGTTACAAAGAAAGGGAAAAGACAGTTGCCTGTTCTCACAGAGTTCCAGTCTGATGGGAGAGAGAGAGATCACTTACCATTGTCCAAATATGTCCTAAATTTTTGTATTATCCCTGCCTTTGCTTACATTGTTTCATTGTCTGGAATGCCTTCCTTCTTCCCTTCTCCTCTCCCATCCCAACCTGCTGAAATGTTATCAGTTCTTCAAAGCCCAGCATCATAGAATGTCAGAGCTGAACAGGACTTCAGATACCATCAGTCCTCTCATTTTCCAGATAAAGAAACTGAGGCTTAGCTAGATTAAGTGACTTGTTCAAGGTCACACAGGTAGAAGAGGCAGTCAGAATTTTAATCCAGGTCTTCTGACTCCAAAACTAGCACTCTCTCCATTGCACCATTTTAATATTTCTTGGGTAGTAGTTCAGCACTTGGACTATCTATCTTTTACCCAGGCAACTAGATGCCACAATGGAAAGAACACTGGACCTGGAGTGAGGGAGACCTGACTTAAAATCTGGCTTCTGACATTTCCTCACTGTGTGACCCTGGGCAAGTCACTTAACCTCTATTTGCTTCAGTTTCTTCATCTGTAAAATGGGGATAATAATAGCACCATCTCCCATTGTTGTGGTGAGGATCGTATAACAATTGTAAAGTGCTCAACACAGTGTTTGGCACATGGTGAATGCTTTATAAATGTTAGCTATTATGATCCAAATTTAGCCTCAGGTACAAAATAGCTGTGTGAGCCTGGACAAGTCATTTAATGTTTGTCTGCCTCAGTTTTCTTGCCTGTAAAATAAGTATAATAATAGGACATACCTTTCAGTGTTGTTGTGAAGATAAAATGAGGTTTATCTTTCTAAAGTGTTTTATAAATTTAAAAGCACTATATTATTGTTATTTAGTCATTTCAGTCATGTCTGACTCTTTGTGGCCCCATTTGGGGTTTTCTTGGCAAACACACTGGAGAGGTTTGTTATTTTCTTCTCCAGCTCATTTTACAGATGAGGAAACTGAGGCAAACAGGGTGAAGTGACTTGCCCAGGGTCACACAGCTAGTAAGTGTCTGAATCCAGATTTGAACGCAGGGAGATGAATCTTCCTAACTCCACACTTGGCACTCTATCCACTGTGACACCTAGCCTCCCCAAAGTGCTGTATAATGTTAGCTGTTATTATTACCATTAGCCCTCACTCTCATTACGTAATTGGCTTACCTTCTTTTTTAGTCCTACAGGTCCTTAATGCCCACAAGTATAAAGCACATTGGCTTTGGGATCAGAAAACCTAGATTGAATGCTGCCTCTTATAATTACTAGCTGTGTAATCTTGGGCTAGTCAATCTCAACTTAGTTTCTTCCTTGTAAAATGTCAGAGTAGGACCAGATGGCCTCTTAAATCCCTTCCAGCTCTAGATCTATAGTTCTATGACTATGTTTTACTTATCGTCATATCTCTGTCACTACCTGGGACACTGCATTGCACATAGTAGACACTTAATAAATAAATATTTGTTGAATGAATGAATGAATGAATATGAACTGTCATGGGCCATAATAGCCATAGTAAGGTCAATTTAAGATACTGCCCTATTCAGGGAAGCTAAGATGTTAGTCAAATCCCTTTACTCCCACCTCACCCTTTGAAATATTTATGTTTGTATATGTTTGATATTTTGGGGTACTTGAATGTGTTTATACATATATTAAATACATATACATATACATATATATACATACATACATACGTGTGTGTGTGTGTTTGTGTGTGTGTGTGCGTGTGTATACATATCCCTATACATGTATTATGAACTTGGGGAGTGGAAAGCTTGCTGCATTGGGTTCTTAGAGAAGCTTATCTACATCACATATTCAGAATGTTGGAATCTTAGAGGTAATTTAATTCAACCTCTACATTTTGGATGAGGAAACTAAGGCCCAGAGAGGTTTACTTGCTTGCCCAAGGTCACATAGATTGTAAGTTGTAACCTTTTTCCCCCCCTATTTCTTTGGACCTCACTTATGATTTTCATCAGTATAAGGAACTCCTGAGGAGTAAACAGCTTTCTCTCCTTACGAAAATGGGCACCTACTCCTCAATTTATAATTTTCAAGAGTTGCACAGGGTTCTGAGAGGTTGATTTACTCAGAGCTACACAGCCTGTAAACCTTAAGATGCTGTGTAAATTCAGGTTATTATTACTGCTTATTTAGGATAAAACTTATTCTTTCAGATCAAGTTATTTAAAGGATATTATCAATTACCCCAAAAGTTTGAGTAGAAATTTTTTTTGGGGGGGCTAGGCAATGGGGTTAAGTGACTTGCCCAGGTTCACACAGCTGGTGAGTGTCATGTGTCTGAGGTCGAATTTGAACTCAGGTCCTCCTGAATCCAGGGCCAGTGCTCTATTCACTGTGCCACCTAGCTGCCCCCTTAAAATTTAAAAACAAAAATAGAATTTTAAAATAATTATTTTACCTTAGTTCATGTAGTGATAACCACATTCTGAGAGCTAATGGTAGTATCCCAACAATCAGGCTATTGAATTTCTTATTGTACCTTGCTGCATCTCCCATGCATTTATTAAGCACAGTGCTTTACATATACGATCTCATTTGATCTGCATGACAACCTTGGGAGGTGGGTGTTATTATTATCCCGTTTTACAGATAAAGAAACTGAGACAAACAGAGGTGAAGTGACTTGCCCACAGTCATCCAGCTGGTAAATATCTGAGGCTAAATTTGAACTCAGGTATTCCTATTTCCAGGCTCAGCATTTTATCCACTGTGCCACCTAGTTGCCTGTATGCCTTTAACATGTAAAGACAAAATCTTTTATGAAAGTTCTTCTATGAAAGTCTTCTATGAAAGAAGTGGTGATGTTGGATAGAATTTCAGGGTATAATTGTGAGTGATGAAAAGTCTTTACTGATTTTTGAGTCAACTGAAGTGGCTTGTTCCATTCTTTCAAATATATATGTATTAAAAACTCTGTATTCTAATTACAGTTGGTTGAGTTTCCTAATCCTCTACCTGTTAGCATCTCTCCACAAAATTACCTTGTATTTATTGTATCTATACTTGTATATGCATATATTGTCTCCCCCAATAGGATGTAAGCTCTATAAGGGCAGGAATAGTTTCATTTCTATGAATCTATTGTGCCTAGCATAATACCTGGCATATAGAAGGCACTTACTTAATAAATTCTTGTTGATCGACTGATTGATGGATTGGATTTTCTCAGCAACGTACTTGTCTTAGCCCCTCCTGGATCACTGCCTTGTTGTGGCCAAGGGGCTTGTGTAGCTCAGTGAAACTCTGAACTGTGCTATGCAAGGTTACCCAAGATGGACAAGTCAGAGTGGTAAGTTCTAACAAAAGGTAATCCACTGGAGAAGGAAATGGCGAACCACTCCATTATCTTGGCCAAGAAAACCTTGTGGATAATAGCACAAGACAGAAGGCCCAGTGTGCAATGGTCCACAGGGTCATAAAAAGTTGGATGCAACCAAATGACTGAACAATGCTTGTCTTACAAGATTTTCCTTCAAAGGGAAGTCAGAGTCTTTGCAGTAGAGAATACAGTCAGATCTGCTATCACCCACCATGCAATCCCCAAAAGCACATATCTATGCAAAAGTGCACAATAATGAACACAGAGTTTATGGGGTAAGTTGGATTAGAAGAACATCTTTGTCAATGATACATTAAAAAAAAAAGATAAGAACCTGATAAAAATGGTGGCACAGTTTTATGTATGTTAAATGGTTAAGAAATACATAAATACTACAATAAATAGTGGGTGTTTCTACAACCTCTGGCTGCTGCTAGGGTTGTACCTGGGCTACATAAATAAGTTGGGCAGGTCTTGGCAACCCCTGGCCTTGACAAAGTGGGTAGAATGCTAGGCCTGGAATAAGGAAGACCTGAGTTCAAATGCAACCTTAGACACTTAGTAGCTGCATGACCCAAGGCAAATCACTTAACCTGTTTGCCTCCATTTCCTCATGTATAAAATGAGAATAATAATATCACCTACCTTCCAAGATTGTTATGAGGATCAAATGACATAATTTATTCATAAAAAGTGCTTAGCGCAATGCCTGGCACATAATAGGAGCTATGTAGAAATGTCCATTCCCTTTCTTCCCTTCCCTTTCTTCAAGGCTGTGGTAGATGGATGTGGTGGCCCACAGCTCCTACTGCATCAGGAGATATACAATAAACATTCCACTTCACCTTGACAAAGACTTGAAGTTTGCTTTTCTGGAAGTGAGTATCAGAAAGGTTGCAGCTTGTGAATTATTGTAGAATAACACACTTTTCTGAACTCACTGTTCTCTGCCACAAGAAGAAATTGAGCTGAAGCCAATTCAGCATTCCCGTTATACTTAAAATGTTCCCTGATATATCAGTTGGAACAAATTTATGTACTTGAAACACACTTTCCAGCAGAACCGCCCATACACTGAATCAAGAATTAGGAATGCTGGGTTCTAGTCCTAATTCTAACACTAATTATAATTCTACAATTCCTTTCTCCTTTTTTCTAGGTCAGAGATTCACTGTCTACAAAATGAGGGAGCTGGATTAGACGACATCTCAGGTTTCTTTCTATGAGTATAAAACCCTACGTGAGCTGTTAATTTGTTTTTGAATTTGTGGAAATAAAGAATAGATCAGGGAGACAGCCATCTAGTGGTGTATGCAGAGATAGGGACATTCTTGAAGGAAACTCCCAAGATTAGACTTTTCTTCACCTGAACTGTGTGTATGTGTGTGTGTGTGCACGTGCACGTGTGTATATATGTCTAGAACAGGGGTGGGGAACCTGTGGCCTTGAGGCCACATCTGGCCTTTTAAGATTTTTTCTGTAAAATTTGGATTCAGTCAAAAGGCCACACTTAAGGATCTAGAAGACCACATGTGGCCTCAAGGCTGCAGGTTCCCCACCCCTGGTTTAGAAGGTGTCTCAGAAGCCATTTCATTTTAGAGTTGAAAAAATTTCAAGCGTGACTTGTCCTCACACGACGTCACACAAGTTGCAAAGTATCAAAAACAGTATTTGAACTCAAATCATCTGCTTCCAAAGCCAACACTCTTTCTCTTCAGGGGTCT
This sequence comes from Phascolarctos cinereus, assembly GCF_003287225.1. Taxonomy (NCBI): domain Eukaryota; kingdom Metazoa; phylum Chordata; class Mammalia; order Diprotodontia; family Phascolarctidae; genus Phascolarctos; species Phascolarctos cinereus. The sequence continues at coordinate 225,067,987 of NW_027555736.1, forward strand.
GCTACCTCATCTGTATGTAGGGGATTGATCAGGCAAGTTCCATGGTTAACTTCTTAAAGTCAAAGGGAGGATACCCTAGTTTGGGGACTCTGATTACTTCTCCCCATGGCTTTATGGAGACAGATTGGCTGAGCTAGAGTCACTCCTTTGTGCTAGGCATATTAAAATGTAGTCAGTTACAGAGAGCCCTTTCCCCATCACAACCCCCTGGCATTGCCCCCCACCTCCATTCCCCTCCTTCTCCTTTCTCTTTTCCCTTCTCAGGATGATCTTAAGAGAACCGAACATGTCAGAGACCTGAGGTTGGGTTTATTATTAACTAACATAATATAATATAATATAGCACTTTGAAGTTTGCAGAACACTTTATAGCATCTCACTTCATCATCCAGCAGCCCTATGTTCTTGTTGCTCAGTCAATCATGTCCTACTGTTTGAGACCCCTTGCAGGATTTTCTTGGCAAAGACACTAGATTGGTTTGCCATTTCCTTCGCCAGCTCATTTTCCAGATGAGGAAACTGAGGCAAACAGGGTTAAGTGATTCACCCAGGGTCACACAGCTAAGGCAGGTCTTCCTGACTCTATGCCTAGCACTCTATCCATTGGATCACCTAGCTGCCCTAACATTCCTATGAGGTAGGTTCTATTTATCCCCATTTTATAGATGAGGAAACTGAGGCAAACAGAGTTAAGTGACTTGCCCAGGGTAACACAGCTAATAAGTGTCTATGGTTGGATTTGAACTCAGGTCTTCCTGACTCTAGGCCAAGCACTCTATTCACTGAGGATGACAGATATTAAGGTTCTTGCCCAGGGTATAACTAGCAAATATCCAAGGTAAGATTTGATTCAGGTCTTACTGACTCCAAATCCAGCACTCTAGATACCATAACACTTAGATGGGTGCTATATTTCCAAAGTGGTAACCTCAGACACCTAGTTTAGGGGTTCATAAAGCAAGCAATCAAGGTGGGAGGGCAAGAAGCAGCCTCCCAGTGACTGGGAAAAATGTTCTAGGGATAAGGAAAGGGCTTTTCCCCTGAGCACTTGAGAAGAAGTACTTGCCTGGAGCTAAGGACCAAGGCATACTTGATAGGTATAACCTCAGCTTTATTCTGGGGCCTGGGTAAATTACATGGTCATCTATGGTGATGTCTGGGTAAATGATATAGTCATCCACGGTGAAATTGGGAGCACCTATCTGAAGGTAGAACATCCAAGGTAAGTGATTAGAAAAAAGGAGACCTCTTAGAGGAAGGGAGGTCTGGGAGAAAACCATTTTATTGACCTCACAGGCATGGAATTCATCACTCAAGTTGGGTGATTTTGAGTGGAGAGCATGACCTCCATAGTGGTAGCATTTGGTCTCTAGTAATTCAGTGAGCACAGTTCATGCTTTGGCTGGTCAGTGGGGGTGAGGGTTCAATCTTTCCTAAAAGTCTTAAGCCCTGGAGTCAAGGAATTCTAGGGAGAAGGAAGAGCTAACAAGCTTCCATACCACAAAGTTGGCATGCCATGGGAACTTTGTTTTCTTGATGGATTGGACACTTAAAATCAAACCTCTTCCCTGAGTAGAGAAGCCATAATAATAAAGACAAAATAGAAGACGAGCATATATTGTTGTTTAGTCATTTTAATCATGTCTGACTCTTCATGATCCCATTTGGGGTTTTCTTGGCAAAGATACTGGGGTGGTTTGCCATTTCCTTCTCCAGTTCATTTTATAGGTGAGGAAAGTGAAGCAAATAAGGTTAAGTGACTTGTCCAGTAAGTATCTGAGGCCAGATTTGAACTCAGAAAGATGAGTCTTCCTGATTCCAGGCCTAGCACTTTATCCACTGTGCCACTAATTGCCCTCCTGACAAACCCCTAAGAAGGTATAATGAGAAAGGCCATTATCACTATCCAGTCCTTCAAGAAAAGAGCCAGGAAGAGGGTCAGCACTGCGTACTGAGTCCTGTGTTGCTGACTTTTAGTTGTATGGAACAAATGATACTAAGGAAGGTAGCTGACCCCAAACAGGCAGTCAGAATGAGTTCAGCAGTTATATGATGCGTAATGAAGAGGGCAAGGATGCCCATGCCATTACTGGAGTGAGTCATGACTGCTTCCCCCTAAGTAGGAGATCAAACTACAAACTTCCTTCTAGGGAGAGAAGAGGTGGAAGAAGGGGGTAGGCTTTTAGTAGAATGTAGCTATAAATTATGGGGGGGGAATCCCTAGGTGATCAGCCAATATAGCTTGTTTTGGCCTAATTATGGACAAGGATCCTTACCATATCCCCAGGGAAACAAGGCTTATACACAGTTAGAGACAGAGAATAATGTAGTCCAGGAGTAATTTCTAAAGTTTGGGTAACGACGACTGGCAGAGCTCAAAGGGCAGCTAGGTGGCACAATGGATAGAATATTGGGCCTCATCTTTGTGAGTTCAAATCCAGCCTTAGACACTAGCTTGGTGGCCCCAGGCAAGTCACTTAACCCTGTTTGCCTCAGTTTCCTCATCTGCAAAATGAGCTGGAGAAGAAAGTGGCCAACCACTCCAGTATTTTTGCCAAGAAAACCTCGAATGGGGTCACGAAGAGTCAGACAGGACTGAAATGACTGAACAACAACAAAGGGCTCAAAGCAGGGAAAAATTTACAAGGGGATGAAGTCTTTACAGAGAACATGAAATCTTAACCTGGCTAAACTTAGGAAGCTTCATGATTTCTTGGAATAGTATGAGCAAGATATGATGAGGTGAGATCGGCAGCCCCTCCAGGCGCACAAGATCAAGAGGGAATATTAAACTTGGGATCACAGATTTAGAGTGAGAAGGGACCTCAGAGGTCTCAAGTCTAAGCCTCCATTTTACAGACGAGAAAACTGAGACACAGAGAGCTTGATGACTCGTCTAGAGTCAAATAGTAGGTAGTGAATCCTGACTAACCATTTTACCACACTGTCACTTAAAATTTTATTTCATAATTTGAGAGTGCACAGGATGCAGGGTAGTTGCAAGCAACTGTTTTGTTCTAGGGGCCCAAGTTTTCAAGGGGTTCTCTAGTTTTGTTTTGTTGTGTTTTCTCTTTTTAGTTTGTGGTATCTACCTTTTGGTTGTCTCAAAACTTCAAGTCTTGCTGTCTCTCCTTTCTTTGACCTACGTTTGTCACAGAAGGGAGGAGGGGTAAGAATCACTTGGATGCGCTGCCTTGGGAGTAGGGGGAATGTCTTTGTTCAAAATTCTGGCAGAATGTGCTGCACAATAGGAGGTAAAATAATTATCTGGTAAACATCAGAGATCCAAACATCAGACCAAAGTTTCATCCCTACATCCACAGCCAAGAAGGATCTATCCTCAGGCTTCACTATCTACCTTCAAGAGTTATTCAGAGGATCAAATAAAATGAGCACGTAAAGTGTTTTGTAAAAACAAAATGCTAAATAAATGCAAGGCATTATGTTGCTATTTCTTAATGTGTTCAATGGGCTTGGTTAAATTGGTGATTTTGAGGGGGGGAAGGATATTGAATAATTATTTTCTTATAATTTTCCAGTTATTGAGGAAGGTTCATTAAGCTAATTGGTTGGGTAACCTGTCCTGAAGGAAGCAGACTCATCTCTCAAGCATGATCAGTGTAGGACTGTTTGCTTCACAAATCATTAGCTCTTCTTCATTTTCTTAGGCCTCCTCTTCAAAGCCTAGTTCAAATACTTATTCCTTCATGAAACCCTACCTAGATTTCCTTTTCTGAATTCCTGTGGAGTTCATATAAAATAGTGCCTGCCCTCATGGAACTTACAATTTAGTTAGGGGATAACGAATAAGCACAGGTAACCCTAATCCACAATACAAGATGTCCCAAAAGTCTTAGTGCTGGTTTCTGTTTAATTACTTAAAATTTCACTAAGATCTTTGGGACATCCTGTATTACAAGATAAGTGCATTAAAAAGCACAAAAAAGACCAACAAAGTGCTCTCAGAGGTATGAGAAGATAAGTCATTATGAGTAGGGAAGACTTAAATAGAAGTGGCATTTTATGTGGGATTTAAAGGATCTATAAGAACTCAGAGGATGAAGGTGGGGGTAGGAGATGGAGCATTCCAGGCCTAGGAAACATCATAAGCAAGGGTGCCATATTGTTGGGAAGGTACATGGTGTTTTCAGGGAACAGACTAGACTAATTTGGCTAGGATATAGAGTGTGTGAAAGGTAGGAGGTGTGAGACAAAACTGGAGATGTAGAGTGGTACCAAATAGTGGAGTGGCCTGTATACTAAGTAAAAGAATTTGACCTTTACTTAGGAGGTAAGAGGGAGCCATTGAAAATTTTGGAGAGGAGGAGTGGTAGGACCAGATCTATGCTTTAAAAAAATACATTTGAGCAGTAAGAAGTAAGGACTTGGGGGTGGGGGAATGGAGTGAATGGAGTGAGAATGACCTGCTAGAAAACGATTGCAATAGTCTAAGAAGGTGACAGTTTACATTAGGGTGGTAGCTATAGGAGTAAGATACTGCAGGAAAGGACTGATGGGAGTGAGATTGTGGAGGTGGAATTGACTGGATTTTATCATTGATTGAATATGAGAGGTAGAGAAGGAAACATCAAAGACAACTATAAGATGTTGAAAATGGGAGACTAGAAGAATGAGGGGACTATTGGCAGAAAGAGTGAAATCAGGAGGGACTATTGGAAAGATGAGATTAGTTGAACTTGAGATGCTAGTGGGATGACCTGGAAGCCCCTGGAGAAGCACATCTGGAGCTCAAGAGGAGAGGTTCAAGGAAGGGTGACAGTCTGGGAGTCACCTATATAGAGAACCTGGATGCTTGAAGGCTTGACCAGTAGAGCTCAAGCTTTGGCAGAGGCGACTAAGCTGGAAAGACTTCAAATATGGGCTCAGCAGTGTGCTATGTGCCTGCTGTTTGAGGACCAGCTTGGCTGATCACTAGGTTGGCCATGGGGTGATTATTTTTTAGGGCCACAGCAGCTCTCAAAGACCATCTAATAAGGCACTGAGGGGCATCAGTGGCAGGAGTTCTCACACCAACAAAGTCACAGTTCCTTAAAGCAGTGGTCTTATTCTGGCTCTTGGCCCTAGCCTGATCCTAGAGATATGAATCAGAGCTGTGCTGGAATCAGTTCTTACCAGCTGCTGAGAGCCCATGGTTAGATTCTCAGTGTGAGAATTCACACCTTGAAAATAAGTACATGCCAAAAATCAGAGCCTGATGTATTGCTTTCTTGTCTGTCTAGATCTAAGAAAGTGATGGTTAATAATTCAGATTAAGTGCCAGGTGTTAAAACATTTATGGGCACACCTCTGGATGTGATCAACAAGTTGGATGGTATGAAGTGACTCCCATTCCATAACAACAAATTGTGGGGTTTGTTTCCAACAAAACCACACCTTCCTCTGTCTTTCAACATTCCCTCACTCTATCCCTTTCCTCTGCTGTGGGAGCTCCCAACTCTGCTCCCTTTCTGGGCTGGTGTTGGACCCTCTGGGCAGTTGAAAACTAAATGCTGCCAGGCAACCAGAGCACCAGCTGCAAGACACCCCTGGGAAAATGATCTCCTCCCCCATAATTCTTCCCATCCTCATCCTAGCTGTGGCAGGTATGTCTTAGAGGCAGGGTTAGTGCTCCAAGGCTGTCACCAGTGAGTAAGAGGCCCACTTCATTTTGTATGGAACAGTGAATCTCTGAATGAGTAAACATGGATGGAGTGTGATCTTTATTGCAAATTTCATTACATTAACTTTCTCCCCAAACCTACCCCTCTTTTGATATTCACTATTACTTTTGAGGGCATTTAAGTGGCACAGTGGATAGAGTGCCAGGCCTAGAGTCAGGAAGACTCATCTTCCTGAGTTCAAATCTGACCTCAGACACTTACTAGCTGTGTGAGCCTGGGCAAGTCACTTACCCTGTTTGCCTCAGTTTTCTCATCTGGAAAATGAGCTGGAGAAGGAAATGGCAAACCACTCCAGTATCCTTGCCAAGAAAACCCCAAAATGGCTCATCAAAAGTCAGACACAACGGAAACAGCCGAACAACAACAATTACTGTTGAAGATATGATCATCTTTCCAGTCAGACAGGTTCTTATGAAATTGGTGACATCCTGGACTCCTCGTTCTCATTCACCCTACATGCCCAAACCATTGCCAAATCTTGTCATTTCTTCCTCTACTACATCTCTGACATCTAATCTCTTATCTCCACTCACACAGCCACCACCCTATGTCAAGCCCTTCTCCTCCTCCCCCTAGCCTGTTACAGTGTCCTCCAAATCCATCTCCCTGCCTCATTTCCCCCCCCCCCCCAATTCCGTCTTATATACAGCTGCCAAAATGTTTTCTTAAAGCAGGCCTGACATACGACTCTTCTACTCAGTAAACTGTAGTGGCTCCCTATTAACTCTGGGTCAAATATTATTTTGTCTTTATCTCACCCTTTTAAAAATTCATTTTTTTTTGTCAGAATGAAGATAAACATTAGTATAGTAATTTTTTTTAATTAGTTGTTTCAGTCTTGTCTGACTCTTCATGACCCTATTTGAGGTTTTCCTGGCAAAGATACTGGAGTGATTTGCCATTTCCTTCTCCAGTTCATTTTACAGATAAAGAAACTGAAGCCAACAGGGTTAAGTGACTTGCCCAGGATCACACAGCTAGTACATGTCTGAGGCTAGCTTTGAACTTGTGGAGATGAGTCTTTCCGACTCCAGGCCTGGCACGCAATCTACTGAGCCACCTAGCTTCCCCAGTATGGTAATACAAGGATGTAATTTATAAATAAATAAATATATTCAAATTAAGAAGTATGCTAAAAAAAATTTTTTTTCTGATAGAGGTGCATAGTAAAAAAAAAATCTGTGACTACTATGTTAAGGAGAAGCTAGAGGGTACAGTGGATAGTACTCTAGTGCTTAGCATAATGCCTGGAAGATAGTTGGTGCTTCATAAATGTTCATTAATTGATAGAGTATTGTACCTGGAGTTAGGAAATGAGTTCAAAGTAGCTTCAGTTACTTACTGTATGACCCTGGGGAAGTCATTTAACCTCTGTCAGTTTTCTTAACTGTAAAATGGGATAATAATAACACCTACATCCCTGGGTTAATGTGAGGATAAGATGAGATAATATTTATAAAGAACTATGTAAATGCTAACTAAGTCTTAACTATGTAAAAGTATTGTTGTCGTTGAGTTGTTTCCTACTCTTTGTGACCCCATTTGGGGCTTTCTTGGTGGAGATACTGGAGTGGTTTGTCATCTCCTTCTCCAGATCATTTTCCAGATGAGGAAATTTAGGGAAACAGGATTGAGTGATTTGCCCAAGGTCACACAGCTAGTAAATATATGAAGCTTGATTTGAATTCAGGTCCTCCTGACTCCAGGACCATCACTCTATCCACTGTGCCACCTCACTGCTCTAAAAGTACTAAAGTATTAAAAGGAAGAGCAACTTAATACTGAGAGGTGTCCCCCCAGAGGAATGTGTTACCTTGGGAGGTACTGAGTACCTGTTCCTTGAGGTGTCCAAGTAGAAGTTGTTGGACTGCTCGTCAGGGATGTTCCTGAGAGGATTCATATTTCAAATAGAGTTGTGCTGCATGATCTTTCAGTGCCTTTCTAACTTTTTAAGATGCTAGGATTCTATGAATTACAGCAAGAGATGATGTGTGGTAAGGTCAATATATCAAGGCCCTCCCTCATTCAGGCTAGGCTAATTTTTCTTTAAAAAGGACTGAAGCTATCTTTAAGATTTAGTTAGCTTAGGAAACTAAAGCATTTTAAAATAAAAATGTAAAAATCATTCTTAGCTCAAAGGCCATACAAAAGTGGATGGCAGGCTGGATTTGGCCCTATAGGCCATAGTTTGTTGACCCATGTCCTAAAGGCTTGGCCCATTGATTAACTTTCTAGTACCGCCAATACAAAAGCCAAGGCATACATAGTCATCAGGTCCTTCCTTGGGTTTCTGACCAGCAGCTCAGCATGACCAAAACTGGAACAGGTCAATGACCAAAATCTGAATGAATCAATGCTGTATCTCTGCTGAATATCCTTTCCCTTCAATGGCTAGATAAATCTTTTGATCACCATCACTTAGACCATAAGAATCTCATTCATTTGATTAGATGTTCAAACTTTTTTTTTTACTCTTAGATCAAAAAGTACACTTTTACCTCTCAAGTAAATTGGTACAGTAATTGAATCTAGATAGAATAATGCTAGCTGTTTCTTTTGTTGGGGTCATGAGACCATTGACTACTAAAATCCCAAGAACTCTACCAGGCAGTCACAAGAAATGAGGAACCACTCAGATATTGTCAACAACAAAGTTGTAATTGACCTTATGATAACAGAGTAATCACTTCTAGTTCTTTAGTGCATTTTGTGTCCAAGACCCTATGTGACTTAAAGTATTGTTCAATGCACAAAATTGTACCCCAGGGATATAGACAATGTTGTTGTTTGTCCTTCGTCCTTCAAAGAGGACCAGTGACATTATGGGGTGATGTCTTGACTCATGAATGAATTGGATTTAAGTCATCAGCCTCCCTCTCTCTTCTAGAGTCATCAAAGTTCACTGACAAAACAAAAGTCAAGATGACTGGTGATGACCCAGGATGCAGTGGATGACCTTGGCTTCTTCCATGTCTGACCAAGCTCTAAGCGCTCCACAGTGCCTGCTTCATATGCCTTCATGACCAACGGAACAAACTATTCTCATTCAGTCATTCAACAGGATTAAGTTTCATGTGCTTGGGGCAGACATCCCCTTAACTCATTGATGGGTTTGAAGCCTGTAGGTTACCCTCGACTTGCTTTAGCTTGTCTGCCAAGATGGTTTACTGGGATGTGGCCACTGCACATGCTACAGCTTGTTGGAGCCACGTGAGAACTGGGTGAAGTGGACACCAAAGGTGGATGAGAAGCCCTGAAAAAGACTTGGAAGCCCTCACATCAGAGGTGCTGGTAGATCCAAACACCATCTCATCAATAGGAGAAACAACCCCGTATTTCTCAGACTGGCTTCTCTGCTACCACACAGTCTCCTGGGATGCTTTTACTGTCCTGATAGTTTATTACAACAGAGTGGTGTGAGCTAGTCTTACACCAGATCAGGCTCTTCCTGCTTGTATGTGCTACCTGTAGGCAGGTTCACAAATGGGGAGAGGCTCACTTACTGGGGCTATTAGCAACTGCTGTTTTTCTCCCACCTAATTTCTCCCCCAATTGAACAGCCTGCTTCCCTGATTGTGACAGCACCTTATAACCTCCGCTTTCTTCAGAGAACACCCAAGGCAATCTTTTGACACCTTTCTGTGACTGTATTCTGACAATGGTTAATTTCTCATACTCTTTGTCTTTCCCAAGAGGCATCTATGCTTCCACCTAGTGGTCATGAGCAGAATTTTCTCTGTGAAAGAGCCACATTCACAACTTGGCTTCCCCAAAATCATCAGATAAGTGCATGATCACTAGTAATTTTGTAGAAATCGTGGTGGCTTCAGACCTTGTGAAAAATAGTTATGAAAGATATCTCTCCTGATTATTGGCCCACCACTACCAGAGTCACCTTTCCCATGGCATTTCTGGACTGATTGATTTTCGAAGGAATGCTTTAAAAAACAGACATAATGGCATTCCAAGGCATCTGGCTTTTGATGCTTTGAGTAGAATACCACTCTAGGGTTTTACTATCATGGGAACAATCTTTGTCACCTGGTATCTGGTGGTAGGAACTGCTGTTAAGCCATGTTATACCATTAGGCTTCCTTCTGAATTGTGAACAGGATAGCATTTATAGAAAGCTTTAAGGTTTGCAAACTATTTTACGTATTTGTCATCTCATTTGATCCTCTAAACAATCCTGTGAGATGGGGCCATTATCATACCCATTTTTCAGATGAGGAAACTGATCCTGAAGAGGATTAAATGACTTGCCCCTGTTCACGCAGCTAGGCAGGATTCAAATTCCAGTCTTTCTCCAAGTCCATCCTTCTATTCATTGTGGTCCCCTCTTTCCCCCCGCAAAATGACCACTTCTTCTGTATTCCATATCAGCCAAATAACAACAAGCATTTATTAAATATTTACTATGTGCAGGCACCAGAGGCAGAATAGTATAGAAAGCTGGCCTCAGAGCTTGGAAGTCTTATCTTCAAGGCCTGCCTTTGATACACACTCTGTGACCCTGGGTAAGTGGTTTCACTTAGGTCTGGAGGAAGCTCTACAACAGATGTTTTTAACTTTTTGGTGAGTGTCATGAATACCATTGGCACTCTGGTGAAGCTGAGGGAACTCTTCTCAGAATGATCTTCTTAAATGCATACAATAAAATATATTTTATTACAAAAGAAACCAATTATATTAAAATAAATATCAAAACTTTTTTTAAACAAAGTCATGGATTCTAGGTTAACAAGCTTTAAGTCTCTCAGTTGCAGAGAAGGTAACAACCGATATTGATAGGAGTTTTCTCACTAGGGAGTTTATTACCACAGTAAAATCATAGGTCAAGTCCCTAATGCTTTGGTACCAAGAACTGGGGATAAAAACAATATTGAGACAGTCCTTCCTCTCAAGTAGCTTATAAGGGGTTAGTATGTATTGTGAGGTCCAAGAAGGAACTCTGGACTTAGACAGACTGGATTCCTCCTAGGATGGACTGAACCTAAAGATAGGTTATTTTCTCAATTCCCCAGCCCTACAATAACTCTGGGTATATCATTAAAACAACAATTAGACATGGCTTATGTTTCCAAAGTATGGGTAGCAATGTTCCCTAGGAAAAAAAAGTTGTTGTTATTCAATCACGTCTAACTCTTTATGACTCCATTTGGGGTTTTCTTGGCAAAGAGGTTGAAGTGGTTTGTCATTTCCTTCTTCAACTTATTTGACAGGTGAAGAAACTGAGGCAAACAGGGTGAAGGAACTTGCCCCATGTCACACAGCCAGTAAGTGTGTGAGGCCAGATTTGAAATCAGGAAATTGAGTCTTCCTGACTCCAGGCCCAGCACTCTATCCACGGTGCCACTTAGTTGCCCAGAAAAAAGGTACTCACATACAACATAGGTGTAAAGTATAGGAGAACTATTTATTTTCCCCCAGATAAAAAAATTCACAAAAAAGTTAAGGATGCAAAGGTGCACAATAACAAATACAGGAAAAACGAATTCTTCTTAAATTGCCCATTACAGTTATTATACTCCCCATGAAAGGTACAGACAGCTTTGGGGGGACTGCACCTTTTGGTCAGTGAACTGACCAGTCATAGTATTCTTTCTTCATGAAGTACAATTTCTTGGGCATTTAAAAAAAATCTTTTTACTATAGTGTTTGTGCCTTTTGGGTTCATTCTTGCAGCAGTTACTGAAGGATCTATTTTTATCAGTGCTTTATAACTCCAGTTATACAATATTTTTTAAAATTAACCTTGTCTCTCCCCACTCTAGTCCATCCTCCACTTTGCTGTCAAATGGATCTTCCTAAAGCGTAGGTCTGACCATATTATGACACCTCCCACCCCCAGTCAATAAACTCCAGTAGCTCTTATCGAGGACAGCTAGGTGCCACGTTGGATGGACCACTGACCCTAGGGACAGGAAGACTCAAGTTCAAATCAAGACTCTAACACTTGCCAGCTCAGTGACCCTAGCTTGACTCAGTTTCCTCATCTGTAAAATGAGCTGATGAAGAAAGTGGCAAACCACTCCAGGATCTCTGCCAAGAAAACTCCTAAAAAGGGTCATGAAGAGTCAGAAACAACTTCAACAACAACAAAGTTCCCAATCACTTCCAGGATCAAATATGTAATCTTTTGTTTAGCTTTAAAAACCCTTCATAACCTGGCCCCCTCCTGCCTTTTCAGTCTCCTTACATCTTACTCTCAACTGCATATTCTTCTATCCAGTGACATTGTCTTCTTTGCTGTATTTCATACAAGACATTCAATCTTCTGATTCTGGGTGTTTTCCCTGCCTGTTTCTCTTTATCTCCCTCTTCTGGTTTCCCTGGAACTCTAGATGTGACAATGACCACCAAGGATGAAAGCGCTAACTGCTGACCTATGCTGAAAGGAGGAAACAGAAAAGCAGATGAAAGCTGCCAAGGACTCGAGAGTCCCATCTTAGATTTGCCGGGGCAACAGAGTCCCTTGCCATTGCCACATGCCTGGCAAGGCTATTACTACCATTACTCTTGCCATCAATACTAACATGGTTATTGGAGTTGGGGAAGGTGGAGAGAAATCCTATCTACCATCTTGATGGAAGTCCCATGGTGAGAAAGAACTGGAAAAGAATAGCAAAAGAGAAGGCAGAAAAAAGTAATTAAACTATGCATGCTTTTACTCAAATGCCACTGCTAGTCCCATGCCTTGGAGAAATCAAAAAAAGAGGAAATGGACACATATGTACAAAAATATTTATAGCAGTTCTTTTTGTAGTAGCACCAAAACTGGAAACTGAGGGGGCATCTTTGTATTGGTGAATGGCTAAGCAAATTGGTGTGATTAGTGAATCCCTTAAAGTGGTCATATCATTCAAATTCATATTGCATATTTCCATTGGACTGGAACCAAGTACCATATTTTATATAACTCTGAATAGTGTGAATCTGAATATGTGTGACCACTTCAGGGGATTTGTTATTTGCACCAAGAAGGATCTAGCTGAATATGAATGCAAGGGAATATTATATGCTGGAAGAAATGAAATGTATAGTTCTCAGAGGAAATGAGGAAGACCTCAACACAATGTAAACTGATGCAGAGAAAAGTGAGAATTGGGAGATCAACTTATGCAACAACAGCATTACAGAGTAAAACAACTTTGCAAGACTTTTGTACTCTAATCAGTGCAATGATAAGCCACAATTCCAAAAGAATGAAGAGGAGACATTCTACTCAGTCTACAGGTGATGAACTTGAAATACAGAAAGAGATATCCATTTCAAAACATGACTTACATGGGGAATTGTTTTGGAGACCTGTGCATGTTTGGAATGAAGGCTTTCTATTTCTTCTTTTGTTTGTTCATTTGAGGGACAAGCAATGGGAGACACAAATTATAGGGGCTTACAAAATAAATGATTGAAAAAATAAGGCAGAGAAAGGGGTTGTTTTGTTGTTTGAATAGTTCTTTTAGTCCTGTCCAACTCTTTGTGATTCCCATTTGGGATTTTTTTTTTTTTGGCAAAGATACCTAATGGTTTGCCATTTGCTTCTCCAGCTGATTTTTCAGATGAGGAAACTGAGGCAAACAGGGTTAAATGATTTGCCCAGAGTCACATAGCTAGCAAGTATCTGGGGCTGGATTTGAACTTAGGTCTTCCTGACTCTAGGCCCAGAGCTCTATCCTCTGCGACAACTAGCTACCCATTGGTTCAGTAAGGGCAATTAACTGGCACAGAGGAAGAGAATGTTACTGGAAAGGGAAAAGGTGCGGATGCGGCAGAGGAACCAGAGTGGCATGCTGAGGGTCAAACCAGAGTTCATGGGAGTCCATAAGTCTAGAAGGCTAGACTGAGCTCCATCAGTACAAAGTTCCATGTAGTCCTCCCATATTATATAATTTTCTTCTCAAAATGAAATAATTATACTGAAAATTTATTTGGTGGGGAATTTCCAACAACAGGTTTGAAAGGTAACAAATCTTCCAAAGCATCAGTTTCAACAACATATCATGCAGGTGTAATTGATGGTGCATTTTTAACTTTTCTGCAACCACTCCCAAAGCAAAATGGAAAGATTTTTGTTGTCCAAATAATTGATTGAGAAACTTCAAGCATATGGACAATTCTCCTTCCCACTCTATTTATCTTCAAGTATAACATTTTCAGCTGCTTTGTATATGATTTGCTAAGCAGTGTTTCAACCAAATCAATAACTAGTTGTTGTTCAGTCATGTCCAATTCTCCGTGACCCTACTTGGGGTTTTATTAGCAAAGCTACTGGAGTAGTTTACAATTTCCTTCTCCAGCTCATTTGACAGATGAGGAAACTGAGGCAAACAGGGTTAAGTGACTTGCCCAGTGTCACACAGCCAGTAAGTGTCTGAGGCCATATGTGAACTCAGGAAGATGAGTCTTCCTCATTCCAGGGCCAGCACTCTATCTACTGAACAACCTAAGTGTGCAAGTAAATGTATAATAATCAGCTGGGAAGGGGAAGAGCACAATTTTAAGTGTAACCTGCTTTAGTAACATTTTTTCCATCTGACCAATTAAACAATAAACTAAGCTCTGAATTGTAGCCCTTTGCCTATTTCCAAAACCTAAATGTTCACAATGACAATTTAACAATTGGCTCTAACTAGCTCCCAGGAGCTGGTGCCCGAGCTCTCTTCTCTGCAACTAGCAACAATGTTACTCTAGTATTTTATTTTGTAGCAGCAACAGCAACAGCCTCAGCACCAGTAGTAATAATAATGCTTTAAGGTTTGCAAAGTGCTATACACACATACATACATACATACATACATACATACATGCATGCATGCATACACATACACATATATATGTATATGTATGTATGTATATCTATATCTATCTATCTATCTATCTATCTATCTATCTATCTATCTATCTATCTAATTTCATTTGATCCTCATGAGACTGTGTAGTAGGTGCTGTTACTATCCCCATTTTACGCATAAGGAAAATGAATCAATCTGGGAGAGGGTAAGTAACATAGACAATAAGTCTCTTAATTCTAGCGCCTTCCCTCTATGGATTATCTCCAGTTTATCCTGTTATATAGCTTATTTGTACATTGTTGTTTGCATGTTGTCTCCCCCTTTAGATTGAGCTCTTCAAGGCATGGACTAGCACCTCTGGCATGAGGGCTGCCAAGCCCTTTTCAGGGCTGCTCATCCACCTTTGGTGTCTACCCGGCACTCGACTGTCACCTGCAAGAGATGAGAAGCTCTAAGCTCTAAGGAGCCATAGTACGCTCAGTGGCCATAATCTGGTAAACTCTCTTGGCAGATGGGTTAACCCAGGTTGAAGGTAACAAACAGCCCTGAAACCTATCGGTGAGTTAAGGGGATGTCTATCCAAGCATGTGAAGACTTCTCTTGGCAGGATGGCTGAATGAGAACAGTTTGTTTCCCCTACCATGAAGGCGGCTAAAGAAGGTGCTGTGGAATGCTTAGAGCTTGGTCAGATATAGAAGATACCAAGGTCATCCACTGAATCCCAGGCCATGGCCAGTTGCCTTGACTTTTGTCTTGCCACTGCACTTTGATGACAATGGAAGAGAGAATGAAACCGATGACATCGTGCGACTCTATCTCACTTAAATCCAGTGCACATGTAAGTCAGGATATCACCCATGATGTCACTTGGTCCTCTGCCAAAATGAAGGATGAACAAGTGTCTGAGGCAGGATTTGGGCTCAGGTCTTCCTGATACCATCACAAGCACTTTGTTCACTGTAACAGCAACCTCATGGGATGTAAAACATCCTTTTGATGTCACAGACCTTTTTTTTTTTTTAAAGTTTGTCTTACTTACTAGAACAACTAGTTTTCTCTGGGGAAGTTAGCTTGTCTAGCCAATCTATTCTGCATGTAGACTTTCCAAATGCCATTTCAATTTATTAGGTTTCATGCTGTCTACTGCTGAAACATTTGTAAAAAGTTAATTCAGAAGCTTTACCTTACATCAGTAATAGTACTTACGAGTCTCAGTAATATAGTGGATGGTATTTTCTGGATTTGGATTTTCATTTTGGGTTTCTATATTTTAAATACTCAAATAGTTTATTTCCTTTGTTCTAGTTTCATATACTACATAGATTTTTTTCTTCAAAGCAGTTATGTATTTATCTATTACAAAGGAATATAAATTCACTTAAAATTAGAGATAATAATATATTTGGTATAATTAGATTTTATTGTTGAAATTTTAAAGTAATTATCTCTGTTAAAATTGCTATTTCTTATTGCTCTTGAGTTATTTCAATTTTTAAAGTTTGCAGTTTTTAGAATATTGTACTTAGTAAAATGAATGGCATTGATAAATATATAACAGATATTATATGTTTAGCTTTCAGACAAAGATTGACTTCAAGCTTATATACTTCTTATTCAAATGCAGTGAACAGCCAAGACTTTTGTGTCAAGAGCCTATGCTGGCTGACGATCATGTTTGTGTCAAGGCTTGACATGTGCTGACTCAAATTTGGCTTCGTTTGCATATACCCCATTAAATAATTGCTGTGTTGCACTCACTGTCATTCAGTTGGAGTGAATTCATGGCTCTAGTCTCATTTTTGTTGACTTGGTGAGAACTTTATTTTAATTTGGAAAAAAGTAAATGTTTTTATAGGGGAGTTGTGCTAAAAATACCCATTAATTTTGGTCATTGATTTGTGACCCCCTTCTCTGAGAGGGCTTCATGCCCCTTCTTCTTGGAAGGCATGCCTCATGGTTAAAAAAATTAGGGAATGCTGTATTTGGCCATCATTTGGCTAGTAGGAAATTCTTAGGCTGTTGGGTATTGGGAAATACTACAGACAGAACTTCCTGACTTTCTCCCTTGTTCCCCACATACACCCACCCAGAAAAGGCTATTCTACCATTGATGATGTGGTTTTGCACATCTCAACCAAAATCGAAGTCATGAAACTAAAGTGGACAGATGGTGAGATCCAGGCGATCTGGCCCACACTACCTCATCCTTCTTTCATTCATGTAGTCTTCTGCAATGCAGGAGAGAATGGAGTGGAGATTTTATAAGCACCAGTTCTCCATCAGCCATAAAACAAGGCAAGGATCTCTATTTCCCAGCTATTTCTCTCTTCATCTACCATTCAAATCAATCAACTGATAAACATTCATTAAGTGCCTTCCATGTGCCAGGTACTGTGCTGAGATGCTGGATATATAAAGACAAAAAAATGGGACAGTTCCTGCTTTTAAGGAATCCATTCATTTAGGGGAAATAACATGCACATATAAGAGCATTAAGAGTTAAATGTAAGTTAGGGTGGGAGGGCACTAGCTGTTGGGAAGATCAGAAAAGGGAGAAGGTAGGGCCTGAGCTGAATCTTGAAGGAGGTGAAGGAATCTGTGAGATAGAAGTGAGGGTGGTGTCCTTTTCTGGCCTTTGGGACAGCCAGTGCAAAAACATGAAGATGGGAGATAGGTGCCATGTATGAGGAACAAAGAAAGCCAATTTCACTGGCCTGTTGAAGGTGGGAAGGAGAGTTATGAGGCTGGAAAGACAGTTTGGAGCCATGACATGAAAGGCTTAAAAGCCAAATAGAGGGAGTCTCAGAGGGAATGGAAAATCGCTAGAGTTGATTGATTATAAGTGTGATGTGGTGAGGTCTATCTCTAAAAAAAGTCACCTTGGCCACTGTGGATAGACTTGAGAAGGGAGAGATCTGAGCCCGGCAGGAGCATCAATTAGTAGGCCATTACAGTAGTCCAGGGAAGGTGGAGAGGGCCTGAACTAAGGATTGTGGCTGTGTGAATAGAGAATGGGTGGGATAGGGAAGATGTTATAGAGATAGAACTGATAAGATTTGGAACTATTTGGAAATATAGGGTGAAGGAGCATGAGCAGTTGTGAAACTGAGTAACTAGAAGATGGTGGTGCCCTCAACAGAAATAGGCAAATTTAGTAAAAGGGATAGTTTGGGGGAAAAGAAAAGTACTTGATCTAAAATAAATTTGAAAACCAAAGCTGAACTATTAAGAGAGACAGCAAAGCATAGTGGATAAAGCATTGAACATGGAGTCAAGAAGACATTTGTTCTAACTGCAGTTCTGACCCTTAACTAACATCAAAAATCCTATGATTATATCAATAAATGCAGAAAAAGCTTTTGACAAACACCTGTTCCTACTAAAAATCACTCAAGAGCATAGGGATAAATCAAACCTTTCTTAAAATGATATGAATTATCTCTCTGAAACCAAGAGCAAGCATTATCTATAATGCAGATAAACTAGAAGCCTTCCAAAGAAAATCAGAAGTGAAGCAAGGATGTCCATTATCACCAAACCACTATTACTTAATTGTGTATTAGAAATTCTAGCTACAGCAATAAGGTAAGAAAAAGAAATGGAGAGAATAAGAATAGGTAGTGAGGAAAGAAAACTATCATTATTTGAAGATGATGTGATGTTATACTTAAAGAGCCCTAGAGAATTAACTAAAAACTTGTTGGAGCAATGAATAACTTTAGCAAGTATATAAAATAAGCCCACATAAGTCATCAGCTTTTTTATATATAACCAACAAAATCTAGCAGGAAGAGATAGAAAGAGAAATTCCATTTAAAATAGCTACAGACAACACAAAATACGTGGTAGTCTATGTGCTAAGACAAATCCAGTAACAAAACACTTTTCATGCAGATAAAGTCAGACCTGAACAATTGGAGAAATATTAATTGCTCATGGATAGGCTGAGCCAATATAGTAAAAATGACAATCCTACCTAAATACTTTGCTTATATAGTGCCACACAAATCAAACTACCGAAGAATTATTTTATAGAGCTAAGGAAAATAATAATAAAATTAATCTGGGAGAACAAAAGGTCAAGAATAGCAAGTGAATCAATGAAAAAAAAGTGTGAAAGAAGATGACCTAGTAGTACCAGATTTCAAACTGTATTACAAAGTGATAATTATGAAAACAATCTGGTACTGGTTAAGAAATTAAATAGTAGGGGCAGCTAGGTGGTACAGTGAATAGAGCTCTGGCCTTGGAGTCAGGAGGACCTGAGTTCAAATCCAGTCTCAGACACATAACACCTAGCTGTGTGACCCTGGGCAAGTCACTTAACCCCAATTGCCTCACCAAAAAAGCAAAAAAAAAAAATTAAGTAGTGGATCACTGAAATAGATTAGGTACACAATGCACAATAGCAAATGACCACAGTAATCTGCTGTTTGTTAAACTCAAAGATCCAAATTTTGGAGGCAATAAATCACTATTTGACAAAAATTTCTGGGAAAACTGGAAAGCAGTTTGGCAGAAACTAGGCATAGGCCAACATCTTACACCATATACAAAGATAAGGTCAAAAATGGGTAAATGATTTAGACATAAAGGGTGATATCATAAACAAATTAGGTTAGCATGGAAAAAATTACCCATCAGATCTATGGATAAGAGAAGAAATAGAGAGGATCATAGGAAGTAAAATGAATGATTTTGATTACATGAAATTAAAAA
The DNA here is from genome assembly GCF_003287225.1 of Phascolarctos cinereus. Taxonomy (NCBI): domain Eukaryota; kingdom Metazoa; phylum Chordata; class Mammalia; order Diprotodontia; family Phascolarctidae; genus Phascolarctos; species Phascolarctos cinereus. The sequence goes on from NW_027555736.1 coordinate 225,087,182, forward strand.
GTTTGTTCATAAGCAAAACTAATGCAGCCAAAATTAGAAGGAAAACAGAAAATGGGGAAAAGATTTTTCTTTAAAACAAGTTTCTCTGATAAAGGCCTTATTTCTTAAATATATAGGGAAAGGAGTCAAATTTATGAATATGAGAGCCTTCCTCAAATTATAAATGGTCCAATGAAATGAACAGACAGTTTTCAGGAAAAAGAAATCAGAGCTATCAATAGTTACATTAAAGAAGTATCTAAATCACTATTGATTAGATAAATGCAAATTAAAACAACCCTGAGGTACCACCATTCACCTGTCAGATTGGCTAACACGACAGAAAAGGAAAATTTAAAACGCTGGAGGGAATGTGGAAAGATAGAGATACTAATGCACTATTGGTAGAGTTGTGAATTGGTCTAACCATTCTGGAGAAAAATTTGGAACAAAGGCTATAAACTGTGACTCAGCAATATCACTACTAGGTCTGTACTCCAAAGAGATAAAAGAAAAGAGAAAAGGATCTATTTGTACAAAAATATTTATAGCAGCTCTTTTTGTGGTGGCAAAAAACTGGAATTGAGAGGATGCCCATCAATTAGGGAATGGCTGAATATGTTGTGGTATATGATTGTGATGAAACACTAAAATTTTACTATAAGAAATTATGAGTAGGATGGGTTCAGAAAAAATCTGGAAAGAGGGGGGTGGAGCCAAGATGGCGGAGTGAAAGCAGTGACTTGCTTGAGCTCTCCCCCAAACCCCTCCAAATACTCATAAAAAATGGCTCTAAACAAATTCTGAAGCAGCAGAAGCCACAAAAAGACAGAGTGAAACAAATTTCCAGCCCAAGACAACCTGGATGATTGATCAGAAAGGTGTATCGCACAGGGCTGGGAGCGCAGCACTGTGTGGAGGCCGCAGCGAACCTGGAGCAAGCCTCAGAGGACTGAACCTTGGGCAGCTGTGGAGGTTTCCAGACTCCTCAATCCACCAATGCTGAAGACAACTTAGAAGATCAGTGGGAAAAGTCTGTTTCTGTGGTGCTCAGAGAGGAAGGTGGGGTTTCAGCTCCATTACCCAAAAGCGTGGCCCTGGGGGGAGCAGCTGCTTCCCGAGCTTCCGGCCCACAGACTGAGGGGGAATCCAGTGGCTGATCAGAGAGGGATTGCAGGGATCTCTTTGCCAGTGCTGAGGCAGGAATCTCTTGCTTTGCCCGTGTTTGGATCTGGGCCACAGTTCTGGGCAGCGGTGCTGAGGTGAGGAGGAGCACTGGCATGGTGGAGCTTGTAGTGGCTGTGGAGAGGAACCCCTCCTCACAGTTACAGGACAGAAAGGAGTACTTGTAGTCGCAGGCCAGGAAAGGAGTAAACACCTCACCCCTTATCATACCACCTTGGAAGAACTGAAAATTTACAGGTCGATACAAGTATCTCTGAAAACAGCTGTACAAACCCCCCAGAAGCTTGGAACAGTACTTTCTCCACATTAGAAGCAGATCTACCTTAAGAAAGAGTTTAAAACTCAAATAATTGGCTGGGATCATGAGCAAGCAGCACAAAAAGAGTCAGACTATATTATCTTACTTTGGTGAAAAAGAAGATCAAAATATACAACCAGAAGAAGACAACAAAGTCAAAGCTCCTACATCCAAAGCCTCCAAGAAAAATATGAATCAGTCCCAGGCCTTGGAAGAGCTCAAAAGGGATTTGAGAAGCAAGTAAGGGAAGTAGAGGAAAAACTGAGAGTGATGCAAGAAAATCATGAAAAACAAGTCAACAGCTTGCTAAAGGAGACCCAAAAAAATACTGAAGAAAATAACACCTTAAAAAATAGCCTAACCCAAATGGCAAAAGAGGTCCAAAAAGCCAATGAGGAGAAATGCCCTAAAAAGAAAAATTGGCCAAATGGAAAAGGAAGTCCAAAAGATTACTGAAGAAAATACTTCCTTAAAAATTAGAATAGAGCAATTGGAAGATAGTGACTTTATGAGAAATCAAGACACAGTAGAACAAATCCAAAAGAATGAAAAATTAGAAAACAATGTGAAATATCTCATTGGAAAAACAACTGACCTGGAAAATAGATCCAGGAGAGAGAATTTAAAAATTATTGGACTATCTGAAAGCCATGATCAAAAAAAGAGCCTAGACATCATCTTTCAAGAAATTATCAAGGAAAACTGCCCTGATATTTAGAACCAGAGGGCAAAATAGAAATTGAAAGAATCCACAGATCTCCTCCTGAAAGAGATCCCCAAAGGAAAACTCCTAGGAATATTATAGCCAAATTCCAGAGTTCCCAGGTCAAGGAGAAAATATTACAAGCTGCCAGAAGGAAACAGTTCAAGTACTGTGGAAACACAATCAGGATAACACAAGATTTAGCAGCTTCTACATTAAAGGACCCAGGGCATGGAATATAATATTCCGGAGGGCAAAGGAGATAGGATTACAACCAAGAATCACCTACCCAGCAAAACTGAGTATAATCCTTCAGGGGAAAAATGGTCATTCAGTGAAATAGAGGACTTTCAAGCATTCTGATGAAAAGACCAGAGCTGAATAGAAAATTTGACTTTCAAATACAGGACTCAAGTGGAACATGAAGAGGTAAACAGGAAAGAGAAATCATAAGAGACTTATTAAGATTGAACTGTTTACATTCCTGCATGGAAAGATGATATTTATAACTCATGAGACCTTTGTCAGTATTAGGGTAGTTGGAGGAAAAAAATTATACATATGTATGTAGATACATAGATAGAGGGCGTGACAGGGTGAGCTGAAGATTAAGGGGTCATATCTGGAGAATAAAATTAAGGGATGAGAGAGGATGATACTCAGAGAAGAAGAAAGGGAGAGGTAGAATGGGGTAAATTATCTCACAAAAAAAAAAAACCCAGAAAAGAAAAGTCTCTTACAGTGGAGGGGAAACGGGGGAAGGTGAGAGGGAATGAGTGAATCTTATTCTCATAGGATTTGGCTTAAGGAGGGAATAACATACACATTCAATTGGGTATGGAAATCTGTCTTACCCTACAGGAAAATAGGGGGAGAAGGGGACAAGAGAGCAGGGGGATGATAGAGAGGAGGGCAGATTGGGAAAGGGTGTAATCAGAAGTAAATACTTCTGAGGAGGGGCAGGATCAAAAGAAAGGGAAATAGAATTAGTTTTTTGCAACATGTCTACTATGGACATGTTTTGCATAACTGCACATGTACAACCTATATTGAGTTGCTTGCCTTTTCAATGAGGGTGGGTGAGGAGGGAGGAAGAGAGAAAATTTGAAACCTAAAGTTTTAAAAACATATGTTTAAAAAAATGTTTTCACATGCTACTGGGAAATAAGAAATACAGGAAATGGGGTACAGAAGTCTATCCTGCCTACAGGAAAATAGAAGGGGAAGGGGATAAGAGAAGGGGAGAGAGATAGAAGAGAGGACAGACTAGGGGAAGGGATATTCAGAATGCATGCCATCTTGGGGTGGGGGAGGGGAGATGGGTGAAAATTTGGAACTCAAAAACTTGTGGAAGTGAATGTTGAAAACTAAAAATAAATAAATTTATATTAAAACACAAAAACAAAACAAAATCTGATAAGACATATGAACTGATACAAAATCAAGGGAGCAGAACCAGGAAAAGACTGTGTACAATAACTGCAATATTATAATGATGATCAACTGTAAAAGACTTACCTCCTCTGAACTATGATCTATGTCAATTCCAAAAGACCTGTCATGAAAAATATTATCCACTTCCAGAGAGTTATCTGATGAACTCTGAGTGCGGATTGAAGCATACTGTTTTTACTTTCTTCACTTTTCTTGCTTTTGGGGGGAGGAGGGGAGGGAGTAAGGTGGCTAATGTGGAAATATGTTTTGCATGACTTCATGTGCATAATTGCTATCATATTGCTTGCCTTCTCAATGAATGAGAGAGGGGCTGGAGAGAAGAAGTGAATTTGGAATTTTAAAATTTTAAAAATAAATGTTAATGTATAACCTATATCTGATTGCTTATTGTCTCAGGAAATGGGGAGGGGGAAAGGAGGGAGGGATAAAATTTAGACCTCAAAACTTTAAAAGATTTTTTAAAACTGTTTTAACATATAACTGGGGGAAAATAAAATAAATTAAAAAATAAATGTTAGAAATATATTTTTTTAAAAAGATATAGGCTTTTATAGTGGCAAGCAGCTTAGGATCACCGAAAGCCTTATGCAGTACCCAAAATTCAGTCCAGTATGATTGCTTAATCCTACTCAATTCTGTGCCCAGATCACTGTCTCTCTGCCACTCTTTCAAGGATACACACACACACACACACACACACACACATACACACACACGCACACACACACACATACACACTCAATTTAAACAGGTGATTTCACGAATGTTGGGAGCTCCTGGTTCAGAAATTGCCAGATTGGCAATTTATCTATAATTGCCATAGAGAGTGGCCTAGAACACTGAGAGTTATCCAGGGACACACAGCTAGTGCGTGTCAAAGGCAGGACTCAAAACCAATTCTTCTTAAGTCCAAAACCATCCTGTATCAAACTATCTTTGCAAGGGCTTTAGGTCCTTAATCTTATTTGATCCTTCATATTGTTGACTCATTACAGTTGTGTCTGACTCTCCATGACCCCATTTGGGATTTTCTTGGAAGAGATACTGGAGTGGTTTGCCATTTCCTTCTCTAGCTCATTTTCCAGATGAGAAAAGTGAGGCAAACAGGGTTAAATGACTTGCTTAATGTCACAGAGGTAGCAAGTGTCTGAGGCTTGATTCAAACTCAGGTCCTCCTGACTCCAGAGCTAGTGCTCTGTCTACTGTACCACCTAGATGCCCCTGCAATAGATAATTTGTAAAGATTTGGTTTTAGCTTTTGCACTTCATTACCCCTGTATGACAAGTTTGAGTATATTCTTCCCAAAGACATCGTATATCTTTTTTTTTTTTGCTTTTTTTGGTGAGGCTAGTAAGTGTCAAGTGTCTGATGCCAAATTTGAACTCAAGTTCTCCTGACTCCAAGGCAGAGCTCTATCCACTGCGCCACCTAGCTGCCTGACATTGTATATCTTGTTAGCGAATGCACACCCAAGTTTTTGGGGAGAATGTATGTATCAACTGTTCCTGTTATACCATCTTAATAAATGCCTTTACTAAACTCAAATTAAATCTTCTGGCTGATTGTTAATGGAAAGCTCACCAGTGGAGACTTGCAGCAGAAATAGCTCTCCACTGGGTTACTCCTAGAAGCTAGGTAACAGATATCCTCTGAGGATGCAACACTGGTTTGCAAGTTTGAGATAAAGGCACCGGTCAGAGGAGATGTTACAAAGGTGTCAAAATTACAATGCTGGAAAGAACATCATAAGTAATTTATTCCAACATATACTTCTAGGGTCAGAGAATCTGAGTACAAATCCTCATTCTCACACATGTGTAACCTTGGATAAGTCACTGAACAGTTTCTTCATTTTTATTTTATTTTGTTTGTTTGTTTTTCAAGTCTTTATCTATTTAGGTTTCCTCATTTTTAAAGTGATGGGGTTGGGCTAGATAGATAGCCCTGAGATTCCCTCCAACTCTCTTATCTCCAAATCATGAATCCTCAGTGCAACAATAGGAAGCAATGTAGTGCAAAGGAAAGAAAAGGACACTAGATTTGGAGCCCAGAATCACGTTTAAATGTCCTTAATGCCATTTTTGGCAGCCTTAATTGCTAGGAAGATTTTTCTGTTGACAGAACTGCTAGAGGCAGCTAGGTGGCGCAGCGATAGGGCATTGGCCCTAGAGTCAGGAAGATCTGAGTTAAAATCCAGCCTTAACCATATATTAACTAAGTGACCCTGGGCAAGTCACTTAACCCTGTTTGCCTCAGTTTCCTCATCTGTAAAATGAGCTGGAGAAGGAAACAGCAAACCACTCCAATATCTTTGCTAAGAAAAGCCCAAATGAGGTCACAAAGAGTTGGACATGACTGAAATGACTAAACAATAAAATAGGACCTACATCCCATGATTATTGTGAGGATTAAATGAGATAATATTTATAAAGCGCTTACAACAATGCCTGGCATGTTGTAGGCTCTTAAGAAATATTTATTCCCTTTGGTTCCACAGGTGTGGTGAAGGGGAATGTTAAGAGGTAAAACTGAAGAGGTTGAATCATAGGATCATCTAATATTTTGTATTCTACCTCTCCAGTCCTTTTTCATAATATTCCCTTCCTAGTGTTTCTATAGTAGACTATGAAAGTCAATTCCAAACTAGGTCAATTCAAACAAGTGCCAATTAAGACTTAGTCTCATGCCATCTGTCTGCTCTCTTTCAGATGGGGTGGTGTAATGTAAAGAAGAGAACTGGGGGAGGGATATTCACACTCTGTCAGAAATATTTTGGGTGTTTTTTTATTTATCTGGTTTCCTTGGTTACCGTGAGCAGTATAACACTAATATTACTAATGCCATTTAAATGCGCCCAAAAGCGTATATAAAAAAATTCCCCAAATAGTTTATGAAACTAGTCCTAGTTGATATTTCTAGGTGTTAAATTTAAATTGTGGAAGAGGCAGAATTGTGCAGGAGCAGGTTACAGGGGGTAGGGGGGTGGGCTTTGCCTTAGTTAGGTTTTTAGACTACTTAATCATTCCTACCTTAAATGGCCTTCACGATCTTCAATTTGGAAGGAATTCTACCTCAAGTTTAGGGAAGCAAAATTATATAGTGGAAAGAGTATTGGATTGGGAGTTGGTTCTGAGGATCTGATTTCCAGATCCTGTTCTGCTGTAAGCTAGCTAGGTGGCTTTGGGCAAGATACTCTGCCACTTGTCCACTTTCCTAATATGTAAATGATCTTTAAGGAGCTTTTCAGTTCTAATAATTTATATTCTATCTTTCTAGTCTTATTCCATAGCACTTCCTTTCATGCTAAACTATTCACTGTTTCCTGAACTTGTCCATACCTCCTCCGATTCACTTAGGATTCACTTCTTATTTTCTTTCTATTGAAATCCTGTTGATCCTTCAAATCTCAGTTTAGATGCTACCACCTCTGTGAAGACTTTACTGAGCTCTAAATAAAAGCAAAAATCTTTTTTGGGAAGATTTTATTCCTTCTTCTCTCTCTCTTATATTCTATTTTGAATGAGAGGTATTCGTGTATATGTTACCTTCCCAGTTAGACTGTAAGCTTTTGGTGGGCAAAGTCTATACAGTATTCATTTTTGTATCTTCCCTTAAACTAGCATAGTTTAAACTTGCATAGATTAGATGGTTATTAAATGCTTGAACTGAATTAGATTAATTGGTTTTAGGGGATGAGTAGAGCTTGCGAAATTTAGAGACTAAAAGAGATTTAGAACACCTGATGCCATGTTTAAGGCTATCCTGGAAAACTGGAAAGCAGTCAGCAGAAAATGGAGTTAGTTCAGGTTCTTACACTGTATACCACATTAAGCTCCAATACACATATAAACTAAGAATAGAGGGTCATATCACAAATACAATAAAGAACAAAAGGAGCTAAAATAATTGTGCCTGGGGGAGCAATTCTTAACCAAAAAATTCTCTTTTTTTTTTTAATAGGCAATTGAGATTAAATGACTTGCCCAGGGTCACACAGCTAGTAAGTATGGAGTGTTTGGTCAGAGGCCGGATTTGAACTCAAGTTCTCCTGACTTCAGAGCCAGTGCTCTATCCACTGTCCCACCTCGCTGCCCCCCAAAAATTCTTTACCAGAGTGGTGTACACCAAACAGTATCACAAAAGGTGAAATTGACCATACATAAATACACAGGAAAAAGATGCTAATGGATGAAAGAGTGAGTTGTTTCTAAGTAAGCTGTCTGTGTACCCTCAGACCATTGTTTAGTTAGTTACAACATCAAATAAGAAGGAAAGGAAAAGATGGAAAGACACTGAATGCTTTGACAACAGCCTTAACCCAATCTATTTAAACGAGTTGTTAACTCTAAAAAATGAGAAATGGATAAAAGTAAAGATTTTTGCTCTGATTATCATAAGAATGAGGTTGCTAATAAATACTGAGTTTCTTTGTCAGATGGAGAGGTGTGGTAGCCAGTGGCAGCTTCAGTTTACAATGCAAGATCATTTGCAAATCATTATAGGATGCTGGAAGGTGATTGATAGTATTTCTTCACAAAATGTCAAAAAGTAGTTGGTGGGCAGGCAGGTAGTGCAGTGGGTAGAGCACCAGCCTGGGAACCAAGAGGACCTGAATTCAAATCTGGTCTCAGACACTTGATACTTACTAGCTGTGTGACCCTGGGCAAGTCACTTGACCCCAACTGCCTCACAAAAAAAAAATAAGTTGAGAAAACAAGCCTTCAGAAATTTTGGCTTAAACCAGGAGCCCATGCAGAAGAAACTAGGGGGACAACAAATAGGCATAAAAAGGAACAGATCTGCCAGTTTTTCTATAGGAAACTGTTGTTATTGATAACAATGACACCACAATATTTGTACTCTAATATCATAGTACTTAGTGAATTCTATGGTGATGTGGAAATAGCACTTACGAAGTTTAGAAGAGGAGCCAGAACTGATGAAATATGCACAAAAGGAATCCGTGTTGGAAAGATCGTGATTTTGAAGTTAATCAAGCTATCATAAGATCGTAGATTTAGAGCTGAAAAGGACCTGAGATGCTATTTAGTTCAATGCTCTCATTTAATGGAGAAGGTACCAAAACCCAGAGAGGTTAAGTAATTTGCTTAAGATTATACAGGTGGTGTGTAACAGAGGCAGGATATTGAACATAAATCCAGTTTATATTTTTCTGCCTCTCTAAAGAAAGCAAATCAAAACAATAAGGGGGGGACCACTAATGGTAATGTTAGCCCCACTGCATTCCACTGAGAAAGTTTCTTACCTCTCTAAAACCTTTGTCATAATCACCTACAGGGATGTATAAAATAAAGACCATGTGACAATATGCTTATATGGAGGGTATTCTTGGTGAGAACAGAATTTTTCACATATACTTTTATACAGAAGACATCATCATAGTCACATATGATCAGTAGGAGTTTCAATAGAGCAAAGCTTAGCTTGCTGTTGTCTTGTTTTCATTGTATTGAACTCTTCACAGCCCCATTTGGGTTTTTCTCAATGACAAAGATACTGGAGTAGTTTGGCATTTCCTTCTCTAGTTCATTTTGCAGATGAGGAAACTGAGGCGAACGGAGTTAAGTGACTTGACTAGGGTCACACAGCTAGAAAGTGTCTTAGGCCAGATTTGAACTCAGAACTTCCTGACTCCAGGCCTGGCACTCTATCCACTGTATCACCTAGGTGTCCAAAGTTTAGCTAGGTACTTCCATCTATCTATCTATCTATCTATCTATCTATCTATCTATCTATCTATCTATCTATCTATCTTCTGTCTGTCTGTCTGTCTGTCTGTCTGTCTGTCTGTCTGTCTGTCTATCTGTCTATTTTTCTTTCTTTCATTTTCTTTCTCTATTTATTTTTACTCTCTCTTCCCAACATGAAAATGGAAGATTAGAGTCTTTCCAAACCATATCTTTATCTTCCTACTAGGCAATCCAGAGGCAAGACCTTTCTTATGATACCCATCTCTCATTTACCTGTGGCAGCCTCATTTGATCCAAGCTATTATGGTGACTGGGATACATATACATATACACACATGCATACATATACATGTACACATATATGATTGGGGCTCAGAGAGGGTTGTGATTTAATTCTGGTCACATAGCTAGTAAGTGTCAGAGGTGGGATTTGAACCCAGGTCTTCCTGACTCAAAGTCTAGGACTCTATTCACTATACCACCATTACTTTGCCTCACAGGAAATTTGTATCGAGGTTGCAGGGGTGAGAGTACAGTTTAAGAAATGTGGAGAGGTGTCATAGGATGATGGGATGATACAGTTAGAGCTGTAAAAGACCTTATGCTTCATCTAGCCCAGTTCCCTCATTTTATTGATGAGGAAACAGACTCAGATAGATGATGTGACTTACCCAGGGTCACATAGGCAGGAAATGTCAGAGCAGGGATTTGAACCCAGGTCTCTCACTCAAAATCCTGTGCTCTTTTTTTGCTCTATCACGCTGCTTCTCAAAGAAAAGGGAAGGAAAAAAAAGAGCAGAATCCAAGGAAGGAAAGAATGTAACAAAGAGGTATACTTTGTTTTTGGAAGGCAGGAAGCAGAAAGGAACTGCCAAGCCTGGTCTGTCTGTCCCCTTTCCTTAGTTCCAGTCATAGTCTTAAAGTAGTTTCTTGTCTGCAGTTCTCAGGTGGAATGAATGAATGAATGAATGAATGAATGAATGAATGAATGAATGAATGAAGCATTTATTAAGTGTTTACTAGGTATAAAACACAGGGCTAAGCACAGAATAGTAAGAATGTCCTTGTTTTAAGAGTTCACATACTATTGAAGGAAGCAACACTGAGAGAAAGTTTCTGCTGTAAGTCAGAGGAAAAGGTCCAATGGTCCCTAGGGTGCAATAGAAAAGTGGACGATAATGCATCATCTTTAATGTCATTTCCTCTGATAAAAACCACATCCATTTCTGATGCTGAACCATTTGACTGTGCCAAAGACTTTGGTAATGAGAACTTTCTTTACTGAGTCTTTTAAAAAAAGCTGCCTCATAGGCTTTGGGAGATGAGGAGGTGAAAGAGGCAGGGACAGGAGAAAAGATTGTGGTGAATGGGGTAATAATAGGAGGGGAAGTGGAAAATGGTTTGTGAGTGGGGCAGAAAGTGGGTCCTTATGAACTTTCTTACTCCACCAGCTTTTTTTTTTTAACAGCTCCTTTTCTGCAAAAGCAGAATATGGCAGCTGCATATTTTTGCCTTACCCGTGAACTGGATACAGCTGGAAAATGGTAGTGGGAGCTCTTACTTATTAAACCCTCTTCGGTACCAGACCTAAGGGCATGTCCTCCCTAGCAGAGTGTCTTCACATGGGTAAACACATAATCATTGACTTTGCTCTGGAAAGGCTCTAAGTGGTTCTCTCCTTCATTTTTCAGAAATTGAGACCCAGAGAAGTTTAGCCACTTGCTCAAGGTCACATAGGCAGAACAAGGATCTGAACCTGATGCCAAACTGTTGGAGGCACCACTTTAATACCAGCACCTTCTTAGCTCAGGTTTGATATGGAGACAAAATGAGGCACTTGTAAGTCATTGAACATTGGACAAAGAAAGTTTACTTTGTCCAAACACAGCAAGAATATGCAGCAAGGATACTACTTAGCTTCTCTGGATACTGCTTTCCTGGTTCTGAAATGCATCTGGGCAATAAGTCATCAGATATGGCCACTTACACGGTCTCAGACACCCACCAAATCTGAGAGGCTCAGACCAAAGATGAGAGGGAACTTTTATGCCCCAGAATGACCAGGAAGCTGCATAAGGAAGGTGGGGCAATCAGGTTCCCAGCATAGCTTTGTCTTCTTTCTGATGAAGTGGGAGGAAAGAAGCCAAGTCAGAGAAGGAGAGTTCTATATCACAAATCCATTATTTTTTCCACCACTCCATGGTCAGGTTAAAATGACCACCAAGGGCAGATCTGAAAGGGAGAAAGATGTCACAAAAGCATCTTCTTTCTTTATCTTTACCCAGCTTCCTAGTCTTCTCTGAGACCAGTGAACTCTGAGTTCTCTGGTCAGTTTGCTACAAAGTGGCACAGTAGGTAGGTGGAGCCGTGGATAGAGTATGGGGCCTAAAGTCAGGAAGACTCATCTTCCTGAGTTCAAATCCACCCTCAGACACTTATTAGCTGTGTGACCCTGGGCAAGTCACTTAACCCTGTTTGCCTTAGTGTCCTCATCTGGGAAATGAGCTGGAGAAGGAAATTGCAAACCACTCCAGTGTCTTTGCTGAGAAAACCCCAAATGGAGGTCATAAAGAGTTGGACAAGACTGAAAAACAACTGAAAGTGATAGGTGAAACTTTTTTGGAATATAAATAGCTTTTTTCTGTTGCCACAGAAACAGAAAATATAACCAGTGTGAGGAGCTGGAGATGTTGGGGTTTCTGCTTTATGTTTCCTTTTATAATCTCCTTTTCAGAGTTCTTAGGATCATAGATTTAGAGGTAGAAGGGACATCAAGCACAATTCTTTTATTTTCCAAGTGGGGAAACTGAGGCACGCAAAGAGTAGGTGACTTGCCTTGAGTCACAAAGCTAGTTAGTGTTTAAGGCAGGATTCAGATGTAGGACTTCTTGACTCTAGGTCCAACACTTTACCCACTGCTCCATGTTGGTGTATAACAAGGGTTTGAATTCCTAAATTTTAATCATACTCTCTGGCTCATTATGTATGAATACTGGGAAAATCTTTTTTTTCCTTTTTTAATTTTTAGGCAATTGGGGTTAAGTGACTTGCTCAGGGTCACACAGCTAGTAAGTGTCAAGTGTTTGGTCTGAGGCCGGATTTGAACTTAGGTTATCTTGATTTCAGGGCCAGTGCTCTATCCACTGAGCTACCCAGCTGCCCCAAATTCCTAAATTTTAAAGTATGATACTTTCATGAAATGCTTAATGTCCCCGTGTGGGCACTCCGATGAAGTCCTGATAGCTCATCATCACTTTAGATAGAGCAAAGAAGGCAGTCCTGGAGGAAGCTGGCGAGAGTAGATGTGGGAACATGGTACTCTGGAATATTTTCTGACTCAATACAGTGAGAAATGCTACACAAACATTTAAAATTACGTGGTAGAAAGAGCATGGTCTCTGGAGTCAGAAGATCTGTGTTCAAATCCTCACCTCTGATACTTACTACCTGTGTGATCTTGGATAAGTTACTTAACTTTCTTGAGCCTCAGTTTCCTCATCTGTAAAATGAGGGGACAGAGTAGGTGGCCTTTTAAGTCCTTTTCAGCTCTAATCTACAATTCTATGACATCTTCCTTTGGATGGGTCTAGTTGTAGTCTTGATTCTAATTAGATCAGATCTCTTGGGATGGGGGCAAGGAGAAGAGATTGAGGTTAACTGTGAAGATGAGACAAGGCATGGCCTATGTGTGAACACTTTCCCATACCCAGACAAATTGACAGCATGAATATTTCAGGAAATATCTTGGCCAAATGTTCTATTTTCTAGTTTGATGGCTGGACAGCTGCAGGATATCTCTAAAAAAAAAAAAGAAAGAAAAAGAGCAGTGCAACTTATGAGAAGTGAGGAAATACATCTTTGTCCTTTCAATTTGGGTGGCTAGGTCATTCTGAGTTGTATAAAGGCAAAAGTAACTTTCTGGAGATTTGAGTTTCATATCCTCTGTGGGCCAGAGGGAGCCTGGCCACTGCTGCTAGGGGAAATTACAAGGTGGTTATGGAATGCTGAACTTGGCTCTTATTTACTTTTCACCTTATTAAAATAAGTTCAAGTTTGAGGGGGTGTGTAGTTGTGTGTGGGTAGGAAAGGATAAGAGTAAGAAGAGTATTAAGCTTCATTGCTTAGCAAAATTTTTTAGTGAAGTAATAGAATAAATAAATGAAAGGACTCCATAAAAAATCCCAGAAAGCAAGGGGTTGGGACATCCAAATGGATATTTGCAAATGCAACAAATCAAAGCTTGATTAATTATTTTTTAATTGTCTAGACTTAAGAAAGTGATGTAGAAAATGATAATAAAACATATTTAAACTTAGAAATGTGTCCTGCAAAAAAGCATATATTTATTAATATAATATATAAAATTAATTTAATATAACAACACATATTATATTTATATTTTTGTAGGACACACGCACATATATGGTGTGCGTGTAAGTGTGTGCATGTGTGTGTATGTGTATAATATATCTATATCTATATCTATATCTATATCTATATCTATATCTATATCTATATCTATATCTGTATCTCTATCTCTATCTATATATGTTTTTAGAGAGCTGGTGGTTAAATATTTACTTACACATCCTTGGATATACTCCTTCATAAAGGACCAAATTGCTAAAGTAGATAAATCCTTCTACATTCTTTGCTTGCCCTCTTGACAGTCTTCCTGACTTTCTTTGGAATAATAATTTTTAGAAGCTCACATTTATATAGAACTTTAAGATTTGCAAAATGACCCACCTGTATTATCTCGTTTGATCCTTATGACTCTATAAGGTAGATTTTGTTATTATCTTAATTTTACAGATGAGGAAACTGAGGCTCAGAAACAGGTTAAATATAATTGAGAAATGTTTAATAAAATAAGTAAAAATACAACATAATATAGATGATGTTAAATTGTGGATTTTTAAGTCAACACATGGCAGCTAGGTGATAAATAGGATAGAACACTGGGCCTGGAGTTCGGGAGTACCTCAGACACTTACTAGCTGTGTGACCCTGTTTGCCTCAGTTTCCTCATCTGTAAAATGAGCTGGAGAAGGAAATGGCAAACCACTCCAGTATCTTTGCCAAGAAAACCCCAAGTGGGGATCATGGAAAGTTGGACATGACTTCAAAAGACTGAACAACAACTTCTGGACTCTAGTTTTAGTACTCTACCCATTGTGCCAGCTAGCTGCCAACCAAAGAATGTGATAAACCAATCAATGCCCAAAACACCAGACCCTGGCATTTGGCATGTTTAATAGTCTCATTGGAAATATCCAATGCAGTGGGATGAGCAGCCCAATAAGTCCACCACCCGGGGACTAGGAGTGACACTTCTGGAGAAGGCATGAGAAGATGAAGGGAAGGGCTATAACCAGGGATGTCACTAGGGATCCTTTCAGGCCGTGACAAGAAGAGGGAGCCCATGCTCTTCTGGAACTCCTGGATCAATGCTTCCGGGAAGCTCAGGTGGCTCTGCAGCCAGGATTGCTGGTTCACTTGGGGAAGGAGTCATGGCAGCCCCTGGGTCACAGCTGCTCAGGTATTTCATAGGGAGAGCAAGGGTGCTGTTTAGGTAGTATTGTTTGGTGTCCAGCCTGAGGGCCCAGGTGAGGAGGCAGTCCAAAGCTAGGGAACCAGAAATATGCAGCCTGGAAGCTAGAACATTCAGGAATGAGCCAGAGTTCATCAAAAAAAGGTAGGACAGGAGTAAAGAGAAACTGGGCAGGAGGAAGGCATGTGGCTAAAGAAGAGACAGTCTGATGGACAGAGAAAGACTAGGCCAGAAAAATCAATACTTTTTTTATAATTGGAATTATTAGAGACCATTTTGGAGTCAGTTTTCATTCCAGAGAAGTCTTTAGTATTTTTGGTGTCATGGTCCCCTTTGGCAGCCTCATGAGCCTATGAACCCCCTCTCAGAATAGTAATTTGTTGCCTACATTCATAATTGATGGAAATGCTAAATTTCAGCTAAAAGGTAGAGATAAAGAAATAATTTTTTTCCCCTTCATGTTCACAGACTTCTTAACTCTTGCTCTAAAATTAAGACCACAAAAGAGCCCACCATGAAGTCAGGAGCCAAAAGCAACTTCTGATTCTTGTCATCCTTGGACTTTTTTGTTTTCTTTATTTTGCTAAAGCAGAGAATGAACACTAGTTCTTGAGGGAAACTCCATGACAAACAGGAGATGGAGGAACCCCTAGATCTCTGTCCTAGAAAATAGTTGTTTCTTGTTGATTCTTTCTGAATGTATCCCTGTGATTCTGCTCTTCAGATTCTTGGGCCAATTGGGGGAGTGGGGGATAGTGGGGTTGATGGGGAACATGAAAGCAGAGAAAAGATCGGGTGTTAAGGCTGGGGTATGGAATCAGGGTCTTAAAAGTCCTCTAGCATCCACCTCCCTGAATTAAATGACATCTAACCTTGGTCAGCTTTTGGAAGGACACTTTTTGTTCAAAAAAGAAAAACGGTATAGTACACTGTGATAAGACCATTTCCTTTCTCACAGTGTCTCCTTTAATGTCAGGACTGAAATATGAAGTCATTAGGGGATATTAAAACAGTGCTGACAAACTAATTAACAAAAGACATTACGCCGGATGGGCTCAATTTATCCTTTTTAATGGTTCTTATAAATGGGTGCCGCCAATTAAAATTAATAAAGATTTACCAGCGATTGCCCGGTGTACATTGCTAAGAAGCTCTGTTGAAGGTCGCCTTAAAGTCAGCTTTGTCAAAGCTGCAAGTTCAGCTCGGAAGGAGCAGGTCCCTTTGGGTTTCCCTTGATTTTTTTTTGTTTTTTTTCTCTTGGTTTCTCCTCCTTCGACGTCATTGTCTGGACCTTTCACCATCTGCTCTGTCTTCTTGGTCCATCTCCCACCCCATTGTCAGCTCCATCCCACCTCTCAGCTGACTTGGATGTCAAAGAGAGAGAGAGAAAACAACTCATTAGCCATGTTAGATTTGTTATCATTTATTACATGGAGTTTTTATTGTCAATGCTGGGACATGTATCCTGCTTTTGTTCAGTGGATCAAGGTTATGCCAGCTTGGTGGGGCTGGTATCTTGGGGCAGCGGGTACCTTTCAGCACCTCTCAAGTCACACTATGTAATAAGCTGCATTAGCTTCTGCTTAGAGCCAGATTCCACTTGGCACCATTTTTTCTTCCTATTTGACTTATTGGAGTCACTGATAGGTTAGACAAGAAAAAGGCGTGGACCCCGTAAAACTCCAGTTACAATGTGGACATATTACCTGGCCATCAAAGGCTCTCTCATTAGTACAAATGTTTATCAGATTAGGTAGTTGATACCTGGGATGCTAAAGGGTGAATATTAGTGAGGGGTAGCATGGCAGAAGAAAACCCTGGGTAGCAAGAGGCAGCATGAGGGCTTCCTGTCTGGAAGCCAAGCTGAGGATGTGCTCTGAGTAAAGTTTCGCCTAGGGCTGGTCCAGTGTGATATGTCTTTGGTATAGGATTCTTCCGGTGGGCCCCTTCCTGATTTGATTCACTCTCTAGATTTCTCCACCTCCTTGACAACTGTCTTGACCCTATCCAGGTATCCTTTCCCACCTTCCATTTCCTATTTATCTGTTGTTTTCTCCCATTAGACTGTATACTCCTGGAGGGCAGGGACTGTCTTGTTTGTTTGTATTTGTATCCCCAGTGCTTTGCACAGTACTTGGCACATAGTAAATGCTTAATAAATGCTCTATAGCTATCTATTTAATCTTTATATCTCTATCATCTATTTCTATCATAGAGCTCCACAGCAGTATGGTACAGGTGAGGGAGCCCTGACTGGAGGGTTTGAATCGTGGCTCCCCCACTTTCTTCATCTCTCCAGGTCTCAGATACTCTACTGTAAAGTGAGGGGGGGGATATATCCCTCCTTCTAATTCTAAAATCCCATTTTTGGGAGGACCACAATCCTTTCTTCTGAAACTCACAAGTGGCAGACTGGAAATAGTCAAATTTTTGTAAAACTCTGTGGATCATTCTTCTAACTTTTCCAATGACTTTTGTACAATTTTCCATTTTCATTCCCCCTCCCATATTTTTTAGGGATTTCAGGAGTCATTTTGAAGACCCTTCGAATAATTCTCTAATTCTTCAACTTCAGCAATTTTCTCTTCCATCTCTTTTTGTTCAAATTCCACCATTGTCATACCATAGACCTCATCATCCCTCAGAATGATGCCACCTGTAAGATGTGGAATTTTGAAATTTCACTCTCTGATCATAACTTCCTATTATTCTCCCTTTTCCACTTTCTTGCTCACATTAAACCTACCAATAGCACAGGTTGCTGTTCTTCAGATTTAGGTTGGAATATTTAGGGTAATCATAGTTATGCAAATATAGGCCAATCACCAAACCCTTACTTATTCAAAACATTCCCCAGACAGATAGGGACTGGACCTATGATTTCTATTTCTATTTCTTTTCTATTTCCTTTTCATTCCCTTTCTCTCTCTCTCTCTCTCTCTCTCTCTCTCTCTCTCTCTCTCTCTCTCTCTCTCTCTCTCTCTCTCTTTCTCTCTCTCTCAGGTGGTCTTACTATCTTACAAAGGCTGAAAGTTGGAGAGTTACTTGTGGGTGTAGCACTACTCTGATCAGTATGGAAGCTTTGACCTGCTCTGTTTCTGACCTGGACTGGTTCACCTCCTTTAGCCAACTGGATACCCACCCCTTCAACTCCTAGGGGCTCACCACATTAATATTAAACTAACTGTGGACACCTAGTGGGCTTAGTCCACTGTAGCTCACAAGCTGAGGTCAAAATATCTCCTAGCCTCAGCAATCCCACCAACAGGGATTACAGGCATGGACATTTGACTTCATTATTGTAGAGAACTCCCAGGTAAGGGAATTCCCTCTACTAATGCTGGTCAGCACCTTCTCTGCTACTTATAGTCTTAGAGAGTTGCTTAGAGCAATTTGCCCAGAGTGACATGTCAGAGATGGAACTTAAACCTAGATCTTCCTGGCTACAAGGTTGGCTACATTACAATACAGTGCATCTCAAAGACCAGACCAGGAAATGTAAATCAAATATCAAAGCTTTTAATTAGGATACAATAGCACAGTAAAGAAAAAGATGCCATCCTTCTCCTCAACTTGGTACTTAGGTTGGAGTGAGTAAATTTCTTTCAACTCCCATTAGGCCTATGGCAGCTGGTACTAGGGCCAAGCAAACTGCTCTTCTCAAGGAGAACATCAGAACAGAAATCGTCATCCTCTTTTCTTGTAGTTATACCTAGCTTGCTGTCCTTATGTAATTTCTAGTCTCTTTATCCATCCCAGTTCTCCTAATCCACTCTTCAACTCTGGTTTCTCTTGCCTCTAAATCCAGTCTTGACCTCACAATACACCCACTTAATGTTTAATGTTTAATATTTCACTAATTATTGCTATAGAACAACCCCCTAATGTCTCTCCATTATATATTATTTTCAGCTTATGACTCCTCAACCCTGGGGAAGCCCTGCCATCTAATTTTTTTGCTTGTGTTCCAGGGCCACTGAGCATCATTGAAGACAAAGTTGTGAAATGGAGTTGATTTCATATATTACACTTTTATGGTATATAACCCTGATGTTTTTCAATGTATGTTCACAATCCTCCTCCTCTAACTGTCTCTATTCACTGTCCTATTTATCTGAGAGAAAGTCTCACAATTACTATCTTGAACCTGTGTTTTTCCTATCACTTTTCATCCCAAAGCATAAATCCCATCCATCCTGCACATGATACATCTTCTAATTCATTGATAAGATTGAAGTCATTCTCTATGCATTGTCTTCCCCCTGAGAACAGAGATTGTCTTGCTCTTCTGTTTGCATCCCTAATACTTTGTATGCACTAAGTACTCAATAAATGATTTTCATTCATTCAGTGTAAATTTTCTTATTTCCATATTCCAAAAGTTTTCAGCATCATTATATATACTCTCCTCCTTCCTTCTGATCACTAAAAAAGGAGGTATCCCTACTCCTTACTAAGGCTCATTATGTCTCTAATTAACTCCTTGTCTTCCATGTTTCCTGTCTCTTTTAGGATCTTAATTCAGTAGTCATCTCCCTCTGTCTTGCATCTTCACTATCTCCCATATCACTAGCACCTGTCTATCTACCTACAAGCATTCTTAGGCCTTATTAATTAAAAAAAAAATCTTTCTTCTGAGTCATCTAGCCCATCTAGCTACTGTCCAATCTCTTTGTTCCTTTTTTGTGGCAAATCCTTGAAAAATTGGTCTGTACTTGAGGCCTCTACTTCCTCATAACTCACTCTCCTCCCAACCACTTGCAATCTACCTTCTAGCCCCATCACACTACATAAAAACTTTTTTAAAGGTCTTCAATGACAATTTAATTGCCAAATATAATGGCCATCCCTTTTTACTTTCTGTTCTTTTGTAACCACTCCATCCTATTAGCTGTTCTTTCCTTAAAATCAAAAACAATACTCTATCTTGGTTCTTTGCCGGTTTCTCTTGATTTCCTTCTCTGGTTCTTCGTCATCTTCCTCAATTCTTAATATGGATATTTTCCAAGGTTCTGTCCTTAGCCCTCTTCTCTTCATTCTTTCTCTTGGCTGTCTCATTTCTCTCCCATGGTTTCCAAGACCACATCTATGTAGGTAACTCCAGTTCTGTGTCTCCAGGATTGACCTTTCTTCTAAATTCTAGAACGGTATCTCTATCTACAGGATGTATCCATAGGAAGCTTAAGCTCACCATGTCTAAACTAAGCTCATCATCTTTCTCCTAAGTCTGCTCTTCCTTTTCCCTCCACTGTTTCTCTCTGTGGCATCACCATTGCCCTCTCCACCATGTTGAAAGTGTTGTGCCTGACTACCTCAGTTCTCATATTCAGATTGTTGTTGTTGATCCTTGTTCTTCAAGAGGACCAATAACTTTGGGGTGGGGGAGTCTTGACTTGCAAGTGAATTGGATTTAAATGAGGCAGAGCTGTGGAAAGTCATCAGTCTCACTCTGTCCTCCAGAGCCAACCCATTAACAAGCCTTATTGATTCTGCCTTCACAATATCTTCCCTTTGTCCCCTCCTCTCTTCTCCCACTGCCACCATCCTAATAGAGATCCTCATAACCGTCTTTCTGGGCTATTTCTATAGCTTGCTAACAAGTTATTCTGCCTGTATTCTCTTATCCCTAGTTCATCACTGCTGGATTAATCCTCCTCATTCATAGGGAAGGCAGCATGGTATAGGGGAAAGGGCAATGAACTGGCAATTGGAAAGATCTGGGTTCACATCCTGACAGAGACACTATCTCTGTGTGACCCTAGACAAGTCACTTAACTTCTCTGTACCTCAGTTGCCTCATCTGAAAAATAAGGGAGTTGGACTTTATGCCCTTTTGGGATAAAATCTATGATCACATGGATCTAGTCATGTCAATTCTCTCTTCAGTATTTTTCCTATTTCATTGTAAAGTGATTTCGTGTTACTTTTTCTAGTATTTGAGGTTCCTGATAATTTGTTGGTCTGCAACCTTTCCTGTCATATTACACATATTCTCTGCCCTCTCTCTTACCTCCCCCAAATGTCCCATGCTTTCTTGTCTCCCTGACTGCTCACACTATCCCCTATGCCTAGAATGCCCTCCTTTCATCATGTATTGAGTTCCTATTAAAGGAATTCAAATTCTTTGAATGTTGAATCTTTCAAAGCCCAGCTCCTATGCCATCCCATCCATGACTTGGTTGCCTGTTTGTTGATAACAACTTACCCCTTCCCCTGACCTCATATTACTTTCTAGTTCAGTTTTTTAATGCATTTATTATATAATATAGAGATTTATCACTTTTCTACATCATAAACTCCACGAGGGCAGGAATAATATCTTCTTTTGTATTTTTCCTAGTGGCTAGTGCAGTGTTCTGTACATAGTAGGGTTAGGGATGAGGTAGATATTGAGCCTGGGATTCTATTGGTATCTGGAGCTTCCAAGTGAGGGTATCTTCATCACCAATGCAAGCCAGCACCCTTTCTGCAACTTACGGTCTCAGGGATTGCCAGCAATACTGAGAAGTTGAGTGACTTGCCCAGGGTCACACAGACAGTATATACAGTAGGTGCTTAATAAATGTCTGATGATAGAATACAAGTCCACTGGTAGGCCATAGGGTTTTCTGTCTCCCTTTCCTCACTCCTTCTCCAGCTTTGTTTAGAACAGTTCAAATTGCCCACAGACTACTGGGCAAATGTCCCCATGGGGGTAGTGGATGCCTTGGCCATGAGGTCTACAGCAGGGTATCCTGGAGAACGAGCCTGTAACAGACCCCATCTGAATACTGTGGGGACATTCTCCAAGGGTAATGAATTCATGGGGAAATGTGACCTCCAGAGAATAGGAGCTTTCCAGGAGGCATTAGCAACTCTTTTAATAGTGCATTTTATTGTTTCTTTTCCTAGCAATGCACACAGTCAGGTCTATTAGCAACAGAGCAAGCAAGAATAAATAGACTCCATCCTCCAAAAAGTAACTCTGCCAGGGGCTTGAGCTTATATTCCTTCCAGAGGCCTTGAGAAGAGTTCAAGAGGACATTTCATTCCGAGGACTACCTTCAGCTGCAATAGTCTCAAGTTTTATCGTGAACAGTGTCATTTTCACCTGTGAATATTAGCTCCAGGTACCAAGTCAAATCAAAACAATCCCTGCCCTCTAGAAGCTCACAATCTAAAGGGGAAGACAACATGCAAACAAATATATACAAAGAGAGCTATATACAGGATAAATAGGAATTATTAAAAGATGGAAGGTACTAGAATTAAGAGGAATTGAGGAAGAGTTCCTGTAGAAGGTGGGATTTTAATTGGGACTTACAGGAAGCCAGAGGAGGGAGAGTGTTCCAGGAATGGAGGACAGCCAGAGAGAATGCCCAGAGCCAACATGGAGTGTCTTGTGCAGGGGACAACCAGAAGGCCAGGTCAAAGAATAAAATTTCCTGCCTTCTCTCCAGCTCAACTTAATACCTTGTCTTAATCTAAGATCTTAGCATCACAGGCTTTAATGCTGGAGGGGACCTTAGAGATTATCCAATACAAACTCTTCATTTTACAAATGATGAAATAGAGAGTAATCAAAGAGTAAGGTATAAATGTTGGAGGGGACTAGGTTATGAAGGACTTTGAATGCAAAGTGGGGCATTTTGTATTTGCTCCTAGAGCCAATATGAAACCACTGGAGTTTGAATTTTACAAAAATCACTGACTGGAGAATAGATTGGAGTGGGGAGAGATTTGAGGCAGGCAGACCCACCAGCAGGCTATTGCAATAATCCAGGTTCAAGGTGATAGGCCTGCACCAGAGTGGTGACAGTGTTAGAGGAGAGAAGGGGATGTAGTCCAGAGATGTTGCAAAGATAGATTGGCAGGTTGCAACAACAGCTTGGATATGGGGGGTGAGAGATAGTGAGGACTCCAGGATGACTCCCAGGCTGTGACCTGGGGGACTATGGGGGACTAGGAGGGTGGCATGGCCCTACACAGTTATAGGGAAGGTAGGAAGGAATCAATATACATGTTGAAGTCCCCTAGTTTTTGTTGTTCATCCTTCTTTCTTGAAGAGGACCGATGAGGGGAATGTCTTGACTTGCAAGTGAATTGGATTTAAGTGAGCCAATGCTGTGTGAAGCCATCAACCCCACTTTCTCCTCCAGAGTCATCAGAGTCCAGTGGCCAGACATAAATGAAGACAACTTGTGACGGCCATTGATGCAGTGGGAGACCTTGGCCTTTTTCAGCTAAGGCCTTTCCCAGGTCTCAGTAGGCACTGTGCTAGGTGCTGAGAACCCAAAGCCAAAATGAAAAATAGTCCTTGTCCTCTAGAATAGAGGCTTCCCTTCTACCGAGGATGTGGTATTTACATAGATAAGGAAATGATGAGCCTTTGAGGAAGGAGACCCTGGGGTATAAAGAAAGGTTTCCTGTAGACTGCAGTATCTGAGTCAACCCTGGAAGAAAGGTAAGGATTCTAAGAGGTGGAGGTGAGAGTGTATTCTAGACATTCTGGACATAGAGGTAGGGGGTGGAATGTCAAGTTGTTTTTTTGAGGCAATCAGGGTTAAGTGACTTGCCCAGGGTCACACAGCTAGGAAGTGTCAAGTGTTTGTTCTGAGGGTGGATTTGAACTCAGGTCCTCCTGCCTCCAAAGCCGGTGCTCTATCCACTGTGCCACCTAGCTGCCCTGGAATGCCAAGTTTGGGGAAGAGTAAGTTAAGCTGGGTTGGCTGAAACATAAAGAGTGTAAAGAGAGTAAGTTTGAAATGTCTGGAAAGGTAGGCTGGAGTCAGACAGTGAGGGGCTTTCCATAACAAACTAAGGATTATTTTTTTCTGAGAGACAATAGGAAGCCACTGAAGATTCTTGAGTAGGAGAGTGACAAAGTAAGACCTGTGAAATTAGACCTTTAGTTACCTAACACCCTGAATTTGCAAACAGAGGACCTATGTTGAAATTTTGGTTGGGCTACTTATTCCTTTTGTGACCTTGGGCAAGTCACGTTATGTCCCAGGGCCTCCATTTCATTATCTGTAAAATGAAGAGTTTGTACTGGATAATCTCTAAGGTTGCCTCCAGCTTAAAGCCTATCATGATAAAAACTTAGATTAAGACCAGGTATTAAGTTGAGCTGGAGAGAACGTAGGGGATTTTAATTGATAAAATATGTAGGACAATGTAAAAGCCAGCTTTTAGCTTAACTTCAAGAAAATTAAGATCTTGGCAACCGGTCCTTCTACTTCCTGGCATATAGGAGTAGAAGAAATGGAAGCTCCTAGAGGCAATACATGTCATATTTTGTATTTTGGTGTTCGAAGATCACTGCAGATGGCGACTTACAGCTATGAAATGGAAAGATGCTTGCTGCTTGGTATGGCAAATCTGGACAGCATACTAAAAAGCAGAGACGTCAGCTTGCTGACAAAGCTCCATGTAGTCAAAGCTATGGCTTTTCCAGTAGCAATGCATGGCTGTGAGAGTTGGACTATAAGGAAAGCTGTGCACTGCTGAATTGATGCTTTTGAGTTGCGATGCTGGAGAAGGCCTTTGAGAATCCCATAGACATCAAAGAGCTCAAATCAGTCAATCCTTAAAGAAATTAATCCAGACTATTCACTGGAAGGTCAAATACTGAAGCTTAAACTTAAATACTTTGGCCATATAATAAGATGAGACTCATTGGAAAAGACCCTGATGTTAGGAAAGATTGAAGGTGAAAGGAAAAGGGGATGCCAGAGATGAGATGGATAGATAATGCTGCGGAAACAATGAAATGAACTTGGACAGACTTGGAGAGATAGTGGAGGACAGAAGGGCCTGGCCTGCTATGGTCAATGTGGTCATTGCTAAATGACTGAACAACAACAACAACAACAACAACAACAATCTCTTGGAAGGTACTGAGTTGATGTTTCTTTAACAGTCTAGCTGAAAAGCAGCATGAGCCTTTATCTTAGAAGGATAGGATATTTCCAAAGGAATTTTGTAAAAATAAAAACAATAACTAATAATAATGGTAGAAAAATACATTCTAGGAGGAGGAAGAATATCAGGATCTCAGACTAGAGAAGTAGATTTTGGTGTGTGGGCTATAGCAGAGTGCTGGATTTAGAAGCAAGAAACTCTGGTTATATTCTCCACTCTTTCCCACCATCCAGCTGTGTGATCCAGGGCAAATTATGTCACTTCTCTGGGCTTCAGCTTCTTTATCCATAAAATAAAAGGAGTTAGAGTCAAAGACTTCTGAGATCCTTGACACCTCGACATCAATGAACATATTATTCCCATTTTATAGATGAGAAAATGAATACCCAAGGAAATTAAATGACTTGATCAAGGTCACATAGCCAGTTAGTGACAGAGTAGATACTAGAACCCGGGTTTTCTGACTCCCATTTGTTGCTTTGTCTACTGTATCATACCACCTCTCAGATAACAACCTCTGGTGAAATCTTTGGGAAGATATCTCTTATGGGAAGATGGCTCCCGTGAACTCTATTCTGATGAAACTATGAAGAACTCACATTGTGTTCAGTTCTTGATGCTCTCTTTTAACTTCTCAGCCTTACTCCCTTACCCCAAGCCTACTTCAAGTCTATTTTATCTAAAGTTCCAGTTGTCCCAAGATTTGTGGTCTATATTTCCTGGTGCGATACTCTAGGACTTTGTTATTGCCATAATGATTCTTCACCACCACCACCACCATAACCCCCGCCCCCCCCAAAAAGAAAAAAAATTCAAGTTGTCCGTGCCTTATAAAGTGACAGTAAACTAATCTGAAACTGATCCCTGCTGATATGCTGATAGGAAATGGCTAAAGGACCCCAGGTAGGAGGTACAGTGGATAAAGTGCTGGGCCTGGAATCAGGAAGACACATCTTTCTGAGTTTAAATCAGACACTTACTAGCTGTGTGACCCTGGGCAAGTCACTGTATCCTGTTTGCCTCAGTTTCCTCTTCTGTACAATGAGTTGGAGAAGGAAATGGCAAGCCACTCCAGTATCTTTGCCAAGAAAATTCCAAATTGGGTCATGAACAACAACAGCAAAGAATCCCAAGCCTTCCTTCCCAGGGCATGCCTTCCTAACTTTCCAAAGCCTCTTTCTCTCTCCCCCCATGCATCCTCACCCCGGCTAAGTACAACTATTTTAATAGTAAATGACCTTCCCCCTTCAAACAACATACATTTAGCCAGACATTATACTCAATGCTACAGAGAGGCAAAAACAGTCGCTGCCCTCAAGGATAAATAGGTCAACAAAAAATACACACAGAATAGAAGAAATTAGAGTAGAGGGGAGGGTTCTAGAGGCTTGAGGCATCAGAAAATGCCTCTTGCTGAAGGTGACATTTCAATTGAGCTTTCAAAGACAGATGCCAAGAAGTGGTGAGGAAGCAGACATGGTCCCTTTCTGGCTTTACATGGAAAGGAACTGAAATATTCCTTCTCATTTCCATTCATTCCACTCAATCCAGGGTATGTTCCCATAGGTCCATCCTTATGACTGAAGATTCCATTCTGGCTAAAGCAGAGAACAATGGTAAAGATGGTGATCATAGCAATTCAAGTACTCACATAGCATCCCATCACCCTGTCTTAGTGTAGAATTCCCCTTTGCTGTTTCTTAAATAGAGGATGGAAAAATCTTTGCAACTAAACCCAAGAATCTTCACCTTTTAAAGAATCTTAATAGAATAAATGAACTTTTTGAAACAATGCCCTGCATTTGCTCCGTATATATTTATTTATGCAACTAGGTTATGCAGTGCATAGGGTATTGGGTCTGGAGTTAGGAAGATATGAGTTCAAATCTGGCTTCAGATACTTACTACATGTATGACCCTGGGTAAGTCACTGAGCTTTAAGTCAGTTTCCTCATCTATAACATAGGAATAATAATAGAAACTCTCCAAAATTATGAGGATAAAATGAGATCACGCCTGTAAAGCACAGTACCTGTAACATAGTAGGCACTTAATAAATACTTGTTCTCTTCTCCCTCCATTGTTCTTGTCTCCCTTTCCCTTCATTCCCATGCAAGTTCCTTGGAAGTAGGGTTTGTTCATTCCTTGTATTTGTATCCCTAACCCCCAACACAGTATCTAGCACACTGAATGAATGGTTTGTGGTTGATTGATTATTCAACAAACTGGTTCTCTTGGTGGGGATTCCTGGCAGGTTGATGAAGGAGATATTTTGAAGCTGACAGGACCTTGTGGCATCGCTCAAGTAGTCAGCCAGTTACTTTAATAAGGTACGGGGAGTATTCACCCTGGGAGAGTGTGTAGTTTCATATAGGAAAGTAGTAAAAAAGAGGATCGGTTTTGAAGGCCAGTCAGCCCTATCATCCCTTCCTCTGTGCCTGCTGACCTTGTTCTCACTTCCCTTATCCCTGGCAGATGAGAAATTGTCTGCCCTCCCGTAATCTGACTAATTGCTTCAGGTTACCTTGCAGTCATTGGCTCTTGGGCCCAGTGAAGTTAATGGGGGACTTTGACTTCATTTTTGTTGCTGTTAATTTGCTTGGTTTTGGTTTCGGCCACTAGACAAGGAAGCGGCTTGGTTCAACTGGTTTAATACAGCTCCTTTACTAGGGGAGAGGGAAGCTTGCTTGTGCTTGAGGTATTGGAGAAGGCAACATGCAGCCTTTGGAGGAGTCTCTTTCCAGGGTTTCAGCCAGGTTAGGATATTCCTGAGAGTAGAGAATGGGCAGCTGTGTGGGTATGGATGTCAGAATCAAATTTTGCTACTTTCCAGCTTTGGTGCTTGGGCGGTGAGATTTAAGATGTGGGTGTAAAGTGTATTCTGGCCCTTTACCACCGGTCTTCTAGGACTTTTCAGGTGAGTCATCCAGGGTGTCTGCCCCAGGAAAAAGTTTAATCCCAATATACGAGCAAGCAATCTACAAATAGTTTTTAAATGTCTATTCTGTGCAAAGCACTATTCCTATCATACTTGACAAGACAGGATGTCCAGGGTAATATTTTCCAAAGCCATTGCTCTTGGGTGCATCTATACTAAAGATGAAATAAAGGCTGGCTTGGGAAATCTGTACTTAGCTTGTGGATCCATCTTCTCTTTCCTAGCTTAGGAAAGTACAGATTTAAAAAATAATTTGGTGCCAGGGATTTTAAAAAGTAGCTGTAGGTTCTTGCAGATACAACACTGCCTACGCCAGAGAAACAAGAGGAGGCCATTATGTTTAATTCTAAGGCTTATTCCTTTTACTTAGTATCTTTGAAAGACAGGAAGCCATCACCATTATTTGTGGGAAGGAAGCAGAGTCTTTAGGGAAAGGTAACGCTAGGATTTGGGACATGGCTGGCCATGGTTTTCAGACCAGGCTATGGGCAAGCTATAATCATTGGATAATACTTTGTTATTGTTTGCTCTTCTTTCCTCAAAGAGGACCAATGACATCATGAAGGTGTTGTCTTGATATGCCATGAATTGGATATAAGTGAGGTAGAGCTGCCCGAAGTCATCAGCCTCACTCCCTCCTCCAGCAAGACGAAGGGTCCAGCCAGCTGGTGATGACCCAGGATGCAATGTGTGGCCTTGGCCTTTCTATATTAAGGTCTTTCCCAGGTCTCAGTTTTTCTGAGGCCAAGACACTTCAATGACTAAGGGAGAGGTAAGAGTTGAGGCAAAAGATGGCTCAATTTATCTCAAAAAGATATCAATCCCGGAGGGAGAGACCCTCAGAGTTTCTGGCCAAAACAGAAAAAGATTACTACTTAAACCCATTCTAAAACCATAGGTTCCCAAAGTGGGCAACACTGCCCCATGGGGGGTGGTAGTGGCTTCAGGTGCAATTAGGGGGTATTGAATAAAAATAAGGGGCAGTGGAAGCATAAAGATAGAAGAGAAGAGAAGAGAAGAGAGAAGAGAAGAGAAGAGAAGAGAAGAGAAGAGAAGAGAAGAGAAGAGAAGAGAAGAGAAGAGAAGAAAAATTTGAAAAACCATTTGTACGTGTTTTGTCTGTTGTATAACAGAATTAAGATTGTAGTGATTACTTTGTTTTCCAAGTAAACACACAAAATACAAGTTATAACCTATCAGTATTCAAGTCTGCTGACAGGTCTTGACAAGCAAGTGTTGGCAGGCAAATGTGTCACTCATTGTTGGGAAGTCCAGCATACATCGGCAGAAATATGTGCATGTAATGACTTGTTTACAGTGTGATACTATACAGTTACATGATGCAATATTGTGTTATCAAAATTTCAATGCAGGAAAAACCCCACAAATTTACAATAAATTACTAAATTTAAGATATGTCATTTAAAAAAATTATATCTTTTTTTGAAATGATGCAAATTTCAAAAGAAATATTAAGGGGTCAGAGAAAGTAGGTTTCCAGGGTGTGCTGAGTAATTTTTTTTAAAAAGGAGGCAGTAGGCCAAATAAGTTTGGAACTTCAGTCTAATCATCAAAACCTAAAAAATGAGCCATAGAGACTTGGGTTAGGGCTATTACTGGCCATTCAACAAAAGCCAGAGTGATTTGGGTTTAAAGACATAGTCAGGTTGTTTCATTTAAAAGACAATGGGCTTTATAAAAGCTTGTTTTTTTTAAACTATATTTCAGGAAATCAAAAATGAAAACTACACAGGACAAAAAGTAAAGTGTCTCATTTTTAAAAACAATAAAAATCAAAGAAGAAGGAGGAGAAGGAGGGGAAAAGGAAGAAGAGGAAAGAGAAGGAGAAGGAAGAGGAAGAAGAAGAAGAAGAAGAAGAAGAACAAGAAGAAGAAGAAGAAGAAGAAGAAGAAGAAGAAGAAGAAGAAGAAGAAGAACAAGAACAACAACAACAACAACAACAACAGCAACAACAACAACAACAACAACAACAACAACAACAACTTTCCTGGGCCAGTGAATGTTGGGGGATGGGGTGAGCCCAGAGGAGATGTTAAATAATGTCCAGTGCTTCAGCCAAGATCACAAAGCAAGTCAGTTGACAAAAACAGTCCCTTCCCTCAAGGAGCTCACATTCTAATGAAAGAGACAACATGTATTAACTAAGCATGTACAAGATCTATACCAAGTAGATGTAAGGTGTGGTCTATTCCATACCCGATTAATGCAGAAGATCCAGGCATCTTGGTTGAATCAATCAATCAAGAATAAATTAGACATGAGTAACTGCTTACTAAATCTGAAAGGATCGTAGGGTCATTGGGGTCATTAGATAAATTCAGATGACAGCACAAAGGAACTACCTTGAGATTGTTTGAAGATAAAGTCCTGCACTTAGACTACATGTAAAAACAGTAAGGGCAGCTAGGTGGTACAGTAGATAGAGCATTGAACTTGGAATCCCAAAGTATTATCTTCTTGAGTTCAAATCCGGCCTCAGACACTTACTAGCCCATGACCCTGGGCAAGTCATTTAGGCCTGTTGGCCTCAGTTTCCTCATCTGTGAAATGGACTGCAGAAGGAAATGGCCAATCACTTCAGTATCTTTGCCAAGAAACCCCCAAATGGGGTCATAAGGAGTTGGACGTAAAAATGACGGAATAAGAAAAAACCAGCAAGCTCTTTCAATGTCAATCAAGCAGGAAGGAGCTCCAAATTCAGGAGCTAAGGATTCCAGTCTGCTAAGAAGCAAAAGTTCTTGGAGGGAGGAGAGAAAGTGCTTTCTTCTCTTTTTTTCTCTTTCCCTCTTGACAATGTTACCAAACAGACTAGATGGGAGCTTCTAGATGCTCCCAGCATCCTGACAAGGGGAGAGAGAGACATGCTGAGGGCTAACGAGAAGTTTCTTGAGAAAAGGCAGCTGGGTATCCAGGTGAACTTTGAAAGGCTGGAAGTCCTGGTGGTCCTGTTGTGTAAATGTTGGTAGCAGTATCCTCCAGAGCTGGTGGCAGGGTCTGGCTCAGAGCATCAGTGGTTGACAGCAGCATCCAGATCAAGAGCAGAGAGACACACTGAAGAAAGGCAGCTTTTTCTTTTCTTTCTTTTTATTTACTTATTTTTTGTCGATTAGTCATGTCCAACTCTTCATGATCCCATTTGGAGTTTTCTTGGCAAAGATAGTAGGATGCTAGAAAGACACCAATCCTAAGAACCGAATAGAGAGCTATACCTAAAGGGGACTTCTTGAGGATCCTGTGCAGGTGGGAAAAAAAGGTCTTCCCATAAACAGGGACTCTGAATAATACCCTTTGCTACATTTTTTTCTTTAAGTTTGAGCTCAAACTAAGAACCTTGTATATTCAAGAGAAGAATGTAACTTTCTTGGGATGCTTATTTCTGTAACAACTCTCCTTGCTAGACCTGCTTAGTAAATATCCTTCCTCAAAGCTAATTAAGTCTGGCTGATAATCAATGGGAAATTCCATATTGGTTGGGACTTGTGAGCAGCAGCCCCTCAGGCTTACCTCTAGAACTTCTGAAGGGAGTCAGAGCCCCTTCTTGGCACTAACCTTCCAGGGCTAGTGAGGGGTTTTTTGGGGGGAGGGGGCCCAGACAGGGTTCTAATTAGTGTCCAGTGCCTTAGCCAAGATCACAAAGCAAGTCAGTGTCAAAAGGTGGAAATGGTACTGATAGCCTCTGAAAGTAGCATGTGGCCACTTCTTTTTACTTCTATCCTCCATAGTTCTTTTCATCATCCTCTCTTTTGTGATTAAAAAATGGATATATTTATTTGGAGATCAGGAAAAGAATGGGGAATAAGTGGGAACCCTGATTTAGTGGATTGGACTGAGAATTAGGAATCTTTCATAAAACCTAGTGCAGGAAGAGATAATCATAGATATAGTCTCATTCTAGTGCAACTTCATTATGGAGGAGGAAACTGAGGCCTGTGACACGGGTCACTTACTAGACAAGGAGGTGATAATAATGTTGAATGTCCCCAGAACCTGAAGGGAAAATGTAAGGGAAATAAAGTCAGGAGAAGAATATTTCGGAGGAAGAGAGTGGAGATCATTGAGAGTCACTTAGTGCAATGTAGGTGCTTTGAGGGAAAGGCCTGCCTGGCTTTAATTTTTTTATCCTCATCTCCCAGCACAATGCCTGACCTGCAGTAGATACTTAACAAATGTTTGTTGAATGGAATCACAGTAGAAGACTCAGGATTCAAACCCAAGTCCTCTGACTTCAAATACAATACTCTTCCTGATGGGGTATGGGCCTAAGCCAAGACCTTTGTCCCTTACTCCGAAAAGAATCTGGGTCCCATTTGTCTGTGGGCCCTAGGAAACCCCACCTTGGACTCTTCTTATATTCTCCCACTTGGTCAAGGACGCTAGAGATGGGACTTTCCTCATGTCTACACCCAATCTCCCAATTCTTGGTTACCCTTAACCTAGCTCAGCCCTTCATTGTCTATTCCCTCCCCTGCTACTTCCCACTCTTGATCCCATCTAGACCCCATTCTCGACCTCCCAGTCACTCCCATTAAGATCCTCCCTAGATCCCTCCTCCAGTCACCCCAGCCTACTATCCACTCCCATCAAGATACCCCTTCTCCCAAACCCCTTCTCCAGTCACCCCAAACTACTTAGCCCTTCCTAGATCCCTCCCACAGTCTGTATATAAAGTCCATCTTGTCTCCATTAAAGTGCTCAGGTTCTTAAAATCTAGCCAAGACTCAGATTCTTTAAAATCTGGCCTGATTGCATTATTGATACAAATGCTTAGATTCCTTAATGAATCCTAAATAAACCTTGTCTTTGGCTGAAAGAAGGCTTGGGTTGAATCTATTCGAGCAAGATCCTTATCTCTTGCTGTCAATATTTTGGGGTCCCAGCACCCCTGAACCTCAATATTCCCACTCATCTCTCTACTAAGAACTAGTGGCTTTCAGCAAGCAACTTTATCTTTCATTTTCCTCAGCTACAAAATGAGAGGCTTGGCCTAGATGTTCTCTAAGGGCCCTTCCAGATCTAACTATGATTTGACCCATTTTGGAGGTGACTGCATTCAAGGTTCATTGAGGCAATTCATAGATGAAAAGAAAGAAAAAACACTAGGGAGTCTCTTTAGAATCCTTGTTTCCCTTATATTTTAATATTGACCCTGCCTGAAATCTTTCTGTCTTTCTCTGTCTCCCTCCCTCTCTCTTCCTTTGTTTCTTTCTTTCCTCTTCTCCCCTCCCTTCCCTTCCTCTCTTCTCTTCTCTTCTCTTCTCTTCTCTTCTCTTCTCTTCTCTTCTCTTCTCTTCTCTTCTCTTCTCTTCTCTTCTCTTCTCTTCTCTTCTCTTCTCTTCTCTTCTCTCTCTTCCCTTTCCCTTCTCTTCTCTTCTCTTCTTTTCCCTTCCCTTCTCTTCCCTTCCCTTCTCTTCCCTTCCCTTCCCTTCCCTTCCCTTCCCTTCCCTTCCCTTCCCTTCCCTTCCCTTCCCTTCCCTTCCCTTCCCTTCCCTTCCCTTCCCTTCCCTTCCCTTCCCTTCCCTTCCCTTCCCTTCCCTTCCCTCCTCTCCTCTCCTCTCCTCTCCTCTCCTCTCCTCTCCTCTCCTCTCCTCTCCTCTCCTCTCCTCTCCTCTCCTCTCCTCTCCTCTCCTCTCCTCTCCTCTCCTCTCCTCTCCTCTCCTCTCCTCTTCTCCCTTCTGTTCCCTTCTCTTCTCTCTCTTTACTCTCTATCTCCTCTTCTTTCTCTCCTTCCTCTTCTTTCTTCTCTCTCCTCTTCCCCTCTCTCCTCTTCTCTCTCACCTCCTTCTCTCTTCTCTTGTCTCTCCTCTCCTCTTGTCTTCTCCTATTCTCTCTCTCTATCTCTGTCTGTCTCTGTCTCTGTCTCTCCTCTCTTCTTTCCCCC
The DNA here is from genome assembly GCF_003287225.1 of Phascolarctos cinereus. Classification (NCBI taxonomy): domain Eukaryota; kingdom Metazoa; phylum Chordata; class Mammalia; order Diprotodontia; family Phascolarctidae; genus Phascolarctos; species Phascolarctos cinereus. The sequence continues at coordinate 225,120,808 of NW_027555736.1, forward strand.
CTCTCTGCCACCTCGTATCTCTCAGTTTCCTTCTCTCTCTCATCCCCAAAGATATATTTTTGAATTCAGGCAAACGAAGTGTGGCTATTACCCATCACATAGTCTTTTACCCTGATTTATCCCTGAAGTGAAGCAATTGCACTATGACTGTCTCACGGCCCTTTAGAAGCTCTGTCCTTGTGATCCAACACAGAAAGAATTGCCTTAGGCTGGCCATCTATCAACCAAAGAGTAGTAGTTAGGTGATTGCAAGGGGAAAAAAGTGAAATATCATTTTTACATGTAATTGGGAGAAAAAAATAAAATATTAAATAAGAGGAAAATGAAACATTTTCTGGCTCCAAGGAGTTTGGTTTACATTCTATTACCAAAGACTCCTGCACACCTAGCAGTCCATATGCAAAATAAGAATCAGGAAAACACCCAGCTGGAACTGACCTGGCAAACAGGCAGAAATTGGTTATAGGGAGGAGAAAATAATTTGACAAACTAGAGTTGCTCAAGGCAATTCAAAACTGAGCCAGTGGGGTATCTCTTGTGCCTGCAAGAAAAATACCTCACTCTCTTATAGGCTTGGGAGTAGAGTATGGGGTCTACTTTTGGGAGAAAGAGAATCATCACAAAGATCCAAGAATCATAGGACCATAGATGTAGAGCTGGAAGAGATCTCAGACCCCAACTAGTCCAACCCTCAACTTTACAGAGGAGGAAACTGAGGTCCAGAGGAGTTATGTGACTTGCCCAAGGACAAATAGGTAGTGAGTAAGGGCACAGGTGGCATTTAGACCCAGGACTTGACTTTGAGACCAGAGCTCTTCCCGCTTGTATCAGGTGTCAAGAGAAGGCAGATGCCCTTTCTGGCACAGCCTTGCTTTTGCCACTCGAAGATGCAGATAGAAGTCAGGGTCTATAGGGAAATTCCCAGAGTAGAAGATCTGAAGTCCTGTGAAATTCCAAACTGTCTCTGCTGTGGTACATGAGGTGGCCTGGGAATGCTAGGGACTGAATGGCCTGAAAGGAGCCAGGGAGGGGAAGGGATTTTTCAGTCTAGAGCCTGCTTGCCAATTTTCAGACCAATATGATTCCTGGAAGCCTGCTTTCAAGGTGACCTTCTACATCACCTAATCTTTAATTACTGATAACAGAGCAGATGATTTCCCAGGTTAAGGAAATGGAAGTGCCATTGAATTCCCCAGAGCCTAGGGGCAGATATATAAAGAAAACAAAGTAGGGGGCCCAGGGTTGGAGTGGTTGGAGGGGGGAAATTGAGGGTTTTCTTATATGTTAATGGTGGCTGGCCCTTGCCCAGAACCTCTTTCTCAATTCTTTTCCCTCTTTCTTCCTTAAATAAAATACACTTTTAATTTAGATAAGATACTTTAAAATGAAACTACCTATGCATGGTTGTAGCCTACCACACAGCCCTTCAGCCTGATTTATCCCTGACCAGAAGAGACCATTCTTCAATTCATATCACTTAATCTGTCTTGGCCTCAGTTTCCTCATCTGTAAAATGAGGGGCTCGGATTGGATGACCTCGAAGGCCCCTTCTGGCTTTAACGTTATGATCTTATAAACAAAGTTCTCAAAAGGGAAACGTGCGAACTATTAATGACTAAATGGAAGATTGCTCTAAGTCACTAATAAGGGAAACACAAATCAAACCAACTCTGACGTTTCACCTCCCACTCAGTAAACTGGCAAAGGTGACAGAATCTGGGACAAGTCAAAATTAAAGGGACTGCAGGGAGCCAGGTACACTAGTACACTGTTGGTGAAACTGGGAATTGGTCCAGCCTTTCTGGAAAGTAATTTGGAATTATGCTAAGTGACTAATTTCTTTAGGGTAATGACTTCCGTTTTTGTCTTTATATGGAACTTACTCATACATAGTTGTCTGCATGTTGCTTTCCCCTGTTAGGTCTTTGAGAGTAGAGACTGATTCCACTTCAAAAAAATTATTTCCAGGTACATAGTGGGCACTTAATAAATACTTTTTGTTTGACTGCTAGAAGAGGAATCTGTAACATTTCTACCCCCTCCCACTCCGACCTTTCTTCTGAGTCATTAGTCCCTTGTGCAAAGATGTATACTATAACAATCTCCGGGTTGGTGACCCTCTTCCCTACCCCACCTCTGCCATTGGGTGATGCTTTTGGGATCTCCTGCTCCATATTTCTCCCCACTAGCCTTTACCATTCAGAGCTGTTGCTCTTGGCTATCTGACTTCCTTCCAGCTGATAATTAGCCCCTTGGCAGCACTAGGCCCAATTAGGGATTTGTCAAAGCTGATTTTTAGTGTTTCTGATTTGAAAGAGGAGAAAGAACCTTAGAGAACTTATAGTCCAATTCCTTCATTTTGGGAAGAAATAGAGTCTAAAGGTGGGGAGGGAGGGGGAGAAAAATTTAAAACTCAAAAGCTTATGGAAGTAATTGTTGATAATTCAAAATAAATTAATTAAAAATAGAAGTAGAGCCTAAGCTGGTAGCAAGCGCTCATGATTGAACAGCCAGTAGGATCATAGATTTGGAGCTAGAAGGGGCCTCAGGAGCCATGGGGTCCCTTTATTTTATAAGTATGGAAACTGAGGCTCAGGGCTGTTAAGTGATTTGCTCCAGGTCATATACGCAGCAGGACAGCTAGGTGAGGTAGTGGGTAGAGTTCTGTGCCTGGAGTCAGGAAGACCTGAGTTCAAATACTAGCTGTGTGACTTTGGGTTAGTCACTTAACCCTGTCTGCCTCCATTTCCTCATTGAAAAATGAGCTAGAGAAGGAAATGGCAAACCACTCCAGTATCTTGGCCAAGAAAATCCCGAACTGGCTCACAAAGAATCAGACACGACTGAAACAACCGAACAGCAGCGATCTACAGTAGTAAGCTTGGAGACAAGATTTGAACCCAGAGCCTCTAACTTCAGGGTCAGTGCTCTTTCCTATCTATCCATGGCTAGGCTCAGAAGGCAGGGCTTCCTGCCAAATGCTTTCCTTATTCTATTGCAGGTTCATCTTTCTCCTACTTCAGCCCTACTCTTGGGGTATTAGTGTCTAGTACCTTCAGGCTATCTCAGATGCTGGAATCTCATGCTGCAGACTCATTCCCTATTCATTTTCAACATAGTTTATTTAACCTATCTTGTGTCCCATTTTGTCAGAACCTGCTAGGTAGAGTCATAATTGGGGTGAGGGAAATTGAGACTCTGCCCCATAGTACAAAATTTAGAGGGTGCCAACAGCACCATTCTGGGACCCAGTTACTCCCCTGCCTCCATCTCTCTCCTCCACCCAATCCCACCTTTTCCCAGCTGTGGCCAGACCTTTAGCAAGGTAGGTAGATAATTTGCAGTATTCTCAGGAATGGGTCCCTACCTCCTCCCCCATCCTCAGCCCCACCTGCTTTTTCCCAGGCTGAAAATGGCAAATTATGACTTCACTACCAAGTAGCTCATGGGATAATTTGTGCTGGAGAACTCATGAGCTTATTTATTGTGTTATTGCTGTAGATGACATATTTACATTTTAACAAGGGACATTTAGAGATTCAAACCCAAAGGAGTTGATTAATGTGGGAATTTCTTCAGGCATTGTAGAGAAATAGATGGGGGAGCTATTTTTTTCATGGGAGGGGAGCAAAAATCTTTCAACCTTAAACCATATGACTTAGTGCACCTTTTTAGAAGGATCCTGCCTCTGATACTTTATTACCTACATGACCTTGGGGATATCGCCAGGCCTATAGATCCACCAGTCCTGGTTAAGACCCTTGGCAGATAGTACTTTAAGAACAAAGGAAGAGAAGCAGCTAGATGGCTTAGTGGAGAAAACACCATGGCTCTGAAGTCAAGAAAACCTGAGTTCAAATTTAGTCTTGGACACTCACTAGCTGTGCGCTGTGCAACCCCAGGCAAGTCTCTTAATCCCACTTGACTCAAAAAAAAAAAAGACAGCGAGAGAATGAAGGAAGCATAATAAAACCATGTTAAGCAAGGGGAAAAGGGAGGATAGAGATCAAGCCTGTAAAGGTAAATTGCCCTAGAAACAATTAGTTTTCAACAGGTTTCTTAGTATGATAGACGATATTCAATAAGATGAAATGAGTTCAAAGATCAATTATACAAGTAGAGCTTGGAAACAATGAATAGATAATAGAAGATAAGGAAAAGGATATTACAGAGGGGTTTGCTGGACTTCAATCTTGATGTAAGTCAAGGGGATAACCAAAAAGAGCTAACCATCTTAGACTGCCTTTTTAATTATATAATGTCAGAGGCAATAGTCCTACTTTACTGCTTTGTGGTCAGACCACATCAGGAGGATTGTGTTCAGTTATGGGCAATGAATTTTGTTGCACAGTTGGAACAAGAAGCCAGGTCTTAGAACTCTCCATCCAGGGATTCTTCCATTACCCTTCAGGGTAATCCATCCAGATTCCAGTCTCTGTTTCCCTTTGGCTCTTTGGACATTGTTAGGCAAATTCAGTAAGCATTCCTTATTTTTTTCTATTAATTTCCATCATGGTATGGTAGTGAATAGAGTGATAGACTTGGAATCAGGAAGATCAGAGTTTCAATTCTGCCTCACCAGCTATGTGACTCTGGGCAAGTCACTTAAACTTTCTAGGCCTCAGTTTCCTCATTTGTAAAAATGTGGCAGGTAGACTCCATGATCTTTAAGATCCTTTCCACTGCCTATGACGTTATGGGGAAGATCCAGAAGAAGGTGACCAGGATGGTCATGGGACTAGAGACTATATCATACAATAGGAGCAAGGGATATTTAGCCTTGGGAGGAGACCAACTTTGGATGGGATGGGATTGATGTTCTCAAGTATTTGAAGGGCTGTCATGTGGAAAAAAGTAGAGATCTGGCCCTAAATTTGGTGGAAAAGGTAACAACAATGGAACTTTACAAAGACCGAAGAAAGAGACCACAACTTACTAATACTTCCACCAAATAGAATGGCTTACCTTTTAGGAGACTGAACTCCTTATCATGTGAAGTCTTCCAGTGGGGATTGGATGATTGCTCATCAGGGATGTCCCAGAAGAGATTCCTCTTTAGGAATGCTGAATCAGACTAGGTAACTTCTGAAGTTCCTTCTGGCTCTAAGACTTTGTGATTTTATGAGGTTACTGAGGCAGCTGCCTCTATTTTGGGGCAAAAGAGAGACGACCTGATTGTTTATTGGTAAAAGCAGAAGCAGACCATGTATTATGTAACTTGTCTTTAGTTCTCAGATGGGTAGCATGAGCAGGAATATTTTTGCTTCCTGTTAACTTTCTGTCTATCTTTATCAATTCCAGGAGTCTGTGGGAGCCCTGAGCCAATGCTGCTATATGGATCTTAGCAAAAGGACAAGAGTTGATTTTGATTTTTAGCATCCTATCTAAGGCTCTGTAGACAACTACTCAATTCCTTCATATGGAATCAGCGTACAAATTTATTCCCCAAGATAAGATCTGTGAAGTTAACTTTATATTTTCAACCTCTGCCAAAGGTATGAGGTACTGATCTAGAAAGGTAGTCTGATTTTCACTAGGAAGTGAATGGAATAGACCTTATTATTTATTATCACTAATAAATGAATTATTATTAAAATCATATCAGCATAATTATTAATACATCTTATTAATTAATGACAATAACTCTTTCTGTAGCAACATGCTTGACAAAGCACTGACCTCACAACAATCCTGAGACAGGGTGGAAGAGACATCATAGTTCAGTATACCTGTGATCTCTGATGCAAATTTTAACTTCTCCTTGGGCTGAAGTAGACAATGTAAGTGTTGTTAATCCTATTTTACAGATGAGGAAATAAGAGGTCAAGTGATTTGCAAGTGACAAGGTCATTCAGGTAGTAAGTGTCAGACCCGGAAATTTAAACCCAAGTCTCTTGAGTCCATATAGTAATAATAATAATAATGATGATAATGATGATAACAACAACAATAATAATATCTAGCATTTATTTAGAGCTTTACATATATTTTCTTATAGTGAGATAGTGCTGTGAGATAGATGCTATTATTACCTCCATGTTATCAATGAGGAAACTGAGGCTGAGAAGGGAAGTGACTTGTCTAGGGTCACACAGCTCTGTGTGTGTGTGTGTGTGTGTGTGTGTGTGTTCAGATTTTTCTTTCTCTAAGTCAATACAGCTGCCATCCCTACTAGCTACTTCAATGTAGTCATCTTAGACCTAATTTGCATAGATCTCCTAATTCTGTAATAGATTTCTCAGACTTATTTCTTAGTGTGGGCAAGGAGCTCCAGAGTATATGGCCCTTTATGCTATTGGTGCAGCTTCCAAGAATCATCATATAAACCCATCAAGCCAGATGATATGTGTAAAAGGTTTGATAAAGCTTAAAGCAATATGTAACTATGAACTTATTATTATTATTATTACTATCTTATTCTAATAATAATAGCTAGCAGTTGTATAATGCCCAATACATGCCAGTCATTGTTTCAAGCGCTTTAAAAATATCTCACTTGATCTTTGCAACAACCCTGTGAGGTAGATGCTATTCTAATCTCCATTTTACAGTTGAGAAAACTGAGGCAAACAGAGGTTAACTGAGTTGCTCAGGGTCATACAGGTAGTAAGTGTCTGAGGCCAGATTTGACGTCAGGTCTTCCTGACTCTAGGCCTAGTGCTCTAACCACTGTACCACCTAGGTGCCCTGTTTTTCATGTTTATTTTTTTGATTCAGAGTGCACATGAAAAAAAAGGAGGATGAGTCACTGCACTACTACTGTTCTTAAATATTTAATGTTCAGTACTATCATATAGGTTGATAAAAGGACTGCTTTTTGGAATTGTTTTTCAGCCATGTCCAACTCTTCATGACCCCATTTGGAGTTTTCTTGGCAAAGATCCTGAAGTGGCTTGACATTTCCTTCTCCAGCTCATTTTACAAATAAGGAAACTGAGGCAAACAGGGTTAAATGACTCACCCAGGGTCACACAGCTAGTAAGGGTCTAGGCCAGATCTGAACTCAGGAAGATGAGTCCTCTGGACTCCGGGCCCAGCATTCGATCCACTGCACCACCTAGCTGCCCCTAAAATGGAATATTGGGATATAAACATATGCTGTAGACTCACTGAAAGCATCTTTGAGGTACCTCCCTGGGTCTCTAGCTTCGAAAGCTTTTCATGACATGTAGTTGATGAGTACCAGGTACAGCAACATCTACTAATAACATTTTTTATTCTGACAGGTTGAATGTTTTGGACAGAGATTCTGTCTCTCACAAAGCTCCAGTTCTAGTCTAACTGATTGACTGAATTCTCAAAGATATTTGAGGATTACGTTTGTCCTACAAGGATTTGCAGTCTATTCACTTATAAAGAATAGCAAATTTCTGATATATAATTCTGATCATTTGATGGTGTCTTTCTATGTGTCCAACAGAAGCTATCTTTATTTATTTATTCATTTATTCATCTATTTATTGATCTATCAATTTATTCATTCATTCATTTGTACATTTATTTATTTATCTATTTATTTTGCTACCCAAAGTGAGGTGCAGTTGGGCAGTACAGTGGTTAGAGAGCTGGGCCTGGAGTCAGGAAGACCTGAGGTCAAATCTAGCCTCAGACACTTACTTACTGTGTGACCCTAGGCAAGTCACTTAACCTCTGTCTGCCTCAGTTTCCTCAACTGCAAAATGGGGATAATAAAAGTACTTACCCCCAGTGTTGTTGTGAGGTTCAGATGAGATAATATTTTTAAAGCTCTTTGCAAATTTTAAAGCATTATATAAATGCTAGATATCATCATTAGTTGTAAACTTCAAGGTTTCCATCACTCCATTCCACAATCTGTTTTGAACAAAGGCTTGGGCTCCTTAAGGAGAACTTTTCTGTGATTTCTAGTTTCAGTGATCTGATGTTGTTCTGTTGCGTCTAACTCTTCGTGATCTCATGGACCATTGCACCCCCAGGCCCTTCTGTCCTCCATTATCTCTCCAAGTCTGTCCAAATTCATGCTCGTTGTTTCCATGACACCATCTATCCATCTCGTCCTCTGTTCTTTTTCCTTTTTGCCTTTAATCTTTCTGAACATCAGGGTCTTTTCCAGTGATTCCTGTCTTCTCACCATGTGGCCAAAGTCTTTAAACTTCAGTGTTTGATCTTCCAGTGAATAGCCTGAATTAATTTCTTTAAGTATTGACTGATTTGATCTCCTTGTTGTCCGAAGGACTCTCAAAAGTCCTCTCCAGCACCACTATTCAAAAGCGTCAATTCTGCAGCACTTGGCTTTCCTTATAGTCCAACTCTCACAGCCGTACATTGCCATTGGAAAAACCATAGCTTTGACTTTATGGAGCTGTGTCAGCAGGATGGTGTCTCTGCTTTTTAGTACGCTGTCCAGATTTACCATAGCTTTTCTTCCAAGGAGCAAGCTCCTTTACATTTCATGGCTGCAGTCACCATCTGCAGTGATCTTTGAGACCAAGAACAAAAAATCTGATACTGCTTCCATTTTTTCTCCCTCTGTTTGCCAGGAAGTAATGGGACCAGTTGCCAAGATCTCAGGGTTTTTTTATGTTAAACTTCAATCCAGCTTTTACACTCTCCTTTTTCACCCTCATCAGGAAGTGTCTTAATTTCTCCTCGCTTTCTGCCATCAGGGCGGTATCATCTTCATATCTGAGATTGTTGATATTTCTGCTGGCAGCCTTAATTCCAGCTTTTGATTCAGCCAGTCTGGCATTTTGCATGACATACTCTGCATTTAGGTTAGGCCTTGTCGTACTCCTTTTCCAATCTTAAACCAATCAATCGTTCCATGATCGGTTCTAAATGTTGCTTCCCGGCCTGCATAGAGGTTCGTTGGGAAGCAAGCAACATGATCTAGTATTCCCATATCTTTGAGGACTTGCCGCATGTTGTTGTAATCCACACAGTCAAAGGCTTTAGTGTGTTTGATGCAGCAGAAATAGGTGTCTTTCTGGAACCCCCTTGCTTTCTCCCTAATCCAGCTTTCATAAATCCCTCCATTTCTATATACAAATCTCCATGACTCAGTCATCTGTTTGACCTTTTTCTCATTGGTGGTGGTGTTCACATATTATTGGTTGAGTTCATGTGGAAGTCATCCACCGAGGGTCTTGTGATTGCATTCATGGATCTTAACCTTTTCATATAACCTCTATCTGGTGATAAGCCATTTAAAAAATCACATTAGACAAATCCTGTGGCATGTACCTTTTGGAAACATTTCCAATTGCTTTTTGAAGTGGTATTTGTTTGTTCCCAAAGTATTTTTGTAATTTTTTTGTCCTGAGCTCTTTATCCTATTTTTCTATATGTCTGATATATATCATGTATATATCCTATATATATATATATATATATATATATATCCCATATATAATATATCCTATGTATATTATATATACATATCTTATATATATTATATACATACATCTCCTATATATCCTATCCTATTCATCCTGTGCTCTGAGAACATCTATCAATTTTACTTCCTTCTTTTTGATGAGAAAGTATAAATTTTTCTATACTGCCTTGAGGTGATAATCCCTGTGTTTCATAAACATCATTAATTTTGTTACTATTTTTAAAAATAATAATAAAGGGGAGAATTCAAGGAGTTTCTGAGAAGCACTTCTAGAGAATGAGCTGAAGAGCATGTTATGAGAAAGGTGCCTACACTCTGTGAATAGAAGGGTGTGAATTCAGGGTCAGGCTACCTTGGAAGGCACTTAGGCCTCTATTTTTTTCGGTCTATAGAATAAGCCACCATTTTCTGGAGGAGGAAGGAGTAGTGGAGGCAGTAGTGCCTGACTTCAAAACTCAATTCTTGCTTTTTCTATCACACCCTGTAGCAATGTTATTTAGGATGCCATTAATCTGAAAAGCAAGAATGTTCTTTTCTACAGTCCTCCCACGGAAGTTCTGCTTTGTTGACATGACGTCATGGGAATTGGCATGGATTGTTGGCTAGAGATCATATGATATTAATACTGTAGCCAGGTCTGGAGTTTTTAGATGAATATGGAGAAAGAGTTTACTCTTGGAGTCAACAGAATGGAACTCTTAGATTATTAGGTAGTAAGTTACAGGAAGACAGGTACCTCTTTAACCTAAGCTTCCCTACAGCCTAGCATAGAGCTTTAAATACATAAAATAAATTTAGAATTGAAAGGGACTTTAGAGGGCTTTAGAAATTATTTTTATCCAACTCTCCATTTTACATAGGAGAAAACGACGTCCAGATAGGAGAAGTACCGTGTATATTAAACAGGTTAGGGGATAGATTGCAATGGATCTTCAAAAGAGAGTGATCCTCTCTGTGTTCTCCTTTCCCATATACCATGGAGCCTTTCCTTAAGGGATAGGGAGAGGGTTGACCTCCACCCTGATAACATGGAGGCTAGAAAGGCTCATATATCCTCTCTGATCTGATGTTGGATCTCAGTGCCCTAGCTGCCTTTGTTTACTTCTTTGTCTGGTCACAGGTGACCACGCCACAATCCCAAGATGGACATGCCCGGCTCTGGAGACAGCCTTACGGGTTTGAGAGGCATGGGGATCCTGGATTCCTTGGTTAGAGCCCACTGGGGCCAGGGGGACCAGGGAAAGAGTTCAGCCTCTGGCCTGACTTTCCAGAAGACATAGACCTGGAGATAACTGGTTGGACAGTGTAGAATAGTGGTGAAATGTAAAAAAAAAAAAATCTGTTCCACTGTCCCATTAAATGATTTTTGTTTTGAAGGTTTTAAGTCTCAACCTCCTGAGAAAGTACAACAATAACTATATTTTAGGTGGTGCTAGGATAGAGTACTGATCTTAGAGTTAGGAAAGCCTGGGTTCAAATCCTGCTTCAGACACTTGCTAGCTACTCGAGTGACTGTGATCAAGGCCTTTAACCTCTCTGAACCATAATTTTCTCATCTGTAAAATGGACATAATAAAAGCAGATGACTTCTAGGGTTGTTGTGAAAATCAGATGAAGCAATCCATCTTACAAACCTTAAAATGGTATATAAATTTTAGCTATTATTATTGTCGTTATCACTGCTGCTTATGTCTTATATCAATGTGCACTTGTGGTACACAGGTGATGCAGTGGATAGAATGATGGAGCTGGAGTCAGAAAGACCTGAATACAAAGCTTGTCTCAGACACTAATTAGTCACAACCTCTGCCTCCTTCAGCTTCCTCATCTGTAAAATGGGGATAATAACAGAACCTCCTTTTCTGTGTTATTCTGATGATAATATGAGATTGTGAACATATAAGATATATATGCATATATACACATACACATAAAACTTTGTAAATCTTAAAGAGCTACATACATGCTATTATTTATTATTGCTGTTATGAGATTGAAACATTGTGCTAAGCATATTTTAGTGTGGACAGAGAAAATTAATACTTGCCCCACAGCTGTCCTATTTTACATTGAATACCTTTTTACTCCTCCATTTTGGGGAGCCCTTAGATGTAAACCAAACCTAAGCTGCAAGTAATTTTTTACTTGGCCACTGTGATGGGTGATATAATGAGCCAAAAAGGGAGAGAAAAAAAAAGTCTGACCTTTCTTTTTAGGTGGTTGGATTTTCTTAGTATTGAAACTAATTCAGCTGCAAAAATGAATTTAGAAAAGGGGAGTCTCTTAGAGGAGAGGGAGAAAGCATAGTACCCCAGTCCCTTGGGTCCAATCATGGCCTTTATTGTTAAGATTGATACCTTTCTTCATGTAACCTTTATTATTGGCTGATAAATAAAAGTGTGTATAGGATAATTTTACATATATGTATGTGTGCATATGTATATACACACATACACATATATGTATATACATATACACACATATATGGGTGTACGTATATATATGTGTGTGTATGTATATATGTATGTGTGTATGTGCACACACACACATATATATAGATATATGTATACACACCTATTTGTGTCTAGTGGTAGGCATCTCTGTGGTGGTGTGGGGAGAAGGAAGAAAAAAAGAAATTTACATGATAACTTTATTATATATTTAAAAGGAATAACAAGTTATACATAATAGATTTGCAGTTTCATGTGCAATCATCTTTTTTATTTTACTATGTTATGGAAATGCTTCTTTTATTCCATAAATTTAAAAGAAAATAAATAATTTTTTTTTCAAAAAAGAGGATAACTTTAGTTCTTGTGCCTTCCCTCTCTCGATTTTCTCTAATTTCTCCTCTGTATTACTTGTGTGTATGTAGTTGTCTGCACAGTGTCTCTCCCATTAGACTGTAAGCTCTTTGAGGGCAGGGACTGTCTGTAGGTTTCTTTGTATCCTCAGTGCTCAGCACAGTGCCTGTCACGTAGTGGTCAATACATGCTTATTGACCGATGACTAACTAGTTACCTCTTTATTCAGTGAATCATTGAGTTCTGTCACTACTTACATATCTCTTTTCAACTCCATTTAACAAGCTATTTAATAAGCATTAGCTACTTACAAGGCACTGTGCTGGGCTCTGGCAATACAAAAAGTAAAAATAACAATAACAGAAGCTAACATTTGTGCAGTGTTTACTATATGCCAGGCACTATGCCAAGTGTTCTACAATTATTATCTCATTTAATCCTTACAACAATCCTGGGAGGTAGGTATTCTTAACCCCTTTACAGATAAGGAAGCTGAAGCATTCAGAGATTAAGTGACTTGCCCAGGGTCACATAGCTAGTAAGTATCTGAGGCTGGATTTGAACTCAGGACTTCTTGATTCCTGGCCCACTACCACCTGTTGTTGTTCAGTCGTATCAGGTGTGTTCAACTCTTCAGGACCCCATTTGGGGATTTTGGCAAAGATACTAAAGCCATTTCCTTCTCCAGCTCAATTTACAGATGAGGAAACTGGGGCGAACAGAGCTAAATGACTTGCCCAGGGTCCCAGTATCTGAGGCCAGATTTGAACTCAGGGAAATGAGTCTTCCTGACTCCACCACCACCTAGCTTTCCCAAAATAGACTCTAACCTGAGACTTCCCTGACCTCCTTCAAGTCCTAGCTAAAATCTTGCCTTCTATAGGAAGCCTTTGCTGATCCCCCTCAACTCTAATGCCTTCGCTATTGATTATTTCCCATTTGTCCTGAAGATAGTTTATTTCTACATAGTTGTTTTCCTCTCTCCCTCATTAAACTTCAAGCTCCTTGACATCAGGGACTGTCTTGTAACTTCTCTGATTCACCAGTGCCTGGCACATAGCAGGTACTCAATAGATGTTTATTGACTGACAGGCTTTCAGTGTCCCTAAACTTCTCTCTGAGGTTATAAATTACAGAACAGTTGCACAGCTGCACTGGTAAAAGTAGTTCACTCCCAGGGGGTTCCTTACCTAATGAAATCACAGTTCTGATCCCCCTAAAATGATTCATGATGCTTTTAAGGTGTATTATGTAATTTGATCTTCACAATAACCCAGGCAGGTATGTAGTTCAGCTTAATTATTATTGACATTTGACAGATGAGGAAATTGAGGCTGAAAGGTTGTGAACCGAGTTGAAGTCATACAGGTTTTAAGTATGTCATTGGAGCTTTGACAAGTGCTCAGTCCTCTTGCTGCTGCCGGCCAAGTGACCTCAAGAACTTTGAGACAAGATGTGAGTCAAGAGGTAGAAAGTCAACTGAGCTTTGGATTCTATCTGAATAGTAAGCTCCTCTATAGACTATAAGCCCCTTGAGGCAGGGGACCCATCTTTGTCTCATCTACAGGGCCATGTACACAGTAATTTCTCATTGAATATGTTGAATGAGTGAACCGAGCACAATCAAGAGGAAAATCTCAACGTTGTTAGACTATTAGAATCTCCCATTTTTAAGTGTTGGATAAACCCAAATGCATTGCCTTTAGGAAGATGAGGTGGAGAGTTTTCCACTTGAAATTTACAATGCAAGCTTTCTTAGACCACAGTTAAATGCAGTAGGAAAATGAAAGTCTCCTCTGGAATATGAATTAATGGCTTTCTGTGAGTAAGATGCATCATTAAAACTGGAACACAAAGTGTTTGTGCCTTACAGACAGGGATAATGATGATAGGGCTGGTCCTGGCTTCAGGGGAAAAGGCCAATGCGTTGGCTACCTCTGTGTATGAAGGACAACTAGCAGTTTGTGGGGTACAGTGGGATGAGGTTGTCAACCATTTAGGGGGCATTCTTTGAGGGGCTGAGCCATCATAAAGGCAATTGGTAGGAGAGATGATAGATCGTCTGCTGGCACTTAAAAAAATAGAGATCTGAGGTTTTTTGTATTCAGTTTGGACAGGCAATATTATGTGGAATGTAAAGAATGTAATGAATCTGGAATAAGACCAATTCAAATCCCAACTCAATAATAACTGTACAGTAGTATCTGACATTTATATAGCACGTTGAGCAAAGCACTTTACAAGTATTGTCTCATTTTTATCCTCACAACAACCCTGCCAAGGTATTATTATTACCCCCATTTTATACATAATACTGATAATAACAGCAATAGCTAGTGGTTGCATAGAGCTTTAAGGTTTCCAAAGGGCTTTACAAATATTATTTCATTTAATCACCAAATAACCACAGAAGAAAGGTGCTACTATTATCTCCATTTTACAGATAAAAAACTGAGACTAAGGGAAGTTAAATGACTTGGCCAGGGTCACATAGCTGCTAAGTGTCTGAGGCAGTATATTCTTACTATGTGACTCCATATGACTCAGTTTCTTGAAACATAAAATGGGGATAGTAATACTTTAAGTATAATAGTTACCATTCAGTAGAATTTCAGCTCCTTAAAAGTAGGGAGTGCCTAGTACAATGCTGTAACATCCCTGTCTCTCTTAATAAATGCATTGTCATATTGTAATGCCTACCTCATAGGGTTGTTGTAAATAAAGTATTTTATAAACCTTAAAGTCCTCTGGTAGGGATTCTTAATTTGTGTGTGTCTATGTGTCTGTGTCTATGTGTTTGTCTGTGTCTGTGATAGATCCCTGGGTGTTCTGAAGCCAGCTCAAATTGATTCTCGCTCAGGGGAGCCTATTGTTAAATGTTCAATGTGAGCATTTACAATTCAGAAATCAGCAAGCCAAATCAGAGCTTGATTGATTATTTTGTTGGTTGTCTAGATTTAAGAAACTGATGGAGAAAGTGTTAATAATACAGATTAAACTTAAGAGTGTGTCATGCATACATTTTTGAGGTAGAGAATTGGTTGTCAAACATTTACCAGAACATTCCTGCACAGACCTCTTTGGCAGTCTATTGAAGCCAATGGAAGCCCTTTGAGAATAATTTTTAAATGCATAAAATACATAGGTTTGAAAAAGGAACCAATTATATTGAAATACAATTATCAACATTTTTTGAAAGTTCATGGACTTCAAGTTAGGAATTCTTTCACTCTAGAAATTTGTGTTGTTACTAGCGTTAGAAAGTCCTCCATTCCACTAGCCAAAACCTTTGGAAAATGAGGGTGTTGGTCTCCAACGTGCTTCCCAGCTCTGAATCCTTTCATTCATTGACTAATTCTCCCACCGCCCATCCACATCTGCCAGGTTGACCTTTAAAAAAAAAAAGTGTTTCCTGCAAGGCTCAGTCACGATTTTAACCTGATATTGATACTGAAGGATTTGTGGTCTTCTCAATGAAGGCATTTCTTCTACCAATGCACATATTGCTCTTTTGTTGTTGTTTTTGATTGTTCATTCAACTTTTACAGTTTTTTATTTTTAAAAATTGACCAAGTTCATTGACTCCAGCTTAAAAAGTGGCTACCTCGAGATGGGGTAGATGAGGGAGGGGGAGAAAATTTAAAACTCAAAAACTTATGGAAGTAAACATTGAAAACTAAAAATAAATTAATTCAATTTTTTAAAAAGTGTCTGTGTCTATTGTATCTCTCTCAGGGATTTCATCAGCTGCAACAGGTTCAATTACCATCTCTATGTATATGATTCCAATATTGATGTAGCCAACTTTAATATATCTTCTGAGCCAGTCTCGTACAACCAACTGTCTATTGGATGTCCCAAACTGCCTATCCTGCAGACATCTCAGACTCCACATGTCCAGAACAGAGCTCATGATCATTACCCCCAAACCCACACCTCTTCTGCACATTCCTGCTACTATCATAGGCACCATCGTCCTGTTTTCTCAGGCACCCAGAACCTCCATTTTAAATAAAGTGCCCAGACCAGCTATGTCTTCATTCTCCTTCCTAATCAGACTCACCATCGATTCTTTACTCACACTCACCCTCCACCTATCCAATCTATTGCCAAGACTTGTCTATTCTATAGTTATCCCTTCCACATTGTGATTTTCCCCATTGCCGTTTCGATGCATCGTGGGTCAGCATAAGGAATTAAAGGGGAATTTTTTGGGAGTTTTGCAGAGGCCGAAGACAGCACTCCATGACCAGCAGACAACACAGAAAAAGTTTAGAAACTCAGAAATACATGAAACATATGTATAGTATTGTATAATATCAACATATTTTGTCTTTTAATACCATAATAATTCAGACTTCTTCACTGGTATGAAGGGAAGGCCAACAAATTTCTCACAGATTTTCCAGGTCAAAGGGGCACTGCGCCTTTCATCCCCATGATGTGGAAGGGATAACTGTACTTTCTTAATATGAAGACTGTTGAAATAGCCATCTAGTTGGTCTCTCTGCTTCTAGTCTCTCCTAAATCCCATCCATTCTCTACTCTGCTGCCACAATGATTTTCCTAAAACACAAATCTGATCGCATCACTCCTCTATGCAATAAACTCCAGTGACTTCTATTCACTCTAGATCAAATGTAAACTCTTCTGTTTGGCATTCAAAGCCATTTACAAATTAGCCCCTTAATCCTCCATCTCTAAGCTTCATGCCTTGTCACTGGCTGTCTCTCATGCTTGGAATGCTCTCAATCTTCACCTTAGCTTCTTGGCTAAGAGTCAAGCTCAAGACTCTTTCTTTCAAGACTCAGTTCAAATCCCACCTTTTGCAGGAGGTCTTTTATGGTTCCCCCACTATTAATGCAATCTGTGAGATAACCTTCTATTTATCCTGTATATATTTTGTACATACGATTTTTTTGTGTGTGTTTTCTCTCATTAGAGTGTGAGTTGCTTAAAGGCCTTTGTATTTCCAAAGCTTAGCACAGTGCCCAGCAAAGTCATTTTGCCTAGCCATGTTTTCATTCCTCTGCCAGATTTATTCCTGACTCCCCTCACCCTAGAAATTCACTCTACCTGGGACTTATCTCATTGGAAATATACTCTACCTCTTTGGCCCCTTCCTCTCATTGGGAAGAACTCCTTCCAGAGCCTCCATTTTAAATAAAGTGGCCAGACCAGCCATGTCTTCATTCTCCTTCCTAATACTCCAGACTTTTTCTACCATGCCCCAATATGATTTCCTTCTCATCCACCCCCTTTTCAATTTCCTTTTATATACTGTCTTCCCCCATTAGAATAGAAACTTCTTGAGGGCAGGTACTGCCTTTCTTTCTGTTTGTATTTGTATTCCCATACTTAGCACAGTGACAGACATACAGTAAGCACTTAATTAATGCTCATTGGCTTGACTAATAAATTCTTGATGACTGGCTAAGTAACAGAATCACATATCACATCTATTTACAAAGTCAAGCAAGATTCACCCATTCTTTGCTGGTCTTACTGACTTCTTTCTTTGCTCCTTTTCTATCCTATTCTTTCCTTTCTGTAGGTTTGATCTTTGATTCTTCTCATTCTATCACTTTACATATGCTACTTTGAAATAGTCACTGTAGTTAGTAAAACAAACAAACAAACAAACAAACATAATTCTTCCCTTAGATCTACAGATTCTTAAGTGTTAAAGTGCATAATAACAGAGAAGTAGATAATAACAGGCAAGATTTGAAAATAGTGCACTCTGTAGTACTGTCTGCTGGAGACTTAGTCTTCTCTGTAATTCATATGACCAGATTTGTCATAAAATAAATATCTGTGTGCTACATCTAGCCTTCAGTTTTATGGACTGCCATGGCAGAACAATTCATTACCCAGTGGCCAACCATCTGGGATTAACTGCTCCTCATTTAGTATTTAGCTAGGCTTTATTTATTATTTACCTTGGATGGGCAGCTAGGTGGTGCAATGGATAATGTGCTGGGCCTGAAGTCAGGAAGATTAATTTTCCCGAGTTCAAATATGGCCACAGCCACTTATTAGCTGGGTGACCCTGGGCAAGTCTCTTAGACCTGTTGGCCTCAGTTCCCTCATCTGTAAAATGGGCTGGAGAAGGAAATGACAAACCACTCTAGTATCTTGGCCAAGAAAAACCCCAAATGGGGTCAAGAAGAGTTGGATATGATTTAAAAATAACTGAACTTGGATAGCAGGTGAGTCAGTCAACAAACATTTATTAAGCATTACTATGCACCAGGCTCTTTGCTAAGTGCTGGGGATACAAAAAAAGGCAAAAACATACCCTCTCCCAAGGCTCATGGTATAGTGGGGAAGATAACATGCAAACAACAATGTACATTCACAATGGGAAGTAATCCCAGAGGGAAGGTGAAGATTGGGGAAAGCCTCTGTAGAAGATGGGATTTGAGTGGAATCTTGAAGGAAGCCAGGATGATGAGGAGAAGGGGGAGTATTCTAAAGGAGTCAGGGGGTGGGGTGGGGGGGAGAGGTCAGATAATACAAAAGTTCAGAGTGGGGAGAGAGAAATGAAGGCTAGTGCCACCGGATCCCAAAGTACACAGAGAGGAGTGAAGGGACCAGGTCATGCAGGAGCATTCTATCCCTGGGACTATATTCAGAGCCTTTGCATCTCACCCAGAATCTGCCAGAGATAGTCTTTGAGAGCTCAGGGTTGTCTCTCTGTCCCCATTCCACAGCAGAATTTTGTGAAGTCAGTAGAAGAAAAAGAAAAGAAAGATGGTCATCCAGTGGGCCTTGTATAACTCTGGATCAGGAGTTTTTAACCTTTCTTGTGTGTATCATGGACTCCTTTGTCAGTCTGGTGAAGTCTATGGACCCCTTCTCAGAATAATGTTTTAATGTTTATTAATGTTTTAAGTACATAAAATAAAATACATAGGCAAGGGAAGCCAATTCTACTGAAATATGGTTATCAGGATATTAAAAAACCAGATTCTCAGATGCCAGGTAAGATCCCTTACTCTAGAGTCTATCTCTCTCAGGCAGTGCCAGTCAGCAGACTGGCCTCTGTGATAGACAGGTTTTGGATATCTCAAATATTTCCAGCCTGCTTTAAAAGCGTGCAATATATCTGCTTTCTCAGCAGAAAAAGGAAGAAAAAAAATTGGTCAAACTCCTGCAATGACCGAATTTACTTTAACACTTGCGTTAATGAGAGAGCTGATGGATGACCTAGTTTGCATATGTTATGCAAACTGAGTCTCCAGTCTTCATTTACACACATTTACATAACTCTCAGTGTCTAATCACAGGTCTGTCATTATAAATTATTCCTTTGTAGATAGTGCAGTAAACTAAGCAAACTATTTCCTTCCTGGTTCCAGGTTTTGTGAGAGTCCAGCTCTAATGGGCTCTCCTATCTATGGAAGCTGGCAGATGGATCTTTGGTTTGTCCTAGGGGTCGCGCCAGGCATAGCATTGGCTGCAGGGGTCAGAATCTTGGGGCAGGGGTAGCATGAGGCTCAAGTGAGATAATGGATGCAAAGCACTTTGCAAACCTTAAGGTTCGATATAAATGTCAGTTATTACTTTAACTGTAATCACTGTAAGTTAGGGGGATGTCTACCCCAAGCATGTGAAGACTTCTCCCCAGGTGGAAAGGGTGGATGAGAACAATTTGTTCCAATGGCCATGAAGGCAACTGAAGAAGGCTCTGTGGAGGGTGTAGAGCTTGGTCAGACGTTGAAGATGCCAAGGCCATCCACTGCATCCTGGGCCATTGCCAAATATCCTGGTGTTTGTCTTGCCATTGGACTTCAATGACTGGAAGAGAAAATGAGGCTGATGATTTCATGCAACTCTGCCTCACTTAAATCCAATTTACCAAGACATCGCCCTGAGATGTCACTGGTCCTCTTCAAAAACAAAGGACAAATAACAACACTAGCCTTTAGTGAACAGGTCTCCAGACTGGTTATGATTTCATTCACTGAGTCTTCTATTGTGCTTCTTCTGTTTACAAAGCTTTATGGGGAATTGCTGGTAAATATTTATCAACCAGGCTGAGGAAAGGGTATCGGGGAGGGGGAAAGGGAAATATATGCAATACACTTTTAAGTTTAATCTACATTGCTAATACTTTCTTAAGTCTAGACAATCAACAAGACAGAAAATCAGGTCCTGATTTGTAGCAATTACCTATTTCTGATGTATAAATGCTCACATTGAAAGTGATAACAATTTACTCCCACAGGCTGATTACAGCTGGCTCTACCATGCCCCTGACTAAAGGCCACTGGCAGTATGCTGCCAAAAGGCCACTAGCAGGGTAAAACCAGCAATGGGGTGGGGGTGGGGGTAGGGCTAAGGTAGAAGAGGGAAAACAGGAGAGGTGATAGACACAAGGTGGTGGAAAACATGCTGGGCTTGGAGTTAGAACACCTGCATTGAATCCGTGGGATCAGATCAGTTTTAGATCTGGAAATGACCTTAGAAATCACCTAGTGCAAAACCCTTATTTTATAGATGAGGAGACAGAGTCACATAGAGGTTAGGTCTCACTTTAAGTGACATGGGCATTGAGTGACATGGTTGAGATTCAGATCCAGGTTCAAAATCCAGTCCTCTTTGCCTTGTGACATGATGCCTCTTGGTTCTGGGGCTAGATATTGACCATGGGCAAGCCAGTTGATTTCTCTGAAGCGAAAGAGATGTCTCAGTTTCTTCATCTGTACTTCTATTTTCAGGTCAGTTCTACAAACATTAGTATTAAACTGTTAAAGTATAAAGTATTAAACTCCTACTAAGTGCTTACCATAGACCGTCAGGCAGAGTGCTTGAGTTTAAATCAGGAAATCTTGAGTTCAAATGCAGCCTCACATACTTCCTAGCTTTGTGAACCTGGGCAAGTAATGTAATTTTTCTGTGTCTCAGTTTCTTCATCTGTAAAATGGAGGATAATAATAGACCTACCTCCCAGGGCTGTTGTAAAGACTGAAATTTGAAAATCGAAATAGAAAAAAAATCAAATTGATTCTATTCTGTAATTGATGCTATTTTGTATCACCACTGACATTTTGTCTAATTACCTAAGTCATGTTTCACTTGTCTCTGAGTTAAGTTTGGAAGTTCAACCTTCCTGTAAATCACTTACTGTCTCTGAGTCAAGTTTAGAAATTCCGTTTTCCTGCTAACCCCTGTTCTATTCTTGTGTCAAGGAAATGCTATTCTTGAAGGATGCAGGGGCATACCAAGGAGTCTAGTCTGTTTATCCCTGCACCACTGTCTGTCCTTTAAGAAAGCCTGGCCTTCTGTCACTAGGACACTAACCAGCCATGCAGGGGGACACCAACAACGAGCTTTCCTTAGTGACTAGATGGAAGGAGAAGTTTTGCTAGCTGCTAGCACCACATTCCAAATTTCCAGTCAATCATATTGTCCCCCACATCTAAGATGCTTCTGACTTTGTAACCTATCATATTGTTTTCCCTACCTATGATGCTGCCTTCTAGTTTTTGGATACTCTTCCTTTAGTCCATAAAAATGCTCTGTCAGCCATCATTCAGGGTCTTAGCTAGCTGAGGAGGCCAAGACACTGATTGTTGTCCAATTTGCACTTTGCTAATAAATTGATCGTGCTTGGAGCTCTGTGCCTCAGTTTACTTTAATTTCAGTCATGACAAGACCCAATGAGATAGTATTTGTAAAGTGCTTTCAAACTCTAAAGCATTATATAAATGCTAACTCTTATGTATAAGGTTATAAATTGCAGAGCAGTTGACATTTGCAGTTGAAGGAGGGAGTTTCCTCACCAGGAGGCACTCACACATCCTAATGAAATTACAGATCCACACAATGTACTAGGTGCTGGTGACACAAAGAAGAAAAACAGATATAGTCATTACCCTCAAGGAGTTTACATTCAACCAAGAATGAGAACATGCAGGGGAAGCTAGGTGGCCCTGGATTCAGGAGGACCTGGGTTCAAATCTGGCCTCAGACACATAACACTTACTAGCTGTGTGACCCCGGGCAAGTCACTTAACCCCCATTGCCCAACCAAAAAAAAAAAAGAATGTATACACAGATAAACAAATACTAAATCCATACAAAGGTAAATCAAACAATTTAAAGAATAATAGGGGAGCAGCAAGGTGATGCAGTGGATAGAGCACCAACCTTGGATTCAGGAGGACCTGAGTTCAAATCCAGCCTCAGAAACTTATTAGCTGTGTGACTCTGGGCAAATCACTTAACCCTGATTTCCGAAAGAAAGAAAGAAAGAAAGAAAGAAAGAAAGAAAGAAAGAAAGAAAGGAAGGAAGGAAGGAAGGAAGGAAGGAAGGAAGGAAGGAAGGAAGGAAGGAAGGAAGGAAGGAAGGAAAAGAAAGAAAGGAAGGAAGGAAAGAAGGAAGGAAGGAAGGAAGGAAGGAAGGAAGGAAGGAAGGAAGGAAGGAAGGGGAAAAAAGACCCACACTGTCTAGGTGACCTTTAGGGGTAGCTAGGCAGGGCGATGGATAAAGCTCCAGCCCTGGAATCAGAAGGCCTTGAGTTCAAATCTGGCATCAGACACTTACTAGCTGTGTGACCCTGGGCAAGTCACTTAATCCTGATTGCCTCCACACACACAGGATAAGAGGACATTACTAAATGGGGGAATAGGAGAGACCTTGGTTAGGAGGTAACATCTGAGTTATTTTCTAAGGATACCTGCAGTTGAACAGGGAGTACAGTCAAGAGAGAGGGGATGGCAAGGAATAGAATAGGGAGATGGGATATCCTGGGGTTACATGATAGGGTGAGGGTGAAAGGAAGGGAGAGAACAATTAGCAGGGCAGTTTGGAACAGAGGATACAGAAAGGTGAGTAATACGAATGGCTTTAAATGACAAATATAAGTATTTTGTATTTTATCCTAGAGACAAAAAGGTACCACTAAAAATCTCTGAGTAGTACCTGTCATAGTTATCACCATTTTCCTATGCTTTGGGAATATTAGTTTGACAGTTGAATGTAGAAGGACTTAGAGAAGGGAGAAACTGGAGGCAAGGAGACCAGTCACGAGGCTCTTGTAACAGTACATAGTTTATGGATCCATGATTTCCTGCCTCCATTGAAGGGGATCATGGTACTTCAATATCTTCTTAGTCTTTGTGGGTTGATATGATGGAAACGTTAATCACTCTGTGATCAACATGGTGATGAGATTATCTGAGCTTACTTAGGTAAGCTAGTGCTTAGAAGAGACACAGAATTAACCACTGGGCTCATTGTGGCAGCTTGAATCCATCCCCTCTACTCCCAACACACATTTTCAGCTTAATTCTATGTATTGGCTTCCCTTGTTGGATGCAACATCCCTGAGGGCAGGAACTATTTTTCTTTTGCTTAGATTTGTATCCCCAGAGCTTAGCACATAATAAGCACTTAATAAATATTTGCTGACTTCAATTTCTGGTTTGCTAGGGCTTTTCAGAACTTATGCTCTGTTAGCTTAGCCTTCAAGAACCTTCTAAAGTGCTATATAACGGAGTTATTATTACACAAGGAAGGCAAAGAGAAAGAGCGAAAGAAAGGAGAGGAGATGAGAAGTAAACATATATGGTACAGCAGAAAGAACATTGGGTCTAGCCAGAGAGGACAAAGATTCGAAACACACACACACACACACACACACACACACACACACACACACACATATATACACACACCCCACCCCCACTCCCTTTACTGACTACTTCTGTGACTCTGGGTCCTCTCTCTGGACCTCGTTTTCCTGATTTGTGAAATGAAGAGGATAGGTTACATGATCTCTCAGGTCCCTTTTAGCCCTAAGTCTATGATCTTAGAAGACAACAACAACAACAACAACAAAAAATGGTATCTCTTTGTCACACCATCAAAATACCTCCCAAATATTCACAAGAAACTTTTTCCTGAATACCATTGCTTGAGGAGCAGAAAGGTGTGGCAATAGGAAAACAGTTTTAAAACATAGGAAAAGGACACAAAATTCAGATACACAGTAAGTTAAAGAGGTCAAAATAATGGTCAATGAACACTTGTTAAATATTTCATTCTACCAAATTGCTATGGGGTAATGCTTTTCATTTAAAAAAAATCTATTTTATTATAAGCTTTGTAAATATCAATAAACATGAACATTCCAATATACAAAGGAAGAAAGAAAAGAGGATTGGGTATGAAATGGCCAACTCTGCCTTGTATGGTTTGTTTTTGGAAATGAATATATATTAAATTTAGCATAGTAATAAAACAGTCTTGCCTGTCTGTGTCACCTTCTGGACTTCCTTCTCTCTTCTGTTTTGTTTTTAACGTTACATTGACTCTCTTTTCTGTCTATTCGTCCCTTTTTTCATCACTATTACTACCTCCTTTGGGTAAATCTTAATAAATAAAGAGGCTTGGACTTTGTCCTGAAGAGACTGAAGGACCACTCCGGAAGGCCACAGATAACCTAAACTATGACATGGTGGAATTATCAACACGTCCAACACAAAACTACAAATTCGGTTCCCAAGAGCTGAAGGATCTCTTTTGAAGTTGCTTCTTTCCACCACATCCTCGTGCCTAACTGGTCATCAATCTCATCTCCAGGGTGCTGCTCAGCAGCTACATTCCTATCACTTATTGGATCTCTTTGAGCAGTGAAGTAGTTTAGAAAAATGTCCTAACAGATGGGCTCCATCAACCTTGTTCATTTCACATGAAGGCAAAGATTAAGCAATATTAACACCAACCCAGCCTACAAAGTCCCGTAGCTTATTGTCTGGGCTGCTCAGTTGGCAGTTACTTCACCCTTCCTTTAGACAGCAATATAGTTTAATGTCCAGAGTAAAGATTCTAGAATCAGAAGACCTGGGTTTAAATGCTTGAGTTTGTTGCTTTGCGCAAGAAATTTCTTCTTCCTGTGACCTGGCTCATGCAATGTGGTATGGTGGGAAAAGCAGGGAATTTAGAGTTAGAGGTCCTGGGTTCAAATGTCAGCTCAGTTATTTATTCCTTGTGTGACTTGAGGTAAGTCACAACATCTCTGGGTCTCAGTTTTCTCATCCATAGAATGGGGTATTGGAATGGATGATTGCTAAGGTCCTGCCCTGTTCTAAATATTACTCTCTTATATAGCTATACAACTTTTCATGAATGTATATCATTATCTCAACCAGACTGTAAGTTTGTGAATACAGACCTTATTTTAAGCCTTTTTGAATCCCTCACAATACCTATCTATGTGTTCCTTTGTACTTTAATTATTGTATTTGGTGGAGAAACTAGAGCTGTCTCTCTCCAATTTAAGAATCTTCAACTTTTTGTAGGGTGCGAGAATTCTATGTTTTCTAAAATCAGATCATGCAAATCTGCTGAGCATAGCAAAGCTGTTACCTTCCATTAAGATTGAATGAATGACTCATCAAAAGGTCCTAAACAAACTCCTAGGACACCAGAAATAGATAGGGATGGAAGGGAGTGAAAGTTCCCTCCTTTCTCATTCCAGGCTACTCAGACCCCATCCAAGCACTGGACAGCTTGGCAGAGCAAATATCACAAAGTATCTTTATCTCTTGGCAGGTAGGTATAGATGAAGTGCCAGACCTGGAGTCAAGCCCTTCTTCCAGAGTTCGAATCTGGCTTCAGACACTCACTAGCTGTGTGACCCTCGGCAGGTCACATAATTAGTACCATTTGCCTCACTTTCCTCATCTGTAAAATGACCTAGAGAAGGACAAGGCAAACCATCTCACTATCTTTGCCAAGAAAACCTAAATAGGGTCACAAAAGGGACACACTGAAACAACTGAGTAACAGTAAAAATCCTTATCTCCCAGCCTTCCTGTCAATGTCTCTTTCCCCTTCTTCCCTCCTGGCTGAGCACTGACCTCCTCCCTCAAACCCTACCCCAGCTGGAAAGAACACAGAATCTTGGACCTGCAGGTCCATTCTTCCTTTGCAGTGGTGATGAGCTGGACTCCTCGAGGCCCTCCTGCCCTTTGGAAAAGACATGGCTGTCCATATTGCTGGCTTGAGCAGGTAGTCACCAACTACAATACTTCTAATAAGATGGAGAAACAACAGGCCTTGCCATCTGTCTTGCCAGTGCATTCTAAGGTCCTCAGAGTCTTGCCTTATTCCCCACCATTAAATTTTCCAGACCTCTCAGGCACTGCCATCTAACCTTCTGATGTAACTGAAGAACCTCTTGGCTTTACCATCAATCTTATGGATGAAGCCTTCATTATATGTTTTATTCCTCAATTATATAGCATGGACTCTTTGAGAGCAGGAACTGTCTCACTTTTCCATTTGTAGCGGTGTTTAGCATAGTTCTTGGCATGAAATGAGTGATTAATAAATACTTTTTCTTTCAACTATCCATTCATTCATACCAGGCCATTAGCCCTAGCTTTGGAGGGCAGGAGATTACAAAAATATTGTTGATTACCTTCCTCTGAAAAAATGCAGGTATCACCAGAGACCACCAGGCAAAAGTCAGTTGTCCTAAGGAGTGATCCAGCGCTCAATCTGTTTTACTTTCAGTGTTCTGGTCTTAGTAATAGAACATATTCTGTCTATAATCAGGAGTCTAAAAATTTCTTCTACCAATGCAAGTCACAGAGAACATTAGATAATACCTTCTTCTTTGTTCCTCCCCTTTGGAAATGCTGATAGTTGGTAGGCATGCTTTTCCTCCCATAGGGAAATATAAAACCTGGCTCCTTGACATCCTTCTATATTCAATACCACAGGGAACCCAGAAGTCAATGAAGAAGTCTCAAAGAGCCTATGCTACCAAGATGAACCATTTGGCTCCTTTCCTGAGCAGCCTGAAATTGCTCTTTCAAAGGTCACCAATGAACCCTTTATTGCCAAATTCAAATTAGTGGCCCTTTCTTCGAATTACAGAGTCACAGAATCTCAGAGTTGGAAGAGACCTCAGAGGCCATAATAAAAGAGATTAAAAATTCCTTATAAAATATGGCAGAAAAATAGTCAGCCAGTCTATGCTTGAAGACCTCCAGTGAGAGAAAACTCACCAATTTCTAAAGCATATTATTCTTCTCTTGGATAACTCTAATTATAAGGAAGTTTTCCCTTACTCTAATACACCAATAGTCCGAAGGATACTGCTGCATTTTGTGTACTTCTTCCAGTGATGCTGATGGCAACTCATCCATCTCTGGCCCTCTTGTGCAATTTCATCCATGTTGTCCTAAGACTTTCCCATAAGGGGTCTGCACAATGTGTTGTGGGCTTTCCTTGCATTCTCTGACATTGCATGTAGACTGTCTGTAGGTTGTCCTTAGCTCTATGTTGCCAACTCCTAGGGCCTCACTTCATGTAGAAAATGGAGGTGTCAGACTGGGCAATCTTTTAGGTATCTTTCATTTCTAAATCATATGAAATTCTTCTTCTTCTCTATCTTTTGCATTTAAGTCCCTCTTTTGAAGTATTCTTAATTGTGACTCCCTGCTACTCCATAGTCCAGATCTTTGTCACCTTATAACTAGATTACTGTGATGGCCTCCACATAGCCTTTTAGACTTCACCTTCTCCCTTTTCCAATCCTGCATAACGCTGCCAGGCTAATCTTCTTTAAGTACCACTTTTATTATGCCAATCCTCTACTCAAAAATGTCCAGTAGCTCCCTTTTCCTTACCATAGCAAATCTAAATTCCTCTACCTGACTTTTAAGGTCATCTGTAACTTGTCCCCACCCTATCTACTCAACTTGAACTCCAATTACTTTCCATTACTCATTCTTTGCTCTATTCAGACTGGTTTCCTTACTATTCTTTGATGTTAACATACTGATTTCCCCCTTTGCTTTTTTTCTCACACTGTTTCTTTACCTGGAATGCCTTGCCCTTTCATTTGCACTTTTCCAAATTCTATTAACCCAAACCTACTAAGCACTTCTTTCATGAAGTTTTCCCTGAGTACCCTGGTCCTCATTGCTCTCTCCCTTCTCTGAAGGACCACAGAATAGTCCAATATTATTTAGTGCTTGTTTCACATGTATTCGGTTTCTCTTCTCACCTATATTTGTGTGGTAGCAGTGTGTCTATGTGGCTCTCCATGAGGAACCAGCATCATGGACAGGGATAGAGCATCAGCTCAACACCCTGTCCCCATAATGCTATGTCATCCTTGTGTGCTTATCTAGGAATATTACTCATTCAGTGAACTGTGCCCTGTAACCTCCCCTTCCATCGAGCCACTGCTCTTCCAGTCCTTTCCAGCTTGCTGAATCAATCAAAAACTCTCCATAAAGTTTATAACCTTAGTGGGAAATTTGCTTCTGTTAGATAAAAGTATAACATATGTATCTGAGAAGATGCAAATGCCTCAATTCCTAAATCTCTTGCCCTAACTTTTCCCTATGGCAGAACCTTCTTATCGCTAGCTTTTCTGTAGGCTGAAAGAAAGAGAAATTTTATGTGCTTATGCAAACCTG
Source organism: Phascolarctos cinereus (assembly GCF_003287225.1). NCBI lineage: Eukaryota > Metazoa > Chordata > Mammalia > Diprotodontia > Phascolarctidae > Phascolarctos > Phascolarctos cinereus. The sequence goes on from NW_027555736.1 coordinate 225,149,440, forward strand.
CCAGAAATGAGAAAGGAGGGGTATTGGTCACTGACAGCAACCAACAATATCTAGAAACTGAAAAGCTGCTGGATCCCCTGACTCTGAAAGCCTTGACTGTTTCCTACGGACTCTCTGTGCTATTCATTCGTTGGCTTAAGTAAAAGGAGCTCATTCTAATTATGATCACTACTCCTCATGTTAATATCTGGCTAATGTGCGATTAGCACTACCAGCACAAAGGACTGTATACTGCACTCCCCTCTTCCAAGGGAAAGTTCATGCTCACGGTGGCAACCTTCCCCATCCTCTGTCTCTTGAAGGCTTTTTGACCTTAACCTAAAGTTCACAAGGCCAGTGATATCTGCCTATTTCATCCTCCATCCTTACTGACCTCAGGGGAGTCACTTTGAAGATTCACATGCTCCTTGTCTCAAAGCCTTCCGAGAGAGATAGTCTATGAAGAAAAGCAAAAAAGTCCCCAGTCACAGACCTATTACATTTTTAGATTTCTTGAAGGCAAGGGACCATGTTTTATATTGCTACAGTCTCTGACACAGTGCCTGAATAGTTTTGAGCTCAAAGTAGGTATTTAATGATAATTTCTTTGTTAATTAACTAAAAGAATCAAATAAATGGAGTATAATTCATAACAGAAGTTACAAGTATGAAACAGCTTTAATAGCCTTAAAGCCCTCATCTTGGTAATGTTCTCACAGCTAAAAGGGTAGTGAATGGGGCAACTAGGTGGCACAGTGGATAGAGCACCGGCCCTGAAGTCAGGAGTTCAAATCCGGCCTCAGACCAAACACTTAACACTTACTAGCTGTGTGGCCCTGGGCAAGTCACTTAACCCCAATTGCCTAAAAAAATAAATAAATAAAAAATAAAAAGGTAGTGAAGTGATCCAGATCAGGTGCAACACCTTCCATTTTTCAGAACAAGAGGATAGTTCAAGGGAGAGAAAAAGAAAGTGGGTTAGAGCTGACAAAAAGGTTTGAGGTAGTTACTAATGATATTTAAAATATTACTGATAGCCAAAGGACACTGAGAAAGACAAAGAAGCTTTATTTTTGAAGATGAGAAGACAACTTAAGAGAAGCTGCTTTGTGTCACATTAATTCAATAATGGTTTTACATTATTATTCTATGATTCTAGGTGACCTTGCTACTTTTAAAATAAGGAAGCAAATGAAAAGAATACAATTCAACAAAGTCATTTAACACTTAAATGCCTAAGATGTGTAAGATGCTATGTTAGATGCTGGGGATAAGAAACAAAAAAATTGGCAAATATCATTGATTCATAAAAGCAAGTTCCAGGGTATATTTTAGAACCTCCACAGATTTAATAAAACATCCCACAAATCTACAATAAAACAATACAATAAAGATTCATAGTGATGTTTAGTAAGATGGGAAAGAAGGTAATATTTGAGAAATATTTCTATAATAAAGACTAGAACACAAAGTTTTTGATATGCATGGCTAACCTTTAGTTTTCCAGAGCATCAAATATGTCTTGTTCTAGTAGAACTCAGGACCAACTCACCTTAGGTTGACAAAGCATCGGGTCTATAAATACTCTTGAGAGAAATAAAAAAGAGGATGCTATATGAGCGGTAGAACACATGAGGGCAGTAAAACCTTACTTTTCTTGCTGACACATATTTTCTCGGCCTGATCTATAGTTCTGAAGAAAACCTCTAGAGCTTTGGGGGAAAAACAGCTTTGGGCTTTTTGTGTGCGTGGGAGAAACACAAGGGAGACTGAGCCAGGGCAGGCAGCCTGGTTTAATTCCCATTCCCAACAGTCAATTTACTCTTCTTTGTCCCAGATGGAATACAGGAGGTTTTCTGGATTTAGTAGGAGGGGATGAAATATTCATCTCCTCTGTTTCTCAACTTGCTCTGCCAATCAGATAAAAGTGAACAAAACTGTTGGAAAAAACAACCTGAAATTTCATAAGTGCCTTTGTATTTTTTATAGCCCACGGCTGACCTTCCCTCTTAAAGGAATTTCAGACTAAATACCCTTTCTCTGGGAAGATAGAGCAATAGTCGTAGAATGCTGGAGCTGAATGGGTCCTAAGGATCCATGTAATTCACTCCTCTCTTTGTGCAATTGAGGAAAATCAGGTCCAGAAGATGATTTGTCTAAGGTCATAGAATTAATCAGAGGCTGATCCAGGACTAGAACCCAGGACTCCTGACTCTCACAGCCTAGTGTTCTTTCAGCTTTACTGTGAGATCAGTTGTTTGTGCCCAGGGAATGCAGAACTTTTTTATTTTTCTACCTTCCTACCTAGCCCTAATATGATAGAAATGTGTGGAACACCCTAAGTTACCATTTTCCAATTTGCTTGGGAAGTGTTGGCATTGACTACTGACAGGATCACAGAATTTAGGGCAGGAAGAGCGCTTGTAGTAGTCCTAGTATCTTCTTTTATAGATGAGGAAGCAGAGGCTCAAGAAGCTTAAATGATCTGCCCCAGACCACAACAGGCAATTTATAGAAGAGTCTGAATTCAAATCCAGGTCCTCTGCCTTTATATCCAGTTTTCTTTCTACTATGTCATGCTGGCAATGCAATTCAATTTAGTTCAATTCAACTCAATAAACATTAGGTAAATACCTGAGATACGCACTTAACTATGGTACGTGGCAAGGGAATGGGTAGGTACACATAGAAAGAAAGAAACAAAATCATTCTCGTCCTCCTGAAGTTTCCATTCTACTAGGGGAATACAAGGCATACACAAATTGGTAAATACAATATAACTTTTTTTAGGGGAGTAACACTAACAAATGGGGAAAATCAGAAAAGCCTCATGTAGGAAATGGGACCTGAGCAGCACCTTGAAGGGAGCTAAGGATTCTATAAAGCTGGAGGTGAGGTGGGAGTGCATTGCACAAGCAGGGCATCATATGTGCAAAAATGCAGAAATGGGAAATGGAACGTTTAGTTAGGGAACATTAGCTGGTCAGTTTGACTAGAATGTAGAGTAGGTGAATATTACTACTACTGCTGCTTCTGCTGCTGCTGCTGCTACCACTACTACCACTACCACCACTAAAAATAATAATTATACAACCCCCTGAAAGTCTAACTCATTGTCTGTGCTGTTGATTGAGGGGAACGGCATGTGAAACAGAGTGAAATAGAAAACTTAACATTCATGTTGCCAAAATAAAGGCAACAAGAAAAAACACACAGAATGGGATCTAGAAAACATAAGTGTATACAGAATTCCAGATTCCCTTAAGCAGCAATTGAAAGCAAAAGTTAAAAAGTTAATATGATACAAAGAGTCAAAGCAATGCAAAGAAACAAACTGATAAATCATCACAATCAAAAACTACTATAGAGGGTTAAGACAAAGAAATCAGAGGAGAAAGAAAACCCACAAAGGAAGATGTCAAAAATTTCTGATCATCTACAAAGACAGGAGAAATCAACATAACGAAATCAAAGGTTGGATCAAACAAGAAACAGGAAGCTGGGGCACTACTAGTATAATAACCTTTCAAGGCTTGCACACAACAATTTGTGTATATCAAAGGAGGTGACTGAAACACCATCTTCCATGCAAAACTGAAATGTAATGGGGTGGAATAAGATCCATAATTATTTGCTCAAATGTTTCACAGTGGTCCATGAATTACTAGACAAGTACTTCAAGAGATTTCTCTCAGACACACAATCCCATCCTTTTTAACAGAAGACACTGTATATCTATCATCAAAAGAGGAGAACATCAGGGATGTCCCAAAATATGAGCCAATTACATACTGAAGAGACAGTCCTAAAGTGCTGCAACATCTGAACTACCTCTTTGGTCATTGCAAAGGTGTTGACTCACTTCCACACTCATGACTTGTTGATGTACCTCAAATATATAAAATGGACTGAAGTATGATGAGAACACTGAAGCATATGATGTACACATGGAAAACTGTTCTCTATTTAAAACGTGCCATCAAAAGCAATATACACAACAACTACAACAATGTAAATGGAATGGACAAGAATAAAATAATCAGAACTGAATGTTGTGAAACTATAACAACAAAGCGTAGCTTCAAAGAAAGGATGTGAGAAGGCACCCACCTCTACTGCTTTGCTTAAGTGGGGAACCACGGGTATGGAAGTACAAATAATGTTTGGTTTTTTATTTGATGGTTAGCTTTGCTGGATCTTTTTCTTTTTTTCTTTCTTTCTTTTTGTTATAAAGGATGACTCTCTGACAGCGATAGGAAGAGGGATATAATGGGAAATATAGGTGATATAAAATATCTATAACATTTTATTTTTTTAAATGGCTTGACAATACTGTCAAGAACAATTGATACAAAACACAACATTTTTCAGGGAGGCAGTTTAAGCTCATTAAGGCTCTACTTAGCCTTAAATCTATAATTATCTTTTCTAAATATAACTAAGTGTATCTTCCATGTTAAAGGGGAATTCAACCCAAAATATCTTATTAGTCACTTGATGTACATAGATGACATCAAGCTATATGGCTCCACTGAAAAACACATGAAGCATCTCCTTATCTCAAAGAATCTTTCTCCAATGATATGAAAATGTCATTTGTATCTAAGTAGAATAATACTGACTTCCAATGAAAGATAAACACTAAAGGCTTTGAGCTTGGATCCAGGGGTCACATTGAACTGATGCATGAAAATAATAGATACACATGCCTTGGTATGGCAAGACATATTGATTATGAAGCTATCATAAAACGTAGCTGAATAGGATAAGAGACTTACGGGCATCCTGAAATCAAAGCTAAGTGGAAAGAATCAAAACAATTAAACCGATGGAAACTATTAAGACTCATGTAATACCCATGTTAATGTGCATTTTTGGGACAGCAAAATCGACCATAACAGGTTTTGGAAAATTTTTTTGTTTTTGTTTTATGTTTTTCATTTTTCATTTTGAAGAAAACCAGAGTAATGTCTTAACTTGTCTATGAATTGGTTTAAGTGAGGCCAAGTTGCACAAAGTTGTTAGTCTCACTGTCTCTTCTACAGTCATCTAAGTCCAGTGAAAAGGCAAAAGTCAAGAAGACTGGCCATGGCTGAGGATATGGATGACCTTGGCATCTTTGATGTCTGACCAAACTCTAAGTGCTCCACAGAGCCTGCTTCATCTACCTTTATGGCCATTGGGAAAAAATTGTTCCCATCTACCCATTCCACCAAGGGGAAAGTTCACATGCTTGGGATAGACATTCCCCCTAAGTCACAGATTTGGAAAAGTATCCTCGCAAAAACTAGTACACTACTAATGAAGCAAAAGAATCATCATTTTAAGAGCATAGGTTAATATTTCTTTCCCAAAAGGAAAGAAGAGTCTTGGTATACATTCTCAGAGTCTACGATAAATAAAAATTATTTTAGAATAAGCATACATCATTTCACTGAGCAATAGTAAAAGCTGATATGTTATCTAAGGCACATGCCTTTAGATTTGTCAGATATAACCAGAAGGCCATGGATGGATCCTATCAAACAGCTAAGATTTAAGTTTTTAATGAACCAGGTGCACGCCTAATAAATATAGCAAAAACGAATTGAAGAAGACACAAGCCCACAACACCTAAGCCATCGGCATCCTTGAAAAGGCTACTAAGGTTCCAAGTACCGCAAGCCCATGAGTCCTAAGACCACCACTAGATATACTGGCCCCAAGATCAAAATCAAATGCAATGGCTCCCAATTCAATACCAAACATCCTGGAGCAAGATCGCTAAACTCACTGACTCCAAGGCTGCTATACTCATTGAGCCTTAAGCTCCAAATCCAGTTCCAAGGCTGCCAATGCTAATTTCCCAGGCACCAAGGCTGCCAGTCCCCAGCTTACACAACCTATGCTTCAGGACAGAAAGATTCATTTGAACCCTAAACTGGAATTCTTCCTGGTTGGAGCATCTTTATTTACTGTTTAATATAAAGAGAAGAAATGGTAAGGCACAAGAGGAGAAAGAAATCACAGAGGCAGACTGTCAGTGGCACACATTTGCTGCAGAAATACAATAAAATTCCACTTTTATGCAGTAATTTTATTACAGATGCTACTTTTTATGAAATGACAAATGCCTGATTGATAGTAAAGGTTTGAATGATGCATATGAGCCTTTTACATCAGTTTCAATTGAGTTTTTTTTTGGTATTCTAATTCATTAATAAAAGGGAGAAAAGAGGAACAATGACCTACTTTATCTTCCATCAATATTCTATTAGAATAGAATTTTTTTACTAAAAATTCTTAGAGTTTATTAAAAATCTACATTTTTATGCAACACACTTCCACACTTAAAAATCATGACATGGAGCAATGAAAAGTATGTACTAGAAGTCAAGAGACCTGTGTTTTAGAAGGTGTTACACTATGACCTGTCCATTTGACCTTGAATGAGTCCCCTTGCCTCTCTGGGCCTCAGTTTCCTCATCATTAAGATAAGGAGTTTGGACTATATCAACTCTAAGGTCCCTTCCAGCACTGACATTCTATGACCTTGACTTTGACCTGTTCCACAAAGCTGATACATGACTGTAGCTGAAACACTGGTGTTATGACTTCGGAAAGTAGTTTAATTTGACAAATTAACAGCAGGCTGAATATTAGTTATTGGCACAGGACAAAAAGACATAGGACTTAGGATCTCTCCAGGGAGAGGTCTAAGAAATCATCTAATACAAACTCTTCATTTTATAAATGTGGAAACTGAGTCTGAGAGAAATTAATTGATTGGCTCAGGATCACATAGGTGATAAGTAATAGAGCCAAGATTCAAACTCAGGTTTTGTAGCTCTAATTCTATGCTCTTTCTACCATACCACTAACATCAGGAACCAGTGGATGGGTCAGGTGTGTTATGCAGCACAACTTTTGATCTCAGAGTGGGCGAGGATAGCTTTGGCAGGGAGCCTTGGAAGGTAGCCATCCATATTGGATGTCCTAAAATAACTGACATTGCTTAACTTCTTTCAATTACCACACAAAGTAAGTTTTTTAGGAGTCTTAGGTGTTGGTCCTCGGTTCTCAGATACACATGAGTACTTTATATTTTAAAAAATATTTTCACTAAATTCTAGGCTAACCCATACATGTGGATTTAAGTTTTTCTTTCTCCATCTTTAAGTTGTTTCATTTGAGAGAGGTAGCTATTTCACCAATTAAGGACTAAGCCCTGTACTCCCACATATACTAATATTGCCCATCCTTCAAGGACCACCTGAAGTTCTACCTGGCCTGCTGACTACTATTATTAGGCATAGAGACAATTCCTGTGATTTTACTAATATAGGAACTCTTGGATAAGGTAATTCTTTCTTTCTTTTTGTTTGTTTTCTATAGTCTAAGTTTATTTACCTCATCCAGAATTTCCCTGGCATACCATGAAGACTGTTTTGTCTTGCCAAACGTTTTTGTTATTTCATTCTGTTCCAGACCAAATAATAAACCCATTTATTATTTTTTTTTCCAGATGGTTCCTTCCTTAATAGTTCTTTTCAACTTTTCATTGTTGGGTGAGTGTTGGCTCCACAGGAACTCAGACGTATCACTGGCCAGGCCAAGTCAGTGGCAGACTTGTTTAGAGCTGAAAACTGACCACATGCTTCCAACTCTAGTCTGATGATGAAAGAAGATTTTTCCCTCAAGTTGTTATCTTGCATAATTCCAATAGCAAATTTTTGCCTTCCCAGTTGGGCATCTATTTTGGTTAGTAATACATTTTGTCACTTCCTGTATCCCAGGGTTTGATCCATGAAACATCAGATTAGAGAAATAGTATGTCTTTGAATTTACAAAAATGAAATACAGTGTTTCCAAATCCTAGTATACCCCTACACACATGCATACACCTATACACTGAGAGAAATTATTATTTCTCTGTTGTATTAATAACTAATTATTGAATCAGGACCAAGGCTCTTCCCCTTTTTTACTTCCTCATCCAGAAATCAACCAGTATGGGAAATCTTGCTCAAAGACTTACTCAGGCTAAGATCTAATCAAAAGATAGTAAAAGAATTCTAAGTTTAGGCCAATGGGTGGATTCCTGCTCATTGTGTTTACTCAGACAGATCTGACAAAATGCAGATTCTCCCTTTTGTTGGACAGGTGATATGGAAATTGATAAGTCTCTTTGGCCAAGACCTGGGGGATCCAAGTCTCCCCCAAGACCTTCACTGGAATATAGCCCAGCCCCGCATTGTAATGTTCATTCTCTCATTGTTAACCAGAGTTGATTGCCACCCTCAAGAATATCCATTCTTCCAAGAACATATAAACTATGATCCCACTGCCATGAGGGGTCTTTGGCATCGAGAGGACCATTGACCTCTTTTTAATGAATAAACATGCTAGCCTTATTAATAAAATGATTAAATTACCCAGAAACTATGTCTCTCGAATTTTTTAAATGTCACAACACACACACACACATATGCACGCAAAAATGTAGTCTTTTGTTTATGTGTATAAGTATATTGCCATTATATCCCTCAGGCTAAATGTTATCGTTTTAACTAATGTTTCTGGAGTATAATATGGTTCTCAGTTACTCTCACTAACTCAAATCATGTTTTCCTACTCTAACCGAGGTATTGCTTTTATGTTCAAGTATGCACCCATCTCTTCTGAGGATGCAGTATATTGGTTGACATGCTCAACTCAAATTATGTTAGGGGCTCAGAACTATAATTTCATCTTCATGTGAAATCTCCGTGAGTTCCCAACCCTGAGGATTGAGGAGGGGGAGGAGAACATGGCCATTGCCCCAGAGGCAAAAAGTTTGCTCCCGTCCCTCAAAGAAAGGGGGAGGGAGTGAGAGTCATCCCACTGGGAGTTGATAATCAAGAATATTCCATGTTATCCATTATAAAATTCAGTTAGCCACAGGAACAGTCTTTCTTTCTCTGTTGCATCTGGGAATTTCCATGCACTTGTAAGGCAATTCTTTCTAACAGTGAAGGTTGGCTCCTTTTATGCCACTTATTGTCTCAGAAAACTACCTAGAGCACTAAGAGTTTAAGTGACTTGTCCAGAGTCACTTAGGGTAATACAGTCAATATGTGCCAGAGGTGGGAATTCATCATTTCTAATGATGTGTTACTGCACCAAAATTTGTTTATCCATTTCCCCAAATGATGGATATCTATACTGTTTCCATTTTTCTTTCTTATTATTTAGTTTTTTATGCATTTTTATATTTTTTTCAAATTGCATGTAAAAATAATTTTAACCTTCATTTTAAAAATTTGAGTTCCAGATTCTTTCCCTACCTCCTTTCCTCCCCTCTTCCATCCTGAGATGGCAAGCAATTAGATATACATTATACATATGCAGACATGCAAAACATATTTCCATATTAGCCATGTTGCAAAAGAAAACTCAGACCAAAAAGATTCCAAGAAAAAAAGTTTGAAAAGTATGCTTTGATCTGCTTTAAGATTCCATCAGTTCTTTCTCTGCAGGTGGATAGCATTGTTCACCAGGTCCTTCAGAATTGTCTTGGATAATTGTATGCTGAGAATAGCTAAGTCATTCAGAGTTGATCACTGTACAATATTGCTGTTACTGTGTACACTGTTCTACTGGTTCTGCTCACTTCACTTCTCATTGGTTCATGTAAGTCTTTCCAGGTTTTTCTGAAAGTGTTTGTACATATAGATCCTTTCCCTTTTTTTTAAAATCGCTTTGGGATACAGACCTAGTAGTGGTATTGATGGGTCAAAAGGTATGCACACCCTTTGGGTGTAGTTCCTAATCATTTTCCAGAATGATTGCACCAGTTCACCACTCCACCAATAATGCATTAATGTCCCAATTTTTCTATATCCCCTCCAACATTTGTCATTTTCTCTTTTTGTCATATCAGCCAATTAGATAGGTGTGAGGTGGTACCTCAGAGTTGTTTTAATTTGCACTTCTCTAATTAATAGTTTAAAACACTTCTTTATATGACTAAAGATAGCTTTAATTTCTTCTTCTGAAAACTGCCTGTTCATTGACCTTGATCATTTGGGGAATGACTCATGTTCTTATAAATTTGACTCAGCTCCATTTATATTTGAAAAATGATGCCTTTGCCACAGAAATTTACTGTGAAAATTGTTTCCCAGTTTTTTGCTTTCTTTCTAAATTTGGTTGCATTGGTTTTGTTCATGAAAAACCTTTTTAATTTAATATAATCAAAATTATCCATTTTGTATCCTGGAATGCTCTCTGTCTCTTGTTTGGTCCTAAATTCTTCCTGTATTCAAATATCTGAGAGATAAACTATTCTATGCTCCTCTAAATTACTTAAGGCATCACCCTTTATGTCTAAATCATGCATCCATTTTGACCTTGTTGTGGTGTATGGTGTGAGATGTTGATCTATGCCTAGTTTCTGTCAAACTGTTTTCTAGTTCTCCCATCAATTTTTGTCAGATAGTGAGTTCTTGTCCCAAAAGCTTGGATCTTTGAGTTTATCAAATAGTAAATTATTATGGTCATTTACTACTGTGTATTATATACCTAATTTATTCCACTGATCCACCATTCTATTTCTTAGCCAGTACCAAATTGTTTTGATGGTTACAACTTTGTAATACAGTTTGAGATCTGGTTACCTTTCTTCATATTTTTTAATTGATTCCCTTGATATTCTTTGCCTTTTGTTCTTCCAGATGAATTTTATTACTATTTTTTTCTAGCTCTATAAAATATTTTTGGTAGTTTGATAAGGCACTGAATAAGTAAATTAATTTAGATAGAATTGTCATTTTTATTATATTGACTTAGCTTACCCATGAACAATTAATATCTTTCCAGTTGTTTAGATCTGACTTTATTTATGTGAAAAGTGTTTTGTAGTTGCATTCACATCGTTCTTGCGTTTGTCTTGGCAGGTAGACTCAAGTATTTTATATTGTCTGCAGTTATTTTAAATTGAATTTCTCTTTCTAGCTCTTGATTTTGGATTTTATTGGTCATATATAGAAATGCCGATGATTTTTGTGGGTCTATTTTATATCCTGCAACTTTGCTGAAGTTCTTAATTATTCCAAATAGGTTTTTTACTTGTTTTTTTAGGATTATCTAAGTATACCATTACATAATCTGCAAAAAGTGATAGTTTTGTTTCCTTATTGCCTAATCTAATTCCTTCAATCTCTTTTTTCTTGTCCTATTGCTACAGCTAGCATTTCTAGTAGGAAACTAGTGATTAGAGCACTGGGCCTGGAGTCAGGAAGACTCATCTTTCTGAGTTCAAAGCTGGCTTCAGACACATACTGGCCACGTGACCCTGGGAAAGTAATTTAACCATGTTTGCTCAGTTTCTTCATCTAGAAAATGAGCTAGAGAAGGAAATGGCAAACTACTCCAATATCTTTGCCAAGAAAATCTCAAATGGAGTCACAAAGAGTCAGATACAACTGAAAATGACTGAACAACAACAGCATTTCTAGTACAATATTGAATAATAGTGGTGATAATGGACATCCTTGCTTCACTTCCTACTAGGAAGGTTTCTAGCTTATCCCCATCATTTTTTTGTTTCTCCAAAAAGTTTGCTATAAACATTTTTATGTATATGGGACTTTTCTTTCTATTTTAATTAGCCTTACTCTTTCTCCTGAGTTTGAGACATTTTGAATTTGTTGTCTTAAAGGTATCTCAAACTCAATATGTTCAAAAAAGGCCTTATTATCTTTCTTCATGAATCTTCTCCTCTTCTAAACTTCTTTATTACTATTGAAGGAATTACTATCCTTTCTGTCACTCAGGTTCACAATGTTGGTATCATTTTCAACTCTTCTCTTGCTCACCACACATATCCAATCAGTTGCCAAATCTTATAATTTCCATCCCTCCAACATCTCTCACACATGTCTCTTTGTCTCCACTCACATAGCCCTTACTCTAGTTCAGCTCTCGTTGTCTTTTTTGGATTATTGCAATAGCTTTCTAACAGCACTCTTTATGGTCTAGCTATATTGGTTTACTTTCTGTTCTCCATATTCCATCTTCTTGCCTTGTACTTGCTGTCTCCCAAGCCTTCTTACCAATGCTCTCCTTACCAATTGACAACTGTTAGATTCACTGGATTCCTTTCAGACTCAGGACAAGCATTCTCTTATTCAGAAGGTCCTCCCCAAAACTACTGGTACCAACCCCTGCAAGACTACATTCCTTGAATTAACTTGTTGTGTTCTCTCTTCCATTAAAATGTAAGCTTCTTAAGGGCAGGGCTGTTCTTGCTTTCCCTTTGTATGCTCAGTGCTTAATACAGTGTTTGGCACATAGATAGAACTTAATAAATGTTTCATGACTGATTATTTTCTTCCTTAGGTTATATGCCTAACAGCAAGATCTCTGGATCCAATGGTATAGACATTTTAGTCACTTAGCATCTTTCTAATAATAGAAAGGGGATTATCTTAGAGAAAAAATAATTAGGTAGATGTTGGTAAAATAGACATGAAATAGAAGAATAGATCTGGCAGTTTACTCCATATTAACTGAAAAGAAAGGGAAAGAGAAAATTGCCTACATATATCCACCAACATAGATACCATAGAGAGTAGGTACAATGCAGGAAGAAGAATAACTAACTGTAGAGACATCTAGAAATTCAGAGGAGATGAAATACAAGAAAGGAACCAGCAAAACTAAAATCGATGGCCTCTGATGTTTATACAGAAATACTCAAAATGTGGATATCGAGCTAGTGATTCTAAAGGGCCTCTGCATATACTTTGGTAGTATATTCTAAATGAACTTTTCCCAGCCCCACTCCACCCAAAATGTTTGCTCAGCAGCCCCTGGCTATGCTCTTTGTAAGATAAGTGAGGAGTTAGCACAAATGAGTGCAGGGTAAGTCAGTTCCTAGTACAAATCAGTCCATTGTATTCTATGATGATTAGGAATGAAAAGATGAATAAGTTCATTATTCTGGAGCCCTCACCTTATCCAACTACATTAGTAAAGGTTGCTGACATTGTGTTCTCAAGTTAATAAGACTAAAGGCTGTCTTTCCAGTTGTATTGAACTTACCAAGATCCTCCCTGCCTCAATCAGAGCCCTCCCACTGCTAAATTCCCAGCTTGGCTCCCATCCTTGTCTCCAAAGAACCAAATTTATCTTCTGTCTCTTTTGAATCCCCAAGTCTTTGCCTCCAGGGCTTTATTTCTAAGCTACTATGGGAACTGCCCTGTGGCCTGAGTATCCCTCTGTCTGCCTCCTTGTTCATCTTGGGGCTCATTCCCCATTCTTCCCACTGCAGGGTCCAGGATCCAGAAGATGCTAAGGCTATTATTGATCCCATTTTATCTATTTTCTTTTTAAAAAATGTTCTTTTTTAGTTTGAACTTAATCATCAACAAACATGAACAAAAAAAGAGAATATGAAACTTAATTTTTATGTGGTTAATCTGGGAACATATATAAATACAATATATAATTTTATTTCAGTGGAAAATGTGCTCTGAGTACAAAAAATAGCTTACAAATGAGCTTTTTTGGGTCAAAATCCATTTGTAAATTGCCTATGTGCTATATTTGAATTACTCAGTTTTTTTCATAGTATTCACTTTCTACTGTGCATTGCACACATTTTTAAAGCAGGTGTGTAAAGTACTTTACAAATAATATTTCATTTGATCCTCACTACAACCCTGGAAGGTTGATGATTTTATCACCATTTCATAGATTAGGAAACTGAGGCATCAAGAGTTTATATGATTTGCCTACAGTCACGTTATCTGGTAAGTAGCTGAGGTCACATTTGAACTCATGTCTCCCTGCCTTCAAGTTCAGTACTCTATTTGTTGTTTCACCTACTTGTTTAGAGATCACTAGACTTATCTGAATTTCATTTTTTTTTTGTGAGGCAATCGGGGTTAAGTGACTTGCCCAGGGTCACACAGCTAGTAAGTGTCAAATGTCTGGTCTGAGGACTGATTTGAACTCAGATCCTCCTGACCAGGACTGGTGCTCTATCCACCTAGCTGCTCCCTGAACTTCATTTTCTCTCATTTGTAAAATTCCTTCCAGATCTAAAATTCTGTGGATTTATTGCATCTCAGAATCTTGAGATAAACAAGAAGAACGTTTCTTGTAACACTATCAACGTGGGGAAACAATAGATATAGTAAAATGTAAGCTCCTTAAAGGGAGAGACTTTCACAGAAGGTGCCTAATAAATGCTTATTGAATGAATAAATGAATGAATGAATGAATGAATCCTGAGGCATGAGGATGCTAGAAAAAGGGAAAAGGAGGCCTACTTAAAATGTGGCCTCTGTCATACAGGAAAGCATTGGACTAAGTAATGATTTACTGAGATCAGCCTTCCCTTCTGTAATGAACCATTCTCCAAACTTCTGGTAGTTCTGTCTGGGCAGCCCTGCCTTGCCTTGGGCCCTGCTCTCACAGGACATTCCAGGCCTTTTTAGCCCTAGTCTCTGATCTCAGTCCTCCTGACTTTACCTCTTCTGCTTTGTAAGTTAACAACAACCCCCCCCCCCATTTAATAGGTTTGTCTCATTATTTTGATTAATCATATTAACTCATGCTAATTAAGAGATGGATTTAAGTAATGACAGAGGTTAATGGAAGCTGTCTGGGCTGCTATCTGGCTTATGTTGGGGAGACTGGTGGAGAGGTGGGGAAAAGGTAGAAGGAAAGAAAAGAAAGTAAGCAGGGGAGAATAGGGGGAAATAAAGGGACATCGAAAAGAATAGAGAAGGAGAAAGGTGTCAGGGAAAAGATCAGTTACCAATCAGGAGTTTCCTCTTAATTGGATGTCTGATTTTATTAATGACAAAATTTGTAAAGGTCCTTAAGAAAAGAAAAGAATTTAGCCAGTTCAGCAGTTAAGTGTGAAAATTAGCTAACTCCCAGATAAAAGTTAAAATAGCCATTTTCTTTTCTTTCTTTTTTGGGGGAGGGGGAGGGTGATAGTAAGAAAGGAATTTTCCACATTATTAGTCACTATAGGTCATTGGACACTTTAGCTTTCTATTAAACTCATGGCTAATACCTTTTGGGGAAATAAGGCTTAATTAAAAAAAATATACCGCCTGCCTCCTCATCTCTCCAAACAGAGCCATTACCCTAAACTTAATACTGAAAGTGGGGTGTCCAAGAAGTCATGACCTCTGTTGAAAGAAGCCTAGATTTCGACTCTGAAGGGAGACATTTGGATCCTTAATCTCCCACTTCCTAGTTGTATGATTAGAAAAGTCATTGGACTTCTGAGTTTCAGTTCTCTTCTCCATAAAATGGCTATAATAATATTTGCACTACTTACCTCAAAGGGCTGTTGTGATAATTTAATTGTAATGGTTCTAACAGTGGGATCTGTGAACTTGTTTTCAAAAATAATTTGATAATTATATTTTGACATAATAGGTTTCATTTGTAATTTTATGCATTTTATTTTATACATTTAAAAACATTCTGAGAAGAGGTCTGTAGCCTTTACCAGATTGCCAAAGGGGTCTATCATCACAAAAAAAGGTTAAGAATTTCTGATCTAATAACATAATGAATATGTACCGGGTGTGTTCACATATTACACATTTTCCTTGTTGCTGTAAATGAGGACTTTTTTGCCTGTGGGATGCCTTTCTGTACAGGTTTGCTAAATACATTTAATCAATCAATCAACGAGCATTTATTGAAAGTCTACGATGTTATAGGCCCTGTGCTAGCTGATGGGGATAAAGAGACAAAAATAAATTGGTTCCTGCCCTCAGTGAGCTTATATCCAATGGGGGGAGACAACATGCACACATATAAATAAATACAAGCTAATTTTTAGGGGAGGCATTAGCAACTGGACGAGGGATCAGTCTGTCCATTAGTCAACCAATAAGAATTTATTAACTACATTAAATATGTACCAGGTATTGTGCTAAGCATTGGAGATACAAAAAAAGGCAAAGGATAGTCCCTACCCTTAAGGAGCTTGTGTGTGTGTGTGTGTGTGTGTGTGTGTGTGTGTGTGTGAGCGTATACACATGAATATATATATATACACACACCACAAATATACATATACATATGTGTGTTTGTGTATGTGTGTATGAGTATATATGTGTATATGTGAGTATATATACATAGATACACACATATATACACACACACATATACACACACTGAAGGAAAGAGAACATTTTGGACCTGGGGGACAGTCAGGCAAAATGACCAGAGCCAAGAGATGGAGTGTCTTATTTGAGAAACAAGGAGGCCAGTGTCATTGAATTAAAGAGTACTTGTTGGGGAGTGAGGTGAAAGAATACTGGGAAGGTGTTTGTGAGTGGGGATGGAATTGGGTAATGAAGAGCTTTGAACATCATACAATTTTGCATTTGATCCTGGAGGTGATAGGGAGCCATTGGAATTTATTGAATAGGGAGGGGATATGGTCTGATCTAGGCTTTAGGAAAATCACTTTAGGGCTTAATGGAGGATGGAGTGAGGAAGGATTGGAGTGTGAAGAGACCTGAGGCAGGCTGACGCACCAGCAGGCTATTGCAATAGTCTAAATGTGAAGTAATGAGGACCTGCACCAGAGTGGTGGCAGTATCAGAGGAGCGAAGGGTTGGGGGCAGGGCACATATTCAAGAGACATTGTCAAGGTGAAATTGACAGGCCTTGGCAATAGATTGGCTATGAGGGGTTTGAGGGAGTGAGGAGTTGAATATAACTCTGAGGTTTCAAACCTGGGTAACTAGGAAGATAGTGGTTCTCTTGACTGAAATAGGAATGTTCAGAAGAGAAGTGAGTATGTGTGGAAAAATAATGAGTTTCATCACTAGCATTCATTTTAAAAATTTTCACTTCCAAATTCCCTTCCTTCCTCCAGCCCTTCCCCACCCTTTGAGAAGGCAAGCAATACTCATTTTACATGTGAAGTCATGCAAAATTTATTTCCATATTAGCTCAGAGTTTTAGTTTATAAATATTGGTTCGAGTTCTCTTTGGGCTACTCATTTTGAAATACCCAATGAGCAATTGGTAATGTGGGACTAGATTTCAGGAGAGATACTAGGGATGGATATACAGATTTGAGAGAAGCCAATTGAAATGATGGAAGCTGATGAGACCACCAAGAGAACAGTATAGGGCGAGAAAAGAGGACAGAGTTTTGGGCTAGAGGATGTCAAATATACGACGATCCAGCAAAGGAAACTGAGGCATGGCCAATCAAGTAGGAGGAAAACCACCAAAGTTGTCATGAAAGCTCAGAAATAAAAAGAGTAGCCAGATGGAGAGGATGCTCCAACAGTGCCAAACACTGCAGAGAGGTCAAGGACGATTAAGAAAAGCCATCAGATCTGGCCATTAAGAGATCATTGGTAACTTTAGAGAGAGTGGTTTCAATTGATTGATGTGGTCAGTCAGTCAAGAGGCGTTTATTAAGTACTTTTGACTTGCCAGGCATTGGCATTTGGTCAGAAGCCAAACTGCAAAGGTTTGAGAAGTGAGAAAGGGGGAAATGGAAGCAATTGAATGAAAACAGCTCCCCCCCCCCAAATTGGCTGTGAAAGGGAGGAGAAGATATAGGATGGTAGTTTGAGGGGATGTTAGGGACTAGTGAGAATCTTTTTTTGATGACAGAGACCTGGTCATGTTTGTGGGCAGCAGGAAATGAGCCAGTAGCTAGAGATAGATTGAAGATTCATGAAAGAAGAGACCTTGAACTGGCACTGACATTGAAAACGTCTCTACACAAAATGTAAAGTCCTCTTTTGTCCCACTGCTGCAAGTATCCTTCACAAGGTTAACTATCTGATAAAATGTGAGTTTTTTTCCCTCCTGTTTTCCCACTGATACCACTTTAAGGATGATTGATTAACTGATTCACTGCCAGTTCAGCAACCCAGGCTGCATTCTCCCATTTGTATTTTAAAAGCAAGAAAAGAGACACGGGGGCAGAAGCCAAAGAAATTAAGTCAATCGGTTGATAAATATTTATTAAGCACCTACTATGTGCCAGGTATGGTGCTAAGCACAAATGTGAAGAAAAGAAACATAGTTCTTGCTTTCAAGGAGCTTACAATCTAACAGAGGAATACAATACACAAAAAGAAGCTGAAAAGCAGATTGGGGAGTGTGGGTGAAGGTATCTGACTTGGGAGCATGGTGGAAAAGTCAGTGAAATCCCAAAGTAGTGCAGCCAGGTAGGAAGTGAGATGTTCAGAGCTGTACTCTCTCCTTAAATGGAGGTTAAAGAGTTCATGGCTCCACCTTCCACTCAGAGGTCCAGAGGGTGGCAATGAGGTGGAGTCCCAAGGCTGATGGAATCTTGCAGGATGATAGAATTTTCCTAATACTGTAATGAGCTTCCTGGGGTTTGTTGTAGAAGTCAGTCAGAGAAATCCCAAAGTAGTGCAGCCGAGTTCAGAAGCCGCCAAGATTGAATCTGGTCCATGTAAATCCAAAGCTTCGGTTTTGGGCTTCAGATTGGAAATATAAAAAACATGGTCTTATACAAATGTTGGCTGTTACTAATAATAGC
The DNA here is from genome assembly GCF_003287225.1 of Phascolarctos cinereus. Taxonomy (NCBI): domain Eukaryota; kingdom Metazoa; phylum Chordata; class Mammalia; order Diprotodontia; family Phascolarctidae; genus Phascolarctos; species Phascolarctos cinereus. The sequence goes on from NW_027555736.1 coordinate 225,167,957, forward strand.
AGTGTTGATTCTCCTTCCTGAAAAGCCACAAGCTATAGCTTATTTTAAATAGGCATTTGTCCAAGGTTGAGCAGTTTAGACCTCTCTCTCTCCTTTTCTACCTTGCTCCTTCTCTCTCTTTCTCTCTCTCCCTTTATTCCTCACTCTCTTTCTCTCACTCCTCCCCTACCATCATTACCATCATCATCTATCCATCCATCCATCCATCCATCTATCTATCTATCTATCTATCTATCTATCTATCTATCTATCTATCTAATCTTTCTCATCTACACAGAGATGGCAACAAGGGGTCACAGTATGAACAGAGCACTAGACATAGAATCAGGAATTTAAATATGGCCTCAGGCACTTCCTAGCCATGTGATCCTGGGCAAGTCACTTAACCTCTGTTAGTTTGTTTCCTAATTGGTAAAATAGGAATAACTATAACATCTATGTCCTAGAGTTATTGTCAGGATAAAATAGATAAAATTTTGTAAAGCACTTTACAAATCTTAAAGCATTATGCAAATTCTATCTATCCACCCATCTACTACCCATCCATTCCCAGGCTCTCTCCTGCTTTTCATTCCTACCTCACTAACTGCCTAATGATATTACAAACTGGATGTCCCATAGACATCTCAAACTCAGCATGTCAAAGCAGAACTCATTATCTTTTCCTCCAAATTCATCCCTCTTTCAAACTTTCCTTCTCTTCCATTTTTCCAGTCTCCCAGGTTTGTCACCTCAGAATTATCTTTGCCTCTTTTGCTCTCTCATTAGATGCATCCAATTAGTTGTCAAATGTTGTTGTCTTTGCCATAATTACATCTCCCGTATTAGTTCCCTCCTCATAGCCACCTTCTATCAGGTGCTTATCACCAGGTGCTAGAATATTTCAAGTGTCTCCTAACTAGTCTTCTTTCTTTAAGGCTCTTCTCACTTTACTCCATGCTCTCTAAATTGCTTAATATTTATTTTGAATGTGCATGTATATAATTAAACATATATGTATACACATACAACACACACATGCACAAGAGAGAGTGTTCCAAAAATCTTAGTACAGTTTAAACTTTAGCAGCCTGTATATTTGTGTGTGTGTGTATATTTAATGATAGATATATAATTTTATACATATTATATAGAAACCTAGATAATCTTTCAGTCACTTATTAATACTGTGAGCTCAAATAAGTCCCTTCACCTGGCTGTGTTTTGTTTTCTTCAGTAGTGGATTGGACTAGGCAATATCTGAATTCCTCCTAATCCTAAATCAATAAATGTTCCTTAACTAACACAAACTCAAGTGTTCCCTCAACCATGGTGAAAAGCCAGAAACAAAGCTTTCCCCTTCCTTGTGACCGCCTTAAAATTTAAGCAGAAGCAAGAAGAAGAAGAAGAAGAAGAAGAAGAAGAAGAAGAAGAAGAAGAAGAAGAAGAAGAAGAAGAAGAAGAAGAAGAAGAAGTTGTTTCAAGAAGAATTTTAACCTGGTCTTTGACAAAGGCCATCCAACAGGTCCATGACTAGGGTGGGGGTGACTGAGACTTTGCCCCAGGTAGCTGGGATAAAATTCTTTTGAGGGGAGGGGAATTTCTTCCTCACCATTGCAGTCCACACATTAGTGTCCCAGAGTTCCATGGCCTTCTTCCACTCTACACAACCCTACTCCCTTACTTGGGAACAACAGTATTCTATTGTTACACACTCCTTGTCCCAGAGATACATTCTCCCCAAACCTGTGCCAGAGAGTATAATACTCATGCTTGGACCGTCTTCTATCCCACCCTCTAACCCCATGGGTCTGTTCCCTGGTGTACCTCTCTCCACAGTTGTTTTTGTCCCAGGTAAAAGAATGCCTAGTATTGGCTCTGTTACCTGGCCTCAATTCCAGCAAACAGAGCCTCTTATTTCATGGCAAGAGAAAATATAGCTCCCCAAGGAGGCCTTGGTCTGAAAGGTGGCTGAGGTCCAAGGCCTTTCAATATCCATAATGAATCTAAACAACTAGAGGGAAACTGGACTAGAGGGGCAAGCTCAGATAAGTTAGTGAAAGGACCAGGTCACAAGGGGAGACTAAAATAATTAAATCTACGCATTGGGCCTAAGCAAAACCTATAGAAGAAAATCTGTGGAGGCCTGTAGGCACAATACTGCTCTGTAGAGATGTTAGAGACTTCCGCCTGTGGGCGTCTTAGTGAAAAATTGTACATTATTCTTGCCATATGTTCTTAAGAGCTATGACCTCTAATACCACTGAAATAACAGAGGTAGTAGCCTAGGGGAAAAACAGAAATGCTTTCCTTTCCCCTATTCTTTTTAGAATGCCAGTTTATGAGTGGCTTAGAATGATTTGAATGCCCTGAATGGGATAAAGAGAAGGATTTTTGTGAATTGGCAGAGGGTTCCTAGAACTGTAATTGAGGTAGGGAGATTGGGGCTTTGCCCCAGGGCATCAAAATTCAGAGGATACTGTTAACACTGTCCCTGGGTACACTTTGTGTCCCTGGTGTTTTGATCCTGGCTCTACCCCACACCAACTCTTCAGCAGAAACTGGTCTTCGAGCAGCACACAAATTTTTCATTATCTGAAAGGGAGTTTCTTCTACCCTGTTACTGGCAGTTAAACTCAGGAAAGCTTGGATTACCTCTTCCCCCCAGTTATCCTCATCTTGCCCCACCTTGCCCTGATTAAAAAATCCTAGTTATGTCTCTGAACAGATTATAAACTGACTTCTCACACACCAAGATTTTTGAGCTCTCAGAGATATCAAGATATTGGGATTCAAAGCTTCAAGAGCATTGAAGATTATTTAGTCCAACTCCAACTTTTAAAAGGAAGAAACTGAAGCCTAAAAGAGGGGAAAATATTTTCTCCTGATTACATAGGCAGTAAGTAGCCAAGCTTGTGATTCAAACCATTAATTCATTTGATTGTCAAACAGCCCTATTTGTTGTACAGAACTATTGATAGCAGCTCTCTGTGGTGGCAAAGAATCGGAAATTGAGAGGATGCCCATCAACTGGGGAATGGCTAAGCAAGCTGTGGTATATGATGACAATGGAATACTGTAGTGCTGTAAGAAATAATGAACAGGATGGTTTCAGAAAAACCTCATATGAACTTTGCAAAGTGAAGTGAGCAGAGCCAGGAGATCATTGTGTGCAGTAACAGTAATATTGTAAGGGTGATCAGCCATGAAAGACTCAGCTACTCTGATCAAGACAATGGTCCAAGACAGTTCCAAAGGACTCGTGATAAAAAATGCCATCTGCCTCCAGAGAGAGAGAACTGATGAACCAAGGGCAAATTGAAGTATACTTTTTTAACTTTCTTCATTTTTCTTGGGTTTTTGTGTATTTTCTTTTGCAATTTGGCTAGTAAGGAAATATGTTTTACATAACTTCACATGTATACTCTATATCATATTGCTTCCTTCTCGGTGGATGGAGGAGGGGCAGGAGGGAGGTAGAGAATTTGGGACCGAAAATTTTAAAAATTGACTGTTAAATTTTTTTACATGTAATTAGGAAGTAATTAACAAAATAAATTTAAAAAAATTTGAACAGCCCTACATGGTAGGTAGGTCAAAATATTGTTGCCTTCCTTTTTCAGCTGAGGAAGTTCAGGTCACAGACTGAGACTTAGAAAAGTTAAAGGATTTGTGCAGGGTTCATGGTTTTATATGGCAGACCTTAGACTCCAATCTAGCTACTACCAGTGTTCTGACAAGGGTGCTGGGCCTGGAGTCAGGAGGAATTCAGTTCAAATCTGACCTCAGACATTTACTAGCTATGTGACCCTGCTCAGATCACTTCACCTCTGCCTCATTATCCTCATCTGTAAAATGGAGGGTAGTAGTAGCACCTACATCCCAGGGTTGTTGTGAGAATTAAATGAGATATTTGTAAAGTGCTTAATTCAATGTCTGGCACACAGTAGTTGCTTAATAAATGCTTGTTCCCTTCCTTCCTTTCTTATATTACACCAAAATCTGTTCCCGTTTACTCCCGTCCACAGATTGACTGTGCAAAAGCTATTGAAACTATATGGCTTAGTTTCAGCAAACTAAGCCTTTAAAAAGTATAACATTTTGGTATAGCAGGAGCCATCTCCTGCAGCAAGAGTGAGCCTGAGCTGAGCTCCCTTGACCACTGCTAGGAACATGAGGTCAGAGGTGAAGGACCTTGAGATGATATAGCAGTCCTTGAGAACAAAGGCACAAAAATGAGATTGTATAGAATAGGAATCAGAGAAAGAAAGGAATCCAGTTTTGGCTGGAATTGTAGAGGCTGGGAGTAGTATGAGAAAATGTAAGACAAACAGATTGGATCCAACTTGTGGAGTTTTAAAAATATATTTAAACTTTACTCAGAGAGTGTGAACATGGGCTCTGTAAAGGCTATATGTTAGAACTTCCCTTCTTCACAGAGCAGGACAATGGAGTTATACAACAACCAGTCAATTAGAAGGCTTCTGAAGCCCAAAACTGCTTGACATACCAGTGTTCCTTTGCAAATGAACGTTAGCAGAATTTGGAGATTCCTGTAGCTGCCAGAAACCACTGAACCAGCCTTGACCAGCTTTAAGCAGAAGCTGCAGACTCAAGACCTTGCTCGGGATCTTCTAAATATCCTGCTGCCTGGCTTATTGTGTCTGCAGATGTCCTCTCCCTTAACCTCTGCTCCCCACCCAAGCACCTCCAGAAATTATAATATCACCTTCCCCCACCCCCACCTCCCTCCCTTAGAGTAGGTGAGAACTCTCTTTCTCCTTCTCTGCTCTCTTGTAGGATCTTCTCTCTTCTACAAGACTTTTCTTAGACATAAATGCTTTTAATTGGTGTATTGGACTCTGTTTTATTTCAGGTCCTTTTATGGGCCTGGGGGTCTTTTGTTAACTGGAGGGGGCAGGGAATGGAAAGTCACTGGAGAAAATAGGATCACAGATTTAGAGATGGATGGGACCTTCTGCTTTGTCTACTCCCCCTCCTCCCCATAGTACATATAAGGGTGTGTGTGTGTGTGTGTGTGTGTGTGTGTGTGTGTGTGTGTGTGCTATGTAGATTATGTGTATCCACATGAGTCTATCTAGAAGTGGCTTGAAGGGAAGCATGTGTAGATATCTCTAGATCCTCCACCCACCCTTTTCCAAGGGAGACTTTGATTCCTACCAGTAGGGGAGTAGAGAGTAGGAGACTGGGGCTATGAGGCTGGCCACTGTACTTCTTTGGGGGGGGGTACAGAGAGAGACAGAGAGAGAAAGAGAAAGAGAGAGAGAAGAGAGAAGAGAGAGAGAGAGAGAGAGAGAGAGAGAGAGAGAGAGAGAGAGAGAGAGAGAGAGGAGAGAGAGAGAGAGAAGAGAGAGAGGAGAGAGAGAGAGAGAGAGAGAGAGAGAGAGAGAGAGAGAGAGAGAGAGAGAGAGAGAGAGAGAGAGAGAGTGTCTGGGCAATGCTCAAGAGTGGGACAAAGACGAGAAACATCAAAGAAAAATGGAGGGGTAGAGAGTGCTATAGAATGCTATATCATCACAGCCAAGAGAGTATTGGGAAATGCTATAGAGGGATCAAGGAAGACAGAAAAAAGGACATTAGCTTTTTTCTGTAAGGAGGTCATAAATGACCTTGGAAATTAATCAGTCATTCAATGAAGATTTATTATGTGCCTGCTATGTGCTAGATACTGTGCTAAGTACTAGGGAAATAAAAAGAGACAAAAGACAATCCTGAATCTCAAGGAGCTTACAATCTAATGAGAGAGACAGCATGCAAACAAATATATACAAAGCAAACTATATGCAAGATAAATAGGAAAACAAATAGTAGAGAGAAAGCATTAGACTTAAAAAAGTTTGGAGAAGGCTTCCAGTTAAAGGTGGGATTTTAATTGTGACTTTTAAGAAGCCAGAGAGATCAGTAGGCATAGCTGAGGAGGAGAGTATTCCAGGCATGGAGGATGGCCAATGAAAAATGTCCAGAGCCAAGAGATGAAGTGTCTTGTTCATGGAACAGCTAGGAGGCTACTGCCACTGGATTGAAGAGTATGTGTTAGGGAGTAAGGTGTAAGAAGACTGGAAAGACTAGGGTATGAAGGACTTTGAATGTTAAACAGAGCATTTTGAATTTGATCCTATAAGCAATATGGAGCCATTGGAGTTTAGGGGTGTGTGTGTGTGTGTGTGTGTGTGTGTGTGTGTGTGTGTGTGTATGTGTGACACATGATCACACTTGTGCTTTAGGAAAATCACTTCAGTGGATAAATAGAGGGTGGATTGGAGTGGGGAAAGACTTGAGGCTGACAGACCCACCAGCAGGATATTACAATAGTCCAGACATGAGATGATGAGGATCTGTTCTAGAGTGGTGGCAGTGTCAGAAAATGGAGTATATTCCAGAGATGTTGCAAAGGTGAAATCAATAGTCTGTGGCAGCAGCCTGGATAAGGGGGATGAGAGAGTGAGGAATCCAGAATGGCTACCAAGTTGTGAGCCTGAAGGACTGGGAGGCTTGTATCACCCTTCACAGTGACAGAGAAGATAGGAGGGTTTAGGGGGAGAGATAATGAGTTCTATTTTGCACATATTGAATTTAAGATGTCTACTGGACATCCAGATATATATGTCTGAAAGGCAGTTGGAGATTGGAGGTCAGCTTAGAGATTGGGACAGTAAAGGTAGATATGAGAATCATCTGCATAGAGATGGTGATTAATTCCATGGGAGCTGGTGAAATCACCAAGTAAAGTAGTATAGAGGGATGAGACAAGAACTCTATAAGACACCAAAGGTTAAAGGGTGTGATCTGGAAGAGGACGCAGCAAAGGACAGAGAGAAGGAGTGATCAAAATAGGTAGGAGGAGGACCAGGAGAAAGTGGTGTGCCAGAAACTTCAAGAGAAGAGAGGTGAAGGTAATCAACATTGTCAAAGGCTGCAGAAAGGTCAAGGAGAATGAGGATAGAGAAAAACCATTGGATATAGCAATTAAGAGATCATTAGTAACTTTGGAGAGAGCAATTTTGATGTTCTCTAAGCACCTAAGAATAAAGTCAGAAGTCAGATTGTAAGAGGTTGAGAAGAGAGTGAGAGGAGAGAAAGTAGAGACATCTACTATACACTGCTTTTTTGAGGAGCTTAGCTACAAAGGATTGAAGAGATATAGGATGCTAGATAGAGGGGATGGAAGGAATTTTTTAAAGTAATTTTCAGTAGATTGGTGGAGGTGTATGGACCCTTGATTATAGTGGATAGAAGAGCAAATGGTTGGTGAAAAAGTAGAGACAGTGAATGTAGGTGTTTAGCAGTAAAAGGGGGGGGCAAGAAGATAAGAACTTCAAGGTGTTTTAGGGTCAAGGTAAGGTGACCTGTTGATATTTTTTTGTGTACTGTGACCTGAACATATTTATAGGGTAAGCCAGGAGAAAGGCGAAGGATGAAGATGCACATGAGGGAAAGGATGATTGATAGAGTAAAGCCATGGAAGGGATGGGAGATGGTGGGGTACAGGGCATAGGTGGAGCATCAGCTTTGCAAGGATGAGTGTTCCCTCTTCTGAGACTGGGGGGAAGGAAGAAATAGGCGAGAACACTGAGAGATTGGGAAATGCAGGGAGTTTATTGTAGAGATGGTCTCAGTCTTCTCAGTAAAATAATGACCAAGTCATCTACTATGGATTACTTGGAGTTCAAATTTGCCCATTTATAGAAATGTATTCATACACAACTTTTCAGCAATATAACTTTTGAGGGTTATATCTATTACAGATCTGCAGTCCATGAACATATTTTAAAAAGATAATGCTATTTCAATGTAATTGGTCTTTTCGTAATCCTATGTATTTTGTCTTACACATTTAAGAATATTATTTTGAGATATCCCATTTCCTTCTCTAGCTAATTTTCCAGATGAGGAAACTGAGGTAAACAGGGTTGAGTGACTTGTCCAGGGTCACACAGCTAGTAAGTATTTGACACTATATTTGAACTCAGGTCCTCCTGACTCCAGGCCTACTGTCCTATTCACCGAGTCATCTAGTTGCTCCAAGTTGAGATAATGCCCATGGGGTTCACCAAACCGCCGAAGAGGTGAAGAACCCCTGATGTAGAGGGATGTATAATAATTTTTAGTAAAAATAAAAAACAAAAACAAAACAAAACAAAAAAACCTCATGCGCCTGCTTAAGAAGTTTCTGTTTCCAGAGTTCCCTAGTGCAATATATTCTAATATTAAGGTACATTGGTTGGATAAACATATTTGGACCCCCACATGTGTGCACATGTATGAAAAGTCTTAGGCATGTGAAAGAAATAAGGAAGAAATGTCAGTAATATTTTGGTATTGGGATATCTTTAAGAGTGGATACTAAACCCTGACTGAAATAGATAAGGGAGGAAAAGAGCAATGATAAAATAAAAAATGTTCCAATGTTTCCTATTTTATTTATTCTCTATGTCTTGCATTATGTTTTTGTGTGACTGTGTGTGTGCTTATATACATATTATCTGTAACATTTTCACAAGTAGATAATGTTCCTTTTTCTTACCTCACAACCTTCTCCCCCACATGCATGTGAACACGTATGTGTGGTGCATTCTGTGCATGCATGGCTGGACTTCTGTGGCATTGCAGCCTGCCATAGACATGCAGGCCGCTATCTATGTGGGCAGCATACAGTATGTCCTGGGCCTATCCATATGCATGTGTACGTAGATCCCAGCAGCGAGTCAGCATCATTCATTTCCAAAACCAGCATGCATTCATTTTCATAACTTTTTGTTCCATTACAATATTAATGGGATTATCAATGGGAAAGGACAAGAGGAGCATTTTTAATGTTTATCTGACAGTTGCAAATTTCACTTGAGGTTGTTTACTGGGATCTGATTGTTGGCAAAGAGGAGAGGAGAGGCGGCAAGATTAATGGGATCACAGGAAGAGGAGATGTATTTATGGGCCTTCTGAACACCATCTAAGAGTAATAAAAAGTCCTGCCGCACCCTTCCCCGAGTGAGACTTAAGAAGTTTTAAACGGTGAGAAATGAGGGATTGTTTTAATTAACTTCCATCTAATCCAGGTGGCCTGTTCAAAGTGAATCATGTTGCATTTATGTCTCAGTCTATTAAAAATTAGACAGTCCTCTACCTTCCCCCACCTCTTATTTCTCTCCTTTTCTCCCCCACCCGCCCCTGCTCTCTCATCCCTGCCTCACCACGACTCTTCCTTGCCATATTTATATTTTTTTTCTCTGTCCTAAAATTCCATAGCAGAACCTCAAGGAAAACTGAAGGATGGTGAGTGAGCTCATGAGGATGACTTGGGGTTATTAGGGGAGTTGAGGGGAAAGAATTGTGGGGGATACAGCCTTGGTCATTGAACTGTGGAAAATGGCTTCTTTCCTCCCCTAAGACCTCTTCTCTTCTCCTGCCTGCCCACAGACTCTATTTGTTTGGTTTGATCTATGGCAGGCAGTTGGCACCAAAGCCCCTTGAGAGAGTGGCAGAAAGTCACTTTCATTGTTCGCAAAGATTGAGAAACTGGAGATGGAGGGACATGTGCAGGCTGAGGTGACAGAGCCTCCCTTCCATTGAAACAGAACCATGGAAATGGACTGTTTTTGATACACTCATGTACTGCTTCTAAGAATGTGGCCTCATGTGTCCCTTCTCTCTGAGTCAGGAGTGGCTGGCTGAATCCCTGGGTCAACGAGCTGACCTTCCTGAGCCGTGCCTCTTTTCTTCCAGCTCTCTGAGAAGAAGGGAGGAATTACAGATTCATAGGCTTTAGAACAGGACTTTCCACATCCTGTTCTTCAAGCCCTTTCCATGTACAAATAAAGACATTGAGGATGAAGGAATTTATCCAAAGTGACGGATGTGGTAAATGATGTAACTGTGATTTGAATCCAAGTCTTTTGATTTTGAATCCAGTCATTTCTATTGCAATGCTTTGCTTCCTAGCTGAGGCTACCCTTAATTCAATGATTCCTGGGACATCAGAGAAGTCCCATTACTTATTATTCTTTCCCATCCTCTATACTTGCTTGCTGTCGCCCAAAATTCCGGAGCTAGATTTAGACGCTCATCTCTTTGGGCTTTGACCTTGGGTCAGAGGACATGCATAAATGATTGAAGGATATGAACAGGCAATTCTCTCTCTTTTTTTTAATTTTTAGGCAGTTGGAGTTAAGTGACTTGCCCAGGGTCACACAGCTAGTAAGTGTCAAGTGTTTGGTCGAGGCCGGATTTGAACTCAGGTCATTCTGACTTCAGGGCCGGTTCTCCATCCACTGCGCCACCTAGTTGCCCCAGGCAATTCTCTAAGTAAGAAACCCAAGCTATCATCACCCATAGGGGGAAAACACTCTGAATTACTAATAATTTGAGAAATGCAAATGAAAAAACTTCAAGATTCCACCTCATACCTGTTGCCAAAAATTACAAAAAATGAAAATGATCATTGTTGGAGGGGCTACAGGAAAGCAGACATTTGTGGTTGTTGTTCAGTCATGTCTGACTCTTTGTGACCCCATTTGGGGTTTTCTTGGCAAAGATACTGGAGAGGTTTCCATTCCCTTCTCCAGTTGATTTTAGAGATAAGGAATTGAGGCTAAGAGGGTTAAGTGACTCGTACAGGGTCACTAAGGCACTTTTGGCTTGGAACTATGCTCTAAAAGTCATCAAACTATGCAAACCTCCAACCAGTGATACCTCTACTAGGCTTATACCCCAAAGAGATTAAAAATAGAGAAAAATGTTACATATGAGCAACGATGTTTACAGAGGCCTTTTTTGTTGTTGTTGTAGCAAAGAATTGGAAACAAAGGGAAGGGGGAATGAGCATCAGTTGGAGAATGACTGAACAAATTATTGTGTATGAATATAATTAAATATTACTGTGTCATAAGAAAGACGGAACAGATAGTTTCAGAGAAACCTGGGAAAAGCTGATTAACGATACAATGTGAAATGAGTAGAACCAGAAGAACAATATGTTTTTTTAGAAATGACAATATCATGCACTTTGAAAGATGTAAGAACTTTAATCAATACAATAACCAACATTGACTTCTGAGGGATTTTTTAAAATATAAAGAGCAAGAGCTACAAAATTAGGCATGCATTGTTGGACAAGGCAAATAACCAAAGTGGCTTATTTTTGCTTGGTTTTGCTCATTGTTACAAAGATTGTGAGAGTTTTGTTTTGTTTTGTTTTGTTTTTAGGGGTGGGAAGGGTTGGAAAAAGGAATTAGCAATAGAGTTACTAAAAAAAAAGGAAAGAAAGAAAGAAAGAAAGAAAGGAAAAAAGGCCATTGAAGCTTTTTTTAAAAAAACTGCATAGAAGAGAAGACAAAGAAGATCAGAAAGCAATATAGAAAAGCAGAAGAGCTTTAAAAGCAACAAGTGGAATTTATTATACACTTGGAAAAAATTTGCATGCAATAGATTAATGCTTTGACATATTAACTTTTTTTGTTCTACATTGCAAATGGAAATATTCTCCCTCTCTCCTCTTTCGCTCATTGGTGTTTGTTAGATTTAGAATAAAAACTTTTTAAAGAAAGAGGAAATATATCATGAGATAGTGAAAAGAGCACTAGATTTGGAATCAGAAAATCTAAGCTTAAGTCCTGACTCTGTCCTTGCTAGTATGTGGCCTTGAGGAAACTACTTAATTTCCCTGACCCTCAGTTACTTAATCTGTAAAATGGAGCTAATACTAATGTGACACTGACCTGTTGGTTTTGAGACATAAGTGCTGCCTTCATTAAGCCTATAGAAAGACATCATGTCACTTTATTAATTATCCAATGAGAGAGTACAGTGTCTGAATAACCCACTGTTTGGCTCCATCTGAAAGGAAACCATTTTCAATTATATTCTATAAATCTATAAATGGCCTGTACCTGTTGCCAGTATTTACCACTGCTCTGTGAAGCAATATTTGCTTTCCTGAAAAGTATTTCCATGGTTGATTTGTTTATTATGTAAGAATGTCTACCAATTCTTTCTTTTCTTTTCTTTTTTTATTGAGGAAGCATTATTATTACTGTAGCTGACTAAGGATAATGGACCCTATGTTTTGTGATGTTGGATGGCGATCTGTCATCACACTCAATGGTGCTACTGTCCTTGGGAGGTCATAGGCTCAGGAACTTGATGTAATATTCCACTCCTTTCTCTCCTCTGAATCTCACACACAGGTTGTCACCAATAGTAAAGTTTGTAGACAAATGGACTTGGAGTCAGAAGACTGATTCTAGTTCTGTCTCAGGCAATAATTAGCTGTGTGACTGGCATTTAGCACAATGCCATTGGCATGCAGTAGGTGCCTTATAAATGCTAGTTGACTGACTGACCTGGGTAAAGTCAATTATCCCCTCTGGTTGTTAGTTTTCTCCTCAATGTTACTTTCTATTTACTTTGTGTTTTGAATATCCTTATTTGTGCACATGATATTCCTACTGAGTAGAGTATAAGCTCCTTGAGGGCAGGAACTATTTTAGTTTTGCCTTTGTATTTTCAGCACTGAGCACACTGCCTGGCACACAGGCACTGTACCATTTTTCAACTGCTTGATAAATTGAATTGAATCATCCTCCCTGTGTATCAGTTTTCTTATTTGCCAAATGGGGATAATAATATTTTGTTTACCAACCTCCCAGGGTTCTTGTGAAGTTTAAACTGGCCAATATATATAGATAATATAGATAATTATATTAAATATATATGAGATAGCATGAATGAGGTTGTGGTTGCTTAAGGATGCAGAGAAAGAGAGAAGGGGACTCTCTAATTGCTGGGATTACCACCTGAGGGCTCCAGACAAAACAAAGAAATTTTATTGATACATATTATTTATTATAGCTGCCCCCAAAAAGTGATGAAAGATTAAGTGAATCTAGATCGTCTTGAATTCATCTTAACACAAAATGAGTCATCAGTGTTCTTTTGGGAAGAGGCTTGGTAAGCAGATGCAGGAAAAAATCCCAAGCTGAGGCAAGGTCTTAAGGAGACTGCCCACATGAGGGAGAGAGGAGAAGGAGGGAAGGAGGGACTGAAAGGGAGAGAGAGACAGAGAGAGAGAGAGAGAGAGAGAGAGAGACAGTTTCCCTCTTCAGTCAAACTCTTATTCCCCACTCACTGTTGGGCAGATGACTCCCAATTCTCTATATCTAGTTCCAATCTCTCCCCTTAGATCTAGTTTCCCATCTCCAACTTCCTGCTGGACGTTTCTGACTCGGTGTTCCACCAGCACCTCAACAGACACAACATGCCCAAAGCTGAGCTTACCATCTTCCCCACAAAACCTATTCCTTTTCCCAGTTCCTTCTTCCTCATTTCTGTTGATGGCACCTACATCTTCCTATTTACGGAGGCTGAAACCTCAGAGCCCCTCTTTTCACTTCTGTGCAATCAATTGTCAGGTCTTATCAATCCTACCTTCACAACATCCTTCATGTCTCTCTGCCTCTTTCTAGTCACATAGCCAATATTGTCATCATTTCTTATATGGGTTATTGTAATAAACTCCTAACTGGTCTCTTCCTTCAGTCTTTCCCCCTCTCCAAATTATCTCCATAATTGCAGAAAAAAACCTTCCTAACGTATAAGTTTGACTGCATAACTGCTTTGCTCAACAACTTTCAGTGGCTATTTATTACCTACAAAATAAAATGAAAACTCTTTAGCTTGGCCTTTGAGACTTTCCACATCATGGATACCACCTCCCCTTTTACCCTCATTTCACATTATTTCCCTTCCTGTACCCTATGTTCCAAACAAATCAAGGTACTAGCTGTTTGTCAAAGACAGTCTGCCACCTCCATGAATCCATGCAGACTGTCCCCCATGCCAGGAATTCATTCTTTGCTCATTGTTACCTAGTTAAACTCCTCTACCTTCAAGTCTCAGTTTATATGTTGTCTCCTTTGTGAAGCTTTCCCTGAAGCTTGGCTCCCTTTGCCCCTACCTCCCACCTGATGGAAATGTTCTCAAACTCCTTAAATTTCCTAGAATACATTTTCTGGACCTCTTCTTTCTTCCATCACTTCCTACTTTATAATGTATATTTGCATATTTATGTATGTTATATTACCCCCTCTCTCCTCCCCAGTAGACCATAAACTTCACGAAGGCAAAGCTGTGCCGTTTTCAGCTTTATATTCCCATCAACCAGTACAGCACATAGTAGATGTTTAATAAATGTTTTTAGCAGAATTTAATTGAATCATTAATTCAGGTTCTTCTCAGTAATGTCTGTGAGATTCCATCTTTTCCTCCCCATTCCCACAGACACAAACAGCATATGCCTAAGTTAATTACTGTTTTCATTGATTCATTTTGTTTGATTGCTTTAATCACTTCCCAGTGAACAATCCGCCATAGGATCTTTCCGTGGACAATTCCCAGCAAAACCCTGAGTGATGACTAATGGAAGGATTGTGATTGATGAGACATGTGCACATGTAACTTTACTCCCTTGTGGTCGGCCAGTTCTTTTAAAAATAATTATAGTTGATATCTTTTGCATTTACATAATCTCTGTGCTCTACAAAGTCTTCTCATATCTCTTTTTTGGTCATTATAATTTCAAAGCACTCAATTTGTTGGTTATTGGGTTTTAACATCCATACTGTTCTTCTGGGTCTGCTTCTTTCACCTTGTATCACTTCATGTAGATATTTCTATGTTTCTCTGTATTCATCATATTCATCTATTGCATAGTAATATTCCATTATGCTTATACACTGCAATTTGTATAGCCATTCTCTAATCAATGAGTAACTATCCCCTCCCCACTCCACCCTCACTTTCCCCAGTTCTTTGCTATCACAAAAAGTGATGGTATAAATATTTTGGTGTATATGGGCTTTTTTCTTTTTGCCATTAAACTCTTTGGGGTTATATACCTAGCAGTGAAATCCCTGGATTAAAGATGTTTTAAATCTTTCTCATTGCATAATTTCAAATTCCTTTTGACAATGATTGGACAAATTCACAGCTCTACCAGCAGTGCATTAATGTGCCTGTCTTTTCCCAATCCCTTAAACAATAACCATTCCCATCTTTTGTTGTATTTACCAGTTGTCTGGGTATAACGTGAAACCTCAAGGTTGCTTTGATATAATTTCTCTTATTATTAGTAATTTGGAGCATATAGTTTCATATAGTTGTTAATAATTTGCATTTCTTCTTTTGAGAAATGTTTGTTAAAATAATTTGAGCAATTTTCTATTGAGGGATGGCTTTTGGTCTCATATATTATTGTTAATTGTCTATGTATCTTGGATATTATACACTTATTAAAGCTATTTGATACAAATGTTTTTTCTGTAGTCAAATACCTCCCTTCTGATTCTAGTTCTTTAATTTTGATTTTTCAAAAGCTTTTCCATTTCATATAATCAAAATTATCCATTTTATCTTTCATAATATTCATCTTTTGTTTAGTTAAGAATTTGTTCCTTGTGTGACCCTCGGCAAGTCACTTAACCCCTATTGCCTCACCAAGAAGCAAAACAAACAAACAAACAAACAAAAAAGAATTTGTTCCTTAGTCATAACTGTAAAAAGTATATGATCTATTTCTCTTTCAGTTTTTTTGGTATTATTTTTGGTATCCAGGTCACATATGCATTTAAAATTGATTATGGAATATGAGGGAAGATGTTGGTCTAAATATAATTTCTGCCAGGCTGTTTTCCTATAAAATTTTTGTCAAATAGGCAGTACTTTCCCAAGTAACTTACGTTTTTATGTACTGGGTAGTTGAGTTTGATTATTTCTGATTCTTCCTTTTCTAGTTTGCTTTCTAGTCTGATTAATAGTAATCTTTTTTTAAAACTAGTTTGAAGTGGTTTTTGATAATCATTTCTTTATAGAATAGTTTGAAGTTTGAGACTTGTTTTCTTCAGTGTACTTTTTTTCCAATTGGCCAATTGTATTTTTTAAGGACTCTTCTACCTAACCCTAACCCTTTTGACGTTGCAGATGTGGGTTTGTTGCCAATGTTGTCCTCTTCAGAATTTCTGTCTTGATCCTCACTCTTCTCATAATATGAATCTATGGTATGTTTCTTTTTACTCATGGTGTTTCTTTATTCCCTGGCCTTTAAAGAGATTGACCTTTCCTGCTGGAGAACAGAGGGCACTGACCCAAGCTTCTTGTGTTGGGAGCCTAGGTCTTGGTCACTGGCTTTGTGTGCTGGAGCCTCTTATGTTGGCAATTGGAGGCTGTAGGGTTCTGGCAGCTTACCTCGTGTTGGGCTGGAATCAGCAAGGCTGGAACTTTCAGGCAATTCTAGGTTGCCTGCTTTTCTTTTACTTTAGATTTCCTCAACTCCTTTTAGATGGGTGCTGCAGGGTGTTTATCTGCCTGGGGCCCTTTGCAGTGCTGCTCCCTTGTTTCTGCTAATGCACCGGGAGATTCCTTTGCCGAGGCACCTGGTGGTTTTCTGAGCTGGTTTCCACCGGTTCCCCCCACCCTCACTGAGACACTTGGAGGTCCAGGTGTTGGTGTTTGCCTGCTCTACCACCTGGGCTTCAGGGTCTCTTCTGGTTGACAGTTGGAGGCTATAGGGTTCTGACAGTTTACCTGGTGTTGGGTTGGAATCAGCAAGCCTGGGGTTTTAGGAAGATTCTAGGTTGCTTTCTTCAGCTCCTTTCAGATGAATGCTGCAGGGTGCTTATCTGCCTGGGGCCCTTTGTAGTGCTGCTTCCCTTATTTCTGCTGAGGCACTGGAAGACCCATTTGCTGGGCTGCTGCGCAGCTGCTCCCCATCTTTCTTCTAGTTCAATTTTTAATGTGTTTTTTTCTGGGGTGATATTTTCTGGGTTTTCAGAGGTTGATAGGGGATAGTGAGAGCTACTACCTTTTTACTCCGCCATCTTGGCTCCTGGAAGTGGAAGTCAATAGTTTGAAGTTTGGAAGGCTATTTCCTCTTCATTGCTACCTTTTAAAAATATTTCTTGATATTCTAGATAGTTTATTCATTTAAATTAAATTTGTTTAGCTCTAGAAAGTACTGCTTTGGCAGTTTATTTGGTATAACACTAAATTTATATCTATATACATATTAATTTTAATAGTATTATCATTTTTGTTATATTGACATGATCCAGCCATGAGCACTAAATATCCCCCCACCCAGTTTTTTAAGTTGTTCTGTATTTCTTTAAGGAGAATTTTGCAATTGATAGATTGAATGAATAAAAAAAAATTAAAAACTATTACTATATGCAAAGCACTGTGCTAACTGCTGGGGATTCAAATATATAATAGTATCTATAAAGGTACTGAATGTGCTTTGGTAAACTAATTTCCATGTATTTTATGTATTTTATAGTTATTTTGAAGGAGAATTCCTTTCTGTTATTGCCATATAGATTTTTAATTGTTATATAAAAATGCTGCTAATTTTTATGAATTGATTTGGTTGCCTACAATTTTGTTGAAGTTATTCATTATATCAATTATTTTCTTTGCTTATTCTCTAGGATATTCTAAGTAAATAATCATGATGTCATTAGCAAATTTTGTCTTACTTTGCCTATCTTTGTCTCTATAATTTCTTTTTTTTGTCTTATTGCTACTGCTAATGTTTTTACTTTTATGCCAAATAATGGTGAGATTTATAGAAATACTTTTAATTTTATTAAAAATGACCTTGCCTCTATGTGATAGGGTTTTCTTAACAGAATAATTATTTTGTTTTTTGCCAATTCCTCACCCCTCCCAATATGGATATAATTATGTAGTTTTAAATGTTTTTGCTTTTTAATATGGTTAATTATTTTATCTTTCTAATGTCAAACTATCCTGGTATCCCTGGAATGAATCCAACTTGATTATAGTGAAGGATTTTTTTTGATGAATGGTTACAATTGTGAAGTTTTATTCAACAATTTTGAATCAATATTCACTAAGGATATTGATCTATGTGTTGATCTATTAGTTGATTTATTGATCATTACAGTATATTGATTTATATCTCTTTCCTTGCTTTATCTTCTCCTGTTTAGGCATTAAGATTATTTTTGTCTCATAAATTGAGTTTAGAAGAATAATTTCTCAATTTTTGAAAAATTAACTATTCTTTGAAAATTTGACAGAACCCATATGGACCAGGGCTTATTTTCTTTAGTAGTTCCTTTATAGATAGTTTATCCTCTCTCTCTCCACTCCCCATCATTAACTTTGGTACTTTATATTTTTGTAGATAATACTCTATTTCTTATGCTTTCTCATTTTGGTCAACATATGTATATCCATAGTTATTGGGTTCTGATAATTCCTTTTCCTCATATCGTGTTTGCTGCCATTTTACTTTTTTCACTTTTTATTTTGTTAATTTGATTTGCTTCCCTTTTTATTTAAACTGCCTGATTAAAGTTTTTACTAATTTTAAAAATCTTTAAAAAAACAGTTTTAATTTTGTTTAGTAGTCACTTACTAGTGTCTGGTTTCTAATGACTTATTGTTTTTACTTTACTTTTCAAGATTTCCTCTTTTGCGCTTATTTTGTTTTTATTTGTTGGCATCTGGTTTTAAAAATTGCATACTCAGTTCATTGATCATATCTTTTTCTGTTTTGCTAATTTATGTTTTTAGGGAATCTCAGAAATTGTCTCATCATTATTATTGTCTTTCCCATAGTTGTCAATTATTGCATGATTTGTTCTTTGGCCTAGTCACTGTTTAGGATTTCATTATTATCTTGATTACCATCTAGATCTTTTGCTTGTGTGCCCTGAGTAACCTTTTTTAAAAAATATTTGAGGGTGTTGGTCTGGATTCTTGCAGAAAGTGTTGTTTTTCATCAGAATTATTCAATGTAACCACTATGTGTCTCAGAATTTGAAGAGTAGGGTCTTTTTCTTTAGGCTATGCTTTGATTCTTTCTATTAGTGCTTTAGAGTTTTCATTCAAAATTCCTCAAAGTTTTCTTATACTTCCTGATTTATGGTTTTCAGGCTTTTTGATTTGTCATGGACTTTTGGAAGACTTATCATCCCTAAACTGTCTCTATGCAGTCTTTTTAGGACAATGAGGGTATGTGTTCATTTAACGTTATTATCTTTCACTTCTCTTTTGCCAGATTTTCTTCCACATCAGTATTTTTGTATTCCAAATGTGTTAATCTCTCTTTTCTTTTTTTTGGAGAAATTTTTCATAATGGATTTTTAAAATAATTTGTTAATTGACATTTTAATTTTTTGTATTGAGAGCAATAAATTATGGCATATATTTATTCTTCATTTTTCCTCTGATCAATTTCATTTCTCTTTTGAACCATTATGGATTTTCTTGTTGTTATTCCATTCTTTCTTAGAATTCCACAGGATTCTATTTTGTAAAGCATTGGTTCACTTTCCTTTGTCTCATAATGTTTAAGAGGGGCTTAAAATGTCTTTGAAGATTTAGAAATCACCTTCCTTTTTAGTTCTAGGATTTTTTTTGTACATTTACCTACTTATGGTCTGGGCGTATTGAATTTTATTCCTCTTGAATTTTGATCTTTCAGTCTTTTTCCTTAAATTTCCTCCTCTCTCACTTTCTTATGTCTCTCCCTTTTCTGGTGAGCATACTTTCAAAGTGAGGGGAAATGGAGATACGTGAGACTAGTGATATCACCAAAAAAATGAGAGTATCAATTAATCATTTAAAAACAGGACAGAAGATTTAAAAGTAAACAGACAAAGACAGCTTTAGAATTAAGGTATTAGTATCTTTTAATAATGTAAAGACATCATGGCAAAGCAGTAGATAGCTATCAAAGCTCAAATCCTGTCTCTGATACATGCTAGATGTGTGATCCTAGGCAAGTCACTCAACTGGCTCATAGTAAACACTTAATAAATGCTTGCTGATTGACTAACCACTCATTCTGTTTCTCCAGATATCTGTAAGGTCCCTTTTTTGTTGTTGAGTTATTTAAATCATGTCAAATTCTTCCTGACCCCATCTGAAATTTTCTTGGCAAACATACTGGAATGATTTGCCATTTTCTTCTCTGGCTCATTTTTACAGGTGAGGAAACTAATACAAAAGGGTTAAGTGACTTGTCCAGAGTCACACGACTAGTAAGTATCTCAGGCCAGATTTGAACTTAGGTCTTTCTGATTCCAGGTCTAGTGGACCTAACGTCCCAGTTTAGGGAATATGCCCCTAAATGCTTCATTAGGGCATATCTTTTGGCTTTCCCTATAGTGCTGAGTCCAAAGTTTAGCAAAGAATTGATATCCACTAAATATTAGTCATCTTACCTACTTGGGGAAAGTTTAGAGGGGTCTCAGATATGTAATTTGTTTCTAAGCATAATAAAATTTCAGAACTAAGGATCTCACGTGGTAGGCAATCTAACTCCTTCCTTTTATATGACAAGGAACCTGAAAAAGAGGGAGAGGTGGGATTTGGGACCCAATTTTATAATTCTAAAATCATTGCCCTTTCTATAATACCATGTACTCTCCTATTTTGGGCCCCACAGAGAAAGAAGAGGGAATGAACAAGATCTTTAGCAGACCCGTTTATCACATTAGAAAGAACACTGGATTTGGAGTTAGAAGACCTTGATTCAAACCCTACCTCTGTTACACACTACTTGAGTAAACTTAAGACAGTCATTCTCTATAAGTCCCCGTTTCCCCATATAGACAAAGGGGATGGGAAGCAAGAAGACAAATTAGGTAATCTTTAATGACCCCTTCCAGGTATAAATTCTAGGATTTTACTCGACCCCTGTTCCATCCCCATTTTCCTCCTTCTACTTTGAAAGAGAACTAGAATGTCCCTAGTCCCCTAGTGGCGTAGTAGTAGTAGCAGCCCGTATAAATGCCTAAAGGACTGGTTTTTCCTGGCCCTCATACTACAAAGGAACAATTTATACTTGGCAGTTTTAAATTTCTGGTCTTGGTTCCTACCATGGCAGACTAGGGTTTTGGTGGTCAGAGAGGGGAGCAGAGGAGAGCACACCTGGAAGGAAAGCCAAGGGATACAGGGGAGAAAAGAAAAAAAAATTTGGAGAGTGCCAAAGTTTTGACAGGACTCTACATTCCTTCCTCCCTCCCTTCCCCATCTGTTTGGGAGAAATGTAAATGTGTGTGTGTTCCCGGGTGATTGGCCGGCGGATAGCCTCTTTGGAATTCTGTGAATTGGCCATCTGTCATCCCATAATAAATGATAGCTATAAAAGAAAGTGATCATGGTGGTGATAAGGGGAGAGGCATTTGTTTATATTCTTATAATATGTATCTGATTGAATAGAAATTATCACTTAAAATTGACAAATGGAGAGTGGAGTTCTCTGTTGAGGGAGAGGGGGATGAGGCAGCCTGACAGACCCATAGGCAAACTTTCTTCTACAAAGTCTCTGATGCTCAGGTACTGCCTCTGTAGGATGCTACCCTGAACACAGCCATTAGGGGCCGCCTATCATCAAATGACTATATCCCATCCCTCTCTTTACCACCCTCAATTGTCTAGGGAAGGGAACCAATGGACTTAACCTGGTTTAATAGCTCCCAAATGTTGTGCACTCCTGGTCAGCAGCTCAGGACAAAAGAGGCAGCAGGAGACCTTTACAAATTAAGAATGGTGTTGAATACATCCTCATGTATTGTCCAACCCTGACGATCTTTTCTGACACAAAGGGCCCTATTACACTTTGAGGCCTTTTTCACTTCTCTTGTTTCTTGCTCCTATCCAGGTGGAACCTGGTAACATCAATATCTGACATTCCCCCAAGGTTAGCTGAAGTCCCTTATAAACAATTTGGCTTACTAGCTTCAAAACCTATCACAGTTTTATGTATAAATGAATGGATACAGAAAGGATTCATGTCTAAGTCCCTAAAGAGTGAACAAATCTCCTCCTTGGTGAGGTACGATACAACTGGAAACTGGTATTGTCTCTGTTACTTTAGTCCTGTTCTCCTTGGAAATACAGCAAGAAGAAAGCTATGCAATTTACTCTTTTGGTTCATTGCCTCTGGGGACTCCCTTCAGCTACTAGATCACTACAGTTATCCCTTCCATATAGCATAATACCTTCGCAATCTGGAAAATTTGTGTAAAATATTTTGGCTCTCCCTTTGTGCCAGAGAAAAAGATGAATTTTTTTCTTTTTCTTTTATGAGCTCTTTACAGTACCTTATTGTAAAATTTGGGTTGATAAAATATTATACATATATTTTATTCATCTCTGACTTTCTAAATTTCTTCTGTGTTGTCTGCTGGCCTTCATGTGTCATCTTTGGCTTCTGCAAAACTTCCCAAAACACCCAATTTAATTTCTTATGCTGATCCATAATATATCAAAACCACAGTGGGGGAAAGTCATGACGTGGAAAGGATAACCGTATTTTCTATGACTCTGCCCCTTTTATCTCAGCTTCTAGGACCACTGATGTGTTTAACTCAACCTCCTTTAGCTCATCTCCAATATTCACTCTAACTCTGCCTCCTCTTGAGGGAGTTCTGCCGCTTTCCTGAAGATCATTCTCACCATCTTTCATGGGAATTTGTTATGTGTCTATGACTTAAGCCTATTTCACTAGACCAAGGTACTTTTACTCTTGTGAAATCTTCTATTGCACCCTTATCCCCACACACACCAAGGGTATTTCAGGTGGCTATGGGAACACATCCTTAGACTACTTGAACAATTATCGTTGTTGCTCAGTTGTTTCAGTCGTGTCTAACTCTTCATGATCTTCATTCAACAATGAGATATCAAAGTAGGATTTTCATAGAGGATAATGAATCATTCAATATCAATTTAATAAAACCTCTCTTGAACTTATTTATATTTTCAGTGTGTATAGCTTATTTTGGGTAACCACTTCCATAAGTTCACTCAGTGCTATCTAAAGTATGATTTTAATAGTCATAAACTTGGCTTTTTCAAAATTCAATGCCTATTCTGATCTGGAGCTTGGAAAACAAATCTGTGTCTACTCTTCCTTATATTCTTTATGATTTTATGGACTGATCTCAGTTGTTTTCATTTCAGACTCAGGAGTCCCTTCCAGCATCTCCATATGCTCCACTGTTTTGTTTGTCCTTCTCTATTTAACCACCAGGTCATGCTGCTAGCTGCTAACATGATCCTATTCAACAGAAAAAATCCAGAGCTGGGCAGTTCTATATTAACTCCACCATTCATTCCCTCCTATGAACCAGAAGTACTGAGGAAGTTAACAAGCTCCCTATGGTTCTCAGACAGTGAGCAAACTATGCATTCCAATTCTCTTCGGGTGGTTATAGCATTTTGTTACTCTAGCAAAGAGGTTCTGAATCTTTTTTTGTAATGCATATGCCTTTGGCAATTTGGTGAAGTCTGTAGATCTTCCTCAGAATAATGTTTCTAATGTATAAAACAAAATATATAGGATTACAAAGGAAATAAAATTATATTGAAATACAGTTATGAAAACATCTTTAAAAATCTGTTTCCTGACCCCAGGTTAAGAATTCCTGATCTAAGGGGTATAGTTAGTATAGATTTACTCATTCAAAATAAACCCTGAGCCCCTATCCTATAGGCAAAAACCCCATAGCTTCCCTGAACTTGCTAAAATTCACTAAGTTCTAGTCATGTGAACTAGATTGGCATAATGGAATAGTTTCCTCTACAGGAAGAGACTGAATATGCTCAACTACATATAATAGTTTATTCTCAACTTATAATCAATAAAGACAATGCAGCAATTCATGATAAAACATCTAGAACACCTCTGTGCTTCCATAACCCTTCTAGAGAATACATACCCAGAAGTTGTATTAAAGATACAGTTTATTACCCTTCTTCCTCATCCTTACCATTCTTCCTGTGAGTGGGCAAAAGAGTGTAAGAAGTACCAAATAGCCTCTAGCTGTTCAACTCATGCATACAATAGGACTAGTCATTAGATGAAAACTCAAGAACTCTACACTCAAGTCCTTCTTGCAGGACAGGGCATGGACTTGGGATCTAATGCTTATCCATTCAGTATCTTTTCACTTGCAGGGCTATGTCTCATTGGCTCCTCAGTCTTGGAACAAGGGAGCATGCCAATCTGGTATCCCTGTAGTCTCTGACCACGACCCTTTTAGATCAAGTTTCTGGTGGTAGATAGGTATGTTCCATCCTTTTGGAGTTTCCAAGTCCTTGACTTGTCAGAGGCAACTGTGTCTCATCACATGGGTTTGCATGCTTTTTGTGTCTCTCTCCTCCAGTAGCCAAAGCCTACCCGCTTCATTCTACAGAGAAGAGGTAGATAGTGAGATGGATGACATATCTGGGTCCTTTTCAGCTCTCTTATGCCTCTGAGGTCACATGACCCTGTTTCTTTGTTTTAATATTTATAAAATGTTAAAATTGTTATGAACATTGACATAGTCATCTAAATTCGGGGATCTTCAGACAATTGATAATAGCATGCTTTGATAGATTGCATTCTGATAAATCACACATGCACAGATTTCTCCTTGAACTCATGGGGCATATTTATCGGATGCACAGGACTAAAATACATATTGACTATTTCACGGAAATATTCATTCAAGAACAAATATGCCAATCAAACTTCTTCGCAAGAACCATTTTAGCAGTAATGGAGAAATCTTGAAAATCTATTCATGTATAACATAGAAAGGACATAGAATTGTATTATCCTTTTCTGAAAGACAGAAACTAGCCCCACCAAGGCTGGGAATCGTTTTCAGCTAGCTTGAAGATCACAGACATTCTTGGGGTCTTCACATACTTAGCTATAACACATATCTTTTATAATTAAAAGAATTCTTATTGATATCTTTCGTTTTTACATCACCTTCTTTCCCAAATGTATTCCTCTTCCCTTCCCTGTTCAGACAGCCATCCCTTGTAACAAAGAGCCAAAAAAAAAAGAGGAATGAATATTCAACAAAATTAACCAATCTGTCAAAAGTCAGAAAGTATATGGAATGTTCTACATCCATGGTTTCCATCTCTGCAAAGAATGGAGAAAAGTGAATTTTCTCATTTCTTCTATGGGGTTAAGCTTTGTTATTATACTTACACAATTCAGTTTCAGGGTTGTTATTTTTTTAATTGCTGATGTTCTTTTCATTAGCGTTATTGTAGTCATTGTGTATATTATTTTTCTTATATTTATAACCAACTCTCAACTTTGTAGGGGGGAGACATAACATTCCTAGAAAATTACGTGAAAGTAAAAAACACAAATGTTGATACATTGAACCTATGGGAAATAGGGGTTTAGGTTAATGTGATCACCCAAAACTGTAATCTTTCACTAGAGATTGCTGAAAATATACTTTTCTGCAATACAATTTTTTATAACAAAATATTAATTCTGACAAAATGCACTTTTCCTGACACAATAACTATGAAACAACCCATAAAACACAGTACACAAAATAAAACTGGTAACATGCAAAACATTTTTTCTTGATAGTAATTCCCTAGAATTGTGTGTGACCTTTTGCGCTAACATATTACAATAAAACATTGATTTCCGACAGCATTCACTTTTCACAACACATGAAATCTATAGTACCATAAATACTACACAGTAAATGTAAATTAAATAGTAAATTAAAACTAGAACATTTTTATCCTTAATCTTACCTGCCACTGTGTCAGATGGTAGTGTGAAGGTGTTGTACAGCACACTATACTGCTGTAAACCTCTCTACCTTGGCCACCCTCTGAAAAATCAAAGGAGAGGTTGCTGGGATTTTAGTTGCTGCTGTCAGAAGATGCTGAGAGTGCTGAGGTCTTGCTGTCACCTTAAAGCCTAAAGGACTTAACACTATGTTTTGGGGTCATAATTGCACACACAACTTTAGTTTTAAAGGTAAACAATGAAAATATACAACATATGCACAGGGAGCTCTTTACAACAAGAAGTTGAATAAGACCAGTAAAGTGCCTTGTAGGATATCAGTTGCTCCACAAACTCTCGCACATTTTTTCCTCTAACGCGTATAGCTTCGAATGTTCATGGTTGCCAATTGAGAAGTGAAAATGAAATTACTAATGAAATCAGATGAATGCTTGAAGTCACAAAAGCTGAATGCATGAATGTTGAGGACTGATTGTATTTCACTCTTTCAATAAATCATAAATTTTACTTCTAACCAGAGAGTGACAAGTAGCCATCATTTTAATCTTTCCATATGTAATAAAGGTTAGCAATTTGTGCTTGCTCTCCAGCCCCTCCTGGACATTTGGGAATGTGATTTTGTTGCTTATATTCCATACTAGGCTCATAAGCCATTGGTGTTTTCTTTTGGGAGCTTTCTTAGAGGTCAAGGTTGGTGGAAACTAGAAAAATACTGCCTGCTTCCATACAGAAAGCTGTTGTCTCCAGTTCCCAAAATATAATGCTTGGCACTCATTGAAAGAGGCTCCCTGGAAAGATAGAGCAGAGCTTTTGCTCACTTTATCAGATTATAGCCCAGGATGAATTCAAGTTTGGATTGTCATCACAGACTTGCCCTTCTGGTAAATTGATTCTTGAGTACAGGAAGAATACCCAGTACATTCACAAGATAGGAGATGGCTGGGAAGGGGGAGTCAGAAACATGTCACATTTTATACCTCCCTACACCAAGGTCTGCCTTCTCTGTGGGTTAGTATACACACAGTACAGAAAACACTCATGGAAGGCAAGGCTCTGGGTCACCCTAACAGTTACAGTCACATCCTTCTTTGCTTTCTAGAGGGTTACCTGGGTCAGTTCCTCTCTGCTAATCCTAATTGGTCCAAAAGCAACAAGGTTGCGACAACTCTTGTATCTATCCCCAATGCTAACCATTTTCCCTTTTTTTTTAAATGCCCTAATTAAATGATAATTTTACTTTGGAATGGTGTCACAATTGCTTATAAAGTAGCTTTACCTGTTCCTTTTTTTCCTTAAGTAGCAACTTCTCCCTACTAGGCTAACTCCCAGCTTGCACTCACAGGTGAGATCCTCTGAGGGATGAACAGCCCAGGTTCAAGATATTCTGTGAGTCTGCATTCCTAAAACCTAGTTCATCAGAACTAACTGGTGTGCTTATGTTATTTTTAACAATCATACAAAGGACACAATCAATTCAAAGAGAAGATATTTACTGAGATGGTATTGTGAGAACAGTAACTACAAAACATTTCCTCTGGAAACATTGGATAAACTCACCAATGGGAGGGATTAATAGAGAGGCAGACACTTAGAGGAGACATTTGGCTAAAGTGACTCCTGCCACTGATGCTACAGGGCCCTGAGACCCTCTCTCTCTCTCTTCATTGTGACCTCATGCTATCCTTCTTGAGGGCAGCGCCTCTGCTAGTCTTCCTTGACCTGGACCCCATTGAGCACGGTGTTAATTACTCCGCTAAAAGTTAAGAGGAGTGATTTCCCATGAGGCAAGGTAAATGATTCCTCTCAAGAACTGGGTTCTTCCCTAACAAATTCTCTTCTCAACTAGAAGTTGAGAGTTCATACTAGTTCATACTGAACTAGAGTTCATACTCCTCAGAGCTGTTTTCTGCTTCAGCTGATTCTCTGGAAAATGGATTCTTAACCCTTTTTAAGTGTCACAGATGCCTCAGGCAGTCTGGTGAAGCCTGTGGACCCCCTCCTTCTCAGAATAATATTTTTAAATGTGAACAATAAAATACATAAAATCACAAAAGAAACCACTTATACTGAAATACATTTATAAAAAGAAATTTAAATGTTCACACCCTCCAGGTTAAAAACACCTCCTCTGGAAAGTGTGGGCTGCTTCTTAAAGGATCATCAGGGCTGTAGCCACTTCTTCATCAGCCAATAGAACAGCTTCACATCTTGTAAAGGAGTAACAGAGTGCAGGGTTGTTTTTTTTGTTTGTTTGTTTTCACTTCTTAAAGTACTCTAATACCTTATTGGCTCCATACCTGTTCCTTATATTCCTTTATTTCATCATCTGGCACACATGTAGAGTGGATTAATAGAGAGGTAGACACTTGGAGCACTTAGATATTTGACTGGAGTATCTCCACTTGGGGAGGGGATTAATCAGTCAGAGGTATCCTATCAACTTCCCCTCACTGCATATAGTTATGCTGACTTAGAGATGGGGACATTCCCGGGAAGTCTCTCATAGATCATGCCAGGTGCCTAATGTAACCTATTCCACCTCTGATTTCTTTAGTACATTATTCTCATTACTTTACTGATACAAACTACCTTCTGGCTTTGCCACTAACTAGTTAAATCTCGCTGAACTTCAGTTTACCATATGTTTTCCCCTCCCTTCCTTCTATTCCCCTTCCCCTAAAAAACCATACACTTTCTAGTTCTGTAAACACAATCAAATCAACTCATCATTCACCTAAAACTGCTCTCTCTAAAGTTACCAGTGATTGCTTAATCACCAAATCTAATGGCCTTTTCTCAATCCTCACCCTTCTTGAGTTCTCTGTAATCTTCAATAGTATTAATCACCCCCTTAATCACTTCCTTCTTGATACTCTCTTCTCCCTAGGTTTTTTAGACCTTCCTCTTTTCTGGTAACAGGACCACTCCTCAGTCCCCTTTGCTGGGTCTTCCTCCTGGCTATGCCCACTACCTGTGGGTGTCCCCAAAGGCCCTGATCTGGGCCTGCTTCTCTTCTCCCTCTATGCTATTTTGCTTGGGGATTTTTACAAATTCTTTTTTAAAAAATGTTATTTTCAGTTCCAAATTCTCTCCTTTCTTCTCCCCCCTTCCCTTAGATTGAGAAGACAAGAATACTATACCCATCATACATATGAAATTACTTAAAACATATGTCCACATTAGCCATGTTGCAGAAGAAAAAGGTGTTTGGTGATCTTATCAGCTCTCCTAGATTCAATCATTAAGTCTATGCATGATTCTTAGATCTATTTATCCAGCCCTCACCTCTCCTGACCTCCAGTCTCACAGCTCCAACTGCTGACTGGACATCGTGAACATATCCAAAACAGAACTCATTACCTATACCCCCAGACCCTCACCTTTTTCTAACTTTCCCATTACTATCCAGGGCACCACCATCCTCTCCTCATACAGGCTCACAACCTTCTGTCAACCTCAACACACACTCTCTCTCTCTCTCTCTCTCTCTGTCTCTCTGTCTCTCTCCCTCTCCCATCCAATCTATTTGCTAAGTCCTGTCTATTCTATCTTTTAAACATCTCTCATACACAACTACTTCTCTTTTCTGACAATGCCACCACCCTGGTACATTCTCATTACCTCACATCTGGACCAACGTAATAGGTTGGTCTCCCTGCCTTAAGTTGCCTTAAGTTTCTCCCTTTTCTAGCTCATCCTTCACTCAGCTGTCAAAGTAATCTTCCTAAAATGTAACTCTGACCTTTTCAGCCCCCTATTCCATAAACGCTCGTGACTCCCTATTATATCTAGATCAAATATAAAATCCTTTGTTTGAATATGAAAGCCCTTTACAATCTAGGCCTTTTCTACCTTTCCAGTGTTCTTATGTTTTACTCTCCTCCATATACTACATGACCCAATGGCACTGGCCCTTTTACTACTCTTCACACAAGACTCCATCTCCTGACTTGGTGCCCTTTAATTGGTTACTCCCCACCACACACCCTATGCCTGGAATTGTCTCCTTCCTCACTTCCACCACTTGGGTTCCCTGGCTTTCTTCAAGCCTCAGCTCAAATTCTACCTCCGTCAAGAAGCCTTTCCCAATTTCCCTCAATGACAGTACCTGCTAAGATTACTTAAGATTAATCCCAATTTATTCTGTATTTATCTTAAATAAGCATAGTGTTTTCATGATATCTTTCCTATTAGAATGTGAGCTTCTTGAGAACACTGTTATTTGCCTTTCTTTGCATGCCTTAGCACAGTGCCCAGAATACAGCAGGTACTTAATAAATGCTTGTTATCTGAATCTTTTCTCGGTAAAGCGTATGTCAAACTGCTACCCTGTGGCTATACTTACCATTCCTATAACTTTCCAAAAAAAATATTGATCCCTGGCCATAGGACAATAGATTTTGAGTTTGAAGGGATCTGAAAGGCTATTGGGTATAATCAACCCCTCTTTTCACAAATGAGGAAACAGGATGGCAGAATTTAAGTCATTTGTCCAAGTTCATATTGCTACTAAGTTTCTAAGGCAAGATGTGAACATGGGTTTGTCTTGATTCCAAGCCCAGCACTATTCAGTTTTTGTTATTGTTGTTGTTGAATTATTTCAATTGAATCTGAGTCTACGTAACCCCATGGGGGGGGTGTGTGTCATGTAGTATATGGAAGAGAGTAAAACATAAGAACACTGGAAAGGTAGGAAAGGGCTAGATTGTAAAGGGCTTTCATATTCAAACAAAGGGTTTTATATTTGATGTAGAAGTAATAGAGAGTCACTAGCGTTTATGGAATAGGGGGCTGTTAGGGTCAGACTTACATTTTAGGAAGATCACTTTGACAGCTAAATAAAGGATGAGCTAGAGCAGGGAGAAACTTAAGGCAGAGAGACCAACCTATTACATTGGTCCAGATGTGAGGTAATAAGAATGTACCAAGGTGATGGCATTGTCTGAAAAGAGAAGCAATTGTATATAAGAGATGTTTTAAAGGTAGAATAGACAGAACATGGCAAAGATACTGGGGGGCGGGGGTTTGACATTTCCTTCTCTAGCTCATTCTCCAGATAAGGAAACTGAGGCAAACAGGGCTAAGTGAGTTGCCCAGGACCTCACAACTAGTAAGTGTTTAAGGTTAGATTTTGACGCAGGTCCTCCTGACTTCAAACCTAGCACTCTACCCACTGAACAACCTAATTGTCTCTAGATGGCCCTATTTGCTCTCCCTAGTTGAATGTTAGCTTTGTGAGGGCAAGGACTGTCTGGGCTTTTGAATCTGTATCCTCACTGCTTAATGTAGTGCACAGTAAGTGTTCAATAATATTTTTTAATTTATTCCCTCACTGATTTATTAACTCATACATACATTCGTCCGTAGAATGAGGAAGCTGGAAGAGGTGACCTATGAGGTCTACTATTCTGTTATTCTCTGACATTCCCTAGACATGCAGAGCTGACGTTATAGTGGTTCCGACTTACTTTTCACCAAATGTGCATGTTACAACCCTTGGCGCTCAGTTTGCTCAGCCTGAGTTAAGGGTTGAGGGAGGTGGGATGGTGTAGTTCGGGTGTGTTGATATCATCGAATTCATTTTCTTCGTGGTTTGCCTTACTAGCCATATGCTCCTCAGAGAAAGGCTTGTAGGTTGCTTTGGCTCCCCAAATACACATATATTTTCAAATACAGCCCAGACCAGATAAAGCTGAGAAGAAGCAAGAATGTTTTAGATACTTCCCAGCCTGTCATCTCAAAGTGAGGAGGGCTGGGATCCAGACAGGAGAAGAATCTGTCTCACAACAGACATTAAATTGAGGTTGAACCATGGTACCTCTGAGCCTGAGTTCTCTCGGGTACTCTGTCCTCCATTCTTCTGTCCTACCTCGGGAATAGAAAATGTTCTCAGCTAAGCAATTGGAGGCTCAGAAAAAGTCTTAGTCATTTTATGATGTCCCTCATTCTCAAGATTAGCTCCAGAGATATAATTACGATTTTTGCATTTGGGGCATGAGCGATAGATGGGAGAGGAAGGGAGAGAGAATTCATCAGGAGGGCAGCAGCTGTATTCTGGGAACGATCCATATTGCTTTGGGGCTGAAGGACTGCATAAAGAGATCTGAGAATCATTCATAGATATAACGATTGACTCCATGAGAGCTGATAAAATCACCAAGCACTTTTTTTTGTTTTCTATAACATGACCAATGTGTAAATACTTTTTGTGTGACTTCATATTTTAACGGGAATGGTATTTCTTTCCTTCTTAATGAGTGGCAGAAGGGGTAAAGGGAAAGAGATAATTTGGAACTGAAAATAAAAATTAAAAAAAAGAGAAAAGTCTGGCTAGGGGTGGGGGTAGACAAGCTTGGAGCAAGTCTACAACTGCTAAGAATGGGGAGGAATTTACTTAAGGTGTGGCTGCTGTGGAGGGGAAAAGGAAGCATGCCCCAGGTAGCATTTTTTGTGCTCATTAAATTTTGGTGCCCTAGGGCAAAGCTCTGGTCATCATGCCTTAGTTATGGCTCTAGTTAGTTCCTTCTACCTTTGTATTTTGTTCAGGGAGTGAAATGTGAGAGGGAAATAAGGGCATGCTGGCAACATTCTTGGTATGGTCTTGTATTGGCGTGCCTTAGCTTCCTACCATCACTCTTTTCATGGCTGGAAATTAAAACTTCATTCCCTAAAGCAAAGGTATCCCTGGGAAATATTATTCCTAGAGAAACTTAGAGGTGACATCCTAGTCTCTTGGGCAGCAAGTTTCTTTCACCCCAGGGTCTTTGTTTTCTGTCAGGGTCCTTCCCCTAACTCCTTCCTGCAACCAATCAGTCCAACCTTTTCATTTCATGAAATCCAAATTCTTAACACATAGCACTTTGTATGAGAAGCAGTGGATAGAGTGCTACATTGGGAATCAGAGAGGTATGTAAGATGTTATTGAGTCATGCCTGACTTTCCATGATCCCATTTGGGGTTTTCTTGGCAAAGATACTGGAGTGATTTGCCATTTCCTTCTCCATCTCATTTTACAGATGCGGAAACTGAGGCAAATGGTTAAGCGACTTGTCTAGGGTCACACAGCTAGTATGTGTCTGAAGCCAGAAGAGGAGTTTTTCTGACTTCAGGTCCAGCAAGCACTCTATTCACTGTGCCACCTAGCTGCTCACTGGAGTCAGAGGACCAGGGTTCAATTCCTGCCTACTTCTTACTGCCTCCATCTCCCCAGAGCTTTTATTATGATGAATACTTAGCAAATGTTGATCACTGGCCTATCTTCCAATCATTCACCCTCTCTGGGTCTCAGCTTCCTCATCTGTAAAATTAGGGGTTGGACTACATGACTACATTGAGTCCTGATCTAGGGTCTTATGATCCTTTGCTTCTCTCTTTCTCCCTTTGACCCTTCCATATGCATACGTACACATGTGAAAAGCATCCTGACAAGGAAGGAAGGAAACAAGTATTTGTTAAGTACCTGCTATATGCCAAGCACTGTGCTAAGTGCTTTTGCCATCTTATTTGATCTACTGTTATTATCCTATTTTGCAGTTGAGGAAACTGAGGCAGACAGGTATAATAATAAATAATAACTAGCATTTATATAGCACTTACTATATGCTAGACACTGGGCTGAGTGCTTTACAAATATTTTATTCTTCGCACCAACTCTGGGAGGTAGATGCTATTGTCCCCATTTTACAGTTGAGGAAATTGAGTCAGACAGTGGTATAATAATGACAATAATAATAACTGTGCTAAGTTCTTTACAAATAATCTCATTTGATCCTCACAATAATGATTATGATCCCTATTTTTACATTTGAGGAAATTGTGGCAGACAGAGGTTTAACTGAATTGCCCAGGGTCACATAGGTATTATGTGAGGCTAAATTTGAATTCAGGTCTTCTTGACTTCAGTCCAGAGCTCTATCCACTGAGTCACCTAGTTGCCTCTGAGTGTGACAAAAGCCAGCAAACTGGCTTTTCCACATTTCTGGTGAAATGAGACCTTTAGTTTCTTCTCTCTGGGGCAGCCTGTGGGTTGCTATAGATAGAGTGTCTGGCCTGAAGTCAGGAAGACCTGAATTCAAATAAAGCCTTAGACACTTCCTAGCTGTGTGATCCTGGGCAAGTTACTTAACCTCTGTTTGCCTCAGTTTCTCATCTGTAAAATGGGGACATACTGCAGAAGGAAATGGCAAACCACTCCAGTATCTTTGCCAAGAAAACCCCACAGGCCTTAGGGTCACATAGAGTCAGACATGACTGAATGACTGAACAAGGACAACAATAATAAGCCCATGGAATGG
The DNA here is from genome assembly GCF_003287225.1 of Phascolarctos cinereus. Lineage (NCBI taxonomy): Eukaryota > Metazoa > Chordata > Mammalia > Diprotodontia > Phascolarctidae > Phascolarctos > Phascolarctos cinereus. The sequence continues at coordinate 225,201,842 of NW_027555736.1, forward strand.
AAGAAACCCCTGGCTCTGGAGTCAGGAGACTTGAGTTTGAATCCTGGCTCTCTGATTTAGCACTTGTATGACCTTGGGCATGTTGCTTAATCTCTCTGGACCTCACTTTCCTCATCTGTACAATGAGGCACTTGAATGAAATGACCTTTGAGGTCAAGCATTCTCTGATCTAACATCATCTAACATTCTCTGATTTTATCCCATCCTCATTTCCCACATTTAATTCCTAGATTCCCTTGTTTCTTTATTTGGGAAAATAATTTCTATACTGAGAGTAAGCTTTGGTCCATACACTGTTTCTCTTCACTTTACTTTCCACCCCCACCCCCTCTCTCCCTCAATCACCTATTTCCTCATTTTCCATCTAGGGAGCGTTACCTCCCTGAAACAACCTCTATCTTCACCCTGCCCCCACACCTGAAAAAAAAAAAGAGACCCTCCCCCAGCTCCATTCTGCTGGCACCAGGCCATTCTGAGAAGCACTCACCATGCACGTGGGAGCCAGCCAAGAGGACAGCTATAAAGATAATAGAACTGGCACATGCTTCCCTCCCCTGCTTCCCCAGGGCTCCCAACGCTGCAGTCACTCATTGTCGCTAACAGGGCCCCACATCCCCAGTTCCCTTCACGGTGCTTGAGAAGACAGAGCCCTAAGTGACAGGAGACTTTTATTTTCCTCAGGGGTTCTTGGCTTTCCATCTCTCTGCTGCTGGTACTCCCTACCCCCAGCTCCCTGCCTTGGGCTAGCAGCTTAGAAGAGATTTGGCCAGAATCAATCACTCTCAGTCTGTCTCTCTGTCTCTCCCTCTGGCTCTCTTTCTCAATCTGTCTCTGTCTCTCTGTGTCTCCCTCTCTTTTTGTCTCTCTCTCTCTCTGTCTGCCTCTGTCTTGTAAGACAAATTAGTGTTTTTTATTGTTATTAAAAGTAACAGTACAGAACCAAGTGTTGGTTTCATTCAAACCTAAGGAAAGTAACTCTGCCCAGATTTAGGTGCAGAGAGGGAGGAGTCTACTTGCCCCCTACTTCTCCCTAATCCTTTCTCCCATTGCCTTCTGGACATGAAGGCAACTCCTCTCAAATATTTCTTGGTCTGTATAACTTAGAGAAAGAATAGGATTATAGATTTCTTGAGCTAGAAGAGTCTATAAAATGATAGGATTATTGATTGAGATCTGGGAGGGACCTCAGAGGTCATCCAGTCCAACTCTCATTGTACAGATTAAGAAACTGAGATTCACACAGGTTAAGTGATTTGTCTAAATTTACACAGGTTGGCAAAAGGCAACTTGAACCAAATTGATTTGCCTCCAAATCCAGGGATCTATTTATTCTCATAGAAAATTCAAGTTGGACAGAACATTTCCAGGTTATCTAATCCAATCCTATCTGTTTACAGATAAGGACATGACTTACTGTAACTATTATTCTCCATACCACTTTGATGCATTTACTGAGAGAAGGCAGGTGAAGACAGAAAAGGGCTTTCTCCCAGTGTACTTTACAAAGTTTCCCTAGTCAGAAACAAAAAAAGAAAAGAAAAGGAACATTTTTCCCTTCATACCCTTCTAGCACTTACTCTTTATAAAACTACATTTGACACTGTACTATTAGTCTTCTTTTTATATGTACTTTTCTCAACTATATTGTAACCTACATGAGGGCTGTGACTACTTTATATTTCTCTGGTACCTATATTTCTTGGTACCTAACACATTGTCTTAGAGTAGATATTCTATTGTGATGGTACTGAAGGGAAGGGGTAGTGATTAAGGTTTGTTCAGTTACTCAGATTTGTTCCTCACCCCAAAATTGACTCTTTCCTGGATGGGTTTGCCAGTATAAATGCTCTTTCCCCACTCTGGGAAATAGTATCAAAGAATCTGTAATTTTCTATATTCTTTTGCTAGCTCAGAGCCCCCAGCTAGAGACAGCACTTCTGGCAAAGTACTTTAGATCTATCTATATTTCTTCTCTGGGGATAGTTCCCCTTCAATTGCCTCTTCCCAAAGACATTCCAGATAAGTACACTATATAAAGACAATATATATACAAAGTACATGTATATATATTTACACACACACACACACACACACACACACACATATATGCATGTATATGTAAAGACAAAGTAAATATTTAAAACAAAGATCTAAAAAGGACTTTCCTTCTGTATCCATTAGAAAAGGTTTCAAGCTTCCATAAAGGAATTCAAAGAAGAGAAAGAAGATACAGAATAACTTTCTAGAGGTCTGTAGTAGGGGAGGAGGTGATTTTATCAACATAGTTTCCATTCTAACACACTTCAAACCCAATCAGCCCAACTACCTTTGTTTCCATGATCCAGGACCTTCTTCTACTCTTTCTATTTCACACAACTTCTGACAGATTTCCTTTCCCTCGCTCCATTTGGGGTGTATGGAGTGCTCAGGGAGGACTAGCACCTCTGGCATGAGGGCTTGCTGAGCTCTTTTAGGGCTGCTTATCTACCTTTATTTGGTGTCCACCTCTCACCCAACTCTCACCTGTGGCTCCAAGAATCTGTACTGTGTGCAGTGGCCAGATCCCAGTAAAACTGTCTTGGCAGAAAGGCTAAACCAGATTGAGGGTAACTGACAGGCTTCAAACCCATCTCTGAGTTAGAGGACTGTCTGCCCTAAGCATGTGGGTGGAACGCTCTAAACCCTGGTGGAATGGTGGGATGAGAAGGATTTGTTCCAACAACCAAGAAGGTGGCCGAAGCATGCATTGTTGGGAGGTTAGAGTTTGGTCAGACATCAAAAATGCCAAGGTCATGCACTGTATTCTGGGTCATCGCCAGGTGTCTTTTGTCCTGTCACTGGACTTCAATGACTCTGGAAGAGAGAACGAGGCTGATAACTTTGCGCAATTCTACCTCACTTAAATTCAGTTCATAAGCAAGTCAGATATCACCAAGTGATGTCATTGGTCCTTTTTGAAGATGAAGGCTGCACAACAATATCTCTTCCCATCAGGATCTGGGTTCATCTACAAGTCTGTCTCCTGGACTCGGAAAACTGACTTTTAAAGGTGACCCCTAGGAATAGCTGTCATTCTTCATCCCATCTTCCTTCGTTTTCACTCAAGAGACTAATTTGCACTTCAAGATGGGATCCACCTAGTGTGGCCTCATCTTTTACAGTTAGTTTAACACCTCTAGCTGGCCACTTTTCTGTGATTAGGAACTAGGCTTCCTAGAACTACTTCTTTACATTAAAAATACTCATTTCATTTTTTGACACCTTTATCCTGGCTCTCTGAGTTAAATAAAGAGGCGTGTCCTAATGATCATCCTGTTTTAAAAGTGAGGAAACTGAGGGAGAGGAAATTAATCAGTGTCATAGAAAATTGGTGAGTTTAGAAGTTATAAAAATCTGTATCTTCTGGCTATGGTGTTATTGCCTATAGCTGTGAGTTACTTTTGGTTGATTAATTGTGTTTGACTCTCCGTGATTCCATTTGGGATGTTCTTGGCAAAGATATTGCAGTGGTTCGACATTTCCTTTTCCAGATCATTTTGTAGATGAGGAAACTGAGGCAAACAGGGTTAAGTGACTTCCCCAGGGTCACACAGCTATCGTACGTGTCTGAGGCTGGATTTGAACTCAGGGAGATGAGTCTTCCTGACTCCAGGCCTGGCCCTCTATCCTCTGCGCCATCTAGCTGCCCCTAAAAATTATTGTTGGTGCCCAGTTGTTTCAGTTGTGTATGACTTTTCATGGTACAAAGATACTGGAGTGGTTTGTCATTTCCTTCTCCAATGGCAAACAGAGGTTAAGTGACTTGCCCAAGCTCAAATAACTAGGAAGTTTCTGAGGCTGGATTTGAACTCAGGTCTTCCTGACTCCAAGCCCAGTACTCTACCTACTGAGCCAGGTATCTATTCTATAAATAGGAAAATAGGAGCATAAAGACTTCCTCTAGGAAGTCTTCTCTTAATATCCATCCTCAGCTCTAATCGTGGACTAGTTCTGTATCAGATGGGTAGAAATTATTGTTATTATTATTAATATTTTTTCATAGCTTCAAAATTTGCAGGACACTGAATGTGCATTGTCTCATTTGGAATTGCATTGAATTACAAAGATAGGTTTGAAAGAATGTCAGGAGGTAACAGGTCTTCCCTTTACTAGAAGCCTTTAAGCAATGAATGAATAACCACTTTAAGGTTATGATGTAGAAGTATTCCTATTCAAGTACTGATTGGACTACATCAGGGCTCTTCAGGTTAAGTCTCTGCAAAGCAATCATTAATTAAGTGCCTATTATATGCCAAGCACTATGCTAAGCACCTATACAGAAAGAGAAAAATAGTTCCCTGCTTTCATGGAGCCTATAATTTAATATGGATGGGAGAGGGGCATCATATAAACAATTATGTACAAACAAGTTTTGTTCGGGATAAATTAGAGATAATCTTAGAGAGAAGGTATTAAGATTTAAGGAGAATGGGGCACGCCTTCTTGTAAAAGGTGAGATTTTAGCTCAGACTTAAAGGAAATCAGAGAAGCCAAAAGACGGAGGTGAGGAGGGAGAGAATTCCAGGCCCGGTGGACAAGGAGAAAAAATTCAATCAAAAGACAGAGTGTCTTGCATGAGAAAGAGTAAGAAGGCCATTTTAACTGGGCAGTAGAATGTGTAAAGAGAATAATGTATAATAAAACTGGAAAGATAGAAATGGGTCAGGTTATGAAGGGTTTCAAACACCAAACAGAATTTATATTAGATCTTAGAAGAAATAAGGAGGCACTGGAATTTCTCGAGTGAGAGAGTGACATGGTCAGACTGGTCTTTAAGAAAATCACTCTGGGGTCCATGTGAATGATTGGAGAGGGGAGAGACTTACTTTCTACCACGCCCCTACACAGAAACTTCACTCTTGTATGATTGGGCTATTCACCACTCTATCTCCATCCTCCTCCTCCACCCCAGATATCTTTTGTTTCCCCACCTCTACATTTTTATTAGGGATGTATATGTCCCTCTCCATCCTTTTCCCACATTACCCTGACCCAAAATATTCTTCTACCCTTCTTATCCTTCTTTCAAGGCCCAAATCAAATCCTACCTTACCAGGAAGTTTTCTTGGTCCAGGACTTCATTGACATCCCCAATACGTCTAGAATTGAGTTATTTTTGATCAATTAGTCATGTTTGACTCTCCATGACCCCATTTGGGATTTTCTTGGCAGAGATACTGTAATGGTTTGCCATTTCCTTCTCCTGCTCATTTTACAGATGAGGAAACTGAGGCAAACAGGGTTAAGTGACTTGCCCAGGGTCACACAGAGTAGGTACTTTAAAATTCCTGTTTGTTGATAGAATGAATGAATTTGGTCAAGATTTAACAATTGCTCACTTGGCAAAGAAGCAGAAATGGAGCTCAGGAATCTAGATTTTCAGAGAGCTATGTGACCACTGGACTCTATCTATGGAGAGTTTTCCTCTAACTTCCCTTCTCTTTTCTCTTCATTGTTCCACTCCCCCTTTTCAGCTTCTCTTAAGGCTATATGGCACCAGAGGGCTTCCAAGTCAGAGGAGGCAGGCAGGGGTCCATTCCCTTTCCTGGGTCCACCCCCATCCTGTCCATACAAGATTAATAATGAAACCAATACCTTTCACCAGCGTAATTTTCATATTTAATGAGCGTGACTCAAAAACTATTACATTAATTAGTCAAATCCCACAAACCGTTAATGATGCACGCAGTAATTAATATTGTATTCAATTAAAAAATGACCTGTTTGGGGTCCCTCTCCAGCTTTGAGGGGGTGGTTGTTTGCAGACAGCTTATGGTGCTGTGCTCAGAGCCATGTGGCTGTGTTTGTCTCTTTTTTAGTCCTGATTTCCTTTTCCTAGTAGAAGGGGAGGAAGACAGAGCAGGGGAGCGTCTGTGGCTTCCTCCAATCTCAGTTTTGCTTCCTTGGCTTTTTTTTTTTCCTGGTGAACATATGCTGAGCTTCTCTTTTCCATTTTTTTAAACCATCCACCCTCCCAACACCCACCTCATTCTTTCCTCCTCCTCTTTCTTGTGCTCTCTCTCCCCATCTCCATCTTCTTTCCCCTTCTCCACAGATCAGAACTACTCTGGCTCAACGAGCTTGCTGTGATTTATAGGTGCACCAGCCCAGGGCTCACAGACTGGAAAATTTCCAGTTTACACAAGAATTCCCTGAAAAATGAGCTTGGTTAATTTATTTCTTTCATTAACGAATTCGAACAGTGAGATAATCTTTCTGGACGCCTGCCTCCCCCCCCACTATATTGTTTCACAAATCCAGACAAACCTTTTTCTTTTTCCTGATCATTTTCCCTAAAATATGAATTGATACAAGAAGTAGACACCCACAAAGGGAACATGGAGCAGGGGCCAAGGACACAGCAAAAACTCACATTTAGAAAGTACTTTAAAGTTTAAAAGGTGCTAAAATAATATTTAATATATTATTATCCTGAGCCATGATTTGGTTGGTATGAGGAAATTATCTACCAAAGTAAATCTATATCTGTTCCGAAATTTACGGTCTTAAAGAGTTCCCTGGGAAATTAAGTGACTTGCCCAGGGTCAGTGTTTGTCAGTGACAACTTGAAGTCAAGTCTTCATGACTCTGGGAGGCATCGAGGGGGTGCAGTGGATATAGCACCAGGTCTGGAGTCAGGAAGACCTAAGTTAAAATCTGGCCTCAGACACTTACTAACTGTGAGAACTTGGGCATGTCACTTAACCTGTTTGCCTGAGTTTCCTCATCTGTAAAATGAGCTGGAGAAGGACCCAGGCAAACCATTCTAGCATCTTTGCCAAGAAAACACCAACTGAAAAACTACCAAACAACTTCATGACTCTGAGGCCATCTCTCTATCTAGCGTGCTTCCTCTCAAAATATGTGTCTATAAAAATGTGCATGCACATATGTATGTACATACATATAGACATGTATATTTGCAGGAAATCATGTCAGTCCAGTTTTAAGCTTTAATAACTTATTATACACACATTTATTAAAGCTTAAAACTACTTATGGGACACAAGACTTATAGGACTCCCTGTGCATGTACACACACCACACACACACACACACACACACACACACACACACACGTGTGCACACATGCATGCATGGGCACATATATAGTATCCTATATATGTGTATATGTATTTATGTCTCTCTATATTACATATATTCACATATATTATACATATATAGGGTACCTGGTTTACACACATGTATATTGCACATACTGTAATATATCATTATATATATATATATATAATATCACATATACTATATACTGTAATTATATGTATATTATTAAAACTATACCAGGTTTATAGGGTACTATGACACTACATATATGAATATGTATACACACATAAGCACTTGTGTGTATGTATATGTGTAACATAATATACATACATGGTGAACAAATGAAATACATGTGTGTATGCACACACATATGCTTATTCAGACACCTATGTGCATATATGCATATATCTCCCAGTCCTTCAAACCTATAAATAAATTTAGTCCACACACACACACATGCACACACGCACACACACACACTGGAGGAAGGGGGTCAGACCTATTAGAAAAATGAAGAATTCCTGCCATGGAAATTCCCTCCACAGATATAGATTCACTACTTTTCAGGCATGTGAAGTCTTAGACTTTTTGATTTAGAGGTTTGTCAGAGACATTGATAAATTAAGTGATTTGACCAAGGTATAGAAGCAGTATGTGTCAGGGGCTGGATTCGAACCCAGGACTTCCCAACTTTAAGGTCAGCCCTCTATCCACTATTGTCTTACGCAATAAGTTTTATAAAGGCAGATTAAACTGCACAGACAGAATGAGGAGCAGTCGAAGGAGGTGATTTTCATGCCTTATCTAAGGTACACGAGTGCTTTACCCCAGCACTGCCCCATTCAACCCTTTTCTATACGTACCCAGAGAAAAAAATCATATTGGCTTCTGTATAAAATAGGGGGTGATTTAAACTTCTTTTGTCAACCCCACTGGAGAAGGGAAAGGTAGATGCTTTTATTTAGCACCTACCATGTGCCAGGAACTGTGCTAAGTGCTGTACTTTGTTTCCTTTGAGCCACTGCCAGGGAATTGCCCAGATTCTGGAGTCAATGGACTTCCATTCATCTGAATCTAAGGCTTTCATGACCAATCCTGGCTCCATTTTTTTCTATCACCTTTGTCCCTAGTGTTGAATGTTTTAGGGCCAAGTTAAGTTAACCAATATTTTAGAGCACTTACTTTTATAAGCCCTAACTCTTTTCTAGATACTGTGTGTCAGGGAAGGGAAGAAAAAGGGGGAGAAACAAAAAGAGAATAAAAAACAATTCTAGTCTTTAAGGGCTTATGGTATCAATGGAAACCCAAGACTACTGTATGTAAGTAACTATAATCAACTGCTGAGATATATAACACTTGGGATGAGAGTGACACAAGTAAAAGCCAAGAGGAGAAATTGCCCCATTTTACAGATGAGGAAACTGAGGCTGAGAGATGTTATTTTCCCCAGGAAATAAGTATCTGAAGCTGGATTTGAATTGAGTCTTCCTGATTCCAAGGCCAGCAAGCACTCTTACCCAGTGCACCACCTAAATGCCTCCACATAGGTGCTTAATGAATGCTTATTGATTAATAGTTTGATTGGTTAATGGGCTTCTGGGGTTAGTTGATAGTTTGCTATTTTGGTATAGTTAAGGTTCTAGTACCAAGTCTATGCCCCGTGGGCATGATTCCATTAGCAGACCTTTTCCCTCACCAATACTGCTGCATTCCCTGTCCCCTCTTCTTTCTTCTTTAATTGCCTTTATATCCCCCTATCCCCTCTCTTTTAGACCTATGGCATCCTTATGGATGTTCCTCTAAAGTATGAAACATAGAGCTGAATTCAAGACTCTAGCTGTATTCTCTCACTGAAAAAGAATTGTTCTTCCCACCTGGTTACAGAAGGACAGAGGAAACCTATCCATATCTTCCAATAGGATTCATAACCACAAAATGCCCTTTTGCTTATTATGGTATCTGCTCTGACCCCAAGTCCTTTTCTGCATCGTTGATATCCAACCAGCTCTCTAACCTCTGATTGAGGTCTGTGTAGAATTTCCCCTCCCCTCCCCCACTCCTGGCATCATTCCTATTTCTATTTACATGAATAAATCTCAGAAGAAAGAGTAATCTAGTAACCTAGCAAATGTCTCTACTGCTCAACAGGGTGAAAAGGAATAGGAAAGAACAATGTTTTGTTTTGTTTTTGTTAGAACTAATCCCACATGGATCTCAAACAGATCAAACACGTCAAAATTCATTTATGCCTAGCAGTATGGTCCATTTGAACTCCCTGGTCAAGAAGAAAACTGAATGAAGGCTTTTTTTTTCTTTTGCAGAAAAACCTTGACATAGCAACCGCCAGATACCCTGACCAATCCTGTGCTGTGGATTGTTCTAAGAGTCAAGTTGTTCTAATCCTGGCTCTGACATTTATTAGCTGTCAATACTAATTCAGGAAGATTTGGAATACCAATAGAACAAAGAAACACGGAGCACACAAGACAATAAGACAAACCAGCTTTCTTGAAGGATATAATTATAATATAAAAGGTAGTCAGGATAGAAACAAGTCTAGTTGCTGGAGCCCCAAGGAGATTTGGATGTATCCCATTGGGACTCTAGAGGGAACAGGGTACCCCCAATCGGAATCTGTTTATAATATACAACTTACTTCACTAGGAGTAGGCTAGACTTAGTAGTAGAGCGAGGCTCTGCTATTAAGTGGTTCTGATACCTTTGTTAATAGCAATGATTATTATTAATAGTAATGAATATCATTAATGGTAATTATTATTATTAAAACAACTAGATAACATCACTACAGGTTGAAAAAACTTAGCACCTACTGAATAACTAACAAAACATGACACAGTGGTTTTGAATCATATTCCTAAATTTGTAATCCTCCATAAACTGAGAGCCTCAAACACCATTGAGAATTCAAGAAATAAGCTATATGGAACTAGAGGCAAAACTCTTGCCTCCAATCATCAGGACATACTATTGATCTACAACATTAGAAGAACATTATAAGATGTCCCTGTGATGAATATGACTATCTCCAAACTACATGGAATGAAAAGCTCTCAAAATATAGAGACTTAAAGGAAGAAGTGAAACTCATCTGGGAACAGGGTGGAGTAACTATCATCCCTATTGTCCTGTCTGCTACTAAAGCTTTCCCAAAGGTATTTTCAAAGGGGCAACTTAACATCTTAATTCTTTTATTCAGTTACAAAACACAGATGTTTTATCCATCCATGCAATAGTCACTGGAAGTATAGACAATTGTGCCAGCACAGTTTCAATTAGAACACCAGCAAAAAGGATAAGAAGAATGAATAAACAAATTCCAACAATTCCTTATTATCTCTAAGATAGAACATAAACTAATTCCTGTGGCTGTCACTTAAAGCTCTTTGCAACCTGGTCTCTTCTTGTCTTTTTCAACCTTTTAATACATTATTACCCTCAATCTACTCTACTTGCCATAGCCTTTTACTTGCTATTCCTCATAGACAATGCTCCATCTCCTATCTTTGTGTGTTGCCTTAGTTGTCTCTCATGCCTGGGATTCTTTCCCTTCTAACCTTCACCTCCTAGAATCTCTTTAAGATTCAACTCCAGTGCCATCTTTTCCAGAAAGCCTTCCCTAGTTTCACCAACTATTAGTACCTTCATCTCTAAGGCTACTTTCCATTTACTCTGTATTTATCTTGTATGTAATGATTTTTGTAAGATCATCTAGGTAGTGCTTAGGCCAGGAGTCAGGAAGACCTGATTCCAAATATTTACTAGCTCTGTGACACTAAGTCTGTTATCCCTATTGCCTCAGTTTCCTCATCTGTAAAATGAGTTGGAGAAAGAAATGGCGAACCACTCCAGTATCTTTGCCAAGAAAACCCAAAATGGAGTCACAAAGTTTGGAGATAGTCATATTCATCACATATTCATCACAACATTATAATGTTGGGTATCAATAGTATGTCCCGATGATTGGGGGAAAGAGTTTTGCCTCTAGTTCCAGTATAATTTATTTCTTGAATTCTCAATGATATTTGGGAGTCTCAGTTCATGGCAGATAACAAATTCGAGGGATATGATTCTAATAGGGATAGATTGTTTCACAACTAAAACAATGATTTATGTATACATTGTGTTACCCATACCCTCTTTGAGGGTATAGCCTGCTTTTGTTTTTGTCTTTCTTTGTATCTCTAGTATTTAGCCCAATGCCTGACACATAGGAAATGCCTCACAAATGCTTGTTGTTTGGTTTGTCAACATGTAATAGTAGTAGTAGTAGTGGTAGTAGTAGTAATAGTAGTAGTAGTGGTGGTAGTAGTAGTAGTAATAGTAGTAATAGGAGCAGTAGCAGTAGTAGTAGTAGTAGTAGTAGTAGTAGTAGTAGTAGTGGCAGTAGTAGTAGTAGCAGTAGTAGTAGTAGTGGTAGCAGTAGTAGTAATAGTAGTAGTAGTAGTGGTGGTGGTAGTAGTAGTAGTAGTAGTAGTAGTAGTAGTAGTAGTAGTAGTAGTAGCAGCAGCAGCAATTAACATTTTATAGTGATTTATTCTTTTTGTGGGGGAGGAAATAGCTGAGATTCCATCAATTTAGGGAATTACTTGAATGGAACTTTATTCCACTGATGCCTATCAACATATAGTCTTTTTAAAGAATTGATCCTTTTTTTAAAAAAAAATCACTTTCATTTTAAACATGTCTTTCCTCCTACACAGAGAACCATCCCTTAGGACAAATAAAAAAAAAAGAAAAAAACAATTCTGTAAAAAAAAAATCCAACATATCAACTGAATCTAGCAATATATCTAATTCACAATATAGTCTTAGTCAAATGAGGCCACTGAAAGACTGAATGACTTGCTCATGGTCACAAAGGTAGGATCTATCAGAGGTAGGACGTGAATGTGGGTCTTCCTGACTCTGCGGCTAGCCCTCTATATTGTGTTTCCTTTTCAGGTTTTATTTCTATTATTTTAGTATAGCAGATTCCATTTTTTAATCAAATTATGAGCTTTTTGATGCCAAGACCACATCTAACAACAATGATGCGCTGCCTCTTCCACTATCTTTTTTTCTGAGGCAGTTGGGGTTAAGAGACTTGCCCAGGGCACACAGCTAATAAGTGTCTGAGAACAGATTTGAATTCAGGTCCTGCTGACTTCAGGGCTGGTTTTCTATTCACTGCACCACCTAACTGCCCCTCTCTCCAACTATCTTGGTATTTCATCTTTGGCATCCAATGTTATTTAAGATCTAGTACTTTTTAGAGTAAATGGAGAGAGAAATAGCTACAGTGTCAATGCTCTTGCCTGGAATAGGGCTGAGAGAGAACTTGTGATTCTTCAAACATCTCCATTCCATTCCCCCTTTCCTCACCACTGCGAGGGCTGCATGAGTGAAAGAGGAATGGGGCACCACTAGGTGCAGTATGAGTCAGATCACCTGGACTTTCCTGTCAGTTCACCTGGGCTTCATGACCTGTGTTTGGGTTAGTATCTAAAACGTCCTTATCAATTGTGGCAGAATAGCCTTTTCTGGTTGGGAATGAGGAGTGGATAGGCAGGATGGATGAGAGATGGGGGAGATCTTATCTCCAGTGCTTCCCATTACAGAACAGTTCACATGGACCTCTCTACCTGTTGTAGGATAGATGTACAGCTGCAAGTGCAATATTCCTTAAGTAGTATTTTTATCTTCAATCTCTTTAGGTGACCTTTTTGGTATGTGTCAGGAGTAGGGTTGGGTGGGGAAAGAGATGGACATCAAGTGCACTGGACTTAGAATCAGGAAGACCTGAATTCAAATCTGGCCTCAGAGACTTCTGAGACAATCCTTGCTGTCAAGCTCCTCATATTCTAATGGAAGAGATAACACATACACAGTGGGTTTCAGATGGAAGGCAGATAGAGAGTCCCAGTGGTCCCTAGGGTACCTTGGCAAAGTGGATATTAATATGTCTTCTTTAATACCATTTTTATGAAGCCTTTTTGAATTCCTCCCCCCAGTTGCTAGCGTGATCTTCTTCCCTTAAATTACCTGCAGTGGATAGAGCACCGGCCCTGAAGTCAGGAGGACCTGAGTTCAAATCCAGCCTCAGACCAAATACTTGACACTTACTAGCTGTGTGACTCTGGGCAAGTCACTTAACCCCAATTGCCTTAAAAAAATAAAAATAAAACCCTTAAATTACCTGGCATTGTACTCATCTCTGTGAATGCTGCATCTTAACAGAAATTTTTTGAAAGCAGAGGTGGTTTTATTTTTGTTCTCATATCTACAGTGCCTTGCATATAATATGGGTTTGATATCTGTTTGTTTAGTTGACTGGAATTCAAGTGCCTATTGAGTGCACATGTGAGGTACTGTGCTAGGCTTTGGGGGGGTATAGATTTCAAAAAAATGATAATCCTTACCCTCAAGGAGCTTATTGCCTACTGGGGCATAGGACCCATACACAGATAAGTATATCATAAGTTAGGACATGAAGGAGAAATAGAAGAGAGATATAGACAAGATACTCATAGATAATTTGAGGAGATAGAGATCATTTCCAGCTGAGGAAACCAGGCAGACTTCACAGAGAAGGCAGCTCCTGGATTGCACCTTTGAGGAACAGAAGGATTTGATCCAAAAAGTGGAGAGGAGGAGGAAGTGCATTTCACATATGGAGCATAACCTGTCTGACTGCACAGCACGGGGAGACCACATGTTAAGTTTGAGGAAGAGTTTAATAGACCGGTTTGGTCTGAACATAGAGTGCATGAAGGGAAGTAATATAAACAAAGCAATACTGATTTAGAGTTGGAAGAAACTTTGTAGGCTGTCATGTCCAGGCCCCTCAATTTTTTAAAAATGAAGAAACAGGCACAGAGATATTTTTAAGTGATTTGCCAAGGTCATGTGTTATGGTTTGAACCCAGATTTTTCACCCTGCAAGTGCAGTGTGACATTCATAAAGTATCATTCCTCCCATAAGACTGGAAAGGTAATGAAGGTCTGAAACTTTGTAGCGGCACTGTGAGCAGAGAAAAGGGGAAAAATGCAGGAGATATCACGGAGGAAGAATCAGCAGAACTTGGCAACAGTAGGGGGCAAGAGTCAAGAAAGAATCAAAGGTGACCCCCAATGTTTTGAGCTTGGGTGACTGAGGAGATAATGTCATCTGCAGAAATAGAAACATTGAGAGAAAGATCAGATTTAGAGGAAGGAAGAACCAAAGAAAGCGAGAAGGGAAAAAGACATGCAGGGAAAAAGATGTCTCCCTGACTTCTGAGTCAAAATCTGATCCCCCAATTTTCCTCAGACTTTTTTTTAAGCAATTAGGGTTGAGTGACTTGCCCAAGGTCACACAGCTAGTAAGTGTCTGAGGCCAGATTCAAACTCAAGAAGAGGAGTTTCTCTGGTTCCAGGCTCAGTGCTCTATCTACCGTTCTACCTTGGTGCCTGTGTACTTAATAAATATTTTAAAGTTGTTCGAATATGCTTTGATTTGAAGTCTTCCTAGCCTAGTCATAGCAATACCTACCTTTTACCCGTTTCTGGAACTCAGCTGATTTTCATAAACTGTAATTTGCAAATGCCCTGTAATTACTCTTCATTCATATAGATATTTAATAGGATTTCCTGGGGCATAGACTGAGACTATAATCATAGCTCTCTTGTAGATAAGGAAGAAATCAATGGTGATAGGGCCAGTTAGTAGTAATTACCAAGTTATTTGCCTTCTCATGTAAAAGTAGTAGTCACATGTTTATCCCACCCTTAGGGAGGGTTGACTGGGATTACTTTTGGGTCAAGTGGTGCCCAAACCTCACCCGAGCACAAAGGGACCCAGGTTGCTCAGGTCATACCAATCAATCCGTCATGAAACTTTAGGATTCAATGGCCCAATCTCAAAGGTTATTTAGTCCTACTTCCCACCTAATGCAGGATTGCCCTCTAAAATATCTTTAGAAGGTGGTCATCTAGCCTCTGTTTGAACACTTCCAAGAACAGGGAACTCATTATCTGACAAAGCAGTCCAAACCACTTATTGTGGTTCTTCAGTCATTTTTCAGTCCTGCCTGACTCTTTGTGACCTCATTTGGGGTTTTCTTGGCAAAAATACTAGAATAGTCTGTCATTTTCTTCTCCAGCTCATTTTCCAGATGAGGAAACTGAGGCAAACAGGATTAAGTGATTTTTCCAAGGTCACACAACTAGTGTCTCAGGCCAGATTTGAATTCAGGAAGAGGCATCTTCCTGATTTCAGGCCCATAGCTCTATTGAGGGTGCCACCCAGCTGCTCTGCCTCCATTTCATTTGGAACCTGTTCAAATTGTTAAAAGACCTTTATCCTAAGGCCAAATCTACCTTCTCATAACGAGTCTTAGTTCTGACCTCTGTTACAATCTTCTGGGTAGAGGATGAAGGATGCTCCTGACTCCTCAGACAAATTTAAGAATTCAAGTGATAAGTGTATGTGTGAAGGCCTGAGCGGGATGAAGGAAGGACTGGGAAGTTAGAAAGGTCAGGGTGACTGAGTTAATTTGTAGAGCAAGAGAGGAGTACTGTGAGAGACATTTAGCGTTGTGGTGGTAGTCATTTCTAAATTGGTGTGGGGTGAAAGATTAAAGCCGGTCAAAAAAAAGCAAGTTTGGAAAGAGAGGGATTTAGTGGAGGAGAAGATTCAGTTTGTGGCATGAAAGAGAGCTGGATGTTGAGTTGAGATGCTGAGGGCTTTGGTCAACCTTGGTGATGCATTGGGCTCTGGTTCAAGAAGATTTTATGTGGTTATGAGTCTAGATTCTAGTCTCTGACTGTATAGATAATACAATTTATATGCCAGCAATGAAAAGCAGGGATAGGAGACTTGTTAGTTAGATTTAATCTCGTGCCCCTTATCTGAGTCCTTTATAGACTAGTTATGGAAGAGACCAGGCTTGAGGTTGAGATTAGGGTGGGAGGCAAGGATGCACCAATAAATGTTTAACAACCAGCTCTCCAAAATAAAAAAAAGTACACTTAAGTTTAATTTCCAATTTTCTTCATTACTTTCTTAAGTCCAGACAATCAACAAAACAATAAATTAAGAACTGATTTGAAGTGTTTACTGATTCTAGAAGTATAAATGTTTATACTGACAATTTAACAATTAACTCTCTCTCTTTTTTTTTTTAAGATTTTTAGGCAGTGGGGGTTAAGTGACTTGCCCAGAGTCACACAGCTAGTAAGTGTCAAGTGTTTGGTCTGAGGCCGGATTTGACCTCAGGTCCTCCTGACTCCAGGGCTGGGGCTCTATCCACTGCACAATAATTAACTCCTGCAAGAGCCTGCTTAGGCTGGTTTTAGACCAACTCTGGGAAGTGAACCTGAAGCATAGGATGAAAGAGAGAGCAGTATGACTGATAATGTTCTGAGATCTAGAGACACACGGAAGGAGTCTAGTCCTTTCTTCTTGTTCAGTCACTTCTGTCATGCCCAGCTCGTTTTGACCCCATTTGGGATTTTCTTGGCAAAGATACTGGAGTGATTTGCCATTTCCTTCTCCAGCTCATTTTACAGATGAGGAAACTGAGACAAATGGGGTTAAGGGCCTTGTCCAGGGTCACACAGCTAGTGTCTGAGGCCAGATTTGAACTCGGGAAGATGAGTGCTGCTGACTCCAGGGCTGGCACTCTATCCACTGCACCACCTAGCTCCCCTTCCTTCACAGTAAGGTCCAAAGCAATGGTGTAATAGAAAGAGCACTGAATTAGAAGGTCTTGAGTTCAAATCCTGCTTTCGATTCTTGCCATTTGTATAAACACGGGTAAGTCACTCAACATCCCTGATCACAGTTTCCTCATTTGTAAAATGAGGGGATTAGAGCCCTGAGGTCCTTTCCATTTCTAGTTATAGTATCTTAAATATTTGAAGACAGACATCATGTCCTTCCCCAGACTGAACATTCTCAGGTTCTTTTTCTGATATTCCTTACCCTCCCTAATATTGGTCACATTTCTCTGAATGCTCTCTGTTTCAATAATTCCCTAGTCCCCTAAACTGAAATCCCCTTGTGGTCTGACCAGTATGAAGTACTTTGCGTCATCTGGACACAGTATTTCTATTAATGCAACCCATCAAGAAATATTTATTAAGCACCGCTTTTTTTTAATTCAGTTCAACAAATGTTATGCATCTATTGTGTTCAGAACACTGTATGAGGCACCAAAGAAAATTAAAGAATCAATAAGACATAGAATCTGCCTTCATGGAGTGCCAGGCCTGGAGTCAGAAGACTCATCTTCCAGAATTCAAATCTGGCCTTAGACACTTACTAGCTGTGTGACCCTGGGCAAGTCATTTAACTCTGTCTGCCTCAGTTTCCTCATCTGTAAAATGAACCAGAGAAGGAAATGGCAAACCACTCCAGTATCTTTACTAAGAAAACCCCAAATGGGGTTCACAAAGAGTGGGATATGAATAACAATAGCAAATGCTCTAATTTAAGACTTTGGAGGCCAAGTCCAGTGCTTTTTCTAATAAGAGATAGCATGACACAGTACAGATCTGTTCTCGGAGTCAGAAAGACCAGAGTTCAAGTTCTGACTCTGACACATACTGTCTGAGTGACCCTGGGCAAATCACCTCCCCAGTGTGCCAATAATCTCCCAGTACTCCAAGCTCTGAATCTAAACCAGGCATAGATCTGCATTGGTAGAAGGAATTTTCTCAGGAGGATGCAGAAAACAATGAAATAACAAATGAATGAGATCACAAATCTGGTGAAAAATGTCCTTCATCGATTGTTTGACTGTCTCAGTCTTTAATCACACAAGACACAAACTGGTGATTTTTGTGAGTTAGCCTCTGCATCATCCTGGTCTTTCATCCGCACTAGGACAGTCCTGGGCCTCAGTTTTCTGTTCTATCGCTACCTCCCCTCCCCCATGCAGACTATCAGATTTATATTTCTTTCCATGGAAAATATTTATCTTGCTAGATGTCATAGAATGAAGGCAAAGACATACCCCTCTCACCCACTGGTGACCTGAGGCAAACTGAAGCAATTAATAGGTGCATGGGAAAGTCTGAGCAGTTGCTTGTATTATTTTGTTCCCCACTTCCTTCATCATCCTCTCATCCCCCCATCTGCAAAAAGACGAACTGTAAACACTTCTCATGGCATTCAACAGAACTGAACAAAGTGACTATTCTCTGCTGTCACCTGCTGTCACCAATCTTTGGTCTTCTCTTTAAAGTACAACACCCAGTGTGGCATGGAAGAGAGAGGACAGGGCTAGGAGTCAGGAGACCAGAGTTTTAGTCCTGGTTTCCTGACTTATTTGCTATTTGATGATAGGCTAATCAATATGTTTTCAATTACTTCAATCTCAAAATAGGAATGAGAGCATCTGGTCTGCCTTACAGAGAAGATCACATCAGATAATGCCTTTGAAAGTGCTTTGAAAAGCATAAATTGCCCTACAAAGGATTTGCAAAAGGTTATTAAGGATAGAGACCAGGCCTGAAATGTCATTGGTATAGAGCAGAGGCTTCAAACACATGGCCCTTGGGCCAAGTGCTCCAGCAACACTCTTTTTTTTTTCAATTTTTTTTTTTAGGCAATTGGGGTTAAGTGACTTGCCCAGGGTCACACAGCTAGGAAGTGTCAAGTGTTTGTTCTGAGGGTGGATTTGAACTCAGGTCCTCCTGACTTCAGGGCTGGTGCTCTATCCACTGTGCCACCTAGCTGCCCCTTCAGCACCACTCTTTAGGACAGCCTGAACCAGATGAAAATGTAATGGGGGAATGTTTAACAAAATACATGCAAATATAATAGAGCATAAGTAATGTGAACATGTAGTTTTCTAAGTCAATATGCACCCAGGGGATCCTAATATATAGTTTTTTGTTGTTGTTCAGTCATGTCCATCTGTTTTTTTTTCTTTTTTTACCCCATTTGGGGTTTTCTGGGCAAAGATACTGAAGTGGTTTGTCATTTCCTTTTCTAGCTCATTTTTTTTAATGAATGAGGAAACTGAGTCAAACAGGATTAAGTAACTTTCCCAGGGTCCCACAGTTAGTAAGTGTCTGAGGTTGGATTTGAACTCATGAGGATGAGTCTTCCTGATTCTAGGTCTGGCACTCTATCGCTGTACCATCTAGCTTTTGCTATATATATAGTTTAGTGGCTTCATTTCTATTTGAGTTTGACACCATTGGCATAATAGACAATTGGGTGAGGAAATTCCTTCTAACAATGCAGATCAGCATTTTCTCTGAAATTTATAGTGTTAGTGAGTTATCTAGAGCATTAAGCATTTCAGTGACTTGCCCAAGGTCGCACAGTGTGTGTGTGTTTGTGTGTGTGTTAGAAGTGGGACTTGAACAAAGCTCTTCTTGGGTTTGAGGCCAGTTCTTTATTCACTACACCAATCTGCTTCTCAAAGAATAGTTAATATTGTGAAATCAATGGGGGATTGAGTGCTGTTTCGTGTTGGTTGTATTAATTATAGGTTGCAAGAGCCAGAGCTAGTAATTAGTGGCCAGATGAGTGTCACCCAACACAGCAGGGAAGTCAGTTTTTTTTTTTAAGGAGTGGCTATTGGGATGAAGATGACTGAGTTTGGTATAGAACTTATTGGAAAGAAGGGAGAGTGATCTAGCAGTTCAGAGACGACTGCAACAAGAATTTAGACAGGATGGAAAGAACGTTAAAGGTAGCTTCTGGCTAATGGTGAAAAAACAAGTTTCTGAAAGTAGAATTGGGGAACAAGAAGTTTGACCACTCTTTCTTCTACCTTTGTGTGTCACAGAGTCTAGAACAAGGAACAGCCAACCTTGGGTTACAGGAGGTGTGGTGTCCTAGGGAGAAAATTAGATATCCACGACAGAAGGTGGAAAACATGTGAGAGGAAGAATCCTTGGAGCACAGATTGGAAATAGAACGGGTCACAAAGGTCATGTAGTCCAGTGGTTTCAAACTCAAATAGAAATGAAACTACTGACCAGTTCCTAAGGATCCTTGCTGTTGCGTATTGACTTAGAAAACCACATATTAACATTATCTATGTTCTATGGTATTTAAAATATTTTTTGTTGTTAAATACTTTCCAATTTCTTTTTAATTTGATTCCTCCACACTGGGGAGCTGTAGGCTGTATGTTTAACATCTCTGATCTAGTCAATCCCATCATTTTACAAGAAACTGAGTCCCTGAGAGGTGGTGACTTGAGATGCAGCTTTGTGCAAATCATGTCACCACCTTGAGGTCTGATTTATTCATTTGTAAATGAATAGATTGGATTAGATGCCAGAAAAGCTCTGAATCTGTGATCTATGATCCAAAAAGCTTATAAACAGAGCATCTAAGACGACTCCTTTATTTACCAAGAAGTCAAAGGTCAAAGAGGTGAAGAGATTTACCCAAGGTCAAATGGTAGTAATGGGTAGAATCAAATTTGAACTCAGATTATCAGGCTCCCAATTTAGAACTTTGCCTCAGTCTTTTTAGGGCAGGCATTCTCATTCTATGTCCATACTTTCCACAACTTGTGTCCCACCCCTCAGCCCTGGACCAGAATTCTTGCTCCTGTACGTATTTACATAGGGATGAGGGTGGTGGTGGTTGAGAGATGGAGCTGTGTACGAAGGAGACTGTGGGACAATGGAAAGACCATTGGATTTACATTCTAAAAACATGGTTTCTGTCTCTGCCATTGCCTAGCTAGTGAAATTCCTAAAGCACTCTAAGCCTCAGTTTCTTCATCTGTTAAATAGGGAGCATAATCCTTATTCTTCCTTCACGAGACTGCTCTGATGAAAACACTATAAATTATAGTGCTCTACAGCAATGGTTCTCAAAATGGGGCCTGTGTATCTCTTGGGGGTTGCAAAGACCCTTTCAAATCCTCAAGGTCAAAACTGTTTCCTAACAATAGCAAGATGTTATTTACCTATTAAAATACTCTTCCCTTTTCCAACTACATATCTGGGTGATACCAGATTTTCTTAATATACTTCCACCAAAACAACACATCACAACAGATTGAGTGCAAAAGCAGATGTGAGACTCCAAATGTCTGCTATTAAGCCAGACATTAATGAGGTTTGCAAAAATATGCAAAACAATACCACTGTTATCACTGAAAAATTGTTTTGTTTTGGAAAATATAGTTATTTTTCATTTATATACTGTTCATGTTAATGTATAATTTGCCTTATTATTGCTATTTTTAAATGAATAAGTATTTTAAAACTATCAGTTTCAATATCTAATATGTTAATATTCATAGCCATAACTCATATAAATAAAAGCTCTTTGGAATCCTCAATAATTTTTAAGAGGGTCCTGAGACCAAAAAGTTTGAGAATAACTGCTCTATAGAGATGAAAGTTACATGCATATGTGTGTGCAAACATCCATGTGCTCGTGTGCATACGTGTGCATGGGCATGTTCACATATGCATCGATAGCACCAGGAGAGAATCTGATGATATTTCACACAAATGAGAAATGTTATTCTGCAGATTAAAGCTGCGCAACGCCTGGTTTTGTCTTTATTTATGCCTTTCTATTTCCATGTCTGCTGACATGGGTGCCCATACTAGGAAGCACTGAAGGACATAATTGGCGTTGTGAAAAATTATTGGGAAGTCAGGACGTTCCCTTGCAGTGATCCCCCCCATTCTCTTCCCCATCTGTCACCATCTAATGTGACAAAGTTTTTATCGGGCATCGAGGCGGAGGAGATTAAAAGTAAATACTGTGATCAGGAAGCAGCTGGGGGGAAAATGTAACGCATTTCACACCAGGCTGAACAGCTCATCAGCTCAGCCTTGTACAGCTCTGGAACTCCCAGGGAGGGAGGGTGTTTGGGTGAGAGGAGGCACCGAAGGGGTGGGGGCTGAGTACTGGGCCCTGCTAGGCAGGGACACCCCAGAGGGCATTGTGACTTCTCTAGGTGCCATTGCAAACAAGATGTCCCTCCACTCCTACCCCCCCCCCAAACACATATAGTCAACAAACCCTAGCATACTGAACCATTCTACCCGCCTCTTCGTTCTGGAAGAGGCAAATAATTTGGAGTATTGTCTTTTTTTGGCCCCTCTTTCTTGAAATTGGAAGGATTTAAACATAGGCTTCTGGTATTTGTCCTGGTCGGCCTAGATCCTTTTGTCCTCCCTGTTTTTATTGGTTACTCTTACTAGCTATCCTCTCACATGGGCTCCTCCTCTTCAAACATCACCATAAATAACCAAACTCGTGCCTTGGGCAGTTTGGTGCATGGGATCTGGAATCAGACAACCTGGATTCGAATCCGCACACCAATACTTACTTTATAACCTTGGGAATCATGGGATCATAGATCCAAAGCTGGCAGGGACCCTAGAGATCCTCCTGTCCTATCCCATTATTTTATAGATAAGGAAGTGAGACCTGGGTAAGTCACTTTACCCCTCAGGGTTTCATCTGTAAAATAATGGGCTTGGACTACACTGTAGGGATTCTTAACCTGAGGTCTCTGAATTTAAAAAAAAAACACCTTGTATTTCAATGCAATTGGTTTTGGGGCAGCTAGGTGGCTGTGGATAGAGCACCGGCCCTGAGGCAGGAGAACCAGAGTTCTAATCCAGCCTTAGACACAAAATACTCACTAGCCTTGTGACTCTGGCCAAGTCACTTAACCCCAATTGCCTTCCTCAAAAAAATACAATTGTTATCCTACATATTTCATATTATGCATTTAAAAACATTATTCTGAAAGGGGGTCCATAGGCTTCACCAGATTGCTAACAGGGTCCGTCACTCTCTCTCTCTCACACATACACACACGCACACACACACACACACACACACGCACACGCACACACACACACACACACACATTCTTAACATGTATAGACTAGAGGATCTCTATGGTCCCTTCCACCCTTCCAACAATATGATCTTAGTCTTTTCTCTATATTTCACATCTGGGGAAACTGAGGCCTGAAGGGAAGAGTAAGGTTACTTAGCAATAACAGATGGCACAGGGGTATTAACTGTTGGCCACTTTCCAAGATCCTGTGAGTGCCTTTGGTGTGTAGTAGAAAGCATTGAATTTAGATTCAAAGACCTTGCATTGCTCTTTAAAGCTTGTAAGACTGTCAGTGAGTTATTTCAGGTCCTTGAGCCTCTGTGTCTTCATCAGTAAAATGAGAGGGTGGAATACATCCTCCAAGGAGCCTTCGAGATAATTCTGTGACACAGTTCATGCTCACAGAGTCTATATTCTAAGGAACTAGTTTTTGTTAATACAAAAAAGAAGCTATGTCTTGGCTCTCATACTGCTATTATCACTTCAAGTGTGGGTGACGTCATAGTCTCCCTGCGCCAAAGGGGAGAGGAGTTACAGAGGCCTTGATCCCATATGGAGGTCCTCTTCCAGACTATTCATTTGCCAGTATAGACGGCAGGACAACTGGTCTTCTTGTTACTATTTTTCCTTAGTTCTCAAAGAGGACCCATGACATCGTGATGTCTTGATTCATGTGTGAATTGGATTTAAGTGAGGCAGAGTTGCCCAAAGTTGTCAGCCTCACTTTCTCTTCCAGAGTTATCAACATCCTGTGACAAGAGAAAAGTCACGATGACTGGCGACGGCCCAGAATGCAGCGGATGACCTTGGGGTAGTGCCTGCTCCAGCTGCCTTCATGGCCATTGGAACAAATTGTTCTCATCTGTCCATTCCACTGGAGGAAATCTTCACATGCTTGAGGTAGACGTCCCCCTAACTCACCTACGGTTTAAGACCTGTTGGTTACCCTTGACCTGGTTTAGTCTGTCTGCTGAGATGGTTTACTGGGGTGTGACCACTGCACATGCTACAGTTTTTTGGAGCCATAGGTGAAAGTTGGGTGCCAGGTGGACACCAAAAGTGGATGAGCAGCCCCAAGAGCTCAGCAAACCCTCACACCCGAGGTGGCTAGTCCTCTTTTAATACCCATACACTCCGAGCCAGTTTTACAGCTCACCAGAACTTAGTGTCTATTCCAGGACACTCTAGCCTTTTGATGTGAGTACATTTTCTTTCTTTGAAATCTTATGAGGGGCAGCTAGGTGGCACGGTGGATAGAGCACCAGCCCTGAAGTCAGGAGTACCTGAGTTCAGATCTGGTCTCAGACCAAACACTTGACACTTACTAGCTGTGTGACCCTGGGCAAGTCACTTAACCCCAATTGCCTAAAAAAAAAAATCTGTCATGCTGTGGGAGAAGGGGGGTGGGCGATGTGGGTATTGACAGTGAAATACTTGAGAGGAGAGTGGGAGGGGGCATCAAACCCATCTGCATTACATACTGAGAATCATAGAATCATAGATTTAGAGCTCGAAACGATCTTGTAGGTCATGTAGCACAAGCTTTTCATTTTATGGATGGAGAAAACCAGGATCCAGAGACATGACTAAGATCCCACCTAAAGTCACACAGCTTGTAAGTGGCATAGTCAGAATTTGAACCCAAGTCTTTTGACTCCAAATGCTCTTTCCATTGTACCAGAATCATGACAGTAGTAACTAGCATTTATATAAAGATTTAAAGTTACACATGTTGAATTATAATTTTATTATCACAACAACCCTGGGATCTAGGTGCTATTATTTTACACACAAGGAAACTCAGGCAGACAGAGGTTAAGTGACAGGCCCAAGGTCATATGTTTCTGAGGCACAATCTAAACTCAGACTTTCCTAACTCCAAGTTTAGTACAATGATACCTAGCTCCCTCCACGAACATAAGTTGGAGAGGGGAGGGTTGGCACCTGGGTTGGGGATTTACTAAGTAAGGGTTTGACATCTACTGGTGGAACAAATTCTATGGGCTACTGTAAGAACAGTGGTGTTTTGGGATCAGCTGCTGGAGAGAGCTGATTGTTAAATTTTCAGTATAATTGTTTAATACATTTCAGAAATAAGGAAATGTTATAAATCAGTGCTTGATGTACTGTTTTGTTGATTGTCTAGACCTAAAAAGGTGATTGGTGAAAATGTTATTAATGCAGATTAATCTTAGAAGTGTGTTGAGAGCATAGCAGTATTTTTTTTTCTTCTGGAGAGCTGGTTGTTAAACATTGACCAGCATACTCCTGAGTGGATCTAATAATTCCAACTCCTTTGTTTTATAGTTAAGAAAACTGAGGCTCAGAGATTTGCCTGTCTAGATGATTTGACTGAAGTCATATACCTACTATGAACAGAGTCAGCAGGCTCTTTATTTACTTTTAAGTGTGGAAAGGGAAGTAGGCACAAAATGATACCCAGAGTAACCAATAATAATAGGAAGGAGTAAGGAAAGTACCAGTCAATAAGTCAAAACACCCAGAAATTTAGGTTTTAGATCATTATATTTGAGAGATAGAATGAGAAAATAGTGCCACGTCTCCTGTCTCCTAGAATAAGGCACCTCCCCACTTGCCAAACTCCTTTGGGGATAGACATGATACTGTCTGATGTATACACAGCGGTGTGCTAGTAAATATTTTAACAACCAGTTCTCTTAAAAAAAAGAAGCACACAACACATTTCAAAGTTTAGTCTGCATTATTAATATTTTCACTAACTTAAGTCCAGACAATGACCAAAATAATAAATCAAATCTTGATTTGGAATGTTTATCAATTTCTGGGATGTAAATTCTCAGATTGAGAAATTTAACAATTGGCTTTCTTGAGCCAGCTCAAGCTGCCTCCAACATACCCCTGGTTATAAGGTAGCTTTGGTGTAGTGCTGAGAATATTAAATTTAGAGTCAGAAGATCTGGATTTGAATCCTTGCTGCGATGTTTATTATGTGCATGAATCTAGATGAATTATATCACCTCTTTGAGCCTAAAGTTCTTCATCTGTGAAAGGGGGATGATTAATAATAATAATAATAGCTAACATTTATATAGTCTATTATGTTCCAGGCACTGTCTTAAGTGCTTTATAAATATGGTCTCAGTTGATCCTCACAAAGATCCTGGGAGGTAGGTGTTAGTATTATCCCCATTTTACAGATCAAGAAATTGAGGCAAATAGAAATCAAACTATTTACCCAGAGTCAAACAGGTCATTAAGTGTCTGAGACCGGATTTGAATTCAGGTCTTACTGACTGCAGGTCCTGTGCTCTACCCACTGTGCCACCTAGTTGCTCTAAGATAATAACTGCTACAAGATGGCAACTTCTATACTTCCTACTTCAAAGGGCTGCTGTGTTTTGTAAAATTGTTAAGGAGCATAGAGATATGAGCTCTTTTTTATTGCAAGGGACTACATATGAAGATGCTTTATTCTCAACTAATTTTGTTTATATTTTGTATGCGTTCACACAGATTATAGCCCCTTTTTGGCTAGCATAGTTTTCCTAGCTGAAGGATCATGGGAGGTGAAAAATTCTCAGACCAAGGGAAGCCCCTTGCTCTCTAGACAAGGAGTGACTAAGGGCAGATTTGTACCAGCTGTGAGCCAGTGGGGAGGAAGTGTCCTTCTATCCTAAACTATAGAGAATTACCAGCAGCTGGAGCCTTGTCTTTCTCCCTGACTGACTTAAGGTGTGATTGCCCTGTATAGAATTTGCTGTTTGACTGCAGGGATCTTACTGCAGAGCTGAGGGAGATGGTGAGGTCATCCCCTCTCCACTATCTCCACCATCTCCACCTTGCCTGGCCTACTGGCATTGCTACCTCAGGAATTCCTTGCTTCTCTTCATTTGGACTCATGTATCCAGAGAAGGATAAACTTATCTGGGCAACTAGATGGCTCATTGGATAGAGCGCTGGACCTGAAGTCAGAAAGACTCATCTTCCTGAGTTCAAATGTGGCTTCAGACACTTACTAGCTGTGTGACCCTGGGCAAATCACTTAACCCTGTTTGCCTCAGCTTCCTCATCTGGAAAATGAGCTGGAGAAGGAAATGGCCAACCGCTCCAGTATCTTTGCCAAGAAAACCCCAAATGGGGTCATGAAGAGTTGGACACGACCAAACAACAACAAAAATGGAATAGAGTGATGGTAGATGACCCATGGAGTGCTTCAGCCTGTGGTTTAAACAAACTCCTCTGATGGCATTATTCAATCAATCAATTAAACAAATAACAATTATTTAATAATGACCTAATATATGCCAAGAGTTATGCTGGGTACTGGGGAAACAAAGACAAATGCGCCCAGCAAATCCTCCTTGTCGTCAGGGTGTTTTTATTCTGTTGGGGAAGACAACATGGATACATGTGAATCCATACAAAAGAAGCACAGAAGGCAAGTGGTGGAGGAGGAGAGGTGGCTCTGGAAGCTGGAGGGATCAGGCCAGACTTCATATGGAAGGTGGTGCTTGAAATGCTGGTTTGATTCCATAAATTAAAAATTAAATAAATACAAATTTAAAAAAGGAAGGTGGTACTCAAGCTGAGTTTTGAAGGGAACGAGGGATTCTCCAAAGGCCACCTGTCCTGGGCTTTGGCTAGGGAGTGGGTGTTTCTCCTTTCTTCATCTTCTCAAATAGCATCCTTTAGTTCTATCACTATGCCATGCCCTCCCTCTAGAATGTGAAACTCCAAATTCTGAATAAGTCTACCAGCTGTCTGTAGGAGAGCCTCTGTGTGACCTTTGAGAAAAGCACATCACCTCTCCGGCCTTCAACTTCCTTTCTGTGAGATGGCAGAGTTGGCCTAAATAATTTCAAACTTCCTTATCCAATAAATTCACTGCAAGCCAGGATCAGAATATCTCATTCATGACTTATAGGCAACAGCAATGCCACGGCTGATATGTCTCCCCAACTGATGTGCAGTCGAGAATGAACTCCTCCTCTCTTCTACCTTCTGTTTGTTTGCCACAAGGGAAGAGATATCAGAAAATTAATAAAACATCAACATAAAAACTGGGATAGATGCTAACCCTATCACCTAGGGGAATGGCTATACAAGACGGTATACAAATGAAGTAATGAGGCAGCTGGTGGTGCAGGGAATAGAGTGCTGGGCCTGGAGTCAGGAAGATCTGAGTTCAAATCCTATCTCAGATACTTTGAGCAAGTCACTTAACCTGTATTTGCCTCAGTTTCCTCAGCTATAAAATGGGGATAACAGTATACCTATCTTCAAGGGTTGTTGTGAGGATCAAAAGAGATAATATTTGTAAAAAGCACTTAGATTGGTCCCTGGCACATAGTAGGTGCCTTTTACCTTAATGCAAAGTAAAGTGAACAGAACCGAGAGGACAATTTTATAAATAATGACAACAAACTTTGAACGACTTCAGAACTCTATCAATGTAATAACCAACCGCAAAATTCCAGAAGACTTAGGATGAAGCATGCTACCTAACTCCTGATAGAGAAGTGATGGACTCAGGTCACAGAATGAGGTATTTATTTTTTGGATATGGTCAACATAAGAATTTATTTTGCTTGACCATGCATATTTGTTACAAGCGTTTTGTTTTTCTTTATCAGTGGTGGGAGGGAAGGTAGGAGTGGAAAAAATACATGCTTACTAATTGAAAAAATTAAATTTAATTTAAAAAAGAGTAAGCAACAAGTTAGACATGCTAATAATTTTTATGACCAATGCCTTAGGTATGTTTCTATGGGGGGAGGGAAAGGAGAGAGAAATGGCCTCCAGTCAGCCTTCAGATATGCCTTCAGCTTCCCTGATTACTAATGCCTACAGGAGGTGGATGAAGACAATCATATTTTCAGTCTAAAAAAAGAGAGGGTTGGAGTAGCTGACCTCTGAGTTTTCTCCCAGTTCTAGAGCAATGGTCTTATGACCCAATGATGCAATTCCCAGAATTCCCTTGGGGCCAGAACATGGTGCAACCCCAGTGCTGCGTTTGGCAAGATACTGTGTTAGTAAACAGTCACTCTTGGGTGAGCGCCAGGAGGACAGGCTTGGAGTGAAATCTGAGATGATGGGTGATATGAGGTTAATTTGGGTTAGTCTTCCTGGAGGAAGTGAGGTTAGAATAGAAATCTGAAGGTGGGGAAGGACTCAAGTCGAGAGGAAGGCAAAACTAAGTTGCAAAGAAGCTAATTTCACATAAACCTAAGGAAAAAAATTCCTGGCAATTAAAATTGTCCAAAAATGGAATGAACTATGGTGGAGAGAAGAAAAAGAGGGGAGTAAGGTAGAGAAAAGGACTCTTTGGCTCAATGACCCATTTGGGAATAGCCAGACCAACATATCAGTCCCTACCCTCATTTTTTATGTATTTTTTTATATTTTTTAAAAACAATTTCAGGGGCAGCTAGGTGGCTCAGTAGATAGAGCAACAGCTCTGAGGTCAGGAAGACCTGAGTTCAAATCCGACCTCAGACACTTGGTCAGTCGATACTTACTAGCTGTGTGACACTGGGCAAGTCGCTTAAGCCCAACTGCCTCACAAAAAAAAAATGACTACTGAAAAAGAAACCATAGAATTTCAGAATTGGAATCAATCAAAAAGAGTTTAGCAAGTGCCTAGGCATGCTGCTAGGTGCTGGGGAAGCCAGTAAAGATGGCAAGATGTCCGTGCTGGCTAGGCTCCGGTTTCCCGGTGAATGGTGGGATGGGCCTGCTAAAGCCAACTCATCAACTTGGTGGAGCTGATATTAAATTTTTAGTGTGAACATTTACACCCCAGAATTCAGCAACCCTACCAATCAGGGCTTGCCTTATTATTTTGTTCATTGTTTAGATTTAAGAAAGTGATGGAGAAAAAAAATGCAGATTAAATTTAGAAGTGTATTGTACATACATTTTTTGGAGAGCCAGTTGTTAAACTTTTACCAGCACACCACTGCTGTGAAGCCTGATCTGAATCAGTACAGTAGATGCTTAATGAATGCTTTCTTGCTTGAAAACCGTGATACCTATTATGTACCAGTAACTATGCTAGACACTGGAGATACAAAAACAAAAATGAAACAGGCCTTGCTTTCAAGGAATTTACTTTCTAATGATGGAAACAATGTATAAATATACCAAACAGGTATCAGTCAGATACATATATAAATCAGCTACCTTGGATGGGAAGACATTAGAAGGTAGGGGAACCAGAAAAGGATTTATTTAGAAGGTAAAATTGGAGCCGAGTCTTAGGAACATGCCTGGGATTCTATATGGCCCTCATGAGGAAGAAGAGCATGGGAATGCAAGAGCATGGAGGCAGGAAATGAGAGACTGAGATGGAGTATCGTAAGTGAGAAACAGCAAGAGGGCTAAGATGGCTAGACCATAGAGTCAGTGGAGAGGAGTAATGTGTGCAGGCTAAAAGAATATGAAAGGTCAAATAATGAAAAACTTTAAATACCAGAGTTTATATTTGATTCCCAAGGCAATAGTGAACCACAGGGTTTATTGAGTAGGAGGTGACATGGTCACATCTGACTTTAGGAAAATGTATTAGAACTATTGACTAGTAGGGAGTAGCATATGACATAAGTTTTTTTTTAAAGACAACTTTGAATATTAGAAAGTTTTTCACCCGCTTACAAATTAAGCTACGGAAAATATTTCCTCTCTTCCATACCTGCTTTTCCATTTCAAAAATTGAACAGAACATGAAAAGGAATTCTCTAAGAATCAAGGCTGTTTTTCCTCTCCTACCGGGCTTTTCCATAGGATTGATGAGAGAGTAGAGAGAGTCTAGCCATGGCATCTCAACCTGTCAATGTGAAGCAGGAAGAGTGAGGGTGCAGTCCTTTTCCCTCTGGGTTACGCTTCAAGAGGAGGTTGACGGTGTCTGAAAATAGATGCCTAGGAGAGTCAAGAAGCCTGCACCTCTCCAGATTCCCTCTGCAATGCCCTTCACGGGTCTCCCGGGACACCTGATGAAAAGGAGTGGATGAGCAGAAGCAAACAAGCAACAGAGTGGGACAGTGGGGAAACTGAACAAAAGGGTAAAAATGTGAGGCATGGTGGGCAGTTCAGGGACAGAATTTGGGATAGCAGACATGAGAAAGGATTAGAGCAGGAACACAACCAGGGAAATGAAGAAGGAATTGCCACTGACTGCAGAGAAGCAGAAGACAATCAAAGGATACTGAGTTCCTGGGCTCCAGGGCTGATTGAGTGTCACAACTTTCACTTCTAATTTTAGCCCCTGAGGAATGTGGTTGAAATAGTTCTGGAGTCAATGGAAGCCCTCCTCTGGATCTCATTTCTTACCTTTTCTTGCTGCTACAACAAATTTACGGTGCTGAATTAGCAAAGCTTTTCTGACTCTGGCAAGAGCTGGTGGTAGTGAGAGCAGCATTGGTATTGGTGGAATAAGTTCCCCTAGTGTCCTGGTTAGAGAAACGCTGTACAGCAGGAGTGGGAAACCTGCGGCCTTGAGGCCATGTGTGGCCTTCTAGGTCCTTGGGTGTGGCCTTCTGACTGAGTCCAAGTTTTATGGAACAGATCCTTTTATTAAGGGGATGATTCAGTCAAAGGGTCACACTTGAGGGCATAGAGGGCCACATGTGGCCTCAAGGCCACAGGTTCACTATCCCTGCCATAGGTGGTCTTCTATAGCTCAGTTGACTTCAGTCCCTTACCATCAATCCATTCTGTTGCACCTGATAGCAATTTTGGCAAAATAAGCATTGGAACCCTGAAGGGATACTATCCCTGGCTGAGTGGGTGCCTTCTTCCTCCCTATTACATATTGCAAAGTCTTTTTACATCATTCTCATTCTCTATTCCTTTGCTCCAAACCAACAAAGAAACAGTCCTTCTTCTTGCCAAGGTCAAGGCCAAGACCTCCTGGATTATGACCCTTCGTGTAATCCTTCTCTTTCATCTTTAATGTCTCCTAATCTACTAGATTCTTCCCTTTTCACTGCAAATATAGCAATCCCCATTGACTCCCCCTCACTCTCTGTCTCACCCTAACAGTTCCAGAACCCAAATGGATGACTAGGCAGCAGAAAGGCCCACCATCAGCAGGGGAACCCTTCCACCATTCCCCTCTTTCCCCAGATATCCAGGCTTCTTTACTGTTTACACGATTCTGATGAGGAGTAACCAATTTTATGCCTTGTAGCGGGATGGAGGACCACCAGACCTTTACCATCTGTCCTGTCTATATGCCCTGCTGATAACTTCCCCAAACACTGTCATCTGACATACTAATATAACCTAAGGATCTTTGACCCTTGCCATTATTCCCTTTGAAGAACCCTTTGGACTTCCAGGCTTCTCTATCCCTCCTATAGCTGTGGCATCTTTGATATTGTCTTCCCCAGTTAGAGGGTGAATTCCTCAAAAGCAAGAACTATCTACCTGTATCTATTTGTATCCCCAACACTTAGTACAGTGCTTGCCACATAGTAAATACTTAATAAATGCCTTTTCATTCATTCATTCATTCATTCATTCATTCATTCATTCATTCATTCATGTCTTGGTCTCCTCCAAAACTTCACTTAACTCTACTATCACCTCAAGTTATTAATCCTCTATCTCTCTTCCCTTTCACAACAAAATTCCTAGAAAATGTATTTGTTTTCATTATCACCTCCCATTCATTTTTTCCCCTTTGCAAACTGGATTCTGATCTCACTACTTCACTGAAACTGCTCTCTCCAAGACTACCAGCAATCTCTTCATTGATAAATGAGATTGCTTTTTCTCAGTCTTCTTTATTGACATTTCTGCCGGCTTTTGACACCATTGATCAGACCCTCTTCCTGGATACTCTCTTTAGCTTTTGTGATGCAGCCTTCTCCTGGTTCTCTTACCTGCCCAACTTCTAAATCTCCTTTGCTTGATTTCTCACTCCCTAACTATGCCTCTGTCCTGGACCCTTTCTTTTCTTCTCTCTCCAAATCCTTTCTGTGATGTCATAATTTTGAGGGATTCATTATCATCTCTGTAGGTAGGAGCAAGTTAGGCAAAATTTTCCTTAAAAGGAATTGAGATATTCCTCTAAGCTTAGTTGGCTCAGGATACTAGAGGCTCAGATTGTTGTTGTCACTTCCTTGTCACCTGAATACAAAGTAGCCATGGTTTGTTTCAGAGGTTTTCTTAGTCTAGGTTGGTGGATTACAATGGGCAACTTAGACAAGAGAGCTTCTTTCAGCTGAATCAACTCAAGGTGCCCTAGATGCCTATCCTTGTTAAATAGCCTTCTCCTGCTATGGCTAAACAATTTTTTTTTAAATTAACTGCTGAACTACCTACAAGTCTCTCATTTTGTCCCAATATAAAACCTAAACTACCAGGGGGACTGGCCTGAGTCTGACCTAGCCCAGAATAATCTCTAACCAATAAATATATCCAGCCCTAATTAATGTTGTTCCTGAGCTCCATGCTCCACCTCCAGTTTCCTGGTAGACATACCACCTGGAGGTCCTATAGGCATGTGAAACTCAAGATGTCCAAAACAAAACTCATTCTCTCCTTGCTTAAACTTATGGCTTCTCCAAACTGTCTTATTACTGTTAATTGCACCACCATGCTTCTAATCACCAACCTTTGAAACATGAATACCTGATTCTTTCTTCTCTCTCATCCCCCATGGCCTATCAGTTACAAAATCTTTTCAATTTCACCTCAGTAACATCCCACCATTGTCCCCTTTGTACCACTCACATGACCACCATCCCAGTTCAATCCCTAAGATATATCCTGGGTAATTGCAATAGCATCCAGATGGATATCCCTATTTCTAGTCTCTCCCTTCTCTAGTCTAATATTCAGACAGCTACCAAAATCATCTTCCTAAAGCATACTCCTGACCTTATTCCCATTCTCAAGAATCTTCAGCTATTGCCTCAAGGTTAAAATACAACTTCCATAGCTTGGCATCCTAAGTCCTTCACAATCAGGCCTCAGTCTACCTTTCCATACTTATTTAGCTATACTGCACTGCTAAGTGTTCGAAACTCCACCCCTCACCTCTATGGCATTGCAGAGTTTGTCTGTCATGCTTAGAATGCATTCCCTGTCCTCTACACCTTAGAATCTTTAGCTTCCTTCAGCCCCCAACATTTTGAGGCTGATGTCATATAACCTAACCATGCCCTTTCATGACACGTCCCTCGGAGACACAGCGCTGGGCTGGCTAGTCTGATCCTTGCTTGATACTGCTTACATTCTTTGCTGGATGGGGAACAAGCACCTGGAACCAGTATTGGACTAAATCACAGGTTCCCAAACCTTTTTCAGTTTGTGGTACCCTTTGTTGTTGTTTTTCAGTTGTGTCCAACTCGTGACCTGATCTGGGGTTTTCTTGGCAAAGATACTGGAGCAGTTTGCCATTTCCTTCCTCATTTTACAAATGAGGAAACTGAGGCAAACAGAATGATGTGACTTGCCCAGGGTCACCCAGCTAGTAAGTGTCTGAGGTCACATTTGAACTCAGGCCCAACACCCTATACATTATGGCACCACTTGCCTGCCCCAGTATTAGAAGATGTGAATTGAAATCCTGGCTCTGACACTACCAATCTGACCTCAATTATTTAGCCTTTCTAATCTTGCTTCTTTATCAGTAAAGTGAGCGCAGTTCCCAGAAAAAGCATGTACACAATTACTATACCAATACCCCTAGAAAGAACAACAAAATTGAAGGAATGCTATACAATTATAAGTGTATATATATATATATATATATATATATATATATATATATATATATATATATAAGTATATATATACACACTTCCTTTCTTTGCAGAGGTGGGAGGCCTTGGGTGTGAAATGTTGTGTATAAGGTCAGAGTTGGTTTAAGGTACTGATTAATTGTTTTTTAAATCACTATTCTTTTTCAAAAAATTATTATTAATTTATTTATTTTTAGTTTTCAACATTCACTCCCACAAGATTTTGAGTTCCAAATTTTCTCCCCATCTCATCCCTCCCCCTACATTCTGAATGCCTCTTCCCATAATCTACCTTCTCTTCTATCTCCCAACCTCTTCTCTTATCCCCTTTCCCTTCAATTTTCCTGTAGGGCAGGATAGATTTCTATACCCCATTGCCTGTATATCTTATTTCCCAGGTACTGATTAATTTTGCTGAACTGCTTTTTTTCTCTCTTTTTAAAAAATTCTGTGTTACAATGGATAGCTCTCTGGGTAAGTGAGGAATGAAGGATATATTTGTATTTGAAGATAATGAAAAACAAAAGTTATACATGAAAAAATTTTTCTTACATGAGATTGGCCCTTCCTAGCATTAGTATTCTATGAATCTCTGTTTATATAAATCTAAACTGCAGAAAAATTTTAAATTTCTCATATTTAGAATTGCTGATATATATTATAGAAATATGTAGGATATTATAGGAATATATTAAATTGTTATATGTGATAATCATATATAATATTATACATAATTTTGATTATTTTTATTTTTAATTTAATTTTAATATTTTATAATTCTTCCTAATTGTGGTTTGTAGGTTTGTATTCTCTGACTGCATACTAGCTCTGATTCCATAATGTGATGAGTGTCAGAGTGAATACAGCCTGGGATTAAAAATTTAATATGGCTAACTCATTCAGGATTTCCATAATTCACAAATGAGATGGTATTTGTGAAGTACTTAACACAGTGACTGGAATATAGTGAGTACTTAATAAATGCTGGTTTCCTTCCCTTCCCAGAGCCACCCAGCATCCCTGAGATAATATGGGTGTTTGTTTTGTTTTGTTGTTGTTATTGTTTGTTTGTTTGTTTGGCTTTTTGGTGAGGGCAATTGTGGTTAAGTGACTTGCCCAGAGCCACACAGCTAGTGAGTGTTATGTGTCTGAGGCCAGATTTGAACTCAGGTCCTCCTGACTCCAGGGCCGGTGCTTTATCTACTGCACCACCTAGCTGCCCCAGAGAATACTGGTGTTAAATATGAATAATTATGAAGCAGTTTGGGATCACCGAGAGCATCCTATAGTTTTCCAAATGCAGTCCAGTTTGCTTTCCTCTTCCCCTCCCATTCTGAACCCAATGCATTGTTCATCTGCAGTGTCTGTCTAAGATATATCTACTGAGAGACTCACTCAATAGACTATCTATTCTTCAGGGATGCTATATGGCTGCAAATCACAGAGCTCCACAAACTGAAGAATGAACATTTTGGGTGACCCATGACACAGCAGAGAGATGCATGGTAGGCATAAGGAGGCTGCAGCATATTACCCACGATGTCAAGCATGCAACAGGAGGCGGAAAAGGCATCATCTAAAAGATATATGGTGAGAGAAGGTTGGCTGTCTATTATGTGAGTATAAGCAATGACAAGTAGACAGTCCTGGTACTATACTCCTACCCACATAATTGTAGATCCTCGAAACAAAGATGAAAGGGAACTTAGAGGTCATTGAGTCTAAACACCTTATTTACAGATGAGGAAACTGAGGTACAGAGAAGTACTCAGGGTTACACAGCTGACAAGTGCCTAAAACAGGATTTGATCCCAAATCCTCTGTTTCTGTCTCTTTCTATGTGCATGTCTTTGTCTCTGTCTCTGTCTATCTGTGTCTGTGTCTGTCAGTCTCTCTCTATCTCTGTCTCTCTGTCTCTGTCTGTCTCTCCCATAGGGAAGAATAGTGTAGATGTGTGTCAGAGGCAGCTCTAACACCAGCACTCATAATGTTGGGCTGAAATGAGGCACTTGTAAGTCACTGAACAGTTAATTAAAGAAGGTTTAATTTGCCCTAGCACAGCAAGGGTATTCAGGCAAGGTTGCTTCCCTGGATGAGGCCTGCCCCTCCTGATCTCCATATTGAGTCACAAGATCACAGTGGTGGGGGGGAGGGCAGCTAGGTGGTGCAGTGGATAGAGTATGGGCCCTGGAGTCAGGAGGACCTGAGTTCAAATCTGACCTCAGACACATAACACTTACTAACTGCGTGACCCTGGGCAGGTCACTTAACCCCAATTGCCTCATCAAAAAGCAAAAAAAAAAAAAAAAGATCAGAGTGGGATAGGGTGAAAGACTTGGTAACTCTACTGATCTTTAGAAAGCCGCCACATCAGAGGGGCCAAGCTAGATTCCAGATGACTGGGGCTTTTTGCACCTTTAGATGACCAGGAAGCTACACCAGGGAAGCCAGTACTAACAAAGCTTCAGAGCAGTTTTGTTTTAGGTAAAAGCCTCCCTGTATTGTAGGTGGGAGGAAATAAGAAATACCAGGAAGTGGTGTAGGCAGGATGTGTTAGGTGGAGTCGGATGGGAGGGCAGCTTTCCAAGTCTTGGCAAATTACCTTTAATCTTGGTCATCCAGGCACAAGTTTACTGCAGCCTCCTTAAGTTGGATATGAAAAGATTTCAAATTGTAAAATACCTTAGGACACCATCAGATACAACTTTCTGTGTGTGTGTGCTTTTTAAAAATAAGCTTGTGGTTTTATTGGTGTAAGAATCTCCTGGCAAGAAAACTCCTTTTAATAATAATAATAGTTGATATTTGTATAATGCTTACTATGTGCCAGGCACTGTGCTAAATACTTTACAATTATTATGTTTCTTGATCCTCACAACAACTCTGGGAGGTAGCTATTAATATTACCTCCATTTTACATCACAGATGAAAAAATTAAGGCAAAGTGACTTATCCAGGAACTTACCACTAAGTAAATATATGAGGCTAGATTTGAACTCACGTTTCTCTGACTCCAGACCCATCCCTCTATCCATTTCACTACCTAGCTGCCCTTTACTAATGTTTATCAGCAAATGCTCTACAATTTAAAGTCTTTGGAAATTTCCTGAGAAATCTAATGACTTGACCAAAGTCTCGTAGCCAGTAAATTGGAACTTAAACTCAGATCTTCTTGATTCTGAGGCCAACTTTCCACCTATGCCCTACTTTCTTTCCCCACCCCTAGTTTTACAGATAAAGAAACTGAGTCCCAGAGAGATCAGATGACTTGCCGTGGTAAGTTTCAGAGCTTGGATTTGAACCTAAATCTCCTGACTCCCAGTCTAGCATTCTTTTCAATATTCCATACTGCCTCTCACTGGTGGAAAACTGTGTACATATTAATCTGCTTCCTATACCTAGATGGGCAACCAAGTTTGTGCATAAATTTGTTTGAGTGTGATCACAAATGTATATTTCTATTTGTGCATGTGTATACATATTTGTATGTATGTCCATGTTCATTTGTGTGTGTTTATATGTATATGTATGTTTGCGTGTGTGTGTGTGTATGTGTGTGCATCTTGGCTGCCCGTCATTACAGCTCTAATGGAAAGACTGCAACGGATGGCAGCTTTCAATTAGCTCCTTGGGAGATTGCTGTGACAGCCAGTTACTGAACGGCAAGGCCTGAAGGAATGAATTAATTTGTAGTACACGGCAGCTTGAGTCACAGTGTTAGCAATGGAATGAGACAGCAATAGACCCTGATAAGGCTTACCCATTGAGGCACCAGGGAGTAGAGTACCTGGCAATGGCCTTTTCCTACTTGTTCTGGTCTCAGGGATGGGCTCAGATCAGAACATAAGATGTGACCAAGTTGGTGAATAAAATGGTGTGCTGCCTTCCCACCTGAGCAGGATGTGTGGGACTCTAGTTGGCTCCAAGCCAGGTAAGAGCCACTCAAGCATGAGGCCTTGCTGAGGAGGCAATGCAAGCATCTGCACACAAAACCTTTTATCTCTCCATCTCTTGTTGGCCAAGTAAGTGTGTGCCTAGGCAAAGAGGTGACCTTCCCAAAGGTGGCATGGGACAGTTCATATGAAGATTGGTTCATAAGACAGAGTAAACAGGCATCAGCATTGTTCCCTTGTTTCATTGTTCCCTGCCCCACAACGTCCAGGGCAGCAAAAGACATTTGTTTGGTTATCCTCTGGGGGAGCCCAAGTCACGTGCTGCCATGTGACATCCCAGTAATAAACACAGAGGTCTGCTGAAGACCATGTATTCCAGTTCATCCCTGAACACCAATCCCTACTATGACATCCATCAAACAGCAGGCAGTTAGCCAGTGCCCTTGCTTCATGACCACCAGGGAAGGAGCATCCCTGCCTCTCAGGGCAGCACACTCCACTTTTAGATAAATCTAAATGAGATTGTTAGAAAATTGTTTTTCTTCCCTGCCATCGAGCCTAAGCTTGTCTTCTTGACACTTCTGGCCACTGCCCTTTATTCTGATTATTGGGGCTGAGGAGGATAAGTCTGATTCCCCTTCCTTATGATGGCATGTCAAACACTTACAGATAGCTCCTAGGTGCCCGCTCCAGTCTAAACATCCTCAGTTCTTTCAGTCCTTTTCCCATATGGTATGAGCTCAAAGGGAATCCAGATTGCTTTCCTCTTGACATATTCCAGCTTATCCTTCCTAAAATGTGGTTCTCAGAACTAAACACGATATTCCAGACGTGGTCAGACGAGAGAAGAGTACATCTGGATTATCACCTACCAGCCACGGACTCTGTGGCTGCCTTAAAGTAGCTTAAGGGTCATTTAGGTGACTCAGTGGATGGAGTGTCTGGCCTCAGACACTTACTAGCTGGGTGACCCTGGGCAAGTCACTTAACCCTGTTTGCCTCAGTTTCCTGATCTGTAAAATGAGCCAGAGAAGGAAATAGCAAACCCCTCAAGTATCTTTACCAAGAAAACCCTAAATGGAGTCACAAAGAGTTGGACACAACTGAACACAACATACTACTGTATGTTTTTCCATGTAATGTGTCTGGAAATACTAGAAATCTTTTTTTAAAAATCATTTCTCTGGTGGGTTTCTGACATAGGCAATCTGGGGGCAATCTGCCAATGATACATGATTGTGGTACCAGGAGTTTGGGCTCTGTAAGTTGCTAGAAAGATAAAAGCCCTAATTATCATACTCCTCCAGGGTTAAAAACAGAACATGTCTAATCTCTTTTCCACATTGTCGTTGTTAACACCTCCATTGTCTCTGACGTGCACCGTTTTAAAGTTTGTGTTATATCATAAACACATTATTTTTTGATCCTCACAGCAATCCTTAATGATAGGTGCTATTATTATCCAAATTTTCCATTCAGGGAAACTGAGGTTGAGAGAAGTTAAGTGAATTTCCCAGGGTCATTCAGCTAGTCAGTGTCTGAGGTGAGATAGGACATAGGCTTTCTGGACTCCATGTCCAATGGTCTCTTCAATGCACTATGCACATGTCACCCCTTCAAAGAGCTGGAGATTGCTATCACATCTCCCTGCATCTATTCTGTCTTCTCTTCCATAGTTTAAACACTCCCAGAGTCCCTTCAACCAATTTTTGTAAGGGGTGGTTTTAAG
This sequence comes from Phascolarctos cinereus, assembly GCF_003287225.1. Classification (NCBI taxonomy): domain Eukaryota; kingdom Metazoa; phylum Chordata; class Mammalia; order Diprotodontia; family Phascolarctidae; genus Phascolarctos; species Phascolarctos cinereus. The sequence continues at coordinate 225,242,130 of NW_027555736.1, forward strand.
TGCTCTTATCCTGGAGGAAGGTACAATGAAAGGAGCATAGACTATGAAGTCAGAAGACCTGAGATCAAATTCTGCTTCTGATTCTTACTACCCACGTGACCTTGGACAGGTGATTTCATACTTTTGGATCTCAATTTTCTCATCTGTGACCTAAAAGGATTTGGACCGACTGGGCTTTGAGGACTCATATGCCCTAAGCTTTAAGTTTATGACCCTCTGATGTCCCTTCCAACTGGTGTTTGCCAGTTGACAGATACTTGACTCTCTTATCCAGCACTTTGTCACAGAAACTGATTAAATTAAATAGTATATGGCTTATGCCAGCATCAACACTGTGAGCCAAATTGGATTGGATCCAGAGGAGTATCCTGGGGACGCCATAGGGACATTCACTGATACGTCCTGGTATATTGTAGCTGATTTTTGGTAACCTATCCCTAGACATGCTCTAGCTTCTCAATACCCTTTTAAACATGTTAACACCCAGAAGAAGAATAAAATAGATATGGGGGATGATGGGAAAGAAAGTTGGAGAATAGGAAGAGACAGTGGAACCATTTTATTTTTTTCCCTATGTAACTCCAACAATTAAGAGTGACTCTGGCATTCAAACTAATTTTGCTGTTGTTCTGTTATGTGACTCTTTGTGACCTCATTTTAGGGTTTTCTCGGCAAAGATACTAGAGTGGTTTGCCATTTCCTACTCCAGCTCATGTTTTACGGACGAGAAACTAAGGTAAACAGGGTTAAGTGACTTGCCCAGGGTCAGAAGTCAGATTTGAACTCATGAAGGTGAGTGTTCTTGATTCCAAACCTCAGGGCTCCATTCACTGTACCACCTAGCTGCACAACCTCTATTCAGACAATACCCTGATTTCGTAGAGGGAACAGTGGGTGGAATTCAGGCCTCTAACTTTTTCTATCATGATTTAAATGAAGGGATAGATGTAGGCATGTGCTGGTAAATATTTAACAACCAGCTCTCCAGGAAAAAAAATACACAAGACACACTTTTAAGTTTAATCTGCCTTATTAATATTTTTCCCTATCACTTTCTTAAGTCTAGACAATCAACAAAACAATCCCTCAAGCTCTGATTGGTAGTGTTTGCTGAGTTTCAAAGTGTAATGAGCTCCAGCACACCCCTAAAGAGATAGTATTCTTATCGTATTTCTCAATGGCAGAATCTGGGAAGGACAGTTCATACCCCAGGTGACAGAATCAGTATCCAGAAGCATCTCGCTAGTGGGATCTGTGTGCTAAAGCTAACAAGACGAAATTTAATTGATACCTAAAGACAGGATTGGTTTTTGTTTTATTTTGTTTTGTTTTGGTTTTTACTTGTGTGACCTTTGAAATTACAAAATGAGAGAGAAATGCCTAGAAAGCAGTTCACTTTTTAAAAATAGTACTTCATTTTATTTTCCCAATTACCAGTTCACTTTTAAAAAAAAAAGGTTATAAGGGCTTTAGCGGGCTAGCCGCCAGCTTAATATAGTATCAGATCTGACATTCCATAAAGCTAATGTGATTTTGGTCTGCATTAATAGAAGCATGATGTCTGTAATAAGAGAGGTGATGAGCCTGCTGTCTTCTTCTCTGGCCAGACAATACCTCAATATTTTTCCTAGCTCTGGACACCCCATCTATAGGAGTCATTGACCAGCTAGAATACCTGCCTAGAGAGTAAAGCAACCAGAATGGTGATGGGGCTGTATCTCATCACATAAAGACTGGGCACAGCACCTGGCTAATGGGTTGAGTGGAGAAGAGAGGCTTGTGGAAGATGAGATGATTATCTTGAAGTATATGAGAAGTTGTCTTGTGGAAGAGGATTAGACTTGAAGGGTAGAATTAGGAACAGTGGAAGTTACATTGGGGCACATTTTGGTTCAGAAAGAGGAAAGATGACCCAGCAGTTACTATTATTTTGTTCTCATCTTTATATTCTGTGGAGTTCAGATAGAAATGGTCCTAGGAAAAATCATTACCCTACTGTTTTTCTTTTATGTCTAATATTTATCTAACTATTATTTGGATAGATAAAATAATTGGGCAATTAGGTGACACAGTGTACAGAGTGCCAAGCCTAGAGTCAGGAAGATGCATCTTCCTGAGTTCAAATTTGGCCTCAGACATTTACTGGTTGGGTGACCCCGGACAAGTCACTTAACCCTATTTGCCTCAGATTCCTCATCCACAAAATGGGCTGTGGAAGGAAGTGGCAAACCATTTCAGTATCTTTACCAAGAAAATCCCAAATGGGGTCACGATGCATTGATATGACCGTACAATAACAATAATAAAATAATTTATTCTTGCAGTTAAATGAAAGTGTTGGGATGCAAGCTCATTTTCCATAGGCTTGCAGAGCAACTCTAATAACAGACAAGACAACAAGGTTGATGTGTACTTCATCCTTCTCCCATGTGGTCTTAATTTCTTCCTAACTCCATTGATTTTATTCATGTAATGTTTTTTTTTCAAATTTGTTTAATAAAAATGATCAATTTTAGCATCTATGATCCCCTTTAGCTTTTGTTTGATCAATAACACTTCCCCTCTCTAGAATTGTGAAAGGTATCTGCTATTCTCTATTTTTTTATGTTAACTTTTACATCTAGGTCATGCATGTATTTGGAGCTTATTGGGTTATATTGTGTGAGATGTTGTTCTAAACATAATTTCTGCTTGTTTTCCAGTCTTCCTGACAGTATCTGTCAGATAGTAAGTAGCTGGCATCTTTGGGTTTATCAAAAATTATGTTAATCTGTTTGTTTGCGTATTGTGCTGTAAACCTAATTGTTTCAATGATTAACTTTTCTATCGTTTCTCAGTACCAAATAGTTTTAACAATTGTGGCTTGGTGCTATAGCTTGAGGTCTGGCATTCATATGGTTCTTTCCTTTATATTTTGTGATTCTTGAGCTTTTGTTTCTCCAAATTAATTTTATTATTTTTTTCTAGCTCTATGAGGAAATATGTCATCTCTAACTTTTCTTTTTTTAATTAATTTATTTTGAACTGTCAACAATCACTTCCACAAGCTTTTGAGTTTTAAATTTTTCTCCCTCTTCCTCCCCACCTCCCTCCCCAAGATGGTGCGCAATCTGATATAGGCTCTACATATACATTCCTATTAAACATATTTTCACATTAGTGATATTGTAATCTAACTTTTCTAAAATTCTATTCAGGCCCTTAACTTCTTTCTTCTTTAACTTTTTGTTAGATATGTTGAGTTCTGAAAGGGGTGTGTTGAGTCTCTAAACTACTACAGTTTTGGTGTCTATTTCTCACTGTAATTCTATTCATTTTCCTAAGTACTTAGGTGTTATGTCATTCATCACATCTAAAGTCAATCCATTGAGAAACACATATATGGCAGTCACCGTGTTGTTATTTCATTGTCTGTGGTGCCTTTCTGCATAGTATAGTTTCCAGGGCTGATAGGTGGTACAATGGATAGAGTGCTGGGCCTGAAGTCAGGAAGACATCTTCCTGAGTTCAAATCTGGCCTCATTCACTTACTTGCTGTGTGACCCTCGGCCAGTCATTTAACCCTATTTACTTCAGTTCCTCATCTGTAAAATGAGCTGGACAAGGAAATGGTAAACTACTATCTTTGCCAAGAAAACCCTAAATGAGATCACAAAGAGCTAGACACAACTAAAACGACTCAACAACCAGTTTCCTTATGTATCTATCTCCTTTTACCATATCTATTTTTACTGGGCACCATCTTGAGTCATTCTGATCTATATCTTGCCACTGGACCCAGATGGCTCTGGAGGAGAAGGTGAAGTTGGTGACTTTGCACAGCCCTCCCTCACTCAAACCCAATTAACTTGCAAGTCACGGCATCATCTTCCTGATGTCATGGTCCTCTTCCAGAATGAAGGACAAACAACAACAATAATCAGTTGTTACTGCTGACATCTCCCCTACTGTTTTAGCTCACCTAAAGCACAATTAGTTTTGATATATCCCCTTGTTTTGACTCTTTATGCTTCAAGTGTGTTTCTCATAAACAACATATTTTCTTATTCTCTTTTCTAATCATCCATTCTGCTGTCCTTTGTTTTATAGGTCAATTCGTTCCATTCATGTTCATCATTACTATGATTATTAATTGAATATTTCCCTACATGATAGCCTCTTATTCTCTTTTCCTTTCCTCTAGGATAGTAGATTTAGAACTGGAAGAGAGCCCAAAGGTCTCATTTTACAAATAAAGAAACTGAGTCTAGAGAAGTTAAGTGATTTGTCCAGGGTCGTCATGCTGTAAGAGGCTGAAGTAGGATTTGAACCCAAGTCTTTCTGATTTCAAGTCCAACACTTTATCCACTACATCATGCTGTACTTCCTAATTATTTCTGAGGTCCAATTTTTGAGTATTCTGATCATCCTGGTGCTTTCTTGTTAGAAAGACCTTTGCTTTTACTATGTTTTTGCATGTTCCTAATTGTGGTTCTTAGTTACTTGAGCTCTTCCTACTTGCATACAGTGTTTTTTTTCTTTGACTTGGAAGCACTGGATTTGGACTATGACTTTCCTGTGTATTTTCAGTTTGAGGCTCCTTTTAGTAGGTTATTGGTGAATTCTTTTTATTCTTACATTGCTTACTGATGCTAATAGATCTGCACAGTTTTCTTTCATAATTTCTCGAAACAGGGTGTCCAGGTTTTATATCTGGTCATTATTTTCAGGGAGTTCTGCAATTTGTCCTAACTGTTAACTTATTTCTCACAGATGTATTTTCCAGGCGAGTTTTTTTTTTTAATAGAAGATACTTCATGTGGTCTTTTATTAGACTGTAAGCTCTGTCAGGAAAGGGATTCTAAAAAAAATTGTGTTTGTATACCAGTGCTAAGCAATGTATCTGTTTTTACCCCAGCATCTGGCACATAGTAGGCACTTAATAAATATTTATTGATTGATTTTTTTTTCAAGCTTCTGACTTTGTTCTAATAGTTCTTATTGCTTCATGAAGTCATTGGCAGCTGCTTGCTCCATTATATTTTCCAGGGTGTCCATTACTTGAATAAACTTTCTACTTTCCATTACTTGAGTAAACTTTTTACTTTCTGTTCTAACCATTTATTGGCCTTCCCATTTTTTCCTTTCAAACTCAATTTTCATTTATAATTTCATTTTTTTTAATCTCTTGACTAACTTTTCCCAGTCATTCTTGTAATTCTGTTACCAAATCCTTATTTTCTTTGAGTTGCTGCTTGTAGCTTTTAATGGGAATTAGTCTTTTCCTCTAGGTTTATACCTCTTGGGCTTTTCTTGAATCGTAGTATTTCTTTATTTGTTCAGTGTTTGCTTCTGTTTGCTCCTATTTTCCACATCAGTTCTGGGATTGGCATTTTGTGCTTGGGGTAGGCTCCTCCAGCACTCCTGAATAGGTTGGGTAGACTTGGTTTGATCTCATCCACTCTGCAGTCTAGGGGTCACTGTTGACAGTGATTTTGATGAAGTGGTAGGTCCCGTCCTGTGCCCCCATCACAGTTGGTCTCCTGGTGGTTTCTGACAGTTTCTGGCTTCACTCAGTCTCTGCTTTCTCCTTTCACAGGAATTGGTTTTTTCCCCTGCTATGGCCCTGGATGTTCACAAAGGCTGATAAAGAGCACACTGGTTTTAGGCCTCCTTCACAGTCCACAATACTAGCACCCAGGTACTAAGCTGATCAAGTCTTCTGTTTGTGGCTCCTACAGCTCCAAGGATAGCAGAACTGAGCCCTGTCCCTCAGCATAGTGACTTTCAGGCCCAGATTATGAGAGATCACTCTGGTTTGGGAATCCTCCGTTTTCAGAACCTTAGCTGATTTTGCATGCATTGGGCAGAGCTTACCCTGGCTTTCCTGGCTCAGCTCCTCTCCCAACCTCTGATGGTTTTTCACTTTATCTACGTTTGCACTGGCTTCCCTGCCGTGACCCCTCAGTCAGCTTCAAGTGTCTTTTTGTGCATTTTTGGACAGAATGTTGGAGAGCTGTTTGGTGAGATCTTTTTTCAGACATTTCCTGGGGTTTATATGGGAAAGCTGGACTTCTCTATGAACTTTGAAGTTACCATTTTGACCAGAAGTCCTCATTTTTATCTCCTTCAACAGTGTCTAAATAGAAACAAAAGAAATAGTCCTAGGACAAATCCCTGTCCCATTTTTTTTAATATATATTTAATGCTTTATGGGTGCACAGATGGACAAAATAACAGCTTTTTTGTGATTGAATAATAATAGCTAGCATTTATATAATGCTTTAAGATTTGCAAAGTATTTTAAAAATATTATTTGATCCTCACAACAACTCATTATCCCCATTTTACAGTTGAGGAGAGGTTAAGTGACTTGCCTAGGGTCACACAGGTACTAGGGGTCTGAGGCTGGATTTCAATTTAGGACTTTCTGACTCTAGGTCCAGTGCTCTATCCATTGTGTGACTTAGCTGCCCTACATTTATTCTAGGCCCAGTACTCTATTCACTGCACCACCCGGCTGCCTCTAAGAAAATCATTAGTTTGTTAGCTTACTTTCTGTAGGCTCAGTGAAAGCATAGGCAGTATGAGAGGAGCACAGAGATCATATGCACCTCATCCAAGTCCCACATGATTTTAATCTCCTTTGCTAGGCGTCTCTATTTTAAAACTTTTCATTTCATGTAACTAGGAGATTATGAATATCTGGTATAACAATACATATGTATATACACATTTTAAATTCTTCTCAGGTTTTTGTGGATCAATATTGCTTCCAGACAATTGCAAGCAACAGCTTCTTCTGTGATGATGGTCTGATTCCAGTATACTTTATTGGTTGAATTCTCTAGGCTATTTTAATATTTATTTATTTAAAAACAAATGTATTTATTTAAATATGTTTAATATATTTGCAGTATAAATATTTATTTCTCTGTTAGTCCTTGAAAGATAATGAGTTTCTAACTACTGGGCCATGTCTTTCCAGGTATTCAGTAGGTGCTAAACTTTTGCAGCCTTCCGTGATGTATTAAACAGTTTCTACCATTTCCTCCTATTGCCTACATTGATAAATAGGTCCAGTCTCCTTCTGTAATTTCTGATAGCAATTGTGATTGTTGTGTTATTTGCAGTCATGTCTGACATTTTGTGACCCCATTTGGGGTTTTCTCCGCAAAGATATTGGAGTGGTTTGCCGTTTCCGTCCTCATTTTACAAATGAGCAAACTGAGGCAAACAGGGTTAAGTGATTTGCTCAGGGTCACAAAACTAGGAAGTGTCTGAGGTCGGATTTGAACTCGGGTCTTCTCGACTCCAGGTCCTGTATTCTATGTACTTCACCATCTAGCTGCCCCTCACGGGTAGCAATAACCTGTCTCATAACTGTCAATGTAGACCAACCTCCCCTTCCTCCACCATTTCTGTGGGAAAACAAAAAAAAAACAAAAAAAACCCCTCTGCATGACTCATCCAAATGTTTGAAGTTTCATTGCTGTTGTATTGTTGGCTGCTTTTATGTGGATGTCAACGCTGGTGGGTCTTTCAATATTACTCCTGGATCTCAGTCATTTCATAGGTTCTATCTGTAAATCAATTCAGATCCAATCTAATGTACTTGTTATGTCCTTTGCTAAGCCTTTACTAAGGCTTAGTAATATCTGCTTATTCCAAATGTATTTCTGTAGTTTTTTGAACTATTTGTCGTGTGCTCCAAAAACGTCTATCAATCCTCTTCTTCTCTTTTCTTATCAAATAAGTGTTGATCTTTCTGTTATTGCTATAATTAGTCTGAACCTGTTGTTTCTTCTGTATAGCAGAGCTCTTGGTGAGAAAACTCCCTCTACTAATGTAGATTTGCAAATGTTCTGCAACCTGGAGTGTTACAGAACTGCCTGGGATACTGAGAGTTTAAGTGACTTTCCTTGGGTCACACGGTCAATACGTGTCAGAGTCAAGACTTAAATCCAGTTGTACAGTGGAGAGAACTATAGGCCTGGAGTTAGGAAGACCTAATTTCAAATCTGGCCTCTGACACTTACTAGCTTTGTGACCCCTTAGTAAGCCACTTAACCTCTATTTGCCTCGGTTTCCTCAACTGTAAAATGAAAATAAAAACAGGACCTACTTCCCAGGGTTGTTGTGAGGATCACAAATCCTCAAATGAAATATCAAATGAAATAATATATTTAAAGGGCTGAGCACAGTGCCTAGCACATAGTAGATGTTATATAAATGCCAGCTATCGCTATTGTTGTTATATTGTTATTACCATTATTATCTTCACCATTGTTATCATCATCATCATGATTATTATGATTATAATTATCCTGATTCCATGGCTCTATTTGCTATGCTTCTAGCAATCGCAACTAACTAAAATAAATAAATAATCAAATAAATAAACATAAATAAATAAAAGGGGCATCCTATCTCTGGAGCAAAAGTAGGCTCAGTATTGGATTTACTTCCAACTGAGATCTTCCAAATGCCGTCTCCCCACATTTTGTACATAAGGAAACAACCTCAGAGAAGTCAATCAACTTAGCACAGTGGAAGACACACACATACATACCCCAAGATAAATAAAGTTTAGAAAATATATTTCATGGACCCTCATGGGTCCTTTGACATTGTCTTGGATTAATATTTTGATCAGAGTAGCTAAGTCTTTCACAATTGATAATTGTTACAATATTGTACTTCACTGTACATGATGTTCTGGTTCTGCTCACTTCACTTTGCATCAGTTCATATAAGTCTTTCCAGGTTTTTTTTTTTTCTGGATGCATCCTGCTCATCATTTTTTATAGCACAATAGTATTCTATCACAATCATATACCAAACTTGTTCAGCCATTCCCCAATTGATAGGGGAATCCCTCAATTTCCAATTCTTTGCCAACACAAAAAGAGCTGCTACAAATATTTTTTGTACAAATAGGCCCTTTTTCCTTTTCTTTGATCTCTTTGGGATACAGACCTAGTAGTGGTATTGCTGTGTCAAAGGGTATGCATAGTTTTATAGCCCTGTGGGCATAGTTCTGAATTATTCTCCAGAATGGTTGGACCAGTTCACAATTCCACCAACAGTGCATTAGGGGACACAGACTTCTAAAAAAAAAAACAGAGAAGAATCAGTGTGAAGAGCAAGTATCATGTGGTCTAAGGAATTGGTGGTTTGGGAGTGGTTCATGTTCCATGACTTCAGAGAAGAGAGAGCCCAACTGCTAGTTTAGAGCCATATAATAGAAAATCCAACTACAAAACAAGGTCAGTGTCATACAAATGACCAGAGGAATTGCTTCAAAGGATCCAGAACACCATAGTGTGGTACAGTGGGAATAATTCTGGACTTGGAGTCAGGGACATTTGTCCAAATACCACCTCTGCCATTTACTTCCTGTGTGACCTTGGACAAATCACTTCACCTCACTGAACCTGTTTCCTCATCCATAAAATCAGAATGTCAGATTTAAGTGGGTAGCAACCTCATATGGGGTTGCAACCCACAGTTTAAGAAGTGCTGAAAGGGTCATGAGCAAAAAATGTTTAAGAAGCCCTGTATTAGATGACCTCAGAAGTCCATTCTAGCTCTTAACATGAAGGACAGCTTCCAAGGCTGGAGCCTCCTCAACATTTCTTAGGAAAGGGGTGAAATAAGTTGAGAGAGACAGTCTAAAGCCCAAGTGGACATGTTCTTGGGAAGAGAGGGAAGGGTCTTTGTCATCCAGATAGCCAGAATTAGGGTAAAGATAGTTTCTCCCCAAACCCTGGTCAATGAAGAGAAAATCTTGTTTGGGAGATGAGAAAGCCTAGAAAAAGCGATAACATATCACGAGGTAGGGACTGGGAAAATGGATTATAGAAGGGCTGAGTTCCTCACAGCTTTGTTAAATGTAATTCCTCAGTCATTCAGTTAATAAACATTTATTAAGTGCATACAGTATGTCAGGCACTGAGCTAAGCCCTGGGATACGAAGAGAGGCATAAGATGTCCTTGCCCTCTAGGAGCACACAATCAGCTAGAAACCAAGAACCTATGGTAAACAATAGCTATGTGGCTGACTTTGGCATAAAGAGAAATAGACTATCACCCTGAAAGAAGGAAACACAGTCAAAGTTAACACCATCTCCATGAGTTTAAGCCTGAGACTGACTAATAAGATCATTAATTTAGAGCAGGAAGAGACCTCAGAGGCCAACTAACTCAACCTCTTCCTTCTATAGAAGAGGAAAGTGAGTCCCCAGGAAAGGGAAGTGACCTGCTCAATATCACACAGCAAGTAAATGAGCAGAGCTGGGTTTTGAACCCAGGTCCTCTGATTCCAAAGCCTGTGGTCTTTCCACTGTTATGTATCCTTTTGATTGTTTTCCTACCCAATATATTTTCCTGTAATGTTTAATACTAAAAAAAAAAAACAAACCCAAATCTAAAAAAAACCCTATGGAATCCCAACACTTTAAAATAACAAAAGATGTTATAATATGATGTTATGATAATGATAATATGATGTTTTCCAACAGCAAGAAGAGAGAAAGGACTGGAGGAGAGGGAGCCAAACTAGGGTTCAGGGAACCCACTTCAGGGAAGGGAGATGATGACAGCTAAGGTCAAGACCCGGAGTTTCTAGGTAGAAGAAAAGAGAATCAGGTCAAGTGGCACCAGTCACATCACCCATTCAAATCTTTGGTGTAGAGCGAAGATCCCAGGACTTGGAGGTGGGAGAACAAGTTCAAATCCCAGGTCAGACATTTACTAGTGGTATGACCGAAGGAACATGGGATCATAGATGTAAATCTGGAAAGAAACTCAGAGGCTATCTGGTCCAACCATTTCATTTTCCAGATGAGATAATGGAGGCTGAGGAAGTTAGCTGCTCTTAACCTCAATTTCCTCATCCATAAAATGGTGTTAATGGTACTTCTATTACCTACTTCACAGGATGGTTGAGAGGATCAAATGAATTGTATCTAAGCCACTTTGAAAACCAATGAATACTCCATAAGTGCCAGCAGTTTTTATTACTTCCTATGCCCACTGGGGTGAGACCATGGGTGACACAGAATCAAGCCTATGAAATATCGCCTACATCTGAGGAAGGCAGAGAGCCTGCAAATTACCAATTCCTGACATGGGGTAATAGTGACAAAAAAGAATAATAATAACACAGAACTCTTTCAGGGCCTGGTATTGGGAATGAAGAGAAGAGGAAGGAGAGAGACAAAAAGGAAAAGAAAGGGGTGCTTATATTGGAATGTGTAGAGAAACTAGGACTAGCAATGGCTAGGACACTATTAAGTAGGTAATATCCTTGGCCCCATGCTCTGAAGGGATAATGTCATCATAGTGGGATCCATTAAATTAATCAATGAATCAATCAATCATCTCACCCCACTTAGAAGTAATTACTCGAACCAGACACAAACACCTCTGTTGAGTCAATGAATCAATCAAAGCCTTTAGATTAGGTGGGGAAAGCTTTATTTAATTTAGGAATACTTGAAAGCCATTGGACCAAATGGATTGTTTGAAATATGTAGGAAATATATTTGGATTGGTTGGGGAAACTTGGCCATGCCCTGTGGATTTTATATAAATAATGAGCCAGTTTGGAAGCCAGGCATTCTAGCATCTGACAGCTGAATAAAAAAGATCCTATAACTTCATAAAAACATGGAGGGCTAAGAGCAGAATGGACTGGAAAGTGATAAAGTTGGACATTCCTCTAATAGTACTGAATGGTTTTCTTGGCCTTCCCTCTACGTTAGAAGAAGTTGCCTCTTCCAGAACAGCAGCAGAACTGAGTCCAGGTCTAAATAAAGGTCAAATGCACAGTAAAGAATAGAGGAAGGATAATGTATGCAAAGGCATTGGGGTAGAATAAAGCAGCACCTTAAACTTAATTGCTTTCTAGATGCAGCTTCCTTCCCCATGCCCATGCCTCAGCCACCATGGGACAAAGCTACCCCTCGGACTTGATTGGCCCTAGCTTCTCTGATCCAGCTTCTTGGTCTTCTGGGAAAATAATAAGACCATGCCTCTCAGTCTTGGGGGGTGCTTAAGATCACACTAGTTGCCATGCCCTGGTGAACAGATCAGGCCTCAGATACTTACTAACTGTGTGACCTGGGGCAAGTCACTTAACCCTGTTTGCCTCAGTTCCTCATCTGTAAAATGAGCTGAAGAAGGAAATGTTTACCATTTCCTGGACTGGTTTACCCATTTCAGTATCTTTGCCAAGAAAACTCCAAATAGGGTCATAACTCTTTTCATTTCCAAAATGGAGTATAGTGGGGGTCATCTCCATAAAAGCCAAGTGGCACTTTATCCATATTGCATATTCTTGCTATTTGGGGACAAAATAAGTCTCCTTTGTTCAATGACTTTTGAGAGCCTCATTTAATTTTAATGTTGAACCTGAATTTAAAAAGTGCTGGTCTTAAAGCTGCGCCTCCAACAGGCATGGACACCAGTAGAAAAAGTCATATAAGTAGACTAGCTAAGTTGGGACTGAGGAACCAAATGGGAAATGTCATTAGAGAGGGATGTGGGACTCAGCAGCTAAAGGACTTCAAATGCTTGGCAGAGTTTGGATTTAATATGATGGGTAATAGGAAACAATTTGTTAGAAGAATTATTGTAGCTGACAAAGAAAATTCTTGGGCACAACCGCCTAGCAGCGAGTAAGCACATTCCTAGATGTTTGGCCAAAGTCACCCTTACCATACCAGTGGTCCATGGAATTGATTTTCACAGTAGAGAAGTCTGAAGGAAGTAAGAGACTCGGTGTTCTCTCTGTGTGTGTGTGTGTGTGTGTGTGTGTGTGTGTGTGTGTGTGTGTGTGTGTGTGTGTGTGTGAGACAGAGAGAGAGAGAGAGAGAGAGAGAAAGAGAGAGAGAGAGAGAGAGAAGAAGAAGAAGGAGGAGGAGGAGGAGGAGGAGGAGAAGGGGAGGAGGAGGAGGAGGAGGAGGAGGAGAAGGGGGAGGAGGAGAAGGGGAGGAGGAGAAGGAGGAGGAGGAGAAGGGGAGGAGGAGAAGGAGGAGGAGGAGAAGAAGAAGAAGAAGAAGAAGAAGAAGAAGAAGAAGAAGAAGAAGAAGAAGAAGAAGAGAAGAAGAAGAAGGAGGAGGAGGAGGAGGAGAAGGAGGAGGAGGAGGAGGACAGGAGGAGAAGGGGAAGAGGAGAAGGAGGAGGAGGAGAAGGAGGAGGAGGAGAAGAAGAAAAAGGAGAAGAAGAAGAAGAAGAAGAAGAAGAAGAAGAAGAAGAAGAAGAAGAAGAAGAAGAAAGAGAAGGAGAGAGCAGTAATGTAGCTGATATAGTTGGAATCATGTTATCCATGCCAACTAGTTATGGAGTTGTTGTTCAGTCATTTCAGTTGTGTCTGACTCTTCATGTGAAGAGTTGTGACCCAATTTGGGGTTTTCTTGGCAAAGATATTGGAGTGGTTTGCTATTTCCTTCTCCAGCTTATTTTACAAATGAGGAAACCGAGGGAAACAGGAATAAGAGACTTGCCCAGGGTCACACAGCTAGTAATTATCTGAGGCCAGATTTGAACTCGGGTCCTCCTGACTCTAGGCCCCACACTCTATCTACTGCACCACATAGCTGCCCCACTAGATACAATTAGCCTAAATCACAGCAGTGGGGAACCTGTAGCCTCAAAGCCACATGTGGCCCTCTCTGTCCTCAAGTGTGGCCCTTTGACTGAAACTTCGTGAAGTTTGGATTCAGTCAAAGGGCTGCACTTGATGACCTGGAGGGCCACATGTGGCCTGGAGGCCACAGGTTCCCACCCCTGGCTAGGACAACATCAGGAACTCCTCAGAACTGGTGATCTGATCAACCATCTTTCTCATCTTGCTGAAATGAGGTCTTCACAGTAATGTGCCACTGAGTGGGTCTAAGGCCATGACCTTTGTACTTCAGGAAGTAGAAGTAGAAGACTTTGGACTCTAGGGAGTTCTGAGGTGAATCTGGAATCTAAAACTGAAGGGAAACAGTTGTTATCTAATCTAATTTTTTTTGTTGTTTTACAATTGAGAAAACAGAGACCCGGAGGGGTGAAGTTAAGTTGTTATCTAATCTAATTTTTTTTGTTGTTTTACAATTGAGAAAACAGAGACCCGGAGGGGTGAAGTTACTTATCTAAGGTCCCAGAATAAGTTAGTGGTAACACTGGGACTGGAACCTGTATCTCTTGACTGCTAAACTATTGCTCTTGCTACCCTAAAAATTTGTATTCTCTTCTTGAACATTTTGTGAATGTCTGTGTCTCCCCTTGCAATCTTGTTCCTGGCTTCTAGATTTTAAAATTATGCCATATCATCAAGGGACTTCCCTCAGTGGCTGGGGTCTTTTCCTCCCGAAATATCTAACCACTCTTGTGACCTTCTTAACTTGGAACCTCTCTGAAAATCCTACCCCTTTCTCTCATTGGTGAATTCCTCCTGAAGCTTCCGTTTTGTGGAGGCACCTACACTGCCCTTCATCCCTCTCTCCATCCTATTCCTGGCTTCTAAACTTCAAAATCAGGCCTCCATATCAGATGATTTCTTCCCTACCCCTTTACACACACACTCACTTTTTGTCTCCCTTCTGTGTGTTGTCTTTTCCCATTGGAATGAATGTAAGCTCCTTGAAGACAGGAATTGTCTGTCTTTTTTCTTGTATTTATATTCTCAGTGGAAGCCATTTCCTGTCATCCTGATCTATATATCTTGCCACTGGACCCAGATGGCTCTGGAGGAGAAAGTGAGGCTGGTGACTTTGCACAGCCCTCCCTCACTTAAATCCAATTCACTTCAAGTCATGCTATCATTTTTCTGATGTCATGGTCCTCTTTGAGAATGAAGGACAAACAACAACAATAACAGTAATAATATATCCCCAGCACTTAGCACAGTGCCTGGCACATAGTAAGTACTTGATAAATGTTTGTTTCCTTTTTTCCTTCCCTTAGGGTATTTGCTTTTTGGAACAGGGATAATGCCTTGTCCCTTATGTTTCCAGGCAAGTGGAGACACTTGATTGGGAATCCATTGCTTTCTGTATCTCTCTGTGGATGATGAGAAAGATCCAGGGAATTGATCTGAGCTGGTCAGGTTCCTAGAGATGGCAGTCATTGATGAGACAGAACTGAGACTAAGCAATCCAGTCTTTTGTTTGAGAGTACAGTTCTGAAAATGGCTGTGGTTCTAGTATCAGGAAGAAGACACAAGGGAAAGAAAAAATGTTCTCATCATTGTAATTTCCCTTTTCTAGCTAGCCTTGCCTATGTCTTCCTTCTCAGAACTCCATTTGCATTGAGTGGCTATGAAATTTACTGTGACTGTTAACACATGTGTATGAGTTCTTGTCTCCCAGGGAAATTCTAGGTTCCTCAAGCTCAAGAGACACAGGTTCTCATCCCAGTTTTCCCACTAACTTATTCTGGGAACTTAGATAAGTAACTTCATCCCTCTGGGTCTCAGTTTCCTAGATTGTAAGATGAAAGGATTAGATTAGATAATTATTTCCCATCAGCTCTAGATTCCAGATTCACCTCAGAACTCCCTAAGCTCAAGTACATAGCAGACATTCAGGAAATACTTGTTGAGTGAATGAAGGACTAGATGGATAATAAAATGGATAAATGAAAGAATGAATAAATACTCTTATGCTACATAAATGCCATACCATACACACTTTGAACAAGCCTCTCCCTATGGATAATTCCAGAGCCTTGACCAGCTAATAAAGAGTCCTTTATTGTACCACCATACCTTTGCCAGCCAGAGAGTATTCCCCCCCTGTGGAAAGAAAAGAGAATGAGTCAAGAGGCTAAGAAGCCTGGGAGCAGATGGGATGGGATGAAGAAGAAAGGAAAAAGAAGAGCAGGAAGAAAGGGATGTGGGAGAGAGAAAACAAAAGATCAATAAAAAGAGCAGGGAGGTGACTTCAGAAAGCAGAGGGAGTCGATCTCCTGATTAGAATTCATGAACTCCTCTCTTACATTAAGTCTTTATATGACACCTGGCCTTTAATGCGAAGCTGCCTGCGAGCATTAAAAATTAAAAGCTGAAGGTAGGCTACATCCATCTCCGATAGTGCACACGGTGCGGCTCCCCTCCTATCTGAGGTCTGCACAAAGCTATTACACATTGATAAATTATTTTGGGTAATAGCTGAGATATTACATTGTTTCTGAGTGAAGGTAAAATCTCTTCATGACATGGGCATTTATCAGGAGTGCCTTTCATCCTATTTATTATGGTCCAGATGAGCTCCTGGTTTGCTGGCAGAGCTGGGTTGTTGGGCTGGTCCCCTGCCCCCTTCCAGTCACCTCCCTTTTCCTCTGTCACTCCTGTGATGGGATATTGATGGGCCTTGTGACAAGTTAATTATTAACTAAAGATATGCAGTTCACCTTTAAGGGGGTGGGGGTACCAGGGAAGAGGGAAGGATGGCTCTTGAAAAACCAGATCCATCATGGACCTGTTTATTGATTCTCCCTCCTCCCCAACCCCTAGCCCCACTTACAGTTCTGTTTTATTTTTTTTTTCTGTTGGATCAAGCTTGCAATGGGGGCCCAGGCAGGTAGTAAACCATGACTGTTTTCTTCCCTCTGGATCTTCTCCCCTCCCTCCTCAAATCATCTTATATTTATTTATCTGTGCCTATGTTCTCCCTGTCCCTAGAAGAATACAAACTCCTTGAAGACAGGGACTTTCTCATATATTGTCCTAGTATTACCACTAACTAGCACAGTTCCTGGCATATAGTAGTAGCTTCTTAATAAATGCTCACTGGATATATTCAAATCAAATCAAGTTGGGTGTAAGTAATTCCTTTTAGCCTCCTCTAACCATAAGGCAGGGAGAATCAGATAAATCACATGTCATCTCCAACACTTAGGTCAGCCTTTGGAAAGGTGGCAGGTGGGTGGTGAATGGAGAACCTAGAACACCAGGCTAGGGAGCATAGAGTGATACTGAGATGCAAAAGGGGCTGCATCTCTCCCAAATGATTCAAGGTTGGGGTGAGTAGTGATTGAGGGTAGAGTTAACTAGGAAAAGAAGAAAGACCCTGATCTGTGAAACCTATATAAGGTATGCTTCCGCAAGACGTGAGTTTAATGAACTAGATTTGCACTGTGAGATGCTATTATGGTTGATTCCAGTATATAGCATGCCCATAGGATGCTTGTTCATGGCCCTTTCTCTGGCAGGCCTTAGTAGCCTGACTCGGGCCAGGGAAATTCAGTCAATCTGTATACAGTTGCCTGAATGACCACTGTGTTTAAAGACACATGAGGCAGAAGTGGTAGGCTTGTAAGATTATCTATTTGGGACTGAAAGAGATCTTAGAAACCACCCAGGACAACTTTCGGACTGCTGAAATAACATTTCCAATAGGTGGTACTAGCATATATGGACATCCAGGAGACAGAGACCACTATTTCATTGCTTCTGAGACAGAACAGTCAATAAGCATGAGAAGAATAATAAAAATCGTGTGTGTGTGTGTGTGTGTGTGTGTGTGTGTGTGTGTGTGTGAGAGAGAGAGAGAGAGAGAGAGAGAGAGAGAGAGAGGTCTGAGAGTAGTCTGTTGGATACTTGATTGACACTGCCATAGAATTTCCAGTACACCCTGACTTTCCTGATTCATCTCCCTTTGGGGTATGGGATATGGAATGGGGTAGAAACTGAGTTCAAATCCTGCCTCTGACTCTACTCTCTGTGTGGCTTCAGTTACATGTCCTAATTGGCCAAGAAAACAAGGGGGTCCTTTTGCTAGCAACCTCGTAAAAAATCTCCTAGAATTAGTTGTGGGGTTAACGGGAGTTCCTTCTTCTCTCCTCTCCCTGAGTCATGCCATATATAGAAATAGATCAAAGAGATAGAGAGCATATGAAGAGAGAGGTGGTGCATTGGATAGAATGCTTGGCCTAGAGTCAGGATGACCTGAGTTCAAATCCAGCCTCAGACATTTACTAGTTGTGTGACCCTGGACAAGTCACTTAACCCAGTTTGCTTCGGTTTCTTCATCTGTCAAATGGGCTGGAGAAGGAAATGGTGAACCACTCTAGTATCTTTGCCAAGAAAACCCCAAAAGAGGTCTTGAAGACAAAGATAGGACTGAAAATGACTAAACAGCAACAGCAACAGATAGGAGGTATCAAACTCAAGGCCTCTGGAGGCTGAAAAGCTCCCCAGCCCATGAACCAGATTAAAATACAATTGGGAAATGTTTAACAAGATAAACAAATGCATTACAACATAGATAATGTTAACTCATGCTTTTTAAAGTCAATATGCAGCCTTCAGGGATAAGTTTCTATTTGAGTTTGACACCACTGGGTCAGATAAACTCCAAGATCATAGAATCATGCATTTAGAGCCGGAAGGTACCTGAAAGAACAATTAGTCCAACCTATTCATTTTACAGATGCAGAAACTGAGTGCCATAGAGGTTAGGTGACTTGCCCAGGGTAACCCCATTAGTAAGTGACAGAGCTGGGATCTAAACTCAATTCTTCTGATTCTGAATCCAGTTTTTTTTTTTTTGCCATAACCACATTGCCTCTGGCTCCTTCCACCAGTGAGATTTTGTGATTCTGTCAAGTAATTTCATTTCTACAAATCTTAATCTTCCCATCTGTAAAATGAGTATAAAGATACATGCACTAACTTCCTTGAATTCATTTATTTATTTATTCATTCATTCATTCATCTATTTATCTATTTGTTTGTCTGTTTATTTATCTGTTTATTTATTTATTCATTTATTCATTCATTTGTTTGTTTATTCATTCATTAATTTATTTATTAATTTATTTATTTATCCATTCATTCATCTATTTGTTTATTTTGGTAAGGAAAATGCTTTGTAAATGATTAAGTACTCTATAAATGTGAACTGCTGCTTGCTGGTTAACAGATATAGCATCCCCAGCCTGACATGAGGTATGGTCATATGCCTGATTGGTAAAAGATGATGCCTGGCATGGATCTGGGACATTCAGTCAGTTTATCCACAAAGTGCAATTGCTTGAGCAGCTGTTGTGTTTGAAGACACACGCAATAGAAATGGTAGGATCCTAAAAATCACAGATTTAGAACTAGGAAGGACCTTAAAGGCTATCTATTCTGACCCTCTCATTATATTACCTTGGTGATTGAATGCTAGGGGGCTTGAAGTGGTTTGAGATAGTAGGGGTTTAGTCAAATGATACGAAAATGCAGCAAGAAAAGAGATTAAAATGTAACAACACTTCACTAATCTGTATTCCACTCATTTGGAGATACTGCAGGTTTGGTTCCAGACCACCATAATAAAGTGAATATTACAATAAAGCAAGTCACATGATTTTTTTGGTTTCCCAGGGCATATAATGTATTTATACTGTACTGTAGTCTGTTAAGTGTGCAATAGCATTATGCCTAAAAATACGCATCAATTAATTAAAAATACTCTATTGCCAAAAATTCCAACCATCATCTGAGCCTTCAGTGAGTCATAATCTTTTTGCTGGCGGAAGGTCTTGCCTCAGAGTTGATGGCTTTTGACTGATCAGGGTGGTGGTTACTCAAGGCTGGGGTGGCTGTGGCAAATTCTTAAAATAAGACAACAATGAAGTTGGCCACATCAATTGACTTTTTCATGAAAGATTTCTCTGTAGCATGTGATGCTGTTTGAAAGTGTTTTATGCACAGTAGAATGTCTTTCAAAATTGGAGTCAATCTTCTTAAACCCTGACACTGCTTTGTCAACTAAGTTTATTTCATATTCTTCAATATTGTTGTGTCTCAGGGAATAGGGGGCCTGAGGAGAGGAAGAGAGATGAGGAGCAGCTGGTCAAAGGAGCAATCAGAACACACACATTTACCAATTAAATTTGAAGTCTTTCATGGGTGCAGTTTGTGGCCCCCCAAAACAATTACAATAGTAACAAAGATCACTGGTCATAGATCACCATAATAATAATAAAAAAGCTTGAAATGTCTTGAGAATTATCCAAATATGACACAGAGTCATGATACGAGCACATGCTGTTGGAAAAATGATGCCAATAGATTTTCTCAATGATAGACCTATAGTTGACACAAACCTTCAATTTGGAAAAAAAAAACACAGTATCTGTAGAGTATAGTAGTAAATGATGTGCAACAAAATGAGGTATGCCTGTAGTGATGACTTAGACCAGACTAGGGTGAAGTTTGTCTTTACTTTCCTTACTCTGAAAAAGAGGGTTTGCTAAGTAAGGGAACAATGTAAATGGAATAAACAGGTGTTTATCCAATGAAAAAAACAAGTGCTTTTTAAGTAATTGAGAGGCATTACGCACATACTAAAAAGAGTTTGATGCAGGAGTATTCTGGTAAATGTTTGACAAATGAGTCTAAAAAATCACTTTTAAGATTAACTGGTTAATTAGCACTTCAAGTCTAGACATCCACAAAACAATAAATCAGACCCTGGTTCACTGATTTTTGAGATGCTAATACTCACACTGAAAATTTAACAATCAGACAAGCAAGTTCGAGCTGGCTCCAGCACCTGTTCAGTCCCAAAAGAATTTGCCAATTCAATTCCATTTAACAAACACTCATGAAGCTCTTACTCTGTGCAAGGCATAATAAGAGGCATTAGGTATGCAAAGACAGATATCCAATAGTCTTTCCTCAAGGTGCTTACAATTTAAAGAGGAGGCCTGGAGGCAAACACGCAAATATCTATAATACAAGGAAGAGTGAGACAGGAATAAATATAGGGGTCTTTGACAAGTGCTATGAGAAATTTGGGAAAGCAGACACCACTTTCACCTGATCAGAGGAAAGGGATTGGTATGGAAGTGTTCATGGAGAAAGTGGCGTCTATATTGGACCTTGAAGAAAAAGAAGGACACTAATACATAAATATTGAGAGGAAAAATGCATTCTGGGCATTGAGAACCAATTTACAGAACCAAGTGGAGGCAGCATGAGAATTAGAGACTGACATTAGTTCAATTTGATTGAAATATAGAGTACATGTAGAGGAATTGTGTGAAATAAGACTTTATGGTAAAGTGAAGTCAGATTGTGGAGGACCTTGAAGGTTAGGTTCAGGATTTTCTACTGTATTCAGAAGACATGAAAGTTTTTTGAATAGAGGAAAAATATGATCACAGTTGTGCATTAAAGTTATTTGGCCAGCGGTTTGGAGAATGAATTGAAGAAGGGGTAGACTGTAAGCTTGAAGATCAATTAGGAGACAATTACAATAGTCTAGGTAGAGTACAAGAATAAGAATAGCTGGCATTTTAAAAGCATGTTAAAGTTTGTAAAGTGCTTTAGATACATTTGAACTGATTGTAAGGCAGATTCTACAGGTATTATTATCCCAACTTTATGCATGAGGAAGCTGAGGCTCAGACTTGACTTGCCCATGGTCACAAAGTAAGAAACAGAGGCAAGATCTAAACTCAGGTCTTTCCAACTCCATGTCCAATACTCCATCCTACATCAAAGATTTTGTTATTGTTTTTTGCTGTTCAGTCATTTCAGTCATGTCCAATTCTTCATGCCAGAGATTACAGACTAAAATAAGTTATTTTCAGAGGTGGTGGAGTATATGGGATATTGGAAATATAAGATGTTGGAATATAAGAGATATTGGAAAGGTAGAAATGAAAGGACTTATCAGTCAATTGAATATGAGAGAGGGAACAAGAGAGAAGTGTTGAAGATGGCTTCAGGGTTATGAATCTGAGTGACTAGGAGAATGGCAGGGCTAGAAACCCAAATAGGGATTTGGGGAAGGGGGAAGAATTGGGCAGGGGACATGAGTTCAATTGCGTATTTATATTTGAGGTGCCAGCAGAAGGTATCAAGAAGGCAGTTGGAAATATGGAACTAGAGCTTGGTGGAGAATTTAGAGATAGAAATAGGGATTTGGAAAACCACTGCAAGTAATAATTGAAGTTATGGGAGTACAAGATGTTGAAAAAAAAATCAGGAGAGTACCTAAGATAGATCCTTGAAAGTACTACCATGTTGATGGGATGGGAGAAAGATACAGGTGCAAGCAAAAGATACAGGGGCAATGGGTGAAGAGTTATGTCATCAAAGTCAAGAGAAGAATAGGCATGAAGCTAATGGTGATTCAGCATTAAATGCCACAGAGATTTCAAGGAAGAGGGCTGAGAAAAAGGCCATCAGGTTAGTGATAAGTGACCTTGCAGTGATCCATCTCAGTAGAATTGTGGAGACAGAAGCCATATTGCAAGGGGTTAAGTAAGGGGGTCATGAGGAAGTAGAGGCAGCAAGTGCAGGCTGCTCTTTCTAAGAGTTTGACAGTGAATGTAGAGAGGGAACAATAGCTCACGGGAGGTAGCCAAGTCAAGAAAAGGTTGTTTGCTTTTTCATGCTAGAGGAGACATGAATATGTTTATAGGTTGAGGGGAAGGACCCAGTAGAGAGGGAGAGATTGATGCATAAGGGAGGAAGAATGATAGATGGAAAAGAGTCATGAAGGAAATGGGATGGGGTGGGAATGGAAGAGTTGGCTCTAGCAAAGAGGAAGGCCTCTTGTTCCTCTGAGAGTAGTGGAAAGGAGGAGGAGATGGATGAGACTGAGATTTAGAGAAGGGGAGCTCATGTCAGAAGACCTCATCTTCTCAAGTAAAGTAGATGAGGTCATCTTCTAAAAATGAGGTAAGAGGTAATGGAATTGAGGGATTTATAATAGGAGATTTGGAACAACTGTTATAGAGAGTGTAACAGTCAATAAGAGTCTAATAAAAAAATTTCATGGCCCAGTGAGGACCCCGTTGAGATGTGGTAGCATATATTTGTATTAGACCTTGTCAGCATGATTTTGTGATGTCCTTTCACAGTGACTAGCCAGTCAGACCGGGATCTGAATAGGGTAGGCCTTATTAACAGGCAGAAATGGTAAGAGACCAAGGGTGCAAGGGTTTCTAGGATAGAAGAGAGGGTATTATTGAAGTGGTTAACCTAGTTATAACTAGATAGAGAGGAAAAGCCCAAGGTTTGAGTGACAAGGGAAACAGGGAGACGTCAAAAGACTAAAGGTCATGCTAAGTGATAAGGATAAAGACCAGGTTAAGGAGAAATAAGGGAAATAAGATAGTTGTAAGGACCAGGAGATTGTGGGCCAAGAGGAATTTCCCAGCTCAGAATCTTGGAGAAAGAGCAGCTTTGAGTAATACTGCGGATTGAAGTATGACTTTTCCCTCTTCACCCCTACCCTCACTCCCAATCTGCCCAGGGAAATAACTGAAGAGGAGAAGAAGTAAAAGTTACAGAACTTGTCATTGTGTGTTGGTTAATTTTGCTGAACTGCTTTTCTCTTTCTTTTTTTTATCCCTTGTAACAAGAGACATTGTGGGCAGGAGGACATATTAAAAGATTAAAATAAAGTGAAAACAAAAGATATCAATACAACTTAGAAACAGAAAGTTTTACTTGCTAAGTTCAGAAAGGGGAGAGAGAATAAGCATTTCTATAGTAGCAACTATGTGCCAGGCACTGTGCTAAGCACTTTACAAATATTATCTCATTTGATCATCCCAACAACCCTGTGAGATAGTTGATATTGAACCCATTTTGAAGTTGAGGAAACTGAGACAAAGAGAGGTTTAATGACTTTCCCAGGGTCACATAGCTAGCTTAGAAGTGTCTGAACAGGATTTGAACTCAAGTCTTCCTGACTCCTAGCTCTCTATCCACTGAACCACCTAGCTGCTTCAAACTATGAAGACCAGGCATTAGAAGGGTTATCCACATGGATATTGAAGTCTCTAAAGATGGTGGTAGAAAAAAAGAGTGTTTCAATCATGGAGAAAGATGGGAAAGCATTTAGAAAGTTGGCAAATAGTGACACAGACAAGTAGGGAATGGGATGGTTGTCATAAACTTCAAAGAGGTTGCTGAGAGTCATGGTGGAAAGCAAGGGTAAGGAAGGGGAAGTGGGGAGCAAAGAGTAGACTGATTTCTCTTCCATTCCCCATGAAACTGGAGGAGCAAGACAAGGAGTAACCAGACTCAGGGAGAGCAGCCAGAGTAGTGGAGTCAAGGTAGGAGAAAGCCCTACCATGTCAATCTGGAATGAGTGTGGAAGAGAAAATGCTCCAGGATTGGGGGTCCATGGAAGAGTGGGCAGGGCAGGATGTGGCCTGAGGGGGAATAAGGGTAAGTGAATAAGAATAAAATTAGGAAGGGAGCTACCAGCAAGATGGTGTTGGTGACTGGACGACTGGGATTGAGGGAACAAGATAGTGGGAGCCTTGGAGGAATGTACCACCACAAGGAAAGGGGAAAGGAAAGAGGACTACTTTGTAGACAAAGATGGTGAATGGAAAAACTTTGTAGTGTTAAGCAGCCACATATTTCTAATTAGAAACTTGGTATGCTTCTTGATCTTCTGCAACTGTAGCAGGGAAAGGGAGAGTCAGACGGTAGTTTCCAAAGTCCAGTCTGGAATGAATTTCATTCTCTGAGTTATGATATATTTTCAAAAGTAATAAAACAAGTGTAACAATATAGCTACTATTTATGTAACACTTTAAGGTTACAAACTACACAGACAATATCTCATTTAATTTTCACAAGAAGCCTGTGAGATAGGTTGTACATATATTATTATCTCCATTTTATAGATGAGGAAATTGAGGCTCAGAAAGGTTAAATGACTTGCTAGTAAGCTACAGAGTCTTTGGAAGGGCATTCATTGGAAGGAAAAATACTGAAGCAGAAGCTTAAATACTTTGGCCACATAATGAGAAGACGGGACTCATTGGAAAAAGACCCTGATGTTGGGAAAGATTGAAGGCAAAAGGAAAAGGGGACAGCAGAGGATGAGATGGATAGGTAGTGTCATAGAAACAATGAACATGAACTTGGATAGACTTCGAGAGATAGTGGAGAATAGAAGGGCCTGGTGTGCGATGGTCCATGGGGTCATTAAAAAGTCAAACGTGTCTAAATGACTGCATAATAGTAAGTTACAGACCCAAGTCTCTCTTTCCACAAGTTCATGGTTTTTTTCAACTATCCTTGGTATGTGAGTATGCATGTGAGTTTTTATGGCATAGATTTGCTTCAGGTCTGACAGCCATAACTAGGAATTTTTGCTTCAAGGACAAGCATCATGAAAGGTACCTTCAGTTGGGGTGGTGAGGATAAACTCTGTCATGGGGAAATACAAAGACCCTGGGACAGAGGCTTTCATGAATGGAGACCCTGGGATACCATAATGTCATGGCTAGGGAGGATACACCCGGAGAGAGGGAATGGTAGCTTCCTATTTTTGCTATTATTCTAATTAATTAGGTCCTAAAGTTAGTTGTTTCTTCTGATTTGGCTTCTCAATAACCTGATTACTGGGTGCTGGGAGTGGAACGTAACCTCTAGAGCAAATAGATCCTTTCAAGAAGGGCTGAAAGAGGCCAATTTTCCCCCTCTCTATTCTCTCAACTTGGGGAACCCTGAGAAATAGACACATAATCACAGCTGAGTTAATACTTGCTCCTCCAGAAAGGGCCTGCTCATCCTCCCAATCTTAGCAACCTGTTACCAGCCTCTGCCCTTCATGTTCTTTAAAGTAATGCCAATGTCTTTAGCATCTTCTAAATTTCCTCTGGGACAAGGCTCTGGTTACGCAACCCTAGTTTGGGCTCTAGGGTCCAAGGTCAAATATTAAATGATATTAAATTATGTCTGGGGAAGATGGAAGTGGAGGGAGGTTGAGGAATATGGTTTTATCTCTTGTTAATGAATACCCAGGCATGGCCTTTAGTGAAGGATAAGCAATACAACATTTAAAAATGCAACAAAAAAAAGTAAAAATGTAATAACTTATTCCATTTGTCAAGTAATAATAAGTGTGAATGTGAGAGCATATGTATATGGTATGACTGTGTGTATGTGAGTTGTTGATCCTTGACTCCAGCTCAGTGTGACTCCAGGAAATGGTAATTGTTTCTAATTTTTATATTTAAAGGTTCCTGTTAGATAGAATTTCATAGTTATTTATTCATTCATCCAATAAACATTTAATTAAACATATGTTATGTGCCACAATAGTATTTCATCACATTCATACCATAATTCATTCAACTATTCTCCAATTGATAGGCACCCACTTAGTTTCCAATACTGCTTTTCATGGGGGTGACTAGGGCATAGAATATAGAATAATTCCCCTGCTACACACTGTCACCAAGTCCTACGTGCTGGGACAGCCAAGCCCAACCTTCACATACACAGAACAAGTTCGATAGACTGGTCAGGGATAGAAGCCAAATTGAAAGGGGTAGATGACAGAGAAGGTGGCGAGGAAGTAGAGGCAATAAGGGCCTAGAATCTTTTTCTTGAGTCTAGTATCATGGAGATTTGTCTGGTCTCCTTTAAAGAGGAAGGCCCTCTGATAGTCCTGAGCCAAGCCGAGAAGCACTTGGCAGCTTCCCCTACAGGAAGAGATTCATTCATCATTTCAACACTGAATGTTATAGATGGAAGGGTCCTCGAAGATGACTTAGTCCAGCCTTCTCATTTTACAGGAAAACTAAGAAACCACTGTCCCCCAAAGTTAGAGGGGAGTTGAGAAGTTAGAGTGGAAATTTTCTTCCACTAAAGAACTTGCTCTGTCTCTCCGTCTCTCTTTGTGTCTCTCTTTCTTTCTGTCTCTCTCCCCCATAGGCATCATATAAATGTTAGTTATTATAATTACAATAAAATGCACCTAGCATTAAAATTTTAGATAGGATATTCTGGTGGCACCAACAAGCAGACAAGATAAGCACAAGAGCCCTGGGAATTGTAGAACCCCTTAGACCCTCAGTTTTGCTTCCAGCAAAGACCTCACAGCCATCAGCAAGGGTAACAGCTTCTGTGGAGAAAGGATCAGCTACATTCACCAGCTGCCAACCAAATACCAAAGCTTCAGGGGCCACTAAGGGAAAGATAGGAGGCAGCCTATGCCAAGCAAGTCAAGCCACCACCATAACCTTGACTACCATTTCCCCTCAGACCCAGCTGCAGATAGCCCAGGACCCTGAACCCAAGAGCCTTAGGAATGGAAATGACTCCAGGTCAGCACCCTCAGCCATCGTCTGGGGAAGCAACTCTTGTGTAAATGCATCCTGGCGACCACTCCTATAGGCGCTACAGTCACAGCTACTGAAGACTCAGAAAAGAAAATATTTACCACCAAAGTCCTCAGCTCTGTCAAATGTTTCAATGTCAGACACTGATATTATTTTATCAGTGGAAATGATATTGAAAAGGAGGCATTACTGTCTGTTCTGCCACTATATTTTGAAAACCATGGGGACTTTCCATCTGACTTGCAGCTGAAACTTTCCATATGTATTATCTCCACCATTAGAATTTGAGCTCCTTGAGAGCGTGGAATGTCTTGCTTTTCTATTTGGACCCCCAGCACTCAACACAGTGCCTTGCACACAGCAAGTTAATGAATGCTTCATTCATTCATTCTGAGGTTTCTGAATATCAGTGGTGATTGTACAAGCAAGGTGTGAGGTTTGGGGAGATAGAAATTTCTGGTGGATCAAAGCTGGATAACAAAGGACACATTTCCCGAGTTGCTCCTAAGTAGAATGGACTGCCAATGGATGTTTACAAGCAGAGGACGGCTTACCAGTGGTGGAGAATGTCACGCCGAGGATTCTGGCTCAGGTAATTGATAAGGATGCATTGACTGTCTCAACAGGCCTGTTCCTGTGATACAATGAGAAAATCAGGCCACTTTGGTTCCTTCCCTGTCCTATATTCTCCCCCACACACAGCCTGCTTGTAGTGACTGACAAGGATTCCAAGTGACAGGTTGCAAATACCTAGTAAATCTCATTTTCCCTCCATTTCAACCACCTTTCCTCATTTCTTAACTTTTTCAAGCTATTTGATCATTACTTTGAATACATTTCATTGGATGCAAAAGAAACACAATGTTGTTGCTCTGTGTCAAAACCCTTGGGAAGGTCCAGAGACTGTCCTTCCCAAGAAAAGATCTCTGAAAGCTGGCCTCTTCCTCACTGGGCAGGGTGGGCATTCCCCACACACACCACAATCCCACTTCATGGAAGTGAGGGAAACCTGCCTATGGAAAGCATTTGAGACAAGGTTGGCGGAAGAACCACAGTACTCCAAGTCCAGCCACCAAAAGCAAAAACTAGACTGTAAGGTGTCTGACAAGCCCATTTTTACTTCTAATGCCATTATTCAAGAGGTAGCTAAGTAGTAAATTCAGCACATTGAGTGCTAGATCTAGAGTCAGGAAGACCTGAGTTCATATCTAGCTTCAAACAATTCCTAGTGATGTGAGGTTGAGAAAGTCACTTTTCCAGCTTGTTTCCTCATCTGTAAAATGGGGATAAAAATAGCACCTATCTGCCAGGGTTGTTACAAGGATCAAATGAGATAACACCTAGAAAGCCCTTTGCAAACCTTAAAGTATAACATAAATGCTGTTTATTATTATTATTATTATTATCATTATTATTATTATTTTATTACTAGGTGTTGTCTTTCTAACTACATCATCTAAAGGGTTAATCTCTCTGTTCTGGAGGGTGGGAGAGGGAGGGAAGGTGACAAGGTAAGATTGGAGGGGAGAAAGTTTCTATAAACCCATTGCCTCTGCTCCTAGAACCTGCTAAGGGGCAGTGGTCAGAGGGAAACAGAGAGAGAGAGAAAGATATCAAGTGTAGTAATCAGAATGAAAAATGGAGCTTCGGTTACTTTAAACAAGAGCTAATTCATCACAAGAACGAGTGGAT
Source organism: Phascolarctos cinereus (assembly GCF_003287225.1). NCBI lineage: Eukaryota > Metazoa > Chordata > Mammalia > Diprotodontia > Phascolarctidae > Phascolarctos > Phascolarctos cinereus. The sequence goes on from NW_027555736.1 coordinate 225,270,891, forward strand.
AAGTAGCTGAGTTTCAGACGTTCAGTAAGTTCCCCGTTCTGCTCCAAAAATTATTCCACCCCTGTCTCCATGCTCCCATAAATCATCCTCTTCTTCACATCGGCTCCGATTACCAATTACTCCTGCCTACAACAGGCTTTCCCTGCCCAACACCATCTGATGGGGCCTTGCCTTTTAATTTTACAAATGCCTTTTTCCCCCTCCCTCCCTTCTTTCTTCTTTCTCTTCTAGTCTTTACTTTTCTTTCAGTGTTTCTCTCTCTCTGTCTCTCTCTCTCTCTCTCTCTCTCTCTCTCTCTCTCTCTCTCTCTCTCTCTCTGTCTCTGTCTCTCTCTCTCTCTCACACACACACACACACACACACACACACACACACACTCACACACACATATGCATACACACACACACACACACACACACACACACACACACACACTTCTGGAAGGAAAATCCCAGAGGTGATAATCAGGGTGACCATGGAGATTGGAGTGAGAACACCATAAGCAAAAGAAGGATCGCAGAGAATAAGGTTTCTCGATCCACACTAACTCACCTAGGCATTCCAACTCAGATTAGGAGCAGGGAAAGGTTTAAGAACTGGGGTGCCAGTTTCAAAAAATCATATTGACAAAAACATAGCCAAAGGCGGGACTAGACAAGGTAGGAAGAAACCTAGAAAAATAAGAAAAGCACAATTCTATCACTCCTGGCCTAATAGATTTGGAGCTGGAGGCAGAGTGACGCAAGGAAAAAAACAAACTCAGAGTTTGGAGTCAGAGGACCAGAGTTCAAATTCCAACTCTGTTATGGCATAGTGCAAACGGCTTAGGATTTATAGTCAGAGAAGTGGGCTCAAATTCTGACTCTAACACTTACAGCCTGTGTAACCTTAGACAAGTCACTTCACCTCAAATTACATCATCTGTTAAACAAACAGATTTTACTCAATTACTTTTACATTCCTTTCCAGTTGTAAGTCTATGATCTTACCCATGTGACCTGAGGCAAGTCACTTCAACTTTCTGTGCCTCAGTTTCCCCTTTTGTAAAGTGAAGGGGCTGGATTAGATTATTTCTAAGTGTCTTTATACCTCTAAATACATGATATTAGAGGTTATATAATCCAACTCCTTCATTTTTAAAGATTAGGAAATTGAGATTTAGACAGGTGAAATGATTTACTCCGGGTCACATAGCTGGTAAATAGCAACTCTAGAAGTCAAATCCAGATACTCTGCCATCATATCCAATACCTTTTTCTTCCATGGCATCAACATTTCATCCAACTTTGTCCACAGCAATCCTGCAATGTATGTAATGCGAGCTATTGTCGTTCAGTCATTTTCAGTCATGTGTGACTCTTTGTGACCCCATTTGGGGTTTTCTTGGCAAAGATACTGGAGCAGTTTGCCATTTCCTTCTCCTGAGGCAAACAGGGTGAAGTGACTTGCCCAGGGTCACACAGCTAGTGTCTGAGAGCAGATTTGAACCCAGGTCTTCCTGACTTCCAGACCCAACACTATAGAGAATGCACCACCTAGATGCTACAAATGTGTATAGCATATGTAGGGCAGCTAGGTAGCACAGTGGTTAAAGTGCCCAATCTCAAGTCAAAAAGACTCGTCTTTCTGAGTTCAAATCCCACCTTAGATACTTACTAGCTGTGTGACCCTGGGCAAGTCACTTAACCCTGTTTGCCTCAGTTTCCTCATCTATAAAATGGGCTGGAGAAGGAAATGGCAAACCCCTCCAGTATCTTTGCCAAGAAAACCCCAAATGGGGTCACAAAGTGTCAGACACAACTGAAAAATGACTAAACAATGATCGAGTAATAATACAAGTACGGTTCTGCTCAGATCTGCAGACAGAGACACATAAAGTGGTTTGCCCATTGTCTCAAGGCCAGTAGATGTCTGAGTCAGGATTTGAACCCAAGGCTCCTGATGACCCCAAGGGTCCTGATTACAAGTGCAGTGTTCTTTTCACTAGACCACACTACATACCCACAGCACAACCCTCAAAAGAGTCACAACAAGAGACCCTTTTTGATAATACATTTAAAAAGAAATGTGCTGATTTCTAATGCCAGGAAACTCCACTTTCCATAGAGTGACTTCCATATATTTATGTTGTGACTCTAAACCAGACGATGAGTTACAGTGATTGCCCAAACCCTCCAGTGGCCAGTAAACACACAGAGAATGAAATCAAACCTTGCCTCAAGCACATAAATGCCTTGTCTTGGCTCTAAGTAAAAGGATAGCTGTTCTACCAATTGACACAGCTCCCCTCAAACCTGGGTGGTTACCGAGCGAATGCCATTACCACTATTGTGGCCTAGAATAATAATAAATGTTTATTGGTTACTGGAAATTAAAGGAAGCTGACTCTGAGCAGGGCTTTCCAAATCCCCTGGAAAGACATCTTACTTTCCCTGGTATTGCCCACCTTTTGTCTTCTGATTTTCTAAAGTTGCTTCTCTCCCAGGCGAAAGACTGGGGTAGGCTACGATGAAATGTATATGGGATGAGGAGGAAGGAGATCTTTTTTCTAGTCCAGGCATGCCACTCACTAGCTGTGTGACTTTTGGAACATCACTGTTTTTCTCTGGGCCTCAGTTTCCTTATATAGACCTGGTGATACTGGTTTAAAGAAAGGCTGGGCTCCCAAGGAAGGAAGCTCATGAGTAGCAGGAACAGAATCCTGCCACACGCTCAAGAATTCATATACACAGCTTTGTCTCTGGGATTCTCCAAGCACTATTGGATGGATTCAAGTCAAATGGAACCACTATGCTGCCCTTCAATGATCGTTGCTATGTAGTCGTTTCAGTCATGCCTGACTCTTTTTTTTTTTTGGCCAATTGTGGTTAAGTGACTTACCCAGGGTCACACAGCTAGTAAGTGCCAAGTGTTTGGTCTGAGGTCAGTTTTGAACTCAGGTCCTCCTGACTTCAGGGCCGGTGCTTTATCCACTGCACCACCTACCTTCCCCCATGCCTGACTCTTTGCGCCCCCATTTGGGGTTTCTTGGCAAAGATACTGGAATGATTTGCCATTCCCTTCTCCAGCTCATTTTCCAGATGAAGAAACTGAGGCAAACAGGGTGAAGTGACTTACCCAGAGTCACACAGCTAATAAGTGCTCAATTCCAGTAACTATCCAGTATCCACTGTGCCACCTAGCTGCCCCCTTTAATAATTCCCAAGGACAATAAAGAAGGAGAGTCAACCTGAGGTAGAAGTATTGGAGTTTTACTGCTCACAAGCAAATGTAATGTGAGTAAGGGTAGAAAGGGTGAGACGGGAAGTTAATTACTGCTGAACTTGAACCTGAAGAAGAGATGAAAAAATACACTTCCCTGCCTTCTTTGAGGAGACGAGGGACAATGAATGTAGAAGGAGAGTACTGGACACATGCACTGTCAGTCCTGGTTGATGTACTTGTTGGTTTTTGATGCCTCAGACAAACCGAGACCTGGCAAAGACCTTAATTTAGGAAGGCCATGGTCACCCACTGCATCTTGGGCCATCGCCAGTCATCTTGACTTTTGTCTTGCCACTGGACTCGGATGACCGTGGAGGACAGAGAGAGGTTAACGACTTTGCACAGCTCTGCTTCACTTAAATCCGCTTCTCAAGCAGGACAAGACATAATCCTCATGATGTCATTGGTCCTCTTTGAGAATGAAGAATGAATAGCAACAACAAACTGCTTTTTTCCCCCTCTATTTTTTATTCTTTTTGTGATAGTTCTCTGAGGAGGAAAATACGGAAGAAATATTTGGGAATGAAGGCACTACAAAAGCAAATTATATCAATGAAAGTTTTATTTTATTTTTTAAAGAAAGCATTACTAAAACCCATAAATTACCAGGTTTGTTGTAGTGAAAAGAGTACTAGACTTGGAGTCAGGAGGCCTGGGTATAAATCCCAGTTCTGAAGCTTGCTGATTGGGTGGTCATTGGGCAAATCTCTGAGCCTCAGTTTTTGCATTTGAAAAATGGGGACAATGATAGTTGCAATAACTACCTCCCAGGGTTTTTGTAAGAAAAGAACTTAAAAGCCTTAAAGTACCATAAAAGTATGAGCTATTATGATAGCCGTGGTCCCCAACTAGTTGACTGAGATCTACTCTAGACTTTGAAACCAATTGCCACTGCCAAGCCCACACCCTTAAAAGACTGTCAAGATTCCCACCAGTGGGAAGCAAAGTGAATGGCATTTCCCTTCCTCCTCAGACACTTCAATGTCATCAAGTCTCCTCATCTCCATATTGCCTCTATATTTTGGAAAATTGTGAAGTAGGTCATACACACATGCACACAGAAACACACGCATACACAAAAGCATACTTGTGCATGCACGCATGCAGATGCACACACACACACACATGCACACACACACACACACACACACACGGGAAATATTCTAACAGAAATTGAATTATACTTGGGTGGGGGGAGGTGCAGTTGCAGAGTAATGGAAAGCATAATGGATTTGAGCTCACAAGGTCTGGATTCGAACTCTGGCTATTTGCTATTTATTATTCAATAATTAATAAATTATTCATCCATTATTTACTAATATTTAATTTATTATTATTGATATTTATCATTTACTATTTGCTAGCTCTGCGACCCTGGACAACTTGCTTAATCCCTCTGAGCTTCATTTTCCTCATCTATTTAAAAAAACAAAAAAGACAGTAAAACCTGTACCGCTTATATCCCAGAGATATTGCAAGGATCAAAGGAAATATATAAAGGCAAATATATAGGTAAAGGCAAAATATAAACTTTAAATGGGCAGTTAGGTGGAACAGTGGATAGAATGCTGGGCCTGAATTCAAATCTCGACATTTATTAGCTGTGTGACCCTGGACAAGTCATTTAACCCTGTTTGCCTCAAATTTCTCCATCGGTCAAATAAGCTGGAGAAGGAAATAGCAAACCACTCCAGTATCTTTGCCAAGAAAACCCCAAACAGAGACCTGAAAAATTGGACATGACTGAAATGATTGAACAATAACAACAATATATTATATAAATATGTTATATTTACATAAATTTGTATTTAAATATGTTGCATTTACATAAATTTATATTTATATAAATATGTTATATTTATGTTAAACAAATATAAATTACTATTATTACTATTGCTAATAGTAACAGTTACCATTATTACTATTGCTAATAGTAACACCATTATTACCATTGCTAATTGTAACAATTACCATTGTTACTATTAGGAATTACTATCAATATTAGATAAGGAAATGAAGTTCAGAGGTCAAATAGACTTTATAATCTGTGGTCAACAACTAGAATGGATTGTCTCAAGAGATTCCTCCTTCTTGGAGGTCTTCAAGCAGAGACTAGACAACCACTTGTTACAACAAAGATTCCTTTAGAGTATGGGTTGGACCCTGAAGTTACCTTCTAACTTTCAAATTCTAAGATTCTGTGATCATTTGAAACAGATAGTAGTGATATACTGGAGACTCAAAGTCAGGTCTTCTGAATCTAAGTGCTAGGTTGTTTTTGACCGACCTAGTATAAGCAGGCAAAGAAGGACAGGCAAACCAATGGAGTACGTACTTTAGCCGAGGACATTGAAAGACATTGAGCAGCTGGCCGGTGAAGTACCATCATTTGCTTTTATGTGCTGTCTTCCCCAATTTGAGCGTGAGATCCTTGAGAGCAGGGATTGTCTTGTTTTTTCTTTTTGTAACCCCAGACCTTAGGGCACTGTGTGTTGCAAAGCAAGAACTTAAATTACCATCCTTCACTAAGACATCCATGCAATCATTCATTTATTAGTTCAGAATATGGAAGAGTCTGTAGGACAAGAGTAACAAGGCACACATGACCCGAGTACTTTCTTTGGTCTGCTTGGGTATCAGGGGAGAAAGATACAGAGAAGGATATTGACATTGCCACTGTCCTTCAAAGAAATTACAAGTAGAAAAGTGGGAATAGAAACTAGTCCTCTCCTAGACCAAGCATATAGATTGCAGATAAGGCAGACCAGGGGTAAAGCAACATCGTCAGGAAAGGCAACTTCTTCCCAAATGATGAGGTGGGCAGAATCAATGAAGAACCTCTGGTGACTGAGTATGAGGCTGTCTATTCAAGCTTGTTTTTAACGAGAAAAGAAAAGGAAGGGAAATGTATGCAATTACGAAGTAATAATAAAAAGAAATAGGTAGAGGGTCACTTAGAAAAATTAAATACCATGTGCTGACATAAATCAAGATGCTGGCTGGCATGCTTTTAGGAGGTTTTAAAGAGTATTAGCTAATGAACCTGTGTAATTCCTGGTAAGTAGTTTCAGGAAGTTAGGATGAACTGGAAGAGGGAAGGCTCAGGAGATTTCAGGAGCAAAAGAGAGCCTCTGCACTGGTCAACCCAAATCTGGAGAGCTGGGTTTACTTCTGGATACTTTGACTCCAGAAGGACATTGAAAAACTGAAACACATTCAGAGTAGGGCAACCGAGATGGTGAGGGGCCTTGCCATATGAGAACTGGTTGAAAGAACTAGGAGTGTTTAGCCTATAGAGAAAACTACTTGGGGTGGGGGGCATAGTAGCTGTCTTTTAAGTGTTTGAAGAACAGACATTTGGAAGTGGAATGAGCACTACTGTGCTTGTGACACAGTGGGTAGACCCTTGGGACTGGAATCAGGAAGACCTGAGTTCAAATGTGACCACAGACATTTACTAACTGTAATCCTGGGCAAATCATTTAACCTCTGTTTGCCTCCCTTTCCTCAACTGTAAAATGGGGGTGATAATAATAGCACCTATGTCCTTGGGTTGCTGTGAGGATCATATGAGATAATATTTGTAAATTGCTTAGTACAGTGAGATATATATATGTGTACATATATACATATATAATATCACTTATTTATACCCCTTCTGTCTGATATATAAATGCAATTGTTCATCTATCTATCTATCTATCTATCTATCTATCTATCTATCTATCTGTCTGTCTGTCTGTCTGTCTGTCTGTCTGTCTGTCTGTCTGTCTGTCTGTCTATCTATCTATCTATCTATCTATCTATCTATCTATCTATCTGTCTATGTAGTTCCAGAGAGCAGAACTGGAAGAAAGGGATAGAAGTTCATAGGATTATAGATCTGGAGATGAAAGAAACCTGGAGGCCACTAAGGCCAATCCCCTCATTTTGCAGGTGAGGAAACTGAGGAATAGAGAGGTTAAGTGACTTGCCCTGGGTCGCACCTTGTAAGTGTCCAAGGTAGATTTGTACCCACATCTTCCTGACTACAAATACATCACTCTATCCACTACTCCAAGTTGCCTCAGAAAGACAAATTAGAGTTTGATAAGATGAAAAAATTACTAATTAATTATAAGAACTATTCCAAAGTGAAGTGTGTTGGCTAGGGAGATGGCCAAATCTCCATCACTAGAAACCTTCACCTGTTAAAGATTCTATCCAGAGGATTCCTATTCAAGTACGGGTTGGAAAGGGCAAGCTTTGAGCTTGTGTGGTATTCATAGTCTTTAAAAATAGAAAGAAAATTAGTATGGTAAATTTCCCAGGTTGAATCATAAGTCCAGTCCCTGAATAAGCCAAGAGAAAAATCTTATAGAATATTAGAGCTGAGAGTCTCCTTTTACATTCAAAGAAATTGTGGCACAGAGAGGCAAAGTGACTTCCCCAAGGTCACACATCTAGGTAGGCAGCAGAGACAATATTAGAACCATTACCAGGGGTGGGAAACCTGCAGCCTCAAAGCCACATACAGCCCTCTAGGTCCTCAAGTGTGGCCCTTTGGCTGAATCCAAACTTCACAGAACAAATCAAGACCCTTATCTAGCCCTCTGCTCTTTTCCTAGACCCAAATTTAAAATGAATGAATGTCAGGAGAGCAACTGATCTGGGATTCTGAGGTCATCCTATCAGGTTGACCCCCAAAAACCCACACCAGGAACTCCACCATACCTTTTGATTCTAACCAATTTGTAGCATTAACAGATTGAAGAACTGCCAAAGATTTAGTGTGTTTTTAAGAAAGATCTTTGATTCAGTGCCTCATGAAAGCCGGCTTTCAAAATCAATTTAAATTGGCATGGGCAAGGCACTGTCACAAAGGAGAGACAGAAAGGGTATAAACAAGGGTAGTAATAAATGACCAGCAGCAAACTGGAGAGGTGTGGTGGCAAAGAAGGCTCTGGGCATCTTGGCATTCTGCTGAAGGGTAGGTTTGTGTTTATTCACATTCGGAGGTTCATGGCCAAGCAGTTAGATATGGGAAGCATCCTGGTTTAATGAGAATGAAATTAGAACACTGGAATGGGTGTCTGCTCTCTGCCACTTACAAGCTGTATCCCCCGCTGAGGACAAATGACTTCATCTCTGTGAGCCTTAGTTGCTTCATCTGCAAATTGAGGACAATAATACAGCATTTGCATAACCTACTACATGGGATTGTTGTGAGGATGAAGCATGTAAAACCCTTTGTAGCCGTAAGGGGTTATACAAATGGAAGTAATTCTTAGTAGTAGTTGAAAGGTACACACAGTAAATAGGAGTGATGCAAACCCTCAAACAGGAGTCCTTAACCTTTTGGGTGTCATGGACCCCTTTGACAGTCTGGTGAAGACTGCGGACCTCTTCTCTGAATGTTTTGGGGGGGTTTTTTAGTGCAGAAATAAAATATATAGAATTGCAAAGGAAACCAGTTATATTGAAATATAGTTATCAAACTATTAAAAGAACAAGTTCATATTAAGAACTTCTGCTCTAGAGAAACTTTAAATGGTAGGAGGTATAGCCAGGAAAAAAAAAAACACTTGCTAAAAACTACAGAGCCATATGACTGAATGAATGAACGGAAAAAAAAAAACATTTATTAAGTACTATGTGCCAAGTACTATGCTAAAGCCCTGAGGCTACAAGTATAAAAAATCAGGATATCACTTGCCCTCAAGGGACTTACATTCTGTTAAATAGTATTTCTTATCCCAGAAGCTGGAGTCTTTGGATTTATCAAATAGTAGATTAGTATAGTCATTGACCATTGTGTCTTGCATATCTAACCTATTCCACTGATCCACTACTCTATTTCTTAGCCAGCACCAAATAGTTTTGATGATTGCTACTTTATAAGACAATTAAAGATCTGGTACAGCTGGTACAGGGACTTACATTCTAAAAGGAAGAAAGAACACAGAGGGACGTGGTGACCAGCGAGAGACATTTTGGCTTCTCAAGTTCTAGTATTGATGAATGGAGCCTTAGAGCAATAGTATGACATACGAGGAGCAAGGACAGAGTTGATTTGGTAATGAAGGGAGAGATTCTTATTCAGCAAGATTAGTGATCAGTGGTGGGCATTCAGATCCACAAGGTAGGTGCTGATGGAATAGACCCTGAGGGTCTAGTGACTAAGACATAGTCCTGGTGAATCCTAACAGGGTGCTAATGAAGAAACCCTCTCCCTAATTATTTCTATTATGAGAGAGTATTGAGAGAGAATATTGCATAGTGGCTGGACTGGGGGACATGTAATCAGGCAGGCCTGGGTTTGAATCTTATTTCAGACACTTATTATCTATCTGACCCTGGGCAAGTCAATTTCTTTCAGCCTTGGCTTCTTCATCTATAAAATAAGGGTGATAATAAAAGCACCTGTCTCACACAGTTATTGTACTCTTTCCAGTGATCACTGTACTACTCAAAAAAAAAAAAGGCTCCTCATTACTTTTTTGGAAAATCCTTCTCCAGGTCAAACGGTCCCAGTTCCTTCAATCTATCCAGACCTTTTAGTTGATATTAAAGGTTGTTCTCAATCTAGTCCCAACCTGAATGTCCAGCCTTATGTTATATTATTCCCATATGCTGTAGACTACTCATTTTCCCCCATGTAAATCTTAATTTCACCAACACCCTTACCACCCTATAACACAACTCCCACACTCTAGGCACCTTCTCCAATTCACATTGTTGTTCAGTTGTTTCAGTAGTGTCTGACTCTTCATGACCCAATTTGGGGTTTTCTTGGCAAAGATACTGGAGTGGTTTGTCATTTCCTTCTCCAGCCCATTTTACAGATGAGGAAACTGAGGCCAACAGGGTTAAGTGACTTGGCCAGGGTCACACAGCTAGTAAGTGTCTGAGGCCAGATTTAAACTCAGGAAGATGAATCTTTCTAACTCCAGGCTCAGCACTCTATCCTCCGTGCCACCTAGCTGCTCCAACTGATGAGTTCCTCCCAGAACCTCTGTCTTGAGGAAGTGTTCAAACCAAGCATGCTCACTCCTTCACCCCACTTCCAGCTTCACTCCTGACTTTATACACCTCTTCTTCTTGCTCCCAGGTATCTTCACCCCACTTTTCAGCCCCTTCTAAGTATTGTCTTCCTCCATTTGGATGTAAACTCGTTGAGAGCAGGGACTGTCTTTCCATTTGCTTGTATTTTTATTGTCAACTGTTGGGCAGGAAAAGGAACAGGATGGAAGAGGAGAGGCTTTATCTGATGCCCAGCAGCTAGATCTATTTTTGCACTCTTTGTTCTCAGTTATGGAAACTGCAAGGGGAAGGTGGTAGGAGCTAAATGGACATGCTTAATTGTCGACCATGTATGGACTGGAGTTAGCTGCTAGTGACATAATCCTGAAGTTCCAGCTATTGTAGTTCAGTTATGTCTGACTCTTCGTGACCCCATGGACCATAATATGCTATTCTGGCACCATAGCTTTTAGCTTTTTAATACAGTTCATGGGGGTTTTCTTGGCAATGCTACTGGAGTGACTTGCCATTTCTTCCAGTGAATCACTTTGCGCAGCTCCGCCTCACTCAAATCCATGCAAGTTAAGCCACCACACTTGGGATATCATCGCTCCTCATTGAGAAAAATGGGCCAACAGCACCGACCACTGCCACCTTTGGTCAGAACTCTCTGCTATGACCTGTCTGTCTTAGGTAACCCTGCACAGCACAGCTCATGGTTTCATTGAGGTACACAAGCCCCCCTGCCATGATAAGGCAGTGATCCAGAAGGGGTTTTGTTATGGAAAAGATTAAAAATTCACCAGAAATGCCTCCTGATCTGAGGAAGTCTATCCCCAACTAGCTTTAGGCCTTTCACTAAAAGTTAGCCCCATTCCCCATCTTCTTTTGATTCATCGCCCTATAGGTCAGTCTGACCAACTTCGGGTCCCATGGCTGGTGGTGAGGGAAATATTACTGGCCATCCCTAAAAGTACAACATATAGATATCTGCCTACTCATACAAAGGGAGTTGGTAATAATCACTTGCATTTCTGTGGCATTCTATAATTTACAAAGCATTTTCCACACAGCCACCCTGGAAATACATCAAATATGATAAAAGATACTATGGCCAGAGACTACATGTGTGCAAAGTTATTCCCCCCTATCCCTACCCCCCACCCCAGTCTGGCTGCAGCTCAGAATATGAATCCCTTTTCCCCTTAGCCACAGAGCAGTGACTGGGACAGAGTTCTCAGGGATTTGTCCCAGGGCACCAACAGGACATCCATATCTTGAGGGGGAGATGATGTTCCAACCTGCCTACTCTATACCTTTCAACCTTCTTCCTGCCCTGAACTGTATGCCACTATCCCTGAGGGTCCCACATCTCTGTGGAACCCATTTTCTCCTACTACAATCACCCTTACCTACCACATTTCTAATCCTTTGCCTCTTCTTAGGGGCTAGGAGGTTTGGGGTCTGCTACGTCACAGAAACTGGGATCAGATTCTCTAAAGCATTGCCTATCCCCCTTTCCCACGTAACTGACAGACTTTCAAGGTATGGCTCTGTCTAGTTCTCCTCCAAACCCTAACAGGTGCTACTACTATGGTATGGGCAGAGAGAGGGAATAGAAACCAGTTACCGAAGAGGAAGTGAAGGACAAAGGAATGGGTATAGGCAGTCTAAAGGGAGCTGAAGACTTACCCTCTTGGAGCTATGGTAGAGTGTCCCTATCATGGTCACCTTGGGAGGCTTCTGTCACATTTATTCCATGCCTTGAAAAGAAATCTAAGTCTAGAAGATTATCTTGGAAGCTCTTTAACAAATCCTTGCCTGCGTCTATTATGAGAGAAAATCAATTAAACTGCTCTGGAGGGACTGCTGGTGCTGGGCAAGCAATGAAGAGGGATTCTGTAGGTGCAAGGGTCTGGGAACAGCAGACAGCTGGGCCACTTCCCAAATCCTTCACCTACTTCAACAGATGACACAAATAACCTGATGCTCCAATCCCCTCATACCGGGAAATTTCTTGGTGTTCCAAGTATTCCACACACCTACTCTTCTAGCTTCATCTTCCATCACTGTCCTAACTGAACCATTCAACTCCAGCCAGAAGGGTCTGTTCATTATCATTCCAATATACTGGCCCTTTCCAGACTCCCCACACTGGTTTAGGACTCTTTGGTCTACCTGGAGTACCTTCACCCCTCTTCTTGAATGATAGAAATCCAGCTTACCCTTCATTGTTTATCTCCTGCATCTAATTTTTTGATCATCCCTCTATAAAGCATCCTCTCCTCCTTCTAACTCCTAGCATTCATGTGGCAGTTATCACATCCTGTTTTGTATTATGGTGATTTGCAATTTCCTTTTATAATAATTTCAGTCCTTGTTATTCCAGAGTCCTGGATCCAATATTGATATATTTGAAGCATGCTTCAGATTCAGTCATCACACAGCTTTGGACAACCTTGTGACTCTGTGCCTCAGTTTCTCCTCAATGCCCTCTACTTCACAAAGCAGGGACACTGTCCAGTTCAGTCATGAGTGCTAGCAGAGCCTCTTGAACATGTTCAGTCCTTTCATTTGTGTCTGACTCTCCATGCCCCCATTTGGGGTTTTCTTGGTGATGATACTGGAGTGGTTTGCCATTTCCTTCTCCAGCTTATTTTACAGATGAGGAAACTGAGGCAAATACGGTTAAATTACTTGCCCAGGATCACACAGCTAGTAAATGTCTGAGGCCAGTTTTGAACTCACAAAGATGAGTCTTCCTGACTCCAGGCACAGAGTTCCCCTATCCACTGCACAGAGCTTCACAGCTTGTAGTAAATAGATGAAAGGAGGCAGGACACTGTTTTTACTGAAGCTGGTATCAGGGAGAATCCCCTTGGGGAAAATCCTTAATACTCACCACCCTTCTGAACACAGCCTCCTTAGGGATCCTGTTAGTTCCTTCTGCTGGATTGGGGTGGACAGAGTCCTGGATTTGTAATCTGAGGAAATCCATTCAATGCTGTTTATGCTGCCTGTGGCCTTGAGTAAGTCACAGACTCTCTAGGCATCTATAAAATGAGGGGATTGGGCTAAATGACTTTCAAAGTCCCCTCTAACTCAAAATTCTATGATCCTAAAGTGTCACCCTTCCCTGAGATGTGAATTCGGACATCACAGAAAGGAATGGATGAAAACTATTGCAACTGAAGCTGTGCTTATCTGAAGTAATAGGATTATGGCGCTAGGGCTGAAGATATGTAGTTCAACTCTTTCATTTTACACATGAGGAAACTGGGGCCCAAGGAAGGTAAAGTGACTAAGCCACTGATGACAAGTATCAGAGGAAGGATTTGAACCTGGGTCCTTGGACAATGGAGGCAGTACTCTTTCCAGTGTACCTCTTTCCTATAGACTAAGCAATCCAAGCCTTGGCACTTAAAAGGAAATAGTAGCTCCCAAAATCTCTCTCTCTCTCTCTCTCTCTCGCGCGCTCTCTCTCTCTCTCTCTCTCTCTCTCTCTCTCTCTCTCTCTCCCCCCCCTCTCTCTCTCACACACACACACACACACACACACACACACACACACACACACCTCCCCTCACTTCTTGGAATTCCTTTAACAGTGAATGAGGCCTTCATTTTCACAATTACAAGGATTCAAATACAAGATCACTATGACTTGCCATTACATCCAGCCATCAATGACTGACATGGCTGACTTCCATGAAGGTGAGAGAATATACCACACAGAGGGTCGCTTTAGGTCTGTCCTGCCCGTGATGATCTTTTTCTGGTAAGTGCACTTTAGGCATCAGTGTGGAGAGCTGCCTTGGGTTACTTAGGCCCAGAGATGGTTAGGATATATAAGCCACTCTCTGAAGTATGGATGCTAGGCCCTGTGCTGTTCAACATGTTTTATCAATAACTTGGATAAAGACACAGATGATATCATGTTTATGGATGACATGAAATATGTTGGATGGTAGAATCAGGCTCTAAAAGAGTGAAATGAACTCAGTGGATTAGAACGATTGGACCAAATCCAATAAAATGAAATTGAATAAGGATAAACATAAAGGCTTCAACTTGGATTCAAAAGATCAGCTGCGCAAATACTGGATAGGAAGAAAGGAGACCAACATTTATTAAGTGCCAATTGTGTACTAGGCATTTTGTTAAGCTCTTTTACAAATATTAGCTCATTAGATCCTCACAATGGCCCTGGGAGGTAGGTGCTATCATTATTATCCCCATTTTACAGGTGAGGAAACAGGGGCAGCTAGGTGGTGCAGTGGAGTGGGGATGACTCATCTTCCTGAGTTCAAATTTGGCATCAGACACATACTAGCTGTGTGACCCTGGGAGAGGCACTTAACCTTGTTTGCCTCAGTTTCCTCATCTGTAAAATGAGCTGGAAAAGGAAATGACAACTTACTTCAGTATCTTTGCTAAGAAAACCCCCAAATGGAGTCATAAAGAATCAGACACAACTGAAATGATTCAACAAGAAGGCAGATCTAGAAGCAATGGGTGAAAGATGCAGAAAGGTAGCATCTCTTAAAATCATTAGGAAATTTCCTTTACGTTAAACTGCACAAAAGTGGAACAGATCGCCTGCTGATGATTCCTGTCCCTGGAGGTCTTCAAGGAACTACCAGATATCGGGGCTGTCAGAGAGGGATGACAATTCAGCTGAGCTAGAATGATCTCTGAGGTCCTGGCTAACTCCAAGATTCTCTGATTTTCCATGCTTTTCCAGCAGTATAACACACAACATTAATACTTTATGTTCTAGCCCAAATGATCTTCCATTCTTAACCTCGCCTTGTCCTTCCTGACCTCATCAGAATCATGCCCCTGCCTGGAAGGGATTTCTTCCATGGCTTGGCGTGTTTCAATCCTTCTCTCCCCTCTTAGACCCAACCTGAGGTGCCAACTGCATGAAGCTCCCTGACCCTTGTAAACTTCTCCTCCCAATCTCAGCTAGAAATCATCCCACTCTGTAGTTTAGTTATTTGTGTATATTGCTTATCTCCCTAGTGGACTATGAATTGCTAGAAGCCAGAGACACTTAGGTATTTTTTTTTTAATCTGAACCTCCCCAGGGCCTAGCCCTGAATATAAGAGACATTTTAGGGATGTTTGTTGAATTGAAGTTTAATCTAATTTAACTAGCAAATTGTTAAGCATCTGCTATACTGCCAGGCACCAAGATAAAATTAAGGGGCAGCTAGGTGGCATGGATGAAGAGCTTGTCTGGAGTCACTAAGATCTGATTTCAAACCTGACTTCCAACACATATTAGCTGTGTGACCTTGGGAAAGTCACTTAACCTGTGTTTGCCTCAGTTTCTTCATCAGTAAAATGAGGATAATAATAGCACTTACCTCCCAAAGTTGGCTTAAGGATCTAATGAGACAATAATTGTAAACTGCTTAGCACAATGCCTGGCACATAGTAAACTAATATATAGATGTTTGCTATTATTGTTGTTATTATTATTAAATCAAGTAATCCCTGTCCTTAATGAGTTTATGATCCAAAAGGAAGATGGGACATATCTACAAAATAACTTTACTACTACAGGGGTAAGGGGCAAGAAATGAAATGTACACAGTTAAATAAATACAAAGTACTTTGGAGGATGGACATAACTCCCTTCCTCCCTCCTTTCCTTTCTCCTTCCCTTTGTCTCTGCTTTGTCCCGCAGACTCTTTTACTTGTGGTCCCAACTCAACCTCTCTGTCTCCTACTCCCTCCCCAGCCTCTGAACTCTGATCAAGATGCAGCATCACACTGAGTTGTTTTTAATCCTCGCTCTATCTCCTTTATTTTTTTCCCTTTTGCTAGGCTTCCTGGGCTGTAATTTTTCCCTAGATGTAATCCATCACAGACACAACGTGGCTTGTGCAAATTAAAATGCACCTCGGAATAATAAAAAAGGGGGCTTTTTTTCCCTCTCCCTCTTTCTGCCTCCTTCCTTCCCAGCAGCAACTCATCAGAAACCATTTGTCTCTAGGCAGGAATGCAGGAAAGTTAACCCCATACATGCCACCCCCTCGTCCTGTACCCACCTGTGTGGCTGGGCAGGGATTCTGAGTTGGGTAGGCAGAAAGGTTAGAAGCAATGAGCTCTCTGAGTGCTAGGAGGCCTCAGCATGATGCCCTGTTCTGTTCCTCACAGTTCTCTTTGTCAAACAAGATTCCTTCTCTGGGGCCTCTGAACTGCCAATAAGAAAGGAAACTAATTGAGGTATTGTAAGATAGGTGTTTGCCTAGAGCATCAGAATTTAAGCTGAGGCACTCGAACTTCTCTCTGCAGTATAGGAACAATTGAGCCCAGCAACTAGATGGCAAGAATAATTAAATAGGAAGTTACCAGGTAGCGGATGTCTTTACCTCTGACCCATCTTGCTCCCCATAGCAGCCTCAGCAGTAGCCTCTCTGTGTCCTAAGGTCTCTTCTCCTGGCTTTTCAGTTAAATTTGTCTTGAGAAGTCGATATAACGATGCATTTCATGCTTTACGTCCCAGTCTTCAAAATTACTAGTTATGCCTCTACCTGAGGGTAAATATCTAGTGGGAGTGATTCCCAAACTTATCAGATTACCTCTGTAAGGACCCTTTTCCTACACACAGGTCCAGTATTTTAAGATATAAACCAAAAGTCCATTTCTTCCATTAAATATTCCTTAATTGCTCTCACCAGAGAAGCTTGTATTATATCTTTTTATGCTTTTATTTTTTTTGGGGGGGCACTTAAAGTTTTTCACAAATTGGCTCTAGCTTCCCCTTCCAGATGGATTACACATTGTTTCCCTTCATAAAATCTAGAGTTCTGTCAATCTTTTTGCCATTCCTTACACAAAACATTTGCTCTCCCATCTTCATGGCTTTGCACTTACTGTCCCTTATTCCTGGAATACTTTCCCTCTTCATGTCTGCCTCTTAAAATCCCTAACCCCCTTCAAAGCTCAGTTCAACCCACTCTCTTTCCCACCACCATCCTGCCACTGCTAGTACCTCTGCTCTAAAATCACCATGTTTTCATTTTGTATTCATTTGTGTAGTGTGTGTGTGTGTATGGAGTTGTGTGGCTTGCTTTTCCTACCCAGTCCAGTTGTTAAATTCACAAAAGGAAGCAAACAACAGAGAGGCTGTGTGTTAATGTGTTCAAAAAGACCCCTGTTACAATGCAAATATTAGTCTATATCTAGTTATCTATTTATGGAGTATGAAGAAGTTTTCCTAATGGAATTGGAAGGGCCGTTGGCCATTGACTGCCAGATTGATCATACTCCTAGTGACCTTTAAAACGCTCCAGAAGGAGTTGAGGAACTTGAGTTAGGGAGTCACTTTATGGAATATGACCCATGTACTTCTACCAGAGGGCTCTCACTTACTAGCTGGGTGACCCTGGGCAAGTCACTTAATCCTGTTTGCTTCAGTTTCTTCATCTGGAAAATGAACAGGAAAAGGAAACAGCAAACTACCCCAGTTTCCCCTCCTTCCATTGGCCATGGCATCTGGAAGTGGAATAACTCATTCAAGAAGACACATCACATTTATCAGGAAGGAGAGATAGGGGCAGATGTAACTTCAAGAAGCATGACCTCTGGCAGCAGAGAAGAGAGTCAACTATGTATTCAAGAGAGAAGTAACTCTCATAGTTGACTGAACTTTGGAGAAAAACCAGGGAGCTTGGCTGACTGGCCCGCATAGCAGAGATAATGGGTCATGGAGGTGCAGCATGAAGTCCATGAGAAGAGACATAACATTGGGACCTTCAAGTACCAGAATTATGAGCTAACCTTAGCCATATATGTTCCCTATGTGTGTGCCTCACTGCTAGCTGACACTAAATTTGTGCCCATTCTTCCCACAGACATCATGTGCATTTATGTTAATTATTTCCAGTTTGTCTTGTATATAGCTTGTTCATATACATTTGTTTGCATGTTGTCTCTGAATTAGATTGTAAGCTCCTTGAGGGCAAGGACTTTTCTTTGCCTATTTCTGTGCTTAGCACAGTGTCTGGCATGTAATACGCAATTAATGAATGTTTATTGATTGATTGATGATGACGGAGAGGAGGAGGATATTTCAGAACTGTTGTTCTTCCTCTGGCATCTTAGTAAGTGCATTGGCTTTGTACAAATTGTGCCTTCTTGCTGTTGCTGTATCCTTGCTTTTTTATTGTGTCTCACTCTTCATGACCGCCTTTGGGGTTTTCTTGGCAAAGGTACTGAAGCGGTTTGCCATTTCTTTCTCCAATTCACTTTCCAAATAAAGAAGCAGACAACTAAGACAGACTTAAGTGACTTGCCCAGAGTCACAGAGCTTATAACTGAGGCCAAATTTGAACTCATGAAGAAAAAAATGAGAGTTTTCCTGACTCCAGGCCTGGCACTCTATCCACTGCTCCATGTAGCTGCCAACAAATTGTGCCTACTGTCCGTTAAAAGTAAGTTTATCAAATCGGATTTGCAAATTATTTTTTAGGAGCATGGATTCGTAGAGTACCTTTGAACCTAGGAGTACTTTCCCCCTTGGGGATCCAATGTATAAACCTATGAATGCTAAGTTGAGGAGGAACCAAAGATACTATATGTCTGTAAACTTATATGTGCATATGTATATGTATGTATGTATACATGTGTGTATATGTATGTGTGTATGTATATGTATATGTATCCCTTCAGTGTTGGTCCAACAGTCCATGCTCTCTTTGCTCCTCCAACCTCAGTGCCCCAAACTTTGTGGTCCTGCAATATCTCAACCAATCTGGACACGAACACCTCAAAGCTTCCAGGATGACCCTTTCCCCTAAGAAGCTATATCAGCAGTGTATGGAAGCATTCAGGAGAGTCTACATTCAGGATGTGCTAGCAAATGTTTAACAACCAGCTCTGCAGGGCGGAAAATGTACATAGTACATATGTTTAATCTTCATTACTTACATTTTCTACATAATTTTCTTAAGTCTAGAAATCAATAAAATAATACATGAAGCCCTGATTTGTAGTATTTGCTGAATTCTGAGGTGCAAAGGCTCATGCTAAAAATTTAATTATTGACTCTCAAGAGCCCAGCACACCCTCAGGACTTACAAGTTCTTTCCATGAACTGATTGTAAGCTCTGGGATTGTTTCATTTTTTTTTATCCTTTGTATCTTCAATGTTTAGCAGGGCCTGGTGCATATTAGGTGTTTAATAAATACTTATTGTTGTGAGAAAACTGGAACATTAATGCATTGTTGGTGGAGTTGTGAACTGATCCAATATTCTGTAGAACAATTTGGAACTATGCCCAAAGGGCTATAAAACTGTGCATACCCTTTGATCCAGCAATACCACTACTAGGTCTATATCCCAAAGAAATCACAAAAAAAGGGAGAACTTCTGGGAACAGAGCTTTCAGGAATTGGTGAGGTCATATGTTTGTAATGTTGCTGGGATAGGTGACTCTGAATGAGACAATTGGGTTAGATAGATGGCACCTCTTTCTCCCCACTCACCCACCTAAGCCTACACTTTGTGATGCAACCTAAATCACTCAGAAAAACCTTTCTCTAGGTAGTTCCAACTTCCTCCCTCCTTCCCCACTCTACCTTTCTTCTGTCTTCTAATAGCACCTCCCCACATACACTTGGAAGGGAAGCTCACTAGTTGTATCAGAACATCCATTTGGACCTTTAAAAGGACCTTCCATTATCCTTCCTTCTCTCCTCAGTCTGGTTCTGGGGGCACTTCCTGTCTCTTCATCCTATACCTAGCATTTAATGCTGTGGGTAGGGGAAAAATGATGGACATATTATTATATTGCTACTGTTTCAGGTCCTCTGTTTCTTTTATCAGTGCCCAAATACTATGGGATAATACAGTACATGTGCAGAACTTCTGAAGAACATGTTGAAAAAATTGAACTCATAACACAGCCAGCTCCCTCCCTGATCTTTGCCCCCCTCACTTTATCCCCCTACATAGAAGGAGGAAAGAAAAAGAAGCAATTCTCCTAAAGAAAGGAGAGGCAGTAAAAGGAAAAGAGTCTGGTGTTGGGTGTGTGTGTGGTGGGGGGGAGAGTGATGGAAATCATCATTATTCTTAATCATTACCCAGCGTATTAAAATAATATGATTATTCTGTGGAATTCTAATTAGGGCTAATGAAGAGTAATAGGCATGCAAGTGGGTTTAGAGTATAAATAGATACATGCTTTCACCCCCGAGCAAAGAAATACAAATGCCTCACTCAATGTTCCAGTCACCCTACCTGGCTAAGGAGATATGACAAGTTATCTAACCTGACTGACAGGTAGCTAGTCTCTCAAAAACAACCTGGTCTGCGTTACAGGGTGGGATGCCAGGCCCTAGGTCCTATTTGGGGAAGTTCATTCACCTTCGTTAGTTAACAAAATACAGAGGGAACTAGGTATGCCGTGGGACAGGAGAGGAGTGTACAGAGCCAGAGTGAGTGTGATGGCGCATGGGCTACATGTCTAAGTCTGGCCAGATTTCTCATCTCTTCCAGGGTGAGCATTGATGACATGGGAAGGAGGAGAATGGAGAGGAGAGTGGCAAGTATCCTATGATATATATATATATCTCTAAATGACTAGTTTCATGGAAGGTTAAGGGGAAAACTTACTTAGCTTACCATTTTCTGCTTCTGAGGTTAAATGAGTGCTAAAACTCATCCATCCATATCTCTCTTGGCAAATCTTCACTTTTTTTCTCTATACCCATAGATTATTTATTTATGCCAAGGTCTTGGTCGAGTTTCTGACATTCTAACTTCAACCCTTTACCAGTCTTACCCTGAAATCTCCATCACCTACTGGGAGCCTCATCACCAAAACAACCATCCAACCATGCCAACTCCCAATGGTGAATTCTTCCCAAGGCCTCAATTTTGGAGACGGGCCTAGACTGACCAACTTTCATTCCCCTCCCAGTTGTGCTTCTGATATCATCACCATGCCCCATCTTGAGTATGGTACCTTGATCCTCCCCTTCATTCCCTTTTGTGTGCTGTTTTATCCCACTAGAATGTAAAGTTCCTTGAGGGCAGGGACTGGATTTCTTTTTTATTTTATTTGTATCCTTAGTGCCTAGAACATAGTAATGCTTAATAAATGCTTGTTGCCTTGACTTTCTTAAACTTCCTTCCCTGTTTCTGTGAAAGATGGAAGACAATACCTCCTATATCCATTTTCATAATTATTATCATCACCATTACTGCAATAATGATATATTACAATATAATATGTAATAATGATTATATATCATGACATAATATATAATAATAATTATCACCTAGCATTAATACAGTGCTTTAAAGTTTACAGAAAGCTTTATAAACATTATCTTGTTTTATCCTTGACAGAACCCTGGGAAGTAGGTGTTTTTATCACCCTATTTTGCAGATGAGGAGACTGTGGTAAACAGAGTTTAAGTGATTTGCTGAGGGTCACACAACTAGTAAGTATTTGAGCCTCACTTGAACTCAGGTCTTCCTGACTCTAGGTCCAGTACTCTAATGTGCCACCTCATTGCCCGTCACCAACACCAACACCAATACCCCCATGAGTACACCAGAGTAGCCTGGCAAACTGTCTTTCTAAGACTCACACCTCTGAAGTGGGGAAAGTGCATCATAGCCTCTGGTGCTTCTGGACAAAGTTTGCCCAGCCCCCACCAACTTGGTGCTTGTATTTCCACTTGTAACATTATCCAGTCTCTGTAACTCTACCATGATATGGATGCCTGTTTTACTTGCTTAGCTTGGTCTCAATTACCTGACAAGACTCCTGGGATCCTGGACACCTTCTTTATAGTCTCAGACACTCCCTCCTCTAATCCTCTGGACACACCTCTTTTTTTCCAGAGTGGTCTTCCCATGATACAATCACCCCAGTCCACTGGTATGCAATCTCATGGAAACTGAAATCCTAGGAACTTCTCATCTTCCTGAGTTCAAATCTGGCTTCAGACACTTACTGGTTGTGTGACCCTGGGCAAGTCACTTAACCCTGTCTGCCTCAGTTTCCTCATCTGTAAAATGAACTAGAGAAGGAAATGGCACATCACTCCAGTTTCTTTGACAAGAAAACTCCAAATGGGGTCACAAAGAGTCACAACTGAAATGACTGAACAATAAACTGCTGTATGATCGCTTTCTGAGCCCAAGCATTCAAGGAAATGCAACCTGTTCTCATTGGGCTTGCCTCTGTTATGTATGTATATGAATGTGCATTCATGATCACTGATAATCATGCCAGCATACAGGCATATATATATATATATATATATATATATATATATATATATATATATATATATATATACACACACACACACACACACACACACACACACACACACACATGCATGTCCTTATTCTGGCTTCAAATATGAGATGATTCTGAGTGCTGACAGTCAAACAAAATCAAAGACTATCCCAGTGAGAAGGTACCTTAAAGAGTATTTAGTCCATATCCCTCATTTTACAGGCAAGGAGCCCAGAGAGATTAAATGATTTTTTCCCAAGTTTATACAGTTAAATAGCATAGTAGAGCCAGGACAAGAATATAGGCCTCTCAACTTCCTATCCTTTAATTCAATGCATCAGAATAATCCCTCTCCCCCTACCCCCTCCAAAACAAAACAAATAAAAAAAAGCAGAGACAACCTAGTATCTCTAATTTTCTCTTCATCTCCTTGTGGGTCCATTTCAGTTTGTTTGTTTCATTCCTAGATGATGCTGGGTTGTGCGAATATTTTAGTTCCTCTTAATGGAAGATCTTTCTCCCACTAGGCTAAGGCTGAAGCCCATCTGATGAACTGTAGCAAGTCAACCCCTGTCCTGGAGGATGTTGTGGACAGCAAAGAGACATTTCCAAAAGGAGAATTCTCCACAGAGATGGAGAAACTCCTCACGGTGGAGGTTGGCCAGGCCACATTGACCTCCCTTCCTCCCACCAACCCCAAGATTCTCCCTCTTCTCCCTCTGTCCCATTTTAGAAGGCACCCCCAGAGAAGATGGATTGAGCTGCTGACTCTGAGCAGAAGTTACTTGATAGTTGGTGCATCTTTCGAAAGCAATGTACTGCCCTGTGCCTGCGTCTCGTTATGTGCTGGCTTCATTGCTCTGACAGCATGAAGGATGTCTCGTTTTGTTCCTTGTGCTGTTATCATTTATCATCCTCTTGTTAAGCTGGAGCTCTCCACCTGCTCCCCCTCCCCCACCCTCTGTGCCCCTCTGGCCACTGAGTTGCCTTTCTCTTGCCTCTCGTCTTCCCCGAGGAAAAGAACTCTAGGTCCTTTGAGCTCCTCTCTGAAACTGACCTTCAGACTTCCAGCTAGGATGAGGAAGTGAAAGGTCGCAGAGAAGCGAGTCCTACAGAAACCTCAGCAAATATCCAAAACCAGCCTCAAAAGGAATTACACCCATCCTCCAAAGAGAGAAATATATACCCTAATCCATGCCAGAACCACACAAAAATGCTGGTGGTAGAGAGTAGAGGATGGTAGAGGGCGTCAAAGCAGGGAATCAGGTGCCAGCACAGGTAAGTGCGTTAGTGATACAGGTAAGGGAGACCAGCATGAACTCTGATGACCTGGATAGAAGGTGGCAGAGGCAGAGAGAAGAAGGAATAGGGTCTGCAGATGCATGTGAAGCCCACTAACACTCCAAACAAGGGAGTGCTTGCTGTGATAATTGGACACTTGAGGCTGGATCCATGCCTTGGTGTAGCATAACGGAAGAGGGAGACAGAGGTCTCTGTGCAAGGAAACAGAGCATGGTCACGTAATTCTCAGAGCACTGGAAAGTGGGGCCAATTCAGCATCCAAGGGGGTAGTAGGAGGCCTGCCCAGTGTGATCTCCCACATCCCACTGAGGCCTATATCTGAAACCAGCTTCAAAAGTATCAATGACAAAGAAATCCTCTCCTTTCCCCTAGAAAAAGAGATGCATATCCTATCCAGGTCAGAACTGCACAAAAATACTGGTTGTAAACTGGTAGAGAGGTCTTTACCAGCAAGGGATGAAATCCAAATTAAAGATTGTGCAAAGAGAAAGAAAAATAGACCGACTGACTGATGAACATGAAGCAGAGAGCCAAGAGTTTGAGACAGAAACTAAGGACTGAGCAGATGGTGGACCTAATACCAGCCACCCACCCTGGATCAGCAGTGGCATCCAGATCACAGAGGGGAAGGGACCAAACAAAGCCCACTTGACTGATCTAAGAGTGTTGGAAGGACTGGTCAGAACACAGAATTCCAATCCAAGAGCTAAGGCTGAAAATATGAGCTACGAGAAGAAAATACCAAACACAGTGATGAAATATTATGGGCAAAAGAAGCCCAAGAGGTAAACAGAAGAGAGTAACCTCATAACTGCAAAGCAGAGTCTCAGGAAGGGGGAAAAAGCTTGGCCAGAAAGGCTAAAGGAGTGGTTGAAAGAAAGGAAATTAAAAAAAAAAATCAAGGGGCAGATAGGTGGCACAGTGCATAGAGCACTGACCCTGAAGTCAGGAGGACCTGAGTTCAAATCTGATCTCAGACCAAACACTTGACACTTACTAGCTGTGGGACCCTGGGCAAGTCACTTAATCCCAATTGCCAAAAAAAAAAAAAAAAAGGAAATAAGAGGGAAAAAAATGAAATGAGAGTTGGAGAGGAAAAAATGAAAGGAGAATAAAGAGCTTAGAACAGAAAGTGGAAAACCTTACTCAAGTATTGGATTCTGAAATAAAGAAGGGAGCAAACAGAGTGACTCTGTAAGACAACAAGAAATAATGGAACAGTCAAAAGCCTGAAAAATAGAATAAAATATGTCATCTACTATAAAAATTGGCCTAGAAAACAGATTATTGAGAGATAATTTTTTTAAAATGAGGTTTTATCTATGTCTTTTGTTTCTTATATCATCATAGTTTATCCCAGTTATCCCAAATATCTCCTTGTCTCTCTCAAAGACCCATTCCATATAACAAGCAGAATTTTTAGGGAGGGGGAAAAATCAACTAAACTGATAGATACATTGAAAAAGTCTGAAAATATGTGCAATGTTCACAGCTGTGGGCCTCCCACCTTCACAAAGGGATGGGTTGAGGGTGTTCTTACTGAGAAATAAATAAAGAGTACTACAGCACAATATAAACATAACTTTTACATGCATTGGGTAACAAAAAATTCACATGACTTGCTTTATTGCAATATTCACTTTATGGTGATTTGAAACTGAACCCTCAACATCTCCAAAGTATGCCTGTACAGAGCTTCTAAGTCAAAAAAAAAATAAGTAGTCAGGCAGAAAGAGTTTTCAAGTATCAAGGAGACATAGCCAGTATTACACAAAATTTGGTAATAACTATTACTAGATGATATATAACATATACATATAATGCACAATAACTATATTTAGTGATTATATTGGAATACAATATTCCAAAAGGCAAAAGATAAAACCTTATGATAAATAATAATTTATGTTTTAAAATTAAGTATGTTCTTAAAAGGGGGAAATAGATTTGAAATAGAATAGAGGACTTGTAAGCATTCTTGATTTTAAAAAGCAAAGCTGAATAGAAATGTTGAAATATAAACACAGGAGTCAAGAGAAATCTAGGAAAGTTAAAGAAGCTAAATAGGGGCAGCTGGATGACACAGGGGATAGAGTGCTGGACCTGGAGTCAGAAAGACTCATCTTCCTGAGTTCAAATCCAGCCTCAGACACTAACTAGCTGTGTGACCCCGGGCAAGTCACTTAACCCTGTTTGCCTCATTTCCTCATATGTAAAACGAGCTGGAGAAGGAAATGGCAAACCATTCCAGTATCTTTGCAAAAAAACAAAAACAAAACCCAAATGGGGTCCCAAAGAGTTGGATGCAACTGAAAAACAACTAAAAAGGGGTCAAATAATGATGAAGCATTCTCTGCCTCAGTTTTCTCATCTGTAAAATAATCTGGAGGAGGAAATGGCAAACTACTCCAGTTTCTTTGCCAGGAAAACCCCAAATGAGGACACAGGAGGTGGACATTCCTGAACAACAGCAGCAAAGCATTGATGCTTACTATAAAGCAATGCCTATATTACAGTTTGAATGAAAAAGTTACTTGAGGCATTTTAAAGATATAATATGCCATTTCATTGCCCCCATTGAAGTCATTCCCATCAAATATGGGAAGTTAAATTAAATTCAAGAAACATTTATTAAGCACCTTCTATATACAAGGGACTATATTAGGCTCTAAGGATATAAAAGCAAGAACAAAACAGCCCCTGCCCTCTTGGAACTTACATTCTAATGGAGTAGATCAGGGCAGGCTTTGTGGAGGAGGTTTAATCTGAGCTGAGCTTTGAGGGAAGCTAAAGATTCTAAGATTGGAGTGTGGGGAGAGAGCTTCTTGCAAAATTAGCAGTCACAGGAGAAGGTGTACCCTATGAAAGGAACAAAGAGAAGGGTAATTTGGCTGGAAAATAGGGTGAGGAAAGAAGAGTGATGCATAATGATGCTAGAAAGACAAATTTAGGACAGGTTGTTAAGGGCTTTAAAAGTCAAACAGAGGAGTTTATAATTTATATTAAGGGCAATAGAAAGTCCCTGGAGTTTATTAAATAACGGAGTGATACGATCAAAGTTGTACTTAAGGAAGACCATTTTGGAATTGTTTGTAGTGGACGGATTGAAGTGGGGAGAGGCTTGAGGCAGGGAGACCAATTAGGAGGCTGCTGTAATAGTCTTGGTGAGAAATGATGAGGGCCGCAGCTAAGGTGGTGGCTGTGTGAGGAGTGAGAAGGACAGCACTATGAGAGGAGAAGGAGTAGAGGTAGAAAAGGTAGGATTTGACAACTTATTGGATATGTATATTGGAGACACACACACACACACACAGAGAAACAGAGAAAACAAGAGAAAAGACAGAGAGAGAACAAGAGAGAGGAGACAGACAGAGAGAAAGAGACAGAGAGAAGAGAGACAGAGAGACAGAGAGAGACAGAGAGAGAGAGACAGAGAGAAGAGAGACAGAGAGACAGAGAGACAGAGAGAGACAGAGAGACAGAGAGACAGAGAGAGACAGAGAGAGACAGAGAGAGAGAGAGTTCATAAAGCCAAAATTATAAATCTTGGAGACTAGAAGAATGCTGGCGCCCTCCACAGAAATAAAGAAGTCCAGTAGAGGAATGGGTTTGAAAGGAAAAGCAATGAGTTCTGTTTTGGACTTGTTGAGTTAGTTTGAAATGTCCAATTTCTTGAGAACTACAATGTCATTTTTCGCCCTTGTCTTCTAGCCTAGTCATACAGAAGGGAAGTTTTAAAGGTTTTCCTCATCTTTCCTTCACCACATTGAAGAAGCTGTATCCCACGTTTCAGTATAAGTACAGATTCTGTGCTGAAGCATATTTGGCACTGCCAGTTAAGGCCAATGGTGCCAGAATCTGACCTGATAGTGATGCCTGAGTGATCCCTACGTATTATGCTCATTGACACACTACTTGACTTGTAAGGCAAAGAAGTTATTTTTATATACCTTTGGAAAGATTGATTGTGGTTTGTTTAGTGAGATATACAGAATTGTAACTGGAATGAAGCAAGCAGGGCTTTGCCCCAGAGCTCCAGAATCCTATGGGACATGTATTCTTCTCATAGCAACGTTCACCCTTGCAGGAACTTTGCTTCCTGTGCCCCTCCCTTACTGCCCCATAGAACAACCACCCTTGGGGAAGGGGGGATATTTCCTCCTCTTGATGGCCCTGAATCACTATTGCCCCTCTCCAATCCACCTTCTTGGGGTTCCATTGCCATGGTGCCTTTCTATTACTGTCTCTATTACCCAACCTTCACCCTCTAATGGGTTGAAAGTTGGACAGTCCTGTGGTCTATCTGTTCTCTCTCTTTTTTTTTTTAGGCAATTGGGGTTAAGTGACTTGCCCAGGGTCACGCAGCTAGTAAGTGTCAAATGTTTGGTCTGAGGCTGGATTTTTTTTTTGGCTAGGCAATGGGGTTAAGTGACTTGCCCAGGGTCACACAGCTAGACTTCAGGGCCGGTGCTCTAGCCACTGCGACACCTAGCTGCCCCCTGAGGTCGGATTTGAACTCAGGTACTCCTGACTTCAGGGCTGGTGCCCTATCCACTGCGCCACCTAGCTGCCCCTAACTGTTCTCTTTAGATGCCCACCACCCACTTTCCCTGAATGTTTGTACCCCAGGTGAAAAATGTTCCTAGTTATAGCTCAGGGGAAGATACATAATTGTTGGGGCTCTACCAATGGTCCAGGCTTGGATGATCAACAGAAACACCATGAGGAGTAGCACATTTGCATAAGAACGGCCTGGAGACTGCAGAGAGCTCAACAATGCTAAAGTCCACATTTTGATTCCTGCCATGACTAAGTAAGCCCTCTGTGCCTTGAGTCTTTTCTGTTCTCTGCATCTCCTTTGTCAGACACTTTGACTCAAACCCTTGTTCTTTCTTTGGTGTGATTGGCCAACAAAAAGATGCTGATTTAGTATGATTGGCTAGCATCCTCTGAGCTATCCCTTGTCACAGCCACACCTCTGCTCCCAGTGTTCCACCACAAGGATGAAGGTGGGCTACCTCAGAAGGTAATATGACATTTGCCCTGAGGTCTATCTATACTTTTCTGGATGAAAGGAAGAAAACAGTGCCAGGTCAAGGAGTGGAGGCCCAGGCTTCCCTTATTCCTGCCTCCTAAGTGAGGTTACACACCCCATGGGAATGTGCTTGGGCTACAGGGAAAAAAATAGGCTGGCCTTGATCACTTCATAGAAAAAGAAGCAGACATTTTAGTAATTGCCATCCACAACACCATCAGCACGAGCTGTATCGGTATTGATGATAGTATGAACAGCACCCTTCTATCAGGGTCCCACTATGAACATGTAAGGCACTGTGTCAGTCTCTAAAGGTATGAAGAGATATAGGGTTCAGTATTTGCCCTTGAAAGACTTACAATATACAGTTATCCCTTCCATATCACAGGAGGCACTTCTGGGATCTAGAAAATCTGTGTAAAATTTTTTGGTCCTTTCACACCAAAGAAGTCCTGATTTTTTTCTTTTTCTTTTATGGGGTATTTACAATACCTTATTGTAAAATTTGGATTGATATCATACAATAAGGTATTTGCAATACCTTGTTGTAAAATTTGGGTTGATATCATACAATAACTATTCATATATTGTACACATTTCTGAGTTTCTAAACTTTTTCTGTGTCGTCTGCTGGCCTTCGTGTGTCATCTGCAGCTTTCTGTAAAACTCCCCCCAAAATTCCCACTTGATTTCTTATGCCGCCCCATGATATATTGAAACCTCGATGGAGAATGTCATGATGAGGAAGGGATAACTGAAGTTGGGGAGACAGCATATATCTAAAAAGGTACTAATGCATATGGTGAAACCTCCTTACTTATGTGATCACAGGGGATGTCTACTTAAAATGTACACCTTTTTATCATCCTCATTATATTTTCAACATTGCTAATATCCTAAGTTTTTGTAACTTTTCACTCATACTCTAAGAAATTCTTGAAAAATGTTTCCACTGTTTTTTGATGTGGATTTAGCATTGGAGAATTAGCAAAAGTTCCTTTATAAGCTGCTACTGGGGGCTTAGCAACTTCTTAAGAGAGTAATAGCTCCCCTGAACCAGTCCCTTAAAAGGTCTTGTTGTAACTACTTAATTTACTTAGACCAGGGATTCTTAACCCTTTCAGTGTCATGGACCCCTTTCATAGTCTGGTAAAGGAAGTCTTATGGGCCTTTTCTTAGGATCATTTTTTTTAAATGCCTAAAATAAAATACGTAGAATCACATAGGAAAATAATTATATATATTTTTGGAGGCAATCAAGGTTAAGTGACTTGCCCAGGGTCACACATCTAGTAAATTTTTAAAAATTGAAATGAAGATATAATTTTCCCCACGTGTATGTTGTTGGGCTCCTTGAAATCTGGTATGCTCCTGGATCCCAGGTTAAGAACCTCTGGTTTAGAGGTAATTCACTCACAATACATAAGGAAATGTTATGAAGTTGCCTCTGGAGAAGACTTTGTTGGTTGTCTAGTAAAAATAAAATGAAAAAATCATAGATCTGGAACTGGAAGAGATCTCAGAAGCCATCTTGTTCAAATCTCCTATTTTACAGTTGGGTAAACTGAGTCTCAGGGCAGACAAAGGACTTGGCCACGGTCACACCGCAATTAGTGCCAGATCTGAACCTCCACCTTAGGTCTCCTGATTCCCAACTTAGTGACCTTTTCATCACATCACACTGCCTCCTTTTGGAGACAGTCTGGTCTAGTTGGGGAGATAGGGAACAATGAGAAGATAAGGTAAGAACATAGGGAAGCAAGGCTGAATTTGGTGGAATTGTAAGTACCACCATTCTTATCACCACGTGGAATTATGATTCACTGTCCCAGTGTTTGGCACCACCCTGGGTTCATAGGATTTTGAACTCGAGTCAAATACCAATTCGAGTCCTGAAATTTTAGATTTTGAAGGAACCTAAGATGTCCTCCAGTCCAAATGGAGGAGGAAATAGAACCCCATGTAGATTTAGTGACTTGCTTAAGGTCATAGGAATCACAGGGGAAGGCTTCAACCCTATGTCCCCCTACCCCAAATAGAGGGGATCCTTCAACTGTCCCACGATGGCACATGTCTCCAGCGGCAAGAAGCAGACAGTGTCCCTATAGGAGTTTACTCTAGGACCAGATCTCTGGGGTCTATGTAAATACTCTTGGTGGAGCTAACCTCATTTGTTGGGCATGTGTGTAATCCTGCCCCTTGCCTGGGTCTCTGGGTTCTCTCCGACCCTCTATCAATCTTGTTTTCGAAGAGCTCTCCTATCATCCAGCCTGTCCTTGTTCTGGCCGCCCCCGGTAGCTGGTATACATCGAAGGAGTGACTTACAGGGGGCCTTCTCTTCCTTCGCCTGCATTTGCATCCAGTGATTGATGCCGATATGTCATCTAAACACCTCTGCATTTTGCATTTTAAACAAAGCAATTGCCAGAGAAGGCAGGCTAGAGGGAAATTGGAAAGCTTCCTATAGGCTCCCTGGAACCATCCCTCCTTTTCTTTTGCCCAAGCCCTCTCCTCCCGCTGCATGGGTCAGAACATCATAAATCCATAAGACTTTGGAGCTAGAAAGGATCACTGAGGTCATCTGACCCAACTCCTTTATTTTCCAGCTGAAGAAACTGAGGAATAAAGAAGAGAAGTGATTTGCTCAAGATCTACTTATCTCTGAACATCAGATATGTCACATTGGGTCAGGCCTATGATTTGCCCAGGCCTGTCTATGACAGGGACACTGAGGAACATGTGAGGGGGTTGGGCAAGGACACTGACCATGGAATGGTAGCTCATATTTATACAACTAACGAAGCGATTTCCTTTGAACAACCCCATGAGGAAGATAGTTTGAGTATTACTACCTATCCCCTTTTTTCAGATGAGGAAATCAAAATTTGGAGAAAGGAAATAATCTGAACACAGCTAATTGGTGTCAGAGCCAGGACGCCAGGCCGAGTCTCCTCACTCCATGTCCAATGTTCTTTCCACTGCATCCCTTGGAACAAAGCGCTTGATAACCTATACGCTGCTATATAAAGATGGTTGCTATAAAAAGAAAATGAATGACAATAATGATCAGACTGCTTTCAGGATCAAATATGAAATCTTCTTTTAAAGCCCTCCATAACCTGGACCTGTTTACCTTTCTCATCTCCCCTCCATCTCCTGTACGACCCAGGGACACCGGCCTTCTTGCTGTTCCTCCTACAAGACACTCCATCTTCTGGCTCTGTACATTTTCACTGGCTGTTCCCATGCCTGGAATGCACTCCCTCATCACCTCTGCCTCCTGGCTTCCCTGGCTTCTTTCAAGTCTCAGCTGAAATCCCACTTTTTGCAAGAAGCCTTTCCCATTTAAGCCTTTCCCGATTTGCATGAAGCCTTTCCTTCTCAATGCTAGTGCTTTTATTATGAAATAATCTCTAGTTTATCACACATATATGTACATGCATGTACATATATATGTATACAATGTACAGATAACATGCATGCAGTGTATGCCTACAATATGCACCATATACACTGCACCTGTATATACTCATATATTACAATGCATACATGCACATACATATGTATATATGCATATACATATGCATGATAAAATAAAAATCCTATTTACTGTGTTATATGTGCATTTATACATATTACATAATTATATATACATGTACATGCCTATATTAGAGAAGGAAATGGCAAACCACTTTAGTATCTTTGCCAAGAAAACCCTATGAGCTACATTGGCATGCTATGATTCACAGGGTCACAAAGAGTAGGATGTGACTGAATGATTAAAGAAAAAATATATACACATATATATGTGTGTCTATACATATACACACAATAATTTGTATGCTGTTTCCTCTATTAGACTATGATCTAAGAGCAGGGATTGATTCCACCTTTCTTTATATTACCAGGACTTACGGCATAGTGCCCAGGACATGGTAGATGCTTAATAAACACTAGTTTATTTGACCTGATGACTCAATAAAAAACAAATTTTTCACCTCTGAATTACATAAAACCTGAGTTTGATTTGCTTTGTGAAGCCTCCTTGAATCTCTTTTCTAGCAAATATATATACATATATAATTTCAGTGTTTAGCTGGAGTAAGGCCAAGAAGGAAGTTTGTTAAAGTTGTATTTGTGGGGTTGGCTTATATTCAAGGCCTTTGGCCTCTCTGCCTTTCACTTGTGTGAAACAATTCAATTTATTTAAAAAAAAAACACACACTAAGGGTCTGCTTTGTGCCAGGATGAAAAGATAAAAGATTATACAGGCTCTGCCTTCAAGCAGTTTACATTTTATTACGTGGGTTAAGTATTGTGCACATATAATACAAAGTAGAATTTGGGGCGGAGGAAAGATACAGACTGGGTTCACTAGGAAAATCTGTGAAAGGAGAGAAAACTTCCAACTGAGGGTAAATCAGGAAAGAGAAGGATTAGAAAAGCTGAATGGAGGTGGGGTTAAGTGAGAGGGGAAAGTCAGAGATGACTATGAGATTTCAAACCTGAATGAATGGGAGTACCATGGTACCATTAACAGAAAAAAAGGAAGCTGGGAGGAGGGACAGCTTTACTGGGGAAGGTGATGAGTTCAATTTTATATATGTTGAGTTTGAGTTAAGAACAAGACATTCAGGAGAAATATCTAGCAGACAATTGTAGATGTAGCTGGTTCAGCAGAGATTTTAAGGAAACTACATAGATTTGGGAGCCATCAGTGTAGAGGTGATCATTGAGCCCATGGAAATGGATCAGTGTATGTAAGTGATGTTGAAAGGTACAGAGATGTCAAGAAGAATGAGGGATGAAAAAATATTGGGCTGAGTAATTAAAGGACATTAATGACTTTAGGAGGAATTTCAACAGAGTGGTGGGATCTGAAACCAGTCTGCAAGGGATTGACAAGTGAAAGGGTGGTGAAAAAGAGGAAACAGATAATATTGTCATTTCTAAGAGTTTAGCAATGAATAGGCAGAGAGATACAGGTTGTTAGCCTATGGGGATGGCAGAGTCAAGGGAGGTTTTTTGCTTTTATTTTTTAAGGATGAGGAAGACCTATTCATGTTGAAGAGGAATGAGTAGTTAGGACACCCTGGAAGATAGATAAAGAATGATCAATGGAGCAAGGTCCAGAAGGAGATGGACAGGAATATGATTATAAGTATATGTATGGCCATATCCCAAAGAGATCATACAAATGGGAAAAGCACCCACATGTACAAAAATATTCATAGCAGCTCTTTTTGTGGTGGCAAAGAATTGGAAATAGAGAGGATGCCCGTCAATTGGGGAATGGCTAAGCAAGTTGTGGTATATGAATGTAATGGAATACTATTGTGCTATAAGAAATGATGAACAGGCTGACTTCAGAAAAACCTGGAAAGATTTGTATGGTCTGATGCTGAGTGACGTGAGCAGAACCAAGAGAACGTTGTGCAATAACTAATATTGATAAACTTAACCCTTCCCAGTAATACAAGGATCTAAGACATCTCCAAAGGCTTGGTGATGGAAAATGCTATCCACATCCGAAGAAAGAACTATGGAAGTTGAATTGCTATTTTTTTTCTCTACTGTTGAGTTTTGTTTCCTCTTTCTGGTGGTTCCTCCTATTGGTTCTAATTTTTACTTACAACATCACTAGTGTGAAAATATGTTTAATAGGAATGTATATGTATAGCCTATATCAGATTGTGTGCCATCTTGGGAAGGGTAGTGGGGAGGAAGGGGGAGAAAATTTTAAACTCAAAAGTATATGGGAGTGATTGTTGATAAATTAAAATAAATTAATAAAAAAATTTTTAAAAGAAAAAAAAGTATATGTAGAGGAGTGAGTCCTGATAAAAAGAAATCCACTTCATTCTTTTGTTACTGGCACAAAGGAGGAAAGGATGGGTGAGGTATATACTAGAGAGACTTTGGAGCATGAATAAAATTTGGTAAGGGAGTACAGTGGTGCTTCAAACTTCTTAGCAATGTAAGAGAGGAGGTCATCTGCTGAAGGAGTGGGGTTGAGGGCAGGGGGTTGGAGTTAGAAGTTTGAGGGAAAAAAAAAAGATATGGAAGAGCCAAAGTAGGAAGTGTGATAGGTACACATCTGTAACTAGCAATTTTGGTGCCTGGGGCAGGCAGCAGGAAATGAACCTTCGTGGTTTAAAAGTTGTACAAGAAATAAGACGTTTTTGAGTGGGGGAGAAAATTGGTTATTCTAGTGACTTCCATAGTGATGAAGAAGTATATGTGTTAAATTTTTGTAACTGCTAAATTTTGGTGCCCATAAGAAAAGCCCTGGTCACCCTATCTAACTACCTCTCTGGTTAAGTAGTCAAATTGAGATGAATAAAAGGACTTCTATTCCATGGTGACTGAACAACAGAGCTAAAATAATACGAATTTGTAGTGAACCCAGTTTACACCGTTTCAGGATTCCTTCAACAACTCAGGAATAGCAGCAGAGAAAAATGGATGGTGGGGATGACAAGTGCTGTCTATGATTGTAACCACTTGTTCTTTCTGCAGAAAAATTGGGGAGAGAATTGAGATATGGTGGGTAAGACAACATTCAACATCGTAATGCTATGCACTAGAGTCAAAAGCTACTCTCCATTTTACAGATAAGGAAATGATAAGAATAAAAGTTGAGTGATTTGCCCAGGTTGGTAGAGCTGATGTGTCTATGATAGGATTTAAATTCAGGTCTTCCTTCTCCAAGTCCATCACTCTACCCCCTATCTAGGTCCTCAAGTGCAGCCCGTTGATTGGATCCAAAGGGCCACACCTAAGGACCTAGAGGGCCACATGTGACCCCAAGGCCACAGGTTCCCTACCTCTGCACGCCATCTGGCCAATGATAGCCAGGTGGAATTGAAATAGTGTGAGGCAATATTGAGCACTGGGTGCTTCAGCCAAAAGTAGATTCAGCTTCTCTTGGGTTGCTAACCAATACTAAAATACAATTGAACTCTGATGAATTATAATGAATGATCTCAGTCCTGAAGAAACTGCTAAGGAAACTCACCTGTATGTACTATCGAATGCTGGTGCTGTGTCATTTCACTTGATTAGAATGTTGTTGTTACAAGGGTGGGTTCAATACAAGGGGTAGGAGGAGGGGTTTGGGGAAACACATACAATACAGGGACAAAAATAAAAGATTACCAGATATCTTTCTACAGCACTGGATCAGGAGTCAAGAGAGCTCTATTCTAGCCTCAGTCTTCCCACTAATGGGCTGGGAGATCTCAGGCAAATGGGTTTCATTTTCTTCATTTGCCAAAAGAGATGGTTGGACAGGAAGGTCTTGAATGTGCCTTCTAGCTCTAAATTTTATGTCAAGCACAGAAATCTTTACACCTCGTGGGCATCAATAAAATGACATCATTGGACTAAATGTCTCAAAGGTCTGGAGGGCTCTGTTATTTCAGGATTCTAATCTCCTGAATTTCTGAATCCACTTCCTGTTGATCTAGCATCCCAACCATGATCTTTCTTCCGTAAATTATAGGTTACTTCTCTATCCCAATGAGACCAGAAGAGACAGTGAAGAACTTAGGATTCCTCTCAGGAAAAACTGAGCAATCATAAAACATGGCTGTCTCTTTCTGTAAGTGACTCACCAGTGGAAAAGGCAGAGGAGTGCACGGTGGGCACTAATTTTATTTTGAGGCCTAACAGGGCATCTCCAGGTACAGAGAGAGGGGTTGTAAATGTTGCCAAGGCAAAATGAATTGAAGGTCACCTCAATTCTGAAAACACATATGGCTTTGAGTATGAAGAAGGTAGTGCAATTGGCTGTCCTCCATCCACTGAAGATAGGATAGGACAAGAAAAAAGAGGCTTAAACCAAAACAGCAGAGGGCTTAAGGAAAGATCCATAAGGATAAGGTTGCTCCTGAAATGAGTTATTAAGGAAGGCTCTGCTCCCAGTTTCATAACCTTATTGCAAAATTTCTGTACTATAGTTTCTTTTCTTTCTTTTTTTGGTGAAACAATTGGGGTTAAGTGACTTGCTCAGAGTCACACAGCTGGTGAATGTTATGTGTCTGAGGTTGGATTTGAACTCAGGTCCTCCTGACTCTAGGGCCAGTGCTCTATCCAATGAGCCACCTAGCTGCACCCATGTAGCACACTTTCTTACTACAGAGTTTCTGTCCCCTTCTCTAGGCTGACTTAACTCCTTGATCTGTCAAAGGTGGGGACAATTACATGAATGATGGTTGGGATCTTTTAACTCAATTAAATGAGCAACAATCTATTAATGTTTAGTTTACACCAGTGAAGGGACCAGTAGCACACAGCCTCAAATTGAAACACACTTCATATTTATCTTCAGAATTCATTATAATTTTGTAACATAGTTATCTCCCCAATTCTGTTTTGTTTAAGCTACTACTTTTTATCCCCAAGTATAGACAAAAGCCATGGGTGGGGATAGAGAGAGGTAAGGGCTAGATGATTTGGGTATAATGGCAAGTATGTTGGGAATGTTTGGAGTATTAGTGCAGAGGATGACCTGGATGTTGTCTGAAAATAATCCGTAGTGTGAATAATTTCAATTCAACAAATATTTATTAGAACCATACTATATATCATGGCAGGTACAGCAGATTTGAAGTCAGAAGATCTGAGTTCAAATCCTACCCCTGCCACAAACCAGCTTTAGATGCTTACTAGCTATATGACTCTGGGTAAGTCACTTAACCTCTGTCCACCTCAGTTTATTTATCTGTGAAATGGGGATAATAATAGTACCTCTATCTCAGGGTTATTGTGAGGATAAGTTAATATTTATAAAGTCACTTTGCAAACCTTAAAACACTATGTAAATGCTTTTATCTGTTGTTGTTTAGTTGTTTTTCAGTCCAGGCCCAGCATTTTATCCTTTGTGCACCTAGCATACAAATGCTAGCTAATATTATTATTGTTGTGGTTATTATCATTATTAAATCTATGATCCTATGAGGAGAAGCTAGACTGCCAGACCTCGAGTCAGAAAGACCTGAGTTCAAATCCGCCTCAGACACATACTAGCTGTGTGACCCTGAGCACAGGGTCTCTTAACCCTATTTGTCTCAGTTTCCTCATCTGGAAAATGAGCTGGAGAAGGAAATGGCAAACTACTGCAGTACCTTTGCCAGAGTCAGACACGACTAAAACAATTGAACAACAATAAATTATCCTATGAAACTAGGTCAAGGGTGGGGAACCTTCAGCCTCAAGGCCACAGGTGGCCTTCTAGGTCCTCAGGTTCAGCCTTTTGACTGAGTCCAAGTTTTACAGAACAAATCCTTTTATTAAGGGGATTTGTTCTGTGAAGTTTGGATTCAGTCAAAGGGCCACACTTGAGGACCTAGAGGGCCAGATGTGGCCTTGAGGCTGCAGGTTTCCCAACCCTGAAGTAGGTGATATAATATAGTCAAAAGAAGAGTAAGGCAGGGAGTATGGAAAGGGAACTTAGAGCTTTATATAGCACAGTCTTCTCACTAAACAGATGAGGAAACTGAGGTGAAGATGTTCAATGACGTGCCCAAGGTCACACAGGTAATAAGTGGCAGGATCAGGATTTAACATTGGCTCCCTCACTCCAAATTTAATGTTTTCCCACCGTGTCACAGTTCTTTTTTCAAAAATTTCCAAGACGTTAATTAGCTGGCCATATCTGGAAAGGCCTATGCCTCCTCTGCCCTCAGACATATCCGATCTAGGGCGAAAACTCTGGGGCTGAGCACCTGTGTGTGTGATGGGGGAGAGGAAGAGTGGGCAAGGGCAGAAGAAGAGAGGATGGGGAGAAAGGTTATATCTGCCACTGTCTATTTGTAAGCCAAAAAGGCTTTGTCTTTTTAGGATCATCTGTTATCTGTGACCATTAGTTATGTCAATACGTCAAAGATCTGTGATTTCATCAGTGTCACTGCCATTCAATCCCTCTGCCATTAACAAGTTAATAGACAATTTCAAAAGTTTCTGTGGCCAAAAAAAAAAAATCATTACCTGGTATCCAGCCTTCTGCTGATGAACCTCTGTGTAGGCTGGTCTTCAGACAACAGACATATGTCACCAAGCCCTACACAAACCTTTCACAGGATTGAGAACCAGAAGGGACTTAGAGGTTAAACCCCTAATTTTTTTATAGATGGGGAAACTGAGGCCTGGAAGGGGACTTGCCCAAGGTTATGCAGTTAATAAAAACAGCAGAGAGAGGTATTGACCTTAAGCCTTAGTTCCAAAACTAGCATTCTTTTCACTAGGCTACACTGTCTCAACTTTGTAGCATAAGTCAGACCTTGCACTCCACTGGCATGGTCTTTAGTCAATTGGTTGTTGCTTTTCAGTCATTTCAGTTGTGTCTGAATCTTCATGGCCCCTTTTGGGGCTTTCTTGACAAAGATACTCCAGTGGTTTGCCATTTCCTTCTCCAGCTCATAAGGAACTGAGGCAAACAGAGTAAGTGACTTTCCCAGGGTCATACAGCTACTGTGTCTGAGGGCCAGATTTGAACTCAGCAAGATGAGTCTTCCTGATTCCAAGCCCAGTGCTCTATCTATTGTGCCACCTAGATGCCCAGTCAGTCAATTAGTAAGCATTTATTAAGCTCCTACCATGTGCTAGGCTCTGTGCTCAGTGCTGGGGATACAAAAAAAACCCCACAAAAATAATAGTCCCTGCCCTCAAGGAGCTTACATTCTAGTCAGGGAGTCAACAGAGTCACATTCCATGGCACAACCAGGAATCAGAATTCTGTCTGCTTGAGCAGAGGGAATCCTTTCCACACTATTCTCCAAATAATGTCACAAAGTGTTGCTTCCCAGATGTCCTCCTCATGCTCACATTATGAGAATGCCCCTCCTCCCAACTTGTTCTCCTTAAGGCTTTACTATTGAGTAGATGTTCTAAAACACCGACAGGGATTCTCAGTGAAATTCGAGAATTTTAACACATCTTGGAGTTGGGCCTTTGTGTCATGGACCGTTTTGGAAGTCTGGTAAAACCTATGGATGGATCCCTTCTCAGACTAATGTTTAAATGCACAAAATAAAATAAAATAAAATAAATAAGATTCCAGAGAAAACCAATTATACTGAAATAACTATCAAAATAATTTTTTTAGGTTCATGGACCAAGTTAAGTACCCTTAACCCTTTGAATCTTTATGAGGGTCTTCTCAACAACAGCCTGGGACACATGGGCAGCTCAATCTGCCTGAAACTAGACTAGAAATACAAGAAAGGGCAGGGGTGGGGGAAGAACTTTCCATATATATTTCATGATTTATTGGAAATAGGGCTGAGTGGTCTTGTGGCATTTTATGCATAAGGAGTTGTTGGGGAAAACACGAACAGAGACAGATGAGACAAATGAAGGATGCTGCAACATTGGGATGGTGTCTTTGAAAATATGTTCACAGTTTGAGAAGCCATTTGAGCCAAAAAAAGAAGGTGATTTTTTTTCAGCATTTGTTCGTTTGTTTGATTCTCTCTTTTCCCACCTTTCTGTTCCATGAGGATGGGTTCTTGGGTTCTCTGAGCTTTTCTTGTTCAGGGGCCACTGCTGCAGGTTGCTTCCCAAGCTTCCACAGGAAGCTGAATGGGGCTACCTGTACAGTAATCTACTTCCCTGGGGATGGCAGCTCAGATGAAGAGATTAGAGCCTAGCAGAAAAGGAAAGAGACCTTCAACAGAGAGGAAAGTTTGGGGGAGTCCAACTCTATCTGCCCTAGGGAACCACTGGGAGTATTACCTGGCCAATTTAAAGCCACTAGCATGGCCTGGTGACACCTGGTCTGGGACTGAGTGCTTTGCTGTACTCCAAGGGATGATCCTCACATCTTGTTCTTATATCTCCCTCCCTCTGTTGTGATGTTTGGCCGCAAAGGGCAGTGTGTGGAAGCTAGGAGAGCCTCTCAGGGCCAGGAAAGTGAACACAAATAATAATAAAACCCTACATCTCTAAGGTTCCTCTGGGAGGAGAGAGGATTCAAGAAAGCCCAGCAAATACTACTTTCTCCAGGGTTGTATTTTTACGTTTTATTTCTTGGTTTGTTCAAAATGACCTGTACCACAAGAATACAATTGATTAGAGCGTGTATTTCTTCTTTACAGAATTTTTCAGGAGCAGCTGTTTTTGTATAACCTTTAGGCTAAGTCTTTTCGGGGGTGGTGGTGGTATGGCAGTGCCCCCGAGCCTCTCTTCCCACCTTTCCATCTCTTCAGATTCCCTTGGGCATCCAATACCCCATCCCCACCCCTAATATGAGCCAGCCTCAGGGATCAGGCAAAGGCTACAGAAAGTGGAGCCACTCCCACTTCTTCCATCAGAGATGGATCAGTCAACCATTTACCAAAAGTTTCCCCATTGCCAGTTATGACTTTTGGTTTCTGGGCAAGTTCTGAATATATTTAAGATGGAGAACCTCTTGATCCCTCCTTCTCCCCAGCAGTAATGAAAAAAGGGGGAGGCGGCACAGAAGCACGGGTTCCATGGTCATCGTGTTTGGGACAACAACACCATTGAGATTCTGAGATGCAATGTCCTCTCTGCATCCAAGAATGGGACAAAGTACAGTCTTCTCTGGAAGGTCCATCCCCCATGGTATTTTCTAATTTGAATTGAGTTGACTCCCATAGCACCAGCAGCTGAGGATGCCTCTCCCCAGAACAGATCATCAGCAGATACGAGGAATTATTTCTGAACCTCTGGGGGCAGAGCTGTTCTTTACACTAAGTTGGCTGAGGGGTGCTTTGTTGGAGGTGCTGGAAGAGTCACCATAAGGAAGACCCATGGCCTAATTTTCAGTGTTGATGAAGTGGGGACCATCTCCCCAACCATCCTCTAATTTTCCCTAGGAGCTCTCTGTCAGAAATCACAGAGTAATTCTGATAAAACTGATCTCAATTTGTCCTCTGTGAAATTTCTTCAGTTCAAACTCTACAGAGCATGGGAACTGTAAGGATGTATCTTGTGGGATATTTTTATACTAGGTTTGGTTTCTTAGTTATAATGGCCAGGTCCCAGCTTTGTGGCTGAGAGAAAGAGAGAGCTATTGCTTTGGGTGCTTATGACTACATAGATGAGGGTCAGTGAGGGAGTAATTGTTGCTGGGAGTGAAGAGTGATGTATTGGTTTGAGTCCCAATGCTTCCACTGACTTGCAGTATGACACTAGCAAGTCCTTTTTTATCTCCCCAAGCCTCAGTTTCCTTACAGACAAACCGTAGGGAGCATATTGCTTCC
The DNA here is from genome assembly GCF_003287225.1 of Phascolarctos cinereus. Classification (NCBI taxonomy): domain Eukaryota; kingdom Metazoa; phylum Chordata; class Mammalia; order Diprotodontia; family Phascolarctidae; genus Phascolarctos; species Phascolarctos cinereus. The sequence goes on from NW_027555736.1 coordinate 225,312,995, forward strand.
TAGTGAAATAATCTTGTGGTTTTTGGATGAAATAGTCTACGTGAACACAAAGTACTAACAGTCACTATGTTGCTGCTGTCAACTCACCTATCAAGCCAGTCTGTTAGACATTCTGGTTTCCTACAACGAGGCCAGGCCTCAATGAATGCCAGAAGCCCTGTTGGGGATAGGACAGAGTTGGAGTCTGTTGAGGTAAAGAGACAGGGTTGGTGTGTTGAAGGGGAGAAGGTTCTGTAATTGCTTCCTACTGAAAAATTATTCAGCATCCGGGTCGAAGGAATGTGTGGTTTGCAGTGGTGGGGCTAGGAGGATTCTCGACTTCTTTGTCCATTTCTGCCCTTGCCACAGGATGTGACTCAGGTAATAGCTGTCAGGTGAGAATAGGGTGCCCAAGCCCTCAGAATAACAGAGGGTTGATTAGTAGGGGTGGAAGTGTGGGGATGCCTAGTATTGGTTCCTATACAAGTGCAAATGTTTGGAATAGTGTTTCTTTCTTTGTTCACTTTGGCCAACTCAGCAGGGAAACCCTGTGCCTTGCCTTGGAAGATGCATTCATATTAAGTTACAAATGTCTCCCCTAATTGCCTCCTTCCCTCATTGAGCATTTATAGGACTTCTGTGAGATCACAAGAGAAAGGGCTTTTTTTTCAGAAATGACCAGGCAGAACTGAATTCCTTATCCATTGGTCCCCTTAACTGGTTGCAAAGATATGTGGATCTGGTTTTGATTGAAAGCTCCCCCATAATGGTTCAGGGGCGATATGTACTCAAGGCCTTAGAGGACTTCCCCAAATCCCCACCCCTCACTTCTAGGACTACTTAATTCCAGAGGGCTTTCATGTTACCCAATCAGAGAGACTCAAGAGAGACAACAGGTTTTACAGGTACAACCTCAGCTCACCCCTCCATGCCCAAGGGAGTGTTCAGGGGACCTCAGAGCACTCTTTATCCACCCTCCCCAACCTCAGAGATTCATCAGATACCTTATATATGCCACTGATATGACATAAACAAGCTGTGTGGCCTGGACCCAAGCACTGTCCCTCCTAGGACTGAGCCCGAGGGCAAAGGAAACTGTAGCAGAGGTCCAGAAGGAATGGCTGAGGGAGTCGAACAGCTTCTTATTCCTTTATCAGGTGACGCCACACTGGCTTCCCAGCTAGAGACACAACCCAGAGGTCACAGACACATCTGGCTTTCTTTTTTTTTAACTCAGGGTGGAGAGTGACAGATTCTCTGGGGTTGAAAGTACATTTCTTCCATTGTATCAGGACGGATGTTGGGAGCGAGATGAGGGGTGGACCAGGGCTGCGCAGCTTGGAATGAGGAAAGCAACCTTGGGCTTTGCCTTCTGACAATGTTTCAGACATTTTCTCACTCTGCGTGGGCAGTTATGAATTAAATACATAAATGACCTATGATTTCATTGAACTGGAAATTCTCAATGTGAGATCTGGCTAAAAACCTAGTAGATAAACCCTACAGAGTTGCCTGAAGTCCATAGGGAATAAACACCTTGTCTAGGGTCAAGGAAACTAGTAAGTGAGAGCCAGGACTTGGACCCAGGGCTTTCTGACTCCAAGCTCAGAGTTCTGTCCCCTTCAGCATGCTGACTCTATTGAACTAAATGCCTCTTTTTAAAATCTTTCAAATGAATCTCTTTGGGGCATGAGTGGAACAGGGGCACAGTTAGCAATCTCCCTGAGCTACTGTGGGATATCCAGAGACGGGCCACCAGCGACTTTCACTCTTGTACTCCCAACTACCAAAGTCTGTGACCAGACCAGCTGGCCAGGACCCAGACAAACTAGATTTAGTGTTCTCTTTCTCTGTTTTTCCTCCCCTTCGGGGGCTGTGGGTGGGGTTGGTGAATGGTGGTGAAGGGAGAAGATAAGGGGCGGAAACCAGAGAGGCTGACCCCAAGAGGCAGGAGGTAGACTGTCCAAATGTCATGCTTCTCTTCCAGCTGGATTATTAGCCCCTTAGTCATCAGGAATTGAATGAGTATTCTCAAGGGGGCCCCCTTAGCAGCTTTTTTTTTGTCCCCAATGGCCTGAGGAGCAAAAGAAAGGATGGAACACCCTGGTGTGAACTGGTACTCTTATGATCCCCATTCTTTCAAGTGATATAAATCTTTCCAAGAGAAAGAGACTCAGCCTAGTATTTCAGAGGGTCTACAAATTAGATCCAGAACTCTAGACTGGAGCAAACTCCTCTTCCTTGCAACCCAGACCCACCATAATTCAGACCCCTTCCCCTGTCAAGGCCTTAAAACTAATCTGGAGCAAGTTCTAGGGGTGCTATGCAGGGGCTATATGCTGGAACACATTTTCTGGGCTTTGCATTCCTATCTAGAACTCTCCTTTCTATTCAGATGCACTGCTTCCCTCCCCCATATACCAGTTTGTTCTTCATATTTAAATGTTCCCCTTGGTTCCTGTGATGCTCAGATCATCTTAGCTGGAGAACCACCCCAGCCAAGCAACTTGAGGTGAGATTGTATGTAGCTAAGGAGAAATTCTGGAGAAAGGGAAAAGTATACATTGGGAAAGGAAGTTAGTAAGGTACTTGGTTCCTGTGGAGGGAATCGCCTGGAAGGACAGAGATAAGCTAGAGAGCACATTAGTATTGGCTGTGATTCTTTCATCAATGGGGGTTGTGGTATTGAACTCTGGGTGAACCTAACTGGGTGTACGGGCGTGTGACTTCTAGCCTTTCCTTCCAGCAGAGAGTTGTGATGCTAGGTGGGTAGAAGAGCTGGCAGCCTGGAACTAAGGTGAAAACAAGGACTAGAAGCCCAGAGAAGTTAGAAGACCAAAATCCTATGAGCATCTCTGGTGGAGGTCTGACTCTCCTGGCACTGCCCCCACTTTCAGTACAGAGGTCCCTGATTAGATAAAATCTCCTACTCTCTTTGGAAGGGAGAACAAGAAATTCCTCTGGACCCTGCTCCCCCTGCCTCAATCCTACTGGACAACTTTCCCCAAAATTCTTGTCTTTCTCCCTGCCCACCCTCATCTCATAACTGGTACCTCCACGGACAACAGAAGGACAAGACGAGGAGGGTAGGAACTGGGCAGTGTACGTGCTGCCTTCTAATTGGAGGTGCTAGCTTCAATGCTTCCTCTAGGGATCTCCTATCTCCTCCCAGGAATTGGCCTTGACAGGGGCCTTCGGGCTGCCCACCAAGAAGTAAGAAGCACAACTAAAAAAAAAAAACCCAAAAACCAGATCACAAATGAACTGAACAGCCCCTCTTCCACCCCAGCCCGTCCCCCTCCCACCCCCCACATCCCCACTCCCCATTGTACATGTGATTCTGCATACAGACAGATGAACAGATGGTAAATGACTTCTTCCGGTTTTGTTCTTAGCCATAATAAATGATTGGAAGGTAAAAGCCAGTGGCCACGGGATTGATTTCTCCCTCCCTCCCCACGTCTGTCTGTGGGCTGGAGTCTGTGTGTTTGCTAGGAGTGGGCACCAGGGCCGTCAGACCTTTGCCTCCAGCATTTCTAGGAAGAGTTTGTGCATGGGCACCTTGCCCTGCAGTTTGATGCTGTAGAAGTGTTGGACGGCCTTGGCTGCCGTCTGCCGTAGCAGGGGCAAGGTCAGCAGCAACTTGCCCGCCCTTCGAGGCTCCTCATGGCGCTGGCTCAGCTCGTAGTCCTGAAGGGCCTCATGGAGCAGGTCTTGAAGCTTTTGCACGGCTTCCATGTCTTCTATGTGCATGGAATCTGTGAAGAAAAGAAAGGCCAGGAAGCAAGCTTGTGATGACTAGTGGAAGGGGGGAGAAAAAACTCCCCTGTAAATAAATATTAGAATCGTAGGATATTTGAACTGGAAGAGACCTTAGGGATGTAATAAGATATTTGAGTCTGAAGGAACCTGTTTGAGTAGGCTGTTTGAGGTGGAAGACACCTTTTTTAGACGTCACTTATTCCAAACTCTTCCTTTTACAGATGAGACAGCTGAGGCCTGGTAGAGAGAGGAAATTACTTGGCCAAGGTTATACAGCTAGTTTATGTTAAATCAGGCACCAGATTGCCTGATGCCTAATTCAATTATCTTCTTATTATACCACCCTACCTTTTTTATTAAAGTCCTACTATTCCCCTGAGCATAGAGCTATAAAATTCCCATAGCTACTCATATAGGTTTAGCTCCAATTAAAATTATCCCTCCCACATCACGACTTTCCCCATCGTGGTTTCAATATATCGTGGCATAAGAAATTAAATGGGAATTTGGGGGGAGTTTTGGAGAAGCTGCAGATGATGTGCAAAGGCCAGCACACAACACAGAAAAAGTTTAGAAACTCAGAAATGCATAAAATATATGTATACTATTGTATAACATCAACATATTTTATCTTTTAATACCAGAATAATTCAGAGTTCTCTGTACAAAAGGAGGACCAAAAATTTGCAGATTTTCCAGTTCGTGGGGGCGCCATGCCCTGCAATATGGAAGGGATAATTGTGCCTACATTCCCTTTGTCTTCCACCACCAAAGCCTTTCACTCAATTACTCATTAAGGCACAGGAAGAACTGACATTTGACACCTCTGTGTCCCCTCCACAGAACGTAGGCAAGCTCTCAGAATTTAGGAACTTTTAGAAGGTTTGTCTTCGTATCTCCAGTTCTTAGTAGAGTTCTCTGCATATAGTAAGAAATTAATAAATGCCTGTCCTGCTTTGTATATGCTTTATGACACTGACTTCGCTTCTCTTTACCTCTTACCACTGTATCTCATCCCTCTTGAGGCAGCTAGGTGGTGCAGTGGATAGAGCTCTGGACCTGGAGTCAGGAACATCGAAGATCAAATCCAGCCTCAGAAACTAGTTGTGTGAACCTGGGCAAGCCACTTAACCACTATCGGCCTCAGTTTCCCCATCTTTAAGATGGGGATAATAATAGCATCCATCTCCCAGAGTTGTTATGATAAAATGAGATATTTGTAAAGTGCTTTGCTAACCTTCAAGTACTATATAAATGTTAGCTATTATTATTATAACTGATTGAGGTGCTAATGAACTCCCGAGCATGTGTTCTATGTTATGTTATAATACATACACATTATAACTATATTATAATATATAATGAATTGTGTTATATATCATAAATATAAAATATATATTATAAACATATGCTGTATTATAATATATCACATATAATATATACATTATACTTTGCTACATGCTATTATAAATATCTCACATATATCATATATTATAATATGCAATAATATAATAATAATTATTATATTACATCAGAACACATGCTTGGGAGTTCATTAGCACTTCAATCAATCAGCAAACATTTAATAAGGCCTACTATGTCTAAAGCACAGTTCTAGAGTCTAGGAATATAAAGACAAAAATGAAATAATGAAATGTAAGCCTCCTCAAGATCCTTACATTCTATGAGAAGAAATAGCATGTGTGTGCATATATATATATATATATATATATATATATATACATATATATAAACATATATCGATATATGCAGATATGTTATATATATAGATAAATGTACACATGATGTGGGAGGCAAGAAGTTCACTGAAGGTGAAAGAAACTAGAATCAGACTGACTCTCTGTGATATCCCTCTGGTACTTCATAGGGAGCAGAATACCCTGGCAAGACGAAATGAGGCAGGCAAAGTCTATTGCCAAAACATTTCATGAAACACTGATCAAACCCAACTGTAGCTGGTATTGGAATTCTTGGGTGTTTTGAGTTACTTGGGCTTGTGGAAGGAAAGAAGGAAACGAATATTTGTTCAGCACCTCCTATGTCCCAGGCACTGAGCTAAGTGCTTTACAAATATTATTGTGGCAGAGAAACCTGTGGGTAGGGTGGTACTACCCGGACAGCCTGGCCCCTGGGCTGAGGTAAATCTTGGAGGAAGGAAACACTGATGGCCCAGTACTGATCAGCGTGTTGGTTCTCCTTCCTTGACCCTATAAAGTCTTCATTTTGCCTATTTCATGCCTGTACTAGTGTCCCCCAGAGTGTGAGAGAGACTTGGGCCTAGGCTTAGGCCTGGAGAGGTCCCAGAGTTAGAGAAGGGAAAACATTTTTACTTAAAAGGGTAGAAAGAGACAGGCAGGAATATTCGAGCTTTTCTTTTTGAAATATAGAAATTTCCATTTTTAAAATCCATAACTGGTCAGATCTCATGCTGTGATATGGAGAATTGTGCGGTAAACATGTAGATTTTCAAAACATATGCTTCAGTTTCCGAGGAAATGAAATAATATTATGAAACTAACATCCTAGGCTTCTGCCCTTCAAAAATCCACTAGATGGTAAGTTTCTTAGGAGGGAAACTGTATCTTGTTCATCTCTGTATTCTCCACAGCACTGAATATAGCGCCTTCCATGTAGTGGGCACCTAATAATATATATTGAATGAACGAATGGATACCCCAATATCTCTATCTTCTCACCTTCACCCAGGGGCACAGATGTACTGAAGGGCTTCTTAAACTTTTTCCACTTGTGGCCCCTTCAGCACTTCTTAAACTGTGGGTCCCAAAGAAGGTGTCATTGGAACTTCCTGAAGTTGAATTATTGGAATAAGGGAAGGGAAAGGAAAGCCAGAAGAACCCCTCCCCCCCTCCTTTTGAGGTTTTTAAAAAAGAAAAAAATAAGGAACAATTTCTGGGTAGATTCAAACTCAAATATGGCCAAAGATCTGATGAACTTAGACCATGTTCACAGAAGGGCAGATAAAGGGTAAAGTGCCTTGAGTTCATGATACAGGAAAATCAGTTGAAAGAACTGGAAATATTTAGCCCAGAGAAGAAAAGATTGAAGTGGGAATGATCTCTGTCTTCAACTCTTTGAAGGGCTGTTGTGGGGAAGAGGGATTCGATATGACCTTTTGGGTTACATAAGGAGGAAGTAGGAACTAGGTCACAGCTGCAGGGAGGAAGATTTAGATTTGGTGGAAGGAGAGACCTTCTGGGAATTAGAGGTACCCCAAAGTGGAATAAGCTGCCTCAGGAAGGAGTGGGTCTCCCCCCCGCCCCCGCCACCCCCACCATTTGAAACTTTTCAGCAAAGGCTGGATGACTATTGGTCAGGTATGTTGTAGAGAAAAACAGAATCAAGGTTTTTTTTTTCAGGTATGAGTTAAACTAGATGACCTCTATGAGTCCCTTCCTACTCTGAGGTTCGGTGTGATTCTGTATGACTTACCAAGATTCCTCTCTGTCCCAGAAGTCTCTTATTAGCCTAAACTTCTGCCTCTGACTTTGGGGAGGGGGTTAGTTAGGAGAATCACATGATATATATCCTTAGATTCTTATCCTTATCCTTGTATCCTTAGATTCTTGTCTTGTTTTCTGAGGGGTGGCAGAATCTGATTTACCTGGCATGGTAATGGTGCTATTTTCTAGGTTGAGTGTAACTGGCCCCATCGTCCTTGCTAGAAAAGTGTAGGTCAGGGGAAATGTTGTTCAGCAACCAGCGAGGGGCCAGCCTTTGTCATATGTTAGATCAAGTACATCCTTCCATTCTTGCTCTCTTGGCAGGTTATAAAGAGATCTCCATTGCACCTGACCAGAGGCTATTTGGAACAGTGCCAGCAAGTGGCCGTACAGAACCACTGTCTTATCCCCTGGATTCCCAACTGCTATCTACCTTTCTTTTTCCCATCCTCACTCCCCCACCCTGCCCCCATAAAGGAGAATGAAATTGGCAGCTGTCTTAAAAAAAAAAAACTTTGCAGGATTAATTTCTTTGCAATCCATCAGCAAGTCTGTATTGATGGCATTGATAAACTGTTAATTACAAAATCAATGACTATGAATTTTTACTGCTGTCAGGGAACTTTGGGACTGCAGTAGCGCAGGGCGAACAGAGGCCAGCAGAGTTCCCAGGGGATCCTTGGCCACAATAGCCATCATGGAACCCAGCACTCTCCTCTACCTGCATCTCGGCTCCTAAAGAAACAAGCCCCAAATACCTCATGAACCAAGCAAAATGAAGAGGGCATTGATAGCCTGTACTGCCCTACTACTTCTAACTCCACAATATTTCCCTCATTCTTTTCTACTGCTACTACCCCTAGCAGGGCAGGCCCTCCATACCTGTTCAATAGCTTGTCCTGATTTGTCATTCTGCCTCTACTCCCTTTGTGCCCCGAACACACTGTGGTGAGATTAATCTTCCTGAAGCAGAGTTCTAACCACATCATTCCCTTTCTGAAGTCTTTAGTGACTCCCATTGCAAAATTCAAACTTAAGACCTTTTATAATTTAGTACTAATCTGCTTTTCCAACTCTATTTCTCACTCCCCTCTACGTATACCCTAAGTTCCATCCAAACTGATTACTCACCATTTTTATTCTTTTTTCTTTTATTTTTAATGTTTTTATCTCAAACTAAGCAAATTCCAAATAAAATATGCATTTTTATATACACAGTAGAACACAAAAAGAGGATTGCACACCTGAGTACTCATCATCCCTTGAACATCCCTATTCTCTATACCTGTATGCCTTTGCTAATTCTAATTTTCCATCTGAAATGCTCTCCCAACCCATCAATACATATTGAAATCCTACCAACCTTTTAAGACCCAGTCTAGCTCTAACATCACTGCAGCTATGAAGCCTTCTCTAGTTTCCCTTCCTACCCCCATCCACCCTAAGCAAGAAATTATGGCTCCTTTCTCCCATCTCTCATCAGCACTTTCAATTCAACCAAATATTTATTAAGAACTGACTGTGATCAAAATGCTATGTTAGGTGCCAGAGATACAAAGATAAAATTATGTAGGAAGCTACACTCAAGGAGATTACACTCTGTTGAGAAGGAGTAGAACACTGTGTGTGTGTGTGTGTGTGTGTGTGTGTGTGTGTGTGTGTGTGTGTGTGTAGAGAAAGAGAGAGGGAGAGAGAAAGAGAAGGGAGAAGGAGGGAGGGAGAGAGAGAGAAAGAGAGAGACTGACAGAGAGAGAGAAATCTATGAAAATATAAGGTAATTTGAGGAGGAAAAGAGAAGTAATGAGACAGAGAGAGAACGAGAGAAAGAGAGAGAGTGAGAACAAGAGAAAGAGACAGAGAGCTCTGTGGAAATATAGAGTAATTTGAGAAGGAAAAGAGAAGTAACAACTGGGGAGGTGCAACATATCTATAGATAAGGGTATATAAGGTAATTTGAGAGGAAAATAGAAGTAACAACTGGGGAGGAAGAAGGTTTCATAAGGAGGAGACACCTGAGATGATTCTTGAAGGAAGATAAGGTCTTCTAGTGGCTGAGATAGGAAGGGAGTGCATGGGGGACAGCTTTCATAACTGCACAGAGTCAGAGATGGAATGACACATTCAGAGAACAGCTAATTGTCCAGTTTGACTGATAAGTAGAGTTCACGCAGAAGAGTATTTGTGAGATGAAGCTGGAATATTAAGTTAGAGCCATACCACAGAGAGCCTTAAATATCACGCACAGTGTCTAGAGCTTAGCACTTTGCCTGGCACATCAGGCAATTAATAAATGCTTGTTGACTGACTGTTCTATCCTAAAGGCAGTAGAGAATCACTGAAGGATTTTAAGCAAGGGGTGATAGACCTGTGTGTTATGAAGGTTACTTTGGAAGTGGCCAATATAAAAGATGCATTGTAGCGAGGAGAGATTGGAGGCAGGTAGACTACTTAGAAAGCTATTAAAATAGTCTAATCAAGATATGATGAGGGCTGAACTAGGGAAAGGACCATGGGAGAGAAGAAAGGGGTGTAGATGTTAAGAATGTTGAGGAAATAAAGTTAACAGAACTTGGCCACTGTTTGGCTGAGGCAGTGAGGGAAAATAAAGACTAGAAGATGACTCCAAGGGAAAGGGGGACAGGAGGGGAGTGGAGAAAAAGGGAGGGAAGGGAAGGAAACAAACATTTATTAAGCACCCAAGCACTGTGCTGAGCATTTCACAAATATTACTTTATTTGATCCTGGGTGACTGTGAGGGTGGTTGTACCATCAACAGAAATTTAGGGGTAGATTTAAGAAGGAAGTTGACAAATTATTTGAGGGCATGTTTGAAATGCTGTTGGAGTATTCAAATGGATATATCCAGCAGGGCAGTTGATAATACTGGGCTTGAAGACAAAAGAAAAAAAATAGGGCTATATTTATAAATTCAAAAGCCATTTGTGTAGTGATTATAACCGAACTCATTAAATCTGATGTAATCGCTAAGGGAAAGAAGATAGAGTGAGAAAAGGGTCCCTGAAAGAAACTTAAAGCCAGCCAGACTAAGGGAAGAAGAAATTGATAATAAGTCAGAATACTGAAAAAGAGTGGTTAGATAGGTAAGTGAAGCAGAAGGGGGCAGTATCACTGACATCAATAGGATAGAGTTGATCAAGGAGTAGAGTTTGGTCAGTAGTATCAAAAGTTTCAGAGGTCAGGAATGATATGTGCTGAGAACAGGGGTTTTGGCCCTGGCAATTAAAAGATCATTGGTGACCTTGGAGAGAGCAGTTTCAGAACAGAACCCTAATAAGGAGTGAAAATGAATAGTGAAGAATCAGAGTTGGTAAAAGTGGACAGCTTTTCTAGGAATGTGGCTGTGAAAGGGACGGCAAGGTTGAGTGAAGATGGGAAAAGAGCTGATGCAAGGATGGCAAACACGGGAGAAGAGCTGAAGATACTTGTGGGGAGTAAGGAAAGAACAGAAAGAGAAATGCAGAAGATGATACAGTATGGGATGGGATGATTGCTGAGAAAGGTTCCAGAAAAGAGAGAGAGGGTAGGATCAAAGTAGCAATAGCTGACAAGAAGGGCCACCTCTTCCTCAGAGAAGGAAACGGGGTTGGGAAAGGGAAGGGAACGAGCATTTATTAAGTGCCTACTATATATTTGGCACTATGCTATGAATATTATCTCATCCGAGCCTCACAAAAACTCTAGGAGGTAAGGGCTATTATTATCCCCATTTTTACAGTAGAGGAAACAGAGGCAGACAAAAATTAAGTGCCCAGGATCACACAGCTATTAGTGTCTACAGCCAGATTTGAACTCAGTTCTTTCTGACTCCAGACCCATCACTTTATCCACTGAGGTATGGATTAGAGGAGACAAAGGAATCCAAGATAGATGGCCTCGATTTTCTCAGTAAAATGGTTGATAAAAAACATTTGATAAAAGAGAGGGGACTGTGGAAGATGCAGGGAGCTTTAAGAAAGAAGTTTGTAAAAGCTGCTTTAGGGATTGTAATGGAACAACAAAACAATTGCCATGTAACAGTGAGGGCCCATTAAGATTACATAACATCCATTGCACTTTCATTTCTTTATTCATTCATCAAATATTATTAAATGTGTAACTATGTACAGAGCTTAGGGGAGATACAAAGTTTAAAGCAGACATGCTCTCTGCTCTCATGGAAATTAATCTAGTAGTCTCACATTCTACCTCACATCATAGCTATTGAGGGGGTAGAATAAACACATATAACTCCAATATTGAGTTAGGGTACAATCTGAAGGCTATTTCTGTTAGAAGGTGGCTTTTTCCACCTGATTTGTTTCTTCCCACTAAAGTCAGACTCCTAACGTCTCTATGTTTGCACCAGATATTTGTGAAATAGAAGCTAAGAATGACAACTGTCCAAAACCAGATTGGGTGATCTCTGGGGGTAGAGTCCTTTGTTAATTCAGGGCCCTCAAGGAAAGGCATGGAACTGAATGATGGAATAGAACCTCTTGTTGAAAATTTAAAAAAAAAACACTAGGAGATGAAAATAGAACAAAAAGAGTATTTAGATACGTAAGCCAAGCTGAAAGACGCAGTATCACAGAAGTCAGGAGGATAGAGTTGATCAAGGAGTAAAGTTTAGCCAATGGTATTAAAAGTTTTAGAGAGGTCAGGGAGGATATTGTAGAAACGCTCCCTGCCCAGGTATGAGTTAGAGGAGATGTGCTCTGAGACCTCCTTTCAACTCAGATGATGTGATCTGTATCTTTTTAATTGCAAGTTGATTTGCCCACACTGCCCAGTACCCTCCTGGAGGCTACATCATTCCTCTTCCCACTCTCCATTGTCTAGCTTTCTGCTTAAGTACTCTCAGGAAATGAAATGTAAAGTTGTTTTAATGCTACACTAAGTGAAATAATTAGGACGGTAAATCTACCACCTATCAAAAAGTCATCATGTATTCTGATACATAGTGTAATACGGATAGCATTTTCTAAACTAGGTGCCAGAAGGTCTGGGTTCTAGTCTGGGTCTGCCTCTTACTATAGCTATGTGACCATAAGAAAAATCAGTCCATCTTCCCAAGCCTCATTTCCCTCATATGTAAAATGAAGACAATAATAATAATGTTCATTATATTTACCTCACAGGGTTGTTGGGAGAAAGGTACTTTGTAAATTGTCAAATACTAGAAAAAGAAGCTATGATAATTATTATTTTAATCCCTTTACCTTAGTTGAAATCATAGAAAGGTGACTGCATCCTACCCTTATGTCTCCACAGCCCTCGCTAGTTAATTTCACTCCTCCTCTGAGAAGGAGGAGACTTGACTTCAGGCATTGTTGATAGCCTAGACTGTCTAGTTCACTCAAGGACTCAAGATTCCAGGACCCAAGAGCTGTGTTCTAGAATCTAAGCTGATGCTGTTGTCCATCTCCTCCAGTTTCCCCTGCCCCAAGGGTCTCCCTGGCTGGTGCAAACGTAGCATGGACCATTACCTGAGTTGGCGAGGGCGAGGGCCTTGAGGGTCACAAACTCTTCTTTCTCTACCTTGAGCTTCTTGTACCTGCGCACCAACTGCAGGATGGCCAAGTAGAGCTCGAGCAGTCCCGTGAGGCGGGAGTGCTCCTCATCCATGATGTAGTCCTCGGCGTACACCAATTTGTCATCATAAGGTAAGGAGCGGTACACAATGCCCAGGATGAGGATCTCCATCCAGGCACTCTGCAGCAGGCTCATCTGGTCTCCCAGGGAGAGGTTTGAGAACCCTGGTTTAGAAGAGCAAGAAAGCCAAAACACAAGATCCTGGTCAAACTAAGGTAAGGGAGAGAAGCATTTGCCCAGTGGTCTCTAATGTAGCCAATGCTTTTCTAGGAAGGTAAAGGGGAGGATGGTGCCAGCCAGCTACCAAACAGCCTACCATGGTGTGAAAAGCAATAGTATTGGATATAGGGCAAAATCAGGAGTAATGAATGGGCAGAAATTGCAAAGAGGCAAATTAGACTTGATTCAAGGAAAAAGTGTTCAAACAATTAGAGCTATCCAAAAATGGAATGGGCTGATTTGGGAGGAAGCTCCTTCCTCATTGGTTATTTGTAGAAGAGATTCTTGTTTAGGTACAGAAGTGGCTACAGGGTCACTGTGGCCCCTTCTACCTCCAAGATTTTGTATGAATCTGTATGATTAAGGAGACCTGAGTTTAAATGTCAACTCTGCCACTTTGTGGCTGTTGGTCACAGCCTCTTCAGTTTCCCCATCTGCAAAATGGGAATGATAAGTATTAAGAGGCAGCATGATACAGTAGCGAATACACTAGATTTGCAGTCAAAGAGTCTCAGGGTTCAAATCCAATTTTTGCACTTATTAACCTTGGGCAAGCCATAATGTTGTTGGGCCTCCATTTCTTTATACTATAAAACAAAGAGGGTGAACTAAGTGATTTTTAAGGGTCTCTTCCAGCTCAAAATCCTTTGGTCTAAGACCCATCTCTACCCTGTTCCTAATCTCAGCTCCTACTGATGATGTTACATCACTACTGAAAGACCATTTCTAAGTGGCATATGATTGTCTAGCATCATGGGAATATGTTGGGTAGAGGACAATCAAAAGTAAACTGACAGTTGGAGATTTTAAATGACTGCATTGCTCCTTCCTGCTACTTGCTCCTTCATTTCTGGACTTGTCTGACGGTACTGAAGCAGTGCTTAGATCTTTTGTTCTTACTCAGTTCTTAGGCTTCTCCGTGGAATTTCATTTGTGTTGAATGAATAGCACGATGCAAGAGGAAAAGTACTGAACTTTCAACCATGGGACCTGAGTTCAAATATTCTCTGTCACTTAGTACCTGTGTGACTGTGGGCAAGTTACTTAACCTCCCCAGACCTGAGTTTCCCTTCTCTGCAAAATGAGAGTTTGGATAAGATGACCTCTAAGGTCCCTTCCTTCCACTCTATATCTATGATCTAGATCTGGCTTTATGAAGAACTTGTACATCTGTTTGTTTTTTGGTTTCTTTCAATCCGTTCCTATAATACTGAGGGGGTGAAGATTATTTTAGATTTGCAGCTGAAAATTCCCTTAAAGCTAAACTTGGCTGGTCTAAAACAAAACACATCCCCTCCTTTCTTCAATAAAAACACTTACCTTCTTCCTAGATTTCTGTTAATGGTGCCACCATTCTTCCAGTCACTCAGGCTTGGAACTTTGGTGCCATCATCCTCCATTCTTCCCTTTCCTTCACCCCTCCCACAATATCCCATCAGCTGTCAAGTCTCATCAATTCTACCCTCATAACATCTCTCCCATCCATCCTCTTCTCTCCACTCCCATATGCTATCCTAGGCCAGAGTCCCATCCCCTTTCTTCTGGTTCACTGCAATAGCTTCCTAATTTGTCTTCCTACCTCAAGCCTCTCCTCTCTCTAATCCATCCTCAATAAGATTTCTTTCCAGACTATCTTGTATTTATTTTGTATTTATTTCATACATACTTAAATAATGATAATAATAATAATAGCATGTATATATACCACTTTACAATTTATAAAGCACTTCACAAATATCATGTCAGTTTCTCTTCACAGCAACCCTATGAGGTAGGTTCTATTATTATTCTCATTTTACAGATGAGGAAACTGAGGCAGAGAGAGGTTTACATATGTGTTGTCTCTATCAATAGGATGCAAGGTCCTTGAGGGAGGGTCCTTTTCCATTTTTGTCTTTGTATTCCCATCACCTAGCACAGTATATGGTATATGGCTAATCGATGGGTTGATTGATTTTTGAAGTTGAGGCTATGGGTTCTGTGGCCAAAGGAAGAGTGACAAAAAAGGAGAAAGTTTTTGAGGTAGTTAAGGAATGGCAAAGTGATTAAGTCTTACACTTTGGGAAGAAAAGGCAGAATTCTCCTGAATATAAATGCTGGTGCTACGGTCTCTTTCAATCGTTTTTCTTTGTTTCTGACTCTTCATGACCCCATTTGGGGTTTCCTGGCAAAGATACTGGAATTGTTTGCCATTTCCTTCTCTAGCTCATTTTACAGATGAGGAAACTGAGGCCAACAGAGCTCAGTGACTTGCCCAGGGTCACATAGCTAGTAAGTGTCTGAGGCTGAATTTGAACTCTTTAAGATGAATTTTCCTGACTCCAGGCCCAGTGCTCTAACCACTGCACCACCTATCTATGTGGTGCTACTCTAAACTAGGAGTAAAGGAGAACTGGGTTTTGGTCTAGTTTGGGAGAGGTGTTCTTTCTGCACATGGATGATGCTGGAGAACTGTTTGTTGAATTGAATAGAATTGTCCTGACTTTGCCACACCCTTGTTATATGATCTCGGTGAGTCACTTCTTTTCTCAGGTTTTCAGTTTCTTATCTAGAACATGACCAGGTGGGAGCAGATTACCACCAAGTCCCTTTCAGCATTTGACAGTCTTCTGCTTCTATGTCTGAGTGTGTACAATGAATATAATATTTTCAATTTGACCTGAATATGCATCTCATGTTATACTTCTATGATTCCATGCATCATTCCATCATCAGTCTACTAGCCAGGCTCAATCTCAGGCTAGTTTCTCCCATGACCCACAGACTTTTAGATTGCTGCCCTCAGACCCTCATCCCCATGCTTTGAGTTTTCTTCCAGTCACTGTGTACTCAGAGGACACAGACTCCTTTGAATATTAACCTTGACAAGATAAAATTAGGAAGAGAAAGTCTAGGGCCAAAAGATTTCATAAAACATTGGCCAAAACCAAATATAGCTGATGTTGGTATTCTTTGATGATCCATGGATTGTCTTAGATAATCCACACTATTTCTTTCTCTTGCCAACTCCTACCTCTCCACTGCCCCAACAATAATAATAGTCAGCATTTCTACAGTGTTTTACAAATATTTGAAATCATTTTGCAAATTCTTTTTTTGATACTCACAAAAACCCTGAGAGGTAGGTGCTATTAGGATCTCCGTTTTACAGATAAGAAAACTAAGCAGATCGAGGTTAAACAGCTTGCCCAGAGTCATACATTTAATAAGTGTCTCAAGTCTTCCCCACTCCAGAGTCAGTAGTCTATCCACTGTACCGGCCAGTACTTTAGGGCTCTGATCACAGCAAATGCTGATTAGATAAAACAGACCTTGTGTGTGCTTTAGTTGCTTCTAGGGAAGTTAAATTATGGACTTCACAGGGGTATTTGCAGACTTTTTCTTTCAAATGTCTTTGGCTCTTACCCTCATCTATTTTTTTCCTGTACCTCCCA
Source organism: Phascolarctos cinereus (assembly GCF_003287225.1). Classification (NCBI taxonomy): domain Eukaryota; kingdom Metazoa; phylum Chordata; class Mammalia; order Diprotodontia; family Phascolarctidae; genus Phascolarctos; species Phascolarctos cinereus. Next base: position 225,329,463 of record NW_027555736.1, read on the forward strand.
TGCCCTGTACCCTGGCCTGTCACTAGCCCTTCTCTAAATGGATCTTTTCTATAAATGGACTTTTCCTGTTCCCCAAAAGGGAATCACAGAATGTTAGAGCTAGAAAGGATCTTAGAGGCCATTTAGTCCAATCACCTTCACTTGACAGAAGAGGAAACTGAGGCCCTTATAAGTTAACTGACTTGATAGATGGATTACTTTGGGTCACATAGGAGTCAATCCTTCAATGCTCTTTCCACCATACCACATTGCTTCCTAGCATTCCTTTGCTCAAATTTCTTCAGGGCGCCTTGTAGCAGAGACTCATACTCAAGGAATGAATTATACAGACTTCCCAGCATCCTCCTTGTCTGAGCACCCTTATGCCGGCAAGCTGGGTCTGCGGAGCCCAGGCCTTCAATGATCATTTGATGTTCCTTGTTATCAAGTCAGCAATTAACAAAAGAGCTGATGATTGCTATATTGACTGGCCATGCTTTGGGTTTTGATATATGTGTTATCTCAGCCAAAGATGCAGTAGCAAGGAGAGGGGCAGGTGATTATGTATTTATCACAATGCTGTTAGTGTGAGAGGATGTATGCATGCCTATAGTTGCCAGGGGAGGTGGGAAGCGATAATGGAGAATCTAGGGATGGACATCCAATTTTCCTTATCAGGCCACTGAAGAGGAGAAAGGCCTCAGGCTACATTAATTAACAGATACCAATCAGCAGGTATTGGAATATGTTGGATTGGGGATAGGGGTTGGGGGGGAGTAGAAGGCAGACAGGCGGAAGGAAGAGAAAGAGGAGTAGGGGGCAGAAGGGAAAGGAATCGATAGACCATTGAGTTGAGGAGGTGGCAGAAGAGGAGGGAGAAGGATACAGACAGAGTAAAATAGGGGGCAAGGCCTTTGGAAATGGAGGAAAATGCCAAGCAAAGTCCTGTTGGTGTAATCAGGAAAGTAAACTAGAAAGATTTTTAGATAGCATGAATTCTTTCTAATGGCCATTGGCTCCCTCGTTGTTGAGAGGGCATTCCTATAGAGACTCTACCTTGTACTAAGGACCACAGAATTTCAGAATTGGATGGGACCCTGGAAATCATCCAGTTCAAAGTAAACCTCAACAAGTATTTCTTCTACTTTTAGACTAAATTTTAAGGTCAGTGGCCTCCATCTACTGTGTACTCTGTGTGTGTGTGTGTGTGTGTGTGTGTGCGTGCACACACGTGTGTGCATGTCTGTGTGCATGTGTACATGTGTATATGTAGTGGGAGGTAGTCCTGCTTTTAGGGAAAAAGGTGATCCCACAGAAGTTTGTACTGTATTGAGATTGTGTGCCTACCATGAGTAGCAAAAGGTGTGAAGAGAACCATCTGAGATTAAGCATTACTAGTACGAGCAGATGGACCAGGCTTCTGATCTCTCTCCTTGATTGTCTTTGAAAGGGGTCAACCTCTTTCCGAATCCTTCTAACCCAAACCCCATTCCAAAATATTTCCATATGCACATTCAAGTGCCTTTTGGATGCCATTCTAGTATAGCAGTGGTGACCTCCTCTTTCCTCTCTGTGCCACTTGAAAGAAATGATCCAAGCAAGAAGTGAGAGCCAATGGAAAAGAATAATCTGAGGTGGAAGAGAGAAACCTTCACCAATGTCAAGAGAGTGCGAACAGGACACAGTAAGGCAAGAGAAAAAGAAGAAATTATCTGAATCATTGGAATGATTGATAAGATCCTTAAGTGGTGTGGGGCTCTTGACATTAAAAAGTAGATTTGTATCTTTTGAATTAAAAAAAGGCATTTTATGCACCACAGAATTATAACAAGAAAATCATTTATTGGACACAGGAATAAAAGATGTGCCATGTTGGCATGTCAATTAGAAGAGACCTCAGAGACTTCTCATGTAACCCCTACTAGATCTGGAATCCCATCTACAACATCTCAAAAAGAAAATGGCTATCTAGTCTCCTTTAATGCAACTAGGTGGAGCTGTGGATAGAGTGCTGAGTCAGGAAGACTCCTCTTCCTGAGTTCAAATCTGGCCTCAGACACTTACTAGCTGAGTGACTCTGGGCAAGTCACTTAACCCTGTTTGCCTCAGTTTCCTCATCTCTAAAAAGAGCTAAAAAAAAAAAAAGAAATGATAAGCCACTACAGTAACTTTGCCAAGAAAACCTCAAATGGTGTCACAAAGAGTTGGACATAACTGAAAAATGGCTGAACAAGTCTCCTCTTGAAGCTCTCCAGTGAACGGAATCTCACTAACTCCCAAGATACTTTTGGATAACTTAAATCATTAGCAGTTTTTTCCTTACATCAGTCTCAATGTGTCTCAATATAATTTCCACCCATTGTTCCTACTTTTTTTTGTTTTGCTTGAATACGCATATCTGTTACAAGAAATGTTTTCCTTTCCTTTTTCCAATGGGGTAGAAAGTGGGAAGGAAAGAAAATAGATTTCTGTAAATTTTTTAAAATAGAGAAGGGGGCTACTATAGTAATATAGTATAGTAATACTATGTAAAACGTGCATACACTTTCAGGTGGGATCAAAGTAATATCAATTTAACTTAACTGCTTTATTTTGTTGAGACCTCTCAAAAAGTGGGAGTAATCTGTAAATGTTTACAACATTCTCTTTCTGAATTTAATTGTCCTCACCTATAGGACTAAGTATAATGTGTCTCAGGGGAAGATGCAGCCCTTCTCCTTGCTAATTCTAATTCCATCACTTGTGCCCTTGATCCCATCCACTCCTGTCATCTCTGGGAGCTTGACCCTTCAAATGGGGGGTCAAAGAGAGGGTTCCCCTCTCTTCACTACTTTAAACTGACAGTGAAGATTTTAGAATAGAAAAGAGGATTTGAGGACATACTATTAGAGAGTAGTATTTGACTCTGAAGATCAGACTTTGTAGGTCAATATCAGGTTCTGCTGATCTCTTGGCCATCTATTGAGAACTAGGAAGAATACTTTTGAATGGAGATTTGCTAAAATGATCAAAATCATCAAATGAGTGATGGAGAAAAGTACCCAGATATAACTGCCAACTTAGTTACTATCGACAATAACTGGAATGGCGTGTACAACAGTGGAATTGACCATCAAAGGAGAAAATAAGTGGGAAGACAGGCAAAGATACTCTAATGCTGAGAGCTTGGAGAAAACTGTAAAAACAAACAACTTTGAAAGCTGTTAGAACTAAGATCAAGGCAACGACCATTCACGATTCTAAATAATCCATGACGAATCTATCAATAGCAGAGAAGCAATGGATTTTGAGTGTAGAATGAGGCATGTGTGTATACGTATATATTTAAAAATGCACACACACACACACACACACACACACACACACACATATATTTCTACATAGATGCTATTAATGCTGTTCAGTCATGTCAGACTCTTTGTGACCCCACGGACTACAGCACGCCAATGCACTTCACGTGGTTTCCTTGGCAAATGATATCGGAGTGGTTTGCCATTTCATTCTCCAGTGGATTAAGGCAAATAGAGGTTGAGTGTCTTGCCCAGAGTCATATAGCTAGCAAGTGTCTGAAGCCAGATTTCAACTCAAGTCTTCCTGACTCCAGGCCTAGTGCTCTATCCACTGGGCCACCCAGATGCCTCAAATACAAATATATGTATGCAGCAATTAAGGAAATTTGTTTTGCTTGAATACACATATCTGTTACAAGAAATGTTTTCCTTTCCTTTTTCCAATGGGGTAGAAAGTGGGAAGGAAAGAAAATAGATTTCTGTAAATTTTTTAAAATAGAGAAGGGGGCTACTATAGTAATATAGTATAGTAATACTATGTAAAACGTGCATACACTTTCAGGTGGGATCAAAGTAATATCAATTTAACTTAACTGCTTTATTTTGTTGAGACCTCTCAAAAAGTGGGAGTAATCTGTAAATGTTTACAACATCAAGACAAAAGATCAATAATTTTTTTAAAAACTCTAATAGTTGTAATTTCTGAACCACTGTTGTTGATCTTTAAGGAATCATAGCCAACAAGGTGCCACTGAGATGGATATGGGGAAATGGGACCTTTACTTTTGAAGGTAGGGAAAAGGCAGAATCCACAAATTATAGACCAGAGACATGGATCCCCAGCAAAATTCTCAGAAAGATGAACAAAGGCAATGTTTGTGAGAACTTAGAAAGGGAAGCAAGGGTCACCATGAGCCAGGAGCAGTTCGCTAGGAACAAGTCAAGTCATGCTAACCTCATTTCCTCTTTTGACACGTTTGCCAGATCCAGGAAATGTTCATCCTTCCTCCTTGAAAAGGACCAATCACATCACAAGGGTGATGTCTTGACTCGTGCATGAATTGGATTTAAGCGAGGCAGAGCCACACAAAGTCATCAGCCTCACTGTCAACTCCAGAGTCATTGGAGTACAAGCGGCAAGATGAAAGTCAAGACCAGATCAGGGAAATACCATAGACTTAGTGTGTCTGGACTTGAGCAACACATTTGGCAGTCTCTCATTAAATCCTGGTAAACTTGGGTGGTTTTAGAGCTGGTTGAGTCAAAAGAGTACTGATTTCCAGCCAGGAGGGAGCTCTCCAGTTCAGTAATACGGGATTCTGCCACTGGCCATGTTCTGTCAAACATTTTATCAATGACTTAGACAAAGCCAAGGATGCTTATTAAACACCTGGCTGGGAGGGCCAGCCTACATCTTGGATGACACAATCAGAATTCAGAAAAGATCATGACTGGCTAGAATCATGGCTATAGCTAATAAAGTGAAATTTAATAGGGAAAAATGTAAAGTTATGCACTTGGCTTTTTTAAAAAAAATCAACACTTGCAAGATGAGAGAGACAATAAACTCAAAGCCTTCACATAGGCTGCTTGGAATAAAGAATCATGTCAGAAAGAAAGGGGGCAGTTCTCCTTGATTATATTCATTTCTGGGTGTCACATTTTAAGAGGGATACTGAGAAGTGCCTGAAGGACTCATCAGCCCTTCAACCTCAACAAGCTGGGCTTCAGCTTTTTCCCTTTCCCTCTAAACCTATTCCACTTGTTGGTGTAGTGAATAGAGTGATGGACCTGACTTCAGGAAGATCTGGGGTTGAATCCTGCCTTAGATACTTTACTGGCCAGGTGACCCTAGGTAAGTCACTTACCTCTTAAGTTAGCTTCTTCCTATTCATAGGGTTGTTGTAAGCTAATATACAGATATAAAGTGCTTTGTGAACTTCAAAGCATTATATAAATGCTAGTTATGATTATTTCATTATTCCTGCTGGTAGCACTGCTACTAACCAAGGCAACCACATTCAAGATCTTGTTTATCTTTGGCTCTTCTCTTTCCTCACTTGTATCTAATTTTAACACGTGTAGTCAATTCTAAGGCAACTAGGGTGGCACAATGGATAGACTGCCAGGCCTGGAGTCAGGAAGACTCATCTTCATGAGTTCAAAACCAGACTCAGACACTTCCTAGCTGTGTGACCCTGGGCAAGTCACTTAACCCTATTTGCCTCAATTTCTTCAAGTTTGAGCTGGAGAAGAAAATGGCAAACCATTCCAGTATCTTTGCCAAGAAAACCCCAAATGGGGTCACAAAGAGTTGGACATGACTGAAACAATTGAACAACAAATCAATTCTACTTCCCCAATACCCACATCATTGTCCTTCACTCCACTGCCACTTACAGGCCCTCATTGCCACCCACCTGGGCTTTTGTAATAGCTATATAACAAGTCTCTGGCCATTGCCAGTCGTCCTGACCTATGTCTTGCCACTGGACTCCAGTGACTCTGGAGGAGAGAGTGAGACTGATGACTTTGCATGAGCTCTGGCTCACTTAAATCAATTCACTTGCATAATCCTCCTGATGTCAATGGTTCACTTTGAGAATGAAGGATGAACAACAATAACAAGTTTCACTGCTTCTTAGCTCTTTCCCATCTAACTTATCCATCATACCATTGCCAGAGCAATCTTTTTAAACACAGATCTAGTCACATCACTCCTTTGCTCAAAACCCTTCAGTTTTTTATTGCTTATTGAGTAATACTCAGACTCGTTTGCCTGGCAGTCAGTTCCACAAAGCGTCATAGTTTTGCCTTTCTAGCTTGCTTCTCTTCACATACCCCATGTTCCAGTTAAACTGGATGGCATACTGTTCACCATATGCAACTAGCACTTTCCTTCTTACATGCCTTTATGCATGCTATTTTTTATATCAAGAATGCCCTTCCACGTCTTCTAGATATTAAATCCATCCTTTAGGGTCAAATTCAAATGCCACCTCTTCTAGGAAACCTTCAGTTAGTAACGCCCTTTTTCTCTTGATACTTAAAATAATACTTTGTATGCAGCTCTTTAGTACTCAACATATAATTTCACATTATCATTATTTGTATATTATATACCATGAGAGCAGGATAGGAACATGACTTATCCAGGGCTGGTATCTCATCCAGTGCTTAGCTCAGTGTTTCCTATACACATAGTAGGCACTCCATGTTTACTGAATTGAAGTCATTAGCTGGAGTGTATCCAAAGAAGGATGACCAAGATGGTGAGGTTATTCAGAATCACATTCTGTGAGCAAGATGAGCTGAAGGAATTGGAGCCATGTTAGAGGTAAGAAAACTTTGGGGAGGAAACATGGTTGTTGTTTTCAAATTTTTGAAAGGCTGGCATGGTAGTTATGAAGATATAATGAGATATTATTTGTGATATTGAATAGAAATTAGATATTTGTGATATCTATCAGAAATTAAATATTTATGATATCTTTTAGAAATTAGATGTTTGTGATGTCTATCAGAAATTAAATATTTATGATATCTATTTGTGATATCTAATTACTTTGCAAACCTTAAAGTGCTACATATAAGATATTACTGTTATTATTATCCTCTGGAGGTAGGTAGTGAGCTCACCCATTACCAGAGGTATTCAGAGGCTAGATGACTTGGGTTTAGAGATTCTATTTAATGGATTCATGCTTCAGGTAGGAGTTCAACAAGTGATTTGAAGGTCCTTCTAGCTCTAAGATTGAACAAGTCTACCAAGTTCTTAATAATAATAACAATAATTATTCCTTAATAATGAAAATAGTAAGGTAGCTTTTATTTGATTATTGTTTTGTGGGATAATAATAATAGTGGACATTAACAAAGCAGTCAGTCAATAAGCATTTATTAAGCACCTACTATTTATAATTAAGTGCCAGGCAATCAACAGGTTTTTGTTAAGGACCTACAATATGCCAGGCAGCATGCCAAGCACTGAGGATACAACAAAAGGCAAAAGGCAGTCCCTGCTCTCACAGTGCTCATGTTTTAATAATTAAGAATAGTTTTTGTAATTCATTTAATTTTTTAGAGGATAATAATAGTCTACATCAATCAATCAATAAGCATTTATCAAGTACCTACTGTGTGCCAGGAGACTAGGCTCTGGTGATACAAATTTCAATAGAGAATTTAGAAGATTTTCAAAGCACTTTGCATATATTTCCTCATTTGATCCTGACAATAGGAAGCGAGTGAGGTGGCTGCTATGATTATCCTCATTTCATAGATTAGGCTCAGCAGGGTTAAAAGACTTGCTTAGGGTCACACAGCTTAGGGTTTATAAATTGCTTTCACGTGCATTATTTCATTAATGTTTGAAACAAACCTGTGAGATAGGCAGGGCAGATAGTATTATTCACCTTTTTAAAAAATAGAAAATCAAGGTTCACTTAAGTGACTTGTCTGAGGTCACACAGTGATGGAATTAGAACCAGAATTTGGCTCTTTTGATTGCCAGTTCTACTTACTAGAGGCCCTGCATCATGGTGGAAGTGGTACTGGACTTAGAGCCAGGAAGACCTGGTTCAAAACCAGCCTCAGGAATTGACTAGCTGTATGACTTGAATTATCTAGGCTTAAACTCTGTGCAGCTAGCACAGTACGTAGAAATCTGCACTTGGAGTTACAATGAACCTGAGTTCAAATCCTGCCTCAGATACATCTTAGCTATATGACCTTTGGCAGTTTCCTTATTTGTAAAAAATGGGGTAGATGATAATAATAGCACTTACCTGTAATACAGAGGTGTCAGACATGCAGACACTATAACACTCCTGCATGCAGACCAAATCAGGTTAGATAAAATATAATTGGGAAGTATTTAACAAAATAAATAAAAATACACTACGACACAGATAATGTTAACTTGTGATTTTCTAAGTCATTATTAGTGAGCCTGGGATCCCTTTCTAAATGATTTTGACACTGCTGCTCTGATATATGTAAAGCTTATAATGCTATATAAATATAAGCTAATATTTAATTTCCTCACCTGTAACATGAGGGCCCTCAATTCAATGGCCCTGAGGGGACACTTAGGTCACTTTTGGTTCTAAAATCTTTGATCATATTTTCTTTCTTTCTTTTCTTAGAAGCAGTCAACATTAAGTGACTTTCCCAGGGTCACAGAGATAATAAGTATCTGAGGCTATGTTTGAACTCAGGTCCTCTTGACTTGAGGGCCGATGCTCTATCCACCGCACCACCTAGCTGCCCCATTGATCATACTTTCAACCACAATAAGGTCTCTTCTAATAAAAGCTTGTTGAATTTAAGGTCTGAGTTGCACTCATGGCTGGTCCCTTTTCCTAAGGGAGTTTCAGAATTCCCCTGCTTGTTGAGCAGTCTCTTCCCCAAGGAAGCACATCTAGCTTAGGACAGGGGTTCATCAATTCACCCATTCCTCCCATCCCTGGGATGGAATTGGCTCTTGAAATGTAGGCCATCCCCAGGCGTGCTCCAGCCTAGGAGACAGGTAGAAAGCTCTGCTCATTGTCCTTCCTTTCCAGACCCATATAAGTCCCAGAAAAGTTGCTTTATCGGCACTGGCTGAAGTAGTAACATTCAAGCTCTTTTTCTCCCTCTCTCAGTGCTTTGGCAGTATGAGCTCCCAGAATTTAAAAAAAAACACATAATTTGTGGCAAGTAGAGTTCATAATCTGTTAATTTATTATCGTTTCTGTCGTCCTGGAGGGCCATTAGCAGAGGTAATAAAGGGAGATGTAATTATAGGATCTGAGGCCACTCCAGACACAGCTGCTGTCACTCGGCTCCCCATATTTCATCATCCGCTGGCGCTCTTGTCTTCCTGGGAGAGAGAGACGGTGGCTGCCCTGGGAGGAGAATTTCCCAGAGCCTCCCTTGTCAGCAAGGAGGCCCCTCCAGGTGGCCCCTCCCAGGCCTCATGCAAATAGCAGGAGTGATAGATGCTGGAGTGGTGGGGAGGTGGGGCAGCACAGGGAGTGACAAGAGAGAAGGGGAGACCTCACTGGAAAGGGAAGGCCTCCAAACTGCCTGGGGAGGATATTGAGCTAATAATGTTTGTTGAATGCAATTAATCAAGTAATTCCCATTCTTGGTTGTAGGCATGGGCTCTCCATTTAATCTTCTCTCCCTCACCTAGAAAGAAAGCTGGGCCACAGGCCCTTTAAGGACTCAGATATTTTGCCTGAGCAAAAAAAAAAAAATACAATGCAAAAACACATGTTTAGGGGTAGATCTGGCCCTTAATTAAGTGTAATGATACTGTTAATTTATGTAGGGTCTGTCTCTAAGGGGCTGTCCCTCCTGAACGGGCAGGATTTCATTCAGTCTAATGTTTGGCTTATTTCTTGGTGTCAGACTTTGCAACTTATGCTTGTGAATGTGGTCCTGTGTCTTTAGAAATTGGGGGAGCAGGAGGGGAATGGTAACTGAGAATTTGCTACCCCTTTCACTTCAGACATGGTCTCTTCATTGTCCCCTGAACCCACCTTTGTTCACTGTGTTTTCACTTGGACCCCTCTTCCCTCTTTGTCCTCTTTGTTGGTCAATATCTTATCTATTGAAATGTCTCTCCCCTCTCTCTCCATGAAATCCTCCTGATTTAGCCTAGTTCATAGAGACCTTTCACTCTCTGGAACTCTCTAATATTTCTTGCCTGCATATCACTCATTTGGCAATAAATCATATCTTGCCTCATTAGTCGTCTTTTCATGTGTGTGTATATTTGTGTTTATGTGTGTGTGTTGGGGGGGGGGGTTGTTCCCAGACTAGACTCTAAGACCCCTCAAGAGCTGATCGGATGCCATGTATGGTTCCCCCCATCTCCCCACTGCAACTGACATAGAGCCTTGCACATGTTCAGAGTTTAATATTTGTTGATGGATTAGGTTACAAAGGCCCTTCCTGCATGATCTCTCCCTGAACAACCTACGGGGTTCTGTTCTCTGTCTAGGAAAGGATCTCTCAAATTGAGGAATCCCAGCATGCACTCCAGGGGTATGACAAGGTTGCTAAGTTGGGAGTATGAATATTTGTTAAATATTTATATTATCCTATTAAAATTATTTTATTTCTTATGTATTTTATACATTTCTTTTGTAACTATTTTATGTATTTCTTATGTTTTTTTAGTTCCACTGAGCTTTTATTGAGATAAATGAACAAAATCAAGATTTTGCCAACTTCATGAACTGAGTGGAGATTCTTGGTTCCATATTCACATACATACAATATATCACACATCTCAACAAAAATACAACCCTCAAACTCAAATTCACTTCCTTTCAAATTGAATAAAGGGCATGAGAAGATTTACTGAAAATCTCAAAGGAAACAAGGATTCAAAAGAGGTTGGTAAGCCATGGTCAGGGAGGGAGAACAAACAAAATAGGGCTGCCAATGGGCCCACTCCTACACAGAGCACTTTCTGTATTGCTTCCTCAGGGACTGATGGACAGTCATGTTCAGCTGGATTTTGTCATTGATCCTAACTGGGTTAAGTCAATTCATTCAAAAATATTGGGGGTAAGCTTGTCTCCAGAAAGGGTTAAAGAAAGATACCACCTTCTCATCTTTTCAAAGATGGAACACCATGGGTGTGGGGAGTCACCTACAGGGTTAAAGCTTAAAACCTCATTGAGACTTTTTGGGACACTGAACAGTATCTGACAGGGGTGATGTATTGATTGGTTTTGCTGAATTGCTTTTTTCCCCTCCTCTTTCTTTTTAAAATCTCTGTTACAAGGAATAATTCCCCAGGTAGGGAAGGGGAGGACATATTCAGAAATGAAAGGAGGTAAATGAATGAATGAATTTTTAAAAGCATTTATTAAATGCTTATTCTGTGCCAAGCATTGTGCTAAGAACTGGATATACAAATAGAAAAACACCAATTCCTGTTCTCAAGGATCTCACCCTCAAGTTGGAGAAGATAAAACATAGGATCGTTCAGTAGTGGGTAGAAGAAAACTGAAGATAACAATTAGAAAAACAAAAACAGTTTTGGACTGGATCTGTGATTAGCATTAAGACTTTCTGGTGAGAATTTCCTGCTCTCAAAGAATTACCTGACCACTGAGAGATTAAATAATTTGCCCAGGATTACATAGTCAGTGTGCATGCGCGCGCGCGCGCGTGTGTGTGTGTGTGTGTGTGTGTGTGTGTGTGTGTGTGTGTGTGTGTGTGAGAGACGGAACTTGAACCCAGCCTTCCAGGATTGGAGGCTGATTCTATAATCAGTATGCTATAATACCTCTCAGAAATAAAAGATGAAAACATTTAGCACTTTACACAGTGCTACTATTAAGATAGGATTTACCTGTAATGGTCTGAGTTTACACTAATTAATTTTATCTATACTCTTAATAATAATGATAACAGACATAAAATACTTTAAAGTTTGCCAAGTACTTTACCTACATTATCTCACTTGGGGGTTTAAACCCAGTTTAAAACTGATTCTAGGTCCAACATCCTCTATGTCCTCCTCAGGCACTTATACATGGTGTGACCTGGGCAAGTCACTTAACTTCTGCCTGCCTCAATTTTCTCGGTTGCTAAATAGGGATAATAATAGCATCTACTTCACAGGTTGTTATGACAATCAAATGAGATGATATTTTAAAAAGTGCTTAGGACAGTGTCTAGCATATAGTAAGCTCTATATCAATGGTCATTCCCTTCCCCTTTGCAGCTGCCCTAAATTAAATCTCTGAGAACTCAGCATACAAACATATTTAGAACAAGAGGCAAGTTAATATTGGGGGGGGGGGTTGTTTTAATTTTTTCTAGTTGATACAATAATTATTATTATTAATTCATAACAATAATAACAGCTAAGATTTAAAGAGCTCTTTAAGATTTATAATATATCCACTGTGCCACTTAGTTTTCTCAAGTGCAACATAATTCAGGGGAGGGGGAGAGGACAATCTTTCATTATGACAGCTAAAGATCAGCTGGATTCAGTTTTGTTTTACTTTACTATAGGGAGGCAGAGTAGCAGTGGATAGAGTGGAGTCGGAAAGACCTGACTTCAAATCCAGCCTCTGATACCTCCTAGCTGTGTGGCCTTGGGCAAGTCACTTAACCTCTGTTTGCCTCAGTTTCTTCATCTGTAAAAGGGGGATAATAATAGTACCTCTTTTCCAGGGTTGTTGCAATGATCAAATGATATAATAATCATAAAGTAGGACAGAGTAAGCACTATATAAATGTTAGATGTTATTATTATATCTTCTTCTTTTCTGCAACTTACATTCCTAGAAAGCTACCTAGAATATTGAGAGATTAAGTGACTTGCCCTGGGTCATAGAGCTTCTCTATGAATAATTACTGTTATAGCCACTTTTTATATCACTTATGAGAGGCAGTATAGTTTAGTGGCTAGAGAGCCAGCCTACAACCTGGGTTCAAGTCCCGCCTCTGACACATCCTGGCTCTGTAACCCTAGGCAAGTTACTTGACTCAGTGCTCTAGAAAGCTTTCTAAAACTATCAGCAGCAGAACCACGCAGATCTGCTTACAGGGAGTTTCTTTACCTGGGAGTTCCCTATACCCCTGATATCACAGGTCCAGTCCCTAAACCATGGTTTCCAAAGTGTTTTACACCTAGATTATCATTTAATTTGATCCTCACAGCAACCCTGTGAAACAACTGTGTGCAATATTATGGTCTCCACTTCATAGAAGTGACATGTAATAAGTGATAGACCAGGACAGATCAAGACCTTCCCCCGGAAGGCCAAGCCATAAGTTACATAGGTTAACCTAAGGGGGTTCAGGTGTTATAGCAAAGATTCTACTTTGAATCAAACCAGTCTGAAGCCCTGGGTATCCCAGCCCCAGATCAGTGATTCCAACTGAAAGCTACATGGTTGGTAAGGAGCAGCGACAGAATTCAAACCCAGATCCACAGCAGTAAATAGTTTCAAGAATTCCCCTAGGGAACAAGGACAGTGAGGGGAGACCATTGCTCTGAGGTAGACCATAGCAGCAGTAGGGCGGGCTGCAATGGCCTTCAGCAAGGAGCTCAGGACAGAGAGAGAAAGGTGGTGACAGAGTAGTGACACCAAGGGGCGCCCAGCAGTCATCAATACACAGTCCTATCACCCTTCCCCCATGCTGACCACCCATGAGCTTCAGGCTCAATGTGCAAGCCGGGAGATTGTACTGGATCCCTTAGCTGGGTTAGTGGAGCAATCCAGGCTGAGGTATCTTTAGCAGCAGCCTAACCCCACCACTGGTGCTGAACCAGCAACAGGCAGCTTCGAAAAGCAGAGTATATAATCCTCACTGGGCTGAGCTCCTTAGGAGAGGGTACACCCGGCATTAACCACCTGCAAACACACGCATGCTGAGTTGGAATAACATGGATGGCTTTCTGCCCTAAAAGGGGAGTGCCCTGGGGAAAGGGGAAGTCCTGGAGTTTGTAAGGCTTAGAAAGGCTTTCTGAAGTTGGCCATTGCAGCTCCCAAAATCCAAAGAATGAAGAAAACGTGAAATATGAAATCCCAAACAATCAGTCTGCTGAGCTAACTAGCAACCATTCCTACCTGTCACCATCATCCTTTCTCAACTCCAGAATTTAGGTCTCATCTCCATAAGATTATAACCAGCCCCACTAACCAACCCACATACCCTCTGAGGATGGTTAAAGCATGACAGAAAGAAGATACATTATAGGAAAAATGTTGGCTATTTCTACAATCCACATAAAGTTTTAAAAGTTAACAACTTAGATTATTGGTCTAATTCATAAGATTTTGGTGACAAGAGAATGAATTTTCTTTCTCACACATGACAACGCCTATGGTTCCAGAAAAATACAGCATAACCTAGTAGATTAAGCCTTGAATGTGGAATCAGGAAGGTCTGTTTGAATCTCACCTAAGTCATTTACTAGCTGTGTAAGTCACTTAACTTCTCTGAGATTCAGTTTCCTCATCTGCAAAATTGGCATTATAATAGCTTCTACCTCAGGAGACTGTTGTGAGCATCAGAAAGGATAATGTATGAAAAGTGCTTCACAAAACTTAGCATGCCAAAGAAATTCCAGCTAATAACACGCAGGTCAGAGTTTATTAGACCCTTTTTTTTTTAATTTTTCACTGAGTCTGAAGTATGCAAGTGGGTGGCACAGTAGTCTCCAACTTTGGTAAACACATTTTTAAAATAAAAGCCCTTGACACTGTGTTTTTATCAGGGCCATAACTAAAGTTACTGAAGTTTTAGTACACAGAGGCTGTACGAAGGTCAACATGGAAGAATATGCATATGGCTAGAGATATATCAAATCAAGTCACACTGACTGCTCCTGGCAGGGATGACTGAAGGGGGCTGGGCCCTTTGCATAGGGGCCACATGGTCTCACTGTAATGTTAAAAACCATGGAACCTAAAACTCTCAGAGAGTCACAGAGCCCCAGTAAAGTAAGAAGACAAGCACCTGCTCATCAGCTCTTGCTGAATCAAGGCAGAAAACATTTGGGTTCAGAGTGGGAGTCCCCAGTCCCATACCCTACCCTCCCTGCCCTGATCCTATCTCCCCCACAGTCCTGTTCTGTTTGTCCAGCTTGTCCAATCAAGCCCTAGGCTAGCAATAAATGGCCCACCTGAGGCAGGAGGGGGGACCTGTCCCCCAATACGTGATCCACAATCAAATAATCATCACCCTCTGATTCTCTGTGGCTTTTAAATATGGGCTGTACAGATATCTAGAAATCAGGGCAGTCAGAGGAAGGAAACGCTGCTCTGCCCTTCCCTTCCCAGCAGAATGGCAAGAAAGTCTATGACTTGCTTGATCTGTAGTTTTCCACTGTTCCCAGCTGGGAAAGAGTGGTTAGGAGAATCCTATACTTTCGGCTCTCTGAGGTTGAGGGACCTGCTCTCTGAATTCTTTCTGCTGAATATAAGGTAATTAAAAACACCACCCCGGGTGGTGATATCATTTCTCTGTGTACATCAACCGCTTCCGAGACTCATAGCATCTTTACTGCCTGTGCTGCTAACTGTCTCACCTTGGGCAGGTAGGTCACCTCACCTTGATGAACCTTTGTACAATGGGGATGATAATACTACTACCTACCTACAACAATCTCAGAGTCGTTTTGAAAAAATACTTCCTATACCTTTATATAAAAACCTTTAAACAATCACATTGTATAAATGTGAGTCACCATTGTTAACATTATTTAATTATATTTTGTTATGTTTTGTTTTGCGCTGCATCCATATCTTCATCTGTGTAGAGAACTCCTAGAATCCCAGTGTGGAAACTGTCTCCACAGATGCAGATTGACAACTCATACTCTTAGAAAATGGTCTATATAAATAGGCCATTTAATATAAAAAAGGTGCCCTAAACACTAAGAGTTTAAATGACTTACCTAATGTCACATAGCTATTTTATGTCAGAGATAGGACTTGAACCTGGGTCTCCCTGACTCTAAGACTGGTCCTCTATATACTATGCAAGGGCCTCAGCTTTCTCATTTGCAAAATGAGGGGATTGGATCTGATGAAGAGCCAAATGATGCAGTGCACAGAGGTGCCTAGCCTGGAGTCATTTCTAAGTTCAAATCTAGCCTCAGACACTTACTAGCCGTATGACCTTGGGCAAGTCCCTTAACTCTGTTTGCCTCAAGTTCCCTCATCTGTAAAAGGAGCTGGAGAAGGAAATGGCAAACCACTCCAGTATCTTTGCCGAGAAAACCCCAATAGAGTTGCAAAGAGTCAAACACAATTGAAAACAACTGAACAACAACAAAGATCCCTTCCAGATCTAAACTTATGCTCCGATGCTTCTATAAGAGGAATCTTTGTATTATTGTTGTTCATGAATATTATTTGCTCTTTCATCAAGCAAGACATATTTACTAATTGCCTACTCTGTACCAAATACTGGGGACAAAAGAACAAACCATGAAACGATCCTTACTCACAAGATACTTGTGTTCTAAACGTCTTCTTTCCACCAACAAAATTGGGAAAAAAGACACAAGGACTTACCCATGGTCCTGTCATACAGGTTTGGCACCCACGCTATCTGTTCTACAATTTTTAAAAGGAATGAAGGCCTGAAATTAGCCTTTTCGATTCCCTCCTGGGCTCTCCCATGAACAGGAGCACCAACCCTGGTGTATTGGTATCTGAGGGTTTGTTGTTGTTTTTTTTTAATCAGCATTCTCCTACTCTGGCCCAAGGAACCCTCATCCACATTCATCCCATGGAAGTGACTTACCTGGAATGTGCTTGGCCCAGCCAATGATGACCACAAGCTCCCTGTCTGCCAGATCACAGAGGGTGGTCAGGGCTTTGATATCACTCTCGGGCATGGTAGGGTCAGGCATGGCATAGATCTTCTCTGGCTCAGCCACCAAGAGATGGGAGACTATCTTAGTCACTGCAAGGGCCAAAGAGGGAAACGTGAGCAACTGGGAAGAAAGAGGAAGAGAGCCTGGGGCATGCAGGAGGCAGACAGAGGAGGAGGAGCCTGAGAGCTTCAGCCTGGACATTAGCAACACCTCAGCAACCACAGCCCTGCCTCACTTCAATCCAATTCACTTGCAAGTAATGACATCCCCTTCCTGATGTCATGGTCCTCTTCAAGAAGGATATGGCATCTGTGCTTTGGATTTCAGCATCTCTTGTGGGTGCACTGATGAGCATTCTAGAGTCAGAATCAGCTACTTTTCAAGGTAGACCCCTTTCTCCAAGGCTCAATATAGACAGTATTTACACGTCAAGTGATATTTTTAGCTGCATCAGCCAGAGAGTTCTTTGTTCAGTTGTTCAGTCATGTTCAACTCTTCATGACCCCTTTTAGGGTTTTCTTGGCAAAGATACTGAGGAGGTTTACAATTTTCTTCTCCAGCTCATTTTACAGATGAGAAAATGAAGGCAAACAAGGTTGAGTGACTTACCCAGGGTAACATAGCTAGTAAGTATCTGAAGCCAGATTTGAGTTCAGGTCTTCTGACTCCAGGTTGGGTGCTCTAACCACTGTACCACCAAGCTGCCCCTTTACTAGAAAGATCTTTACTAATCATCATAGGGATGAAGAGCAGATGTGACATTCTAACAAAGAGACCTGAGGGCAAGACCCTCATGGCTAAAGATTGTGACTTTTGGCAGAGATGACATGCATGGCCCCTTGCTGCTTCTCGGGATCCAATATTGTGTTGTTTGTCTATCCTTCTTGAAGAGGACCATGACATCAGGAAGGGGATGTCATTACTTGCGAGTGAATTGGATTGAAGTGAGGCAGGGCTGTGCAAAGTCAGCAGCCTCACTTTATCCTCCAGAGCCATCTGGATCCAGTGGCCAGATATAGATCAGGATGACTGGAGATGGCCCTGGATGCAGTGGGAGACCTTGGCCTTTTTAAGCTAAGGTCCTTCTCAGGTCTCAGTTTGTCTGAGGCAACACCCATTCAGTGATCAAGGCTAGGTAAGAAATGAGGTAAGTGGGAGTTCATGAGGAGTAGCCTATAGAACAAGGGAGTATCTTATGGGTGCTAAGACCAGTGGCTATACTGCTACTGTGATAAATAAGGCACATTAAATAAAATTAAGTAAATTAAAGTACCTTGAAACCATAAAGTTCTATACAAATGTACGGTTGCATTCTATTATTTGGCCTCTATCTCAGCTCTCAGGAGTTGAGGTTGGACTAGGTGATCTTTAAAGCCCTTTCTAGCTCTAAAATGATTACAGATTAAAGAAGCAAAATATCTTTTGTAAATTTTCAAGCACTCTAGAAGAGTCATTAATATTCAATCACTCCCCAAGGTAGTGCCATGGAAAAGAATATCAGTTCCAGGGGAAGCCACAGGGTACAGGTCAGGGAAGCAAAAAGGATGCTGGGGAAGGGAGATGCCATATGCGGCTAGTACTTACAGGGCTTTTTGGCTGGAGGAGGAATCTGTAAGCTCAGGTAAGTGCTGCTTTCTGAGTCAAGCCTTCGCTTGTATTTCTGGCGGCCTCCACGAACTCGGTCAAGACGAACTCCTGTCCGTGCAAGAAGGGAGAGAAGGGAGAAAAGTCCTAAATGTTTACTGGCTATACCATCGCCATTCTCTGAGCTGGGCTTCTGAATTTCAACATCAAGCAATTTTATGAACCATCTACTATGTGCCAGGCACTGTGCTAAGAGACAAGGTTACATAAAGAGGCTAAAAGATAGTCCTTGCCCTCAGGGAGCTTACAATCTAATGGGGAGAGAAGGTGCAAACAGATATAAACAAAGTAAGCTATATACAGGATAAACAGAAAATAATGAACAGAGGGAAGGCACTGGAATTAAGAAGGGTTAGGGCAGGCTTCAGGTAGAAGGGAAAGTTTTAGTTGGGACTTAAAGGAAGTCTGGGAGGTCAGCAGTCAGGAGCAGAGAAAGAAGAGATTCCAGGCATGGGGGACAACCAGAGAAAATGTCGGGAGCTGGGAGATGGAGTGCCTAGTTCAAATAAAAAATCCTGTTTGGTATTTAGAGCTCTTCATATGGACCCCTGGCTCTGCCCCATCTTTCCAATAGTCTTGTATTTTGTACCATTCCATGAACTCTTGTGTTCCAGCCACATTGACCTGCCTGCTTCTTCTCACACACAGCACTCTATTTCCCTGCTCTGGCTGTGTCCCAGGCCTGGAATGTTCTGCCCCCTTTCCGCTGCCCCTCCATTTCCCTTGTTTCATTTTCAGACTCAGCTCACAGTCCACCTTCTACAAGAGTCCCTGCCTGCTCTCCTATACTACTAGAGCTTTCTCTTCTCAGAACCTGACTCTGCGTATATGTTTTATGTACCCAAGTTATTTATTCTTTGTCTCCTCCATTAGAATCTTAGCTCTTTGAGGTGAAAATTATTTTTGCCTTTCTTTATGTCCCCGGTGTTTACATAGTATCTGGTAGATAAAAAAGGCTTAATAAATGCCTCTGAGTTTAATAGCTGATACGTACACAATATTTTAAGGTTTGGAGAAAGAGAGAGAGACAAAGACAGAGAGAGTTACAGAGACATAGAGACAGAGGGAGACAGAGATACACACACAAACAGATAGACTATGTAATCCATCTCTGTTAGCACGTTGGAGGATTAAAGAACTATGCAAACATATATATATGCATATGAACACTTAAACTCGTTTAATCCTCACAGCAATCCTATATGATAGATGTTGTTAATATTTTAATTTCAATGAAGAAATTTCAGTTGAAAGGAGTTGTGACCTGTCCGAGATGATTTAAGTGACCTGAGGCAGATTTCAAACCCAAGTCTTGCTGACTCCAAGTCTAGCCCTTATCCACAATATACATTTGAGCTATTATTACCCATTCCCAGGGGACTGTAGGCACTGAATGCAATTTCCTAGGGGCAAAGGGAGCAATTTAAAATAAAAAGATATTTTTAGTTAAGTGTACATAAGACAATCTTTGTTAACGGTCCCCTCTGACATGAAGTAGTTAAGTCCAGGGGTGGGAGGGGGAAGTGGGGGTAACGTCCTATTTCAGTAGCTCCCTCTAGAGGTAGTAAGATGCACTGCCACTGCTCCAGAGCAGAACGGGTCACTCCGTACCCAAGGAAATCTGGATTTGGATACTAGGGTAAATCCCTATTCCTCCTCAAAGGTCTCATGCAAAAGAACCCTTCTTGGCCCACAGGTGAACTAACAGCTTTGCACCCAGCTTATGAGCCTTGGAGGATGACGGCTGTTGCTGACGCTGAAAGGAGCTGAACCAGGACTTTCCATAGGCTTAAGAGTTAGAGACCTGGTACTTAGACTGTGTAATCCATCTCTGTTAGCACGTTGGAGGATTAAAGGACTATGCAAATCTCAACCGTTTCTCTGCCTTCCAAGGATAGGAAGAACACCCGTGTGTAGTGATACTCTAAGATCAAACTCCCACATACAGTGCCCCACCCCACTGGCAGAAAAGAAACACTAAATTACAATGTGTCCAGGAGAGTGCCACAACTTCATCCTTTGTGAATAACAGCGGAGTGTTCCCATGGGTGTGCTGCAAACAGACCCGATCAAACGTTACCAGTAAGAGAGTTCCTGTCCCCCTCATCAATGTTTCTCTATTGCCGCTTCCCTCACTCACTAACACAAATTCTTTCAAACCCTAAAGTCTACACAGCTTTTTCTCTAGTAAAACCAACTGACAAAGACAGGGATCTTTGATCCAAAGATATAGATGCCCAGAAAAGAAAACAAGCCATAAGATGAGTGAGAGTAATTAACAGCAACCCTAATATTTATAGCTAGCATTTGTAAGACACTTTACATGTTATCCCATTTGAACCTCACAATAACCCTGGGAGGTAGATGTCATTATTGATCCCATTTTACAGATGAGGACACAGAGGCTGAGAGAGATTAGATGACTTGCTTAGAGTTGCATAGCTAATAAATGTCTGAGGTAGGATTTGAATTTAAATCTTCCTGATTCCAGGTCCAGTATTCCATCTGCCTTATCACCTCATGGACAACACTGCTAAAGGAGTTAGCAGCTAGGTGGCCGAGTGCTTAGAGTCCCAGGCCTGGAGTCAGGAAGACCTGAGTTCAAACTTGACCTCAAACACTAGATTTGTGACCCTGTGCAAGTTGCTTAACTTCTGTGTGCCTCAGTTTCCCCATCTATAAAATGGAGATAACAGCATCTACTTCTCAGGGTTGTTGTGAGGATTGAATGAGATAATAATTATAAAGTTCTTGGCACAACTTCTGGCACACAGCAAACACTAT
This sequence comes from Phascolarctos cinereus, assembly GCF_003287225.1. NCBI lineage: Eukaryota > Metazoa > Chordata > Mammalia > Diprotodontia > Phascolarctidae > Phascolarctos > Phascolarctos cinereus. The sequence goes on from NW_027555736.1 coordinate 225,350,511, forward strand.
ATAAATGCTACCTGTTGTAATAATAATAATAATGACTATTATTATTATTATTATTATTATTATTATTATTATTTATTATTGTTATTGTTATATGACTGCCTTCTCAGATGGTTGCCAATCAACCTGGTATGGCCAACAGTGCATTAGACTTGGTGTCTGATTCGGATTTCTATCTTTGCCACCTGCTACCCATGTGACCATGTGAAAGTTGTTCCTTTCTCTAGACCTCATTTTCTCCTTTGTATCATGAAGGGGTTCAGCTAGATCCCCTCTTCCAGTTCTAGATTTTAATCCCCATTTTTTCTTACCTCTTAGAAGTATGAAGAAGATAAACAAATGTAATTGTCCCTATAGAGAGTCTTAATATAACTCATGACGGTAAAATGATGGTTTGTCTAGAGTTTCTCAGGAAGGCAGGAATGAAACCCAGGGATCCGTGCTTGACTCTGATAATTATTATTATCATTTTTATTAGTGACTTGGACAAAGACATAGATGGCTTACTTGTCAAATTCACAGACAACAAATTGAGAGAATGAAGCAGAATTTAATAAGGAATTTTAAGAGGGGTAAATACAAAGTCTTTCACTCTGGTTACAGAAATTGGCTTCACAAAGACAAAACAGGCAAAATATAGCTAGAGAGCAGTTAGTGGACTTCAGATATGAGTTGACAGTGTGAAAGGAAAATCAGTCAGTCAACTAGTATTAATTAAGCACCTACTATCTGCCAGGCACTATTTTAAGAACTGGGGATACAAAGAAAGGTAAAAGACAGTCCTTGCTCTCAAGGATCTCTCAGTCTAATGGGGGGTGGGGTGGGTGGTAACAAGTGAACAATTATATACAAACAAGATATATGCAGGATAAATTGGGGAAGGGGTGGGTCTCTCAGAGGGAAGGTGTTAAGATTAAGGAGGCCTAGGAAGGCTTCTTATAGAAGGTGGCACATTAGCTGAGAACTGAAGGAAGCCAAGGGACAGAAATGAGGAGAGAGAGAACTCCAGGCATGGGAGACAGACAGTGAAAATACTCAGAGTCAGGAAATGGAGTACTGTGTACAAGGAACTGCAAGAAGGACGGTGTCAGTAAATTGCAAAGTAGTTGGAGAGGTGTAAGGTGTCAGAAGATTAGAAAGGTAGGAAGGGTCTGGGTTATGAAGGCCTTTGAAATCCAAATAGAAGATTTTATGTTTGATCTTGGAGGTAACAGGGAGCCACTGGAGTTTATGGAGTGGGGCAGAGGGGGAGTGAACGGTCAGATTTTCATTTTAGGAAGATCAATTTGACAGTTGAGTAGAGGATGGATTGGAATGGGGGGAGACATGAAGGATGGATTAAAATCAGCAAGCTGTGGTATGGGAGGATAAAGTCCTACACCAAGGTGGCCATAGTGTCAGAGGAGAGAAGGGAATATATATGAAAGAAGTCATAAAGGCGGAAACAACAAGGCTTGACCTGCATATGGCAGGTGAGAGAGCATGAGGTGTCAAAGATGGCACCTGGGTGCCAGCCTGGGTGACTAGGAAGATTGTGATGCCATTGACAATAATAGAGAAGTTAGGAAGAGGGGAAGGTGAAGGTGGGAGCGGGGAGAGGATAATGAGCTTGATTTTGACCATTTGAGTTTAAGATGTCCATGGACATCGAGTTCAAAATGTCTGAAAGGCAGTTGGAGATGTGAGACTCGAGGTCAGGAAAGATGTTAGGTCTGGACAAGTGGATCTGAGAGGCATCTGCAAGTCCCAAGACAGGGAAAGCTCTTAGCAAGTGGCTGTCCCCATACTAAACACAGTTTGCAGGATCAAGTGGCTTGTGTTAGGCTCACCTTGCCTAGAATGCCCTTGGTACCTCATCTGCTTATCTAGGCATCTTTCAGGACCTAGTTTCAATCCTTCAGTCTCCTCAGACAACCTAACTCTAAACTCAGAGAGCACAGTGTATGTCTGTGCCTCATTCTTTTATGTTCTGTTTCCTCTCCACAGCATTTACTAGCTTAGCCCTTCTTTTTTCCTCCTGATGGCCTCTGGGATTCTAATAGAAGAAGGGGGGGAAAAAAAGTCCAGTGTGTTCTTTGGAAGTAGGAGGCTCCTTTAAAGGCAGCTGGATTGGATATTCCCTGGGGGCACCTTCAGTTTCTGTGAGATGCAGTAAGGGAAAAGAGAGGAGAGAGGGAGGGAGGGAGGGATGGGGGAAGGAGGGGGATTGGCTTTCTGTTTTCCCCAGAGTGCCGCAGAGAAGACTATAGCACTCTTGCAAAGGACACAGAAGGAAAAATGGCTACACAGGTTGCTTAGAGGTATTTGGGATCTTCAATCAGATTATGGGATGCAAAATGCTTCGTTGCATTAATGGAGATAAGAAAACCAAAAGCAGATTCCTTTTCTACCACCCCCTACCCCGGAGAGTGGGGCATTACCCAGCCCTGCTCATCTAAGGCTTTGGCCAGTTAATTTCCTACACAATCCCTTTTTCCCATCCCTGATTGACACCCCTTAAGGCAATGAAAATCAAAGAACCACACAGTTGTCAGATACCTCCAAGGTTATCTACTCCTACCCCGCAAACCCCTGGAAATAGCTCAGGACCTGAACCATCAATGGAGGAGCCCATCTTGGCATTAAAGTCAGAGGGGAAGATGAGAGACTCCATTTGGCACTTACACTTTCTTTGTAAGAATATGTGCATGTATATAGCCTGTGATCATTTATGTGGGACTGGTTGGGGGTGGGGAATGATTTGATGAGAAATAGCATTCTTAGGATCAGAGATCTCGAAGGGAACTCGTGGGCCATCCAGTCCAACCTGTGTTTAGTAACTACACTTTCAAGGTCAGAATTACTATGACCTCGGGGGCCTTTTAAATCTGCCTCATCGGACCACAAGCCTAGGGTTACTCGCAGATGAGCTCAAGGAGGTTAAGTGACTTTGGCCCAAGGTCGTAGATGTCAGAAGCAAGACTAGGACCCTGGTCGTCTGATTTCTCAGGCAGTGCTTTACCAACTAGGCCATGAAACTCTTCATTCAAGAGAACGTAGATGAACCTGGCTCTTTGGGGGCTGCTTTTTCGTTCTCACTCACACAGTTCGGTTTATTCTGACTCAGGACCAATACCACCCAGGGAAGGTTTTGTGCCAATGAGCACATAATCCCAACCTAAGCCTGGGCACCAAACTAAAGGGAAAAGAGTGCTCCTCCCAAGGTTGTCTCCCTCTGACTCCCTAGACAGAGATTTTTGCCTTTGACCACAAATCTCCCTTCTGTCCTCATCTTGGGCCCCTAGCAGGGAGGCTCCCAGGTTAACCAGTCCCCTTTCCCTCTCTCCCGTTCTAACTTCGGTGTCTTGAGCACTGTTATAGGACCAGCCACGAGTTTATCAGGAAGGGGAATCCTGCCAGCCTGGGCCTCTGCAGTACATGCCTGATTTGCTGATCTTTCCAAAACCTTTCCATCAGGCCACGTCAGAGAAATGCAGGCATGTCTGCTGGCAAGTTCTGGATCAGATGTCCACTTGCTCCCTTGATAACATCAGGCTTCTGACTTTTTTTTTCTTAATGGAAGTAAAATAATTCCTGCTTCCCCCAACACCCTCCCCCTTCCCACTTCTTTCATTATTTCTTTTTTTTTTCTTCCCCACAGCTGGATTAGATCCCAGTCTTTCGGAAGTAAAAATAGCAAAGTGTGCTGGGGAGGGGGCTGGGGGGTAGGAAAGGGGAGTCAGTTTAATTTTCTTTCTTTTATTCCTCACACCTAAAAATAATTTGCAATTGCTTATGAAGCACAGCCCTAGATGGTGGGCACTGTGGGCCCATCCCAGTGGCTGCTGTCAGGTTGAGTTATAGGGCTCACATCACTTCATATTGGAGCTGATCAAAAGCTAATGAATTGGTAGGAATTGAGCTAAAGCTCTCACCAGTCATGAAGCCTGAAACGTCCCAATCAACATACTTACTGTTCTCTCCCCTTGTAACTTCCTTCCTCCTAGAAGCACCTGCCTTGTCTGCCTGAGGAAAACCATATTCAGGATAATCCTAGATATGAGTCAGGGTCAGGAATGGGGAATCTCTCTTCTCAAATACAGTACTTGACCAGAAATCGCTATCCTCCCAATAACTAGCCACTAAGCCACCTTCATCTCTCCCGTTAGAAAGCACCACCTCCCTGGAAACGTATTCTCTGAGACAAATGGGAGTTTTGTCCCTACTCCCCAATAAAGCTAAGGCTTGTTATGTCTTATGGACTTGTGGCTTCTTCTAAACAAATGAAGGGAAAGAAACACCACCAAAAGTCAGAGTCGGTATTGCTGCCTTAAACAGCAGCCTCACCAGAGCACAAACAACACCTGGTGACAGATGCTTTTACGATTCATGTTTTTACAGAATTCTGTAATCTCCAGCAGGATCCCAAAAGCCATCTGGCCCAAACTGGACCTGACCAGGGATAACTTTGACAACACACACACAGATTTTCCACGACAGGGGACTGCTTCCATTCTGCTTTCGGACAGTTCTAATTCTCTTCTTTACAACTTTCCTCGGTCACTTACATTCTTTCCTTTGGGGGCCAGCCCATCAAGACCCCCTAATATGTTGAAGACGTGATAACTCCAAGTTTGTTTTATATTTGCATGTGTATGTATATATATATTTGTTACCACATGTTGAAATAAAATCAGCTCCCACACACCATGACTATAGCTGTTGTTCTTCCAAACTCTTGCCCAGTTGTGCTGGGGTTTCCTTGTGAGCTGCAAGAGCACTTAATGTGAGAGTTACTTTTATTTGTCTCCTTGGCCCTGTCGATGTAATCTAATGTCAACTGGGACGGGAGAATGACACAAATCTAACTTGTTATGAACATCGAAACTTCAAAAAAGAAAAATTCATCAATGGATGGAATCAAAAAGGTAGACTGATATTTGGGGGCTACTGTCAGCTGTTCAGCAGGTTGAACAAATGATGAGGATGAGGATGATGATGATGACATTTATATTGCACTTCAGGTTTGCAAAGAACTTTACATCTATTATCTCATTTGCTAGGGAGATAGAACATTGGATTTGAAGTTGGGAAGACCTGTGTTCACATCTTGCCTCACACATTCATGAGTTGTGTGACCCTGGGCAAGACACTTCACTTCTCTCTGCCTCAGTTGTCTCATCTGTAGAATGGGGATAGCAACCAAGCTTGCAGAGTTGTTGTGGGGATCAAAGGAGATAACGCATGTGAAGTACTTTGTGAGCTTTAGAGCAATGTAAAAATATCAGCTATTATCTCCACAAAAAAAAAAATCCTATGACATAGATGCTATTATTATCCCTTTTTTAATAGATGAGGAAAATGAATATCAGAGAGGTTCAGTGACTTGCCCAGAGTCACACACAGCTCAGAAGCATCTGAGGAAGGATCTAATGGCATTAGGTTCAAGCCACAAGGATAGTGGGTAGTGCTGTGAACTGTGAGTAGGGTCAACCGATCTCTACTATTGATATTTTACCTCTTCTGGGCATATTCATTCTTGGGGCCAAATACACACAGTTTCCACTCCTTTTTTGTTGTTGTTCAGTTGTTTCAAATTGTGTTCAACTCTTCATGATCTCATCTGAAGTTTTCATGGCAGAAGTACTAGAGTGGTTTGCCATTTTCTTCTCCAGCTCATTTTATAGATGAGGAAAATGAGGCAAACAGGTTAAGTGACTTGCCCAGGGTCACACAGCTAGTAAGTGTATGAGGCTGGATTTGAACTCAGGTCTTCCTGACTCCAGGCTCAGTACTCTATCCACTATGCCACCTGGCTGCCCAGATTTCTTTTGTAGTTTTTAAAAAATTTTTTCATAAATATATAGGTAATCTCCCCAACTAGATTGTCAGCACCTTGAGGGCAGAGGAGCGTAAAAAAAAGAGTCACCTCTTTCTACCCTTGCTTGTGTGCATTAGCATATGAGCATGTATGTGTTCATACAAATTTACCAGCATAGGTTCAGCTGAGTGTTATCCTCCACTTGGGAGTCAAACACATTCCAGTAATGCTGCTGTTAACTTCAAACATGTATGGAACTGCTCTTTGAAAACTGACCTCAGAGTTAATTTGAGTCACAGAAGAACAATCCCATGACTCACAGTAAGGTTTTTACCGCAAATAGTATTGGTTAGCTTGATACGCCCACTTGGTTTGCTAAATTTGGATTCCAAAAGTCAATTATTCTTTTGAAGGATTTGCCAGATTTGAAGAAATTCAGATGTTTCAAATAGCTAGGTGTCATAGTGGGTAGAGCATTAAACTTGGAGTCAGGAAGATCTGAGTTCAAATTCTGCTTCAGATGCTTACTAGCTGTCTGACCCTAGGCAAATCACTTAAGCTCTCTCGGCCTCAGTTTCCTCATCTGTAAAATGGGATGATAATAGCACCTACTTCATAGGGTGGCTATGAAGATCAAATGAGACAATAAAACAATATATAAAAGTTAATTATTATTCCAAAGAAAGTGCTTCTGGCTTTAAAGACAATTTCTAAGGTGGAATTCCCCAAATATTCTGACAACACCCCTTAAATAACTTCCTGAAGAGACTACTTTGAAGGGGATGAAACTCATTTAGACATAAAAATTTAGACATATTTGCTTCAAAAATAATCATGTTACCACAATGTCTTCCTCTATAAAAATGAAGAGCTATTCTAGGTGTTAATGATGATAATGTAGTGTTTTGAAGTTTACAAAACATAACTGGTTGTCTCAAAGACTCACAATTACTGTAAAATAGGTATTTATTATTATTATTATCTTTATTGTTATTATTACTCTTAAGATGAGGAAACATACTCAGAGAGGCAAGCACCATGTCCAATACCACATGGTTAGTAAGTGGTGAGGCAGGCTTCAAACCCACAGCATTCTGAGTCCAAATCTAACACTCACTCTATTCTAACCTGCTGCCTCTGAATTCTCTAGGCTTTTTCCCTTTTTTTCTTGTTGTTAAGTTGTTTTTCAGTCATGTTGACTCTCTGTGAACCCATTTGTTGTTTTCTTGGCAAAGATACTGGAGTGGTTTGCCATTTCCTTCTCCAGCTCATTTTACAGATGAAGAAACTGAGGCAAACAGGGTGAAGTGACTTTCCCAAGGTCACACAGCTAATAAGTGTCTGAGGCCAGATTTGAACTCAGGAAGATGAGTCTTCCTGACTCCAGGCCCAGCACTCTATCTACTTCATCACCTAGCTGCCCCAAGCTTCTTCTCTTACAGCTCTAAAAATCTAGACTCCTATAACTTTATGATATTATTCCTTATACTTCTTTCTTACAGTGGTAGTCTCACAAAAGGCACCCAACCAGTATCTGTTGACTGAATAACTACCAAAATATAACCCTTCTAACCTGAATCAGAAGGCTTATTATAATTCTCATAGAATCTTCACCTGATGGAAGGAGTATTCCATGTCTATTAATAAGATGAAAAGGGGGCAGCTAGGTGGCGCAGTAGACAGAGCACCGGCCCTGAAGTCAGGAAGACCTGAGGTCAATTCTGGCCTCAGACCAAAGACTTGTAACTTAATACCTGTGTGACTCTGGCCGAGTCACTTAACCCCAATTGCCTAAGGGGAAAAAAAAAAAAGATGAAAGGAGATAGACTCTAGGTTTATATAAGCCTGTTTTTGATCTCTATCGATTCTTCCTTCATGATCTATCCTGTCTTCTGGGGACCAGGAAAGAATGAGAGAGTATTTGGAAAAGGGTTTTTGTTTTATTCCCTTAAGAATACAAATACACACACCCATTTCTATAGCACCTACTATGTGTCAGACATTATGCTAACTGTTTTACAAGTATCTTATTTGATCTTTGCAACAACCCTGGTGCTGTTATGATCTCTATTTTACAGCTGAGGAAACTAAGGCAAACAGAGGTTAAGTGACTTGCCTGGGGTCCCAGAGTTGGTAAGAAGGGCTCTATCCATCATGCCAGCTAGTTGCCTAACAAAAGTGACTCTGCCATTTCCAAAGCTCATGATTTCTAGGCACTGAAACATTAAAAGCTCGTAGTCCCTTGTAATACATGCTCAGCTCAGAACAGACTGGAATTCTCCCAAAGCAAGAGGAAGCCCTGGCAAGTAGCAGAGGAAACCAATCTACTGTGTTTTGAGTGGTGCAGAGTTCAGGGATGCTAAGGCAAGCTTTGTGTTCTTAAAAGCTAATGTATGTTAGGGGATTGAGAGAGGATGTGGAACGACGCTGACATCAAAGTTTCTCAGCTATACTTCAGTTCTGTCCTCTGAAATGCAGGAAAGTTGGTTTGTTTCTGAACAGGGGGGTACTTTGGAAGGGAAAAAAAAATTAAAAGTGAATTGTCTCTCATTCTCTTTCTTCATTTGGATGCCCAGAAAAGTGATATTTCTGGCACGGGCTAGAGGCAGAATACTCTATAAATACAAAACCATTAAATCTCATGCAGTCAGGAACCCGATCAGGGCTGCCTTTTAATTTCCTGACATGAGCTGGCCACTAACCCAATTACCCAGAATCCCCGGAGGAGTCCTCATCCTTCCCAGCAAGCACAAAGAGGGAGAGAGAGCATATTGCATGGATGTCAGCCCAGCTTTGGCTGAAATCAAATATCTTTTAGGAAACACATGGGTAAAACTGAAGGAGGAGGGGAGAAGAGATGAAGAGGAGAAGGAAAGGGAGCAAAAAGGGTTCCAATGAGGGTTGTAGGGCCACTTTGCCCCATGGACGTCTCCTCAAATCCCAAAACTGGTCCTTTGACTTAAGAACAATCCTGGAAAATTATTGGTGAATAGTATTCCTGTTCTTTTATTCCTGGATACCGGGTCCGTGTATATTCTAGAAGCACCCAGGAAGAGAGTTCTGGTGCCCCAAATCCCAGGGTTCTTCTATCTCTATCAACTGTTCCTTCATAGTCTGTCCTGTGTTCTGGGGACCAGTCGAGGGAGAGGATTTGGGGCAGGGCTTTTGCTTTATTATCCCAGGAACGAACACGTGCGCGCGCACACACACACACACACACACACACACACACACACACAAACACACATACACACCACACACACACACAGACACACACACACAGACACACACCACACACACACATACACACACACACAGACAGACAGACACGCACACACACACACACACACACTGGAAAGAGGCACTTCATCCCTCTCCTTATCCACTTTCTTTTAACTTTGGACCCTCCAGGGATAGGGAGCAGTACATTCTGCTCCTTCCTTTAGAATTAAGTCCCAGAACAATGATAGAAAAAGTAATTCGCACCGTTATTAGAGGCATGTAGGTGGCATAGTGAAGACCTGAGTTCAAATTCTATTTCAGACACTAGGTGTATGACTTCAGGCAAGGCACTTAACCCCTGTCTGCCTCAGTTTCCAGTTATAAAATGGGGACAATAATAGCACCCACCTCCCACGATTTTGTGAGAATCAAAGCAGAAAATATTTATAAAGTGCTTAACACAGTGCCTGGTACATAGTAGGCACTTAATAAATGCTTGTTCCCTTCCTTTACCCTTATAACACCTTTCAGGTTACAAAACATAATAGATTTGCAGTTTCATATGCAATCACATTTTTTTTTATTCTACTATGATATGGAAATGTTTGTTTTATTTCATAAATTAAAACCAAAATAATTTATTAAAACATTAACAAAGCATTTACCTTAAAACAACCTCATGAGAGAGATATAGATGAAAGAGAGATGTAGAAGAAATCAGCTGGCTTAAGATTGCCTTGGTAACTTGTGAGGGCACCAGAATTTGAACTCTGGTCTTCTTGTCCCAGGAGATAGAGTACCAGGCCTGGAGTCAGAAAGACTCATTTTCCTGGGTTCAAATCTGGCCTCAGACACTTACCAGCTGTGTGACCCTGGACAAGTCATTTGATCCTGTTTGCCTCAGTTTCCTCATCTGTAAAATGAGCTGGAGAAGGAAATGGCAAACCACTCCAAGGATCTTTGCCAAGAAATGACCCAAATGGGTCATGAAGAATCAGACATGACTGAAAAACAACTGAATAACAAAGTGTTCCCAAGTGTAAGATTTTCCACCTTTTTTCTGTGATCATTGAGAGTCAAGGATTAAGAAATAACAGCTCTGATAGTGATGGAGGCATGTTAAGTGACTTGCCCTGGGTCACCCAGTTAGCATCTGAGGCAGTATTCAAACCTAGGCCCACTTGACTCCAGGTCCAGTCCCATGTCCACTATATCTTACTGTCCTTTTGTTCAAAAAAGGGGAGGGAGGGTGAATATAAATGCCTAGAACTGTTCAATGAACTGCTATGGAAAACCTTGCAATATGGATAGATGTCTATGTTGTGGGAGAGAAAGGCAGCACAGGCAACAAGAGTGAGTTAGATAGAGAAGGTAAAGATAGGCAAAGCAGAGAGACGTACATGAACCCATCAGAGACAGCAGAAAAGGACATGGAGGAGAGAATCACCATAGGCTTCCTTATCCTCAGACAGGTCCAGGCTCACGCCCATCACTCAGAATATGAACTTGGAGCTGTTGTTTTGCACACAGAATATTACAGCCCTTTGAAATTATCTAGTCTAATGTCTTCATTTTACAGAGGAGGAAATTGAGGCCTGAGAAGTAAAGAGACTTGCTTGTGGTCACTAAGGGGTAGAACTCAGCTCTGGTCCCTTGACCAGCACATTGCATCAAATTTCCTCCTCATATACTCCAGGTTTCCTGGTATCTGTACTCCAGTCATTCTTGATCTCAGAAAATTCACCATCATGGGTCTTCAAAGGCAGGAACCCTCCAGGGATGAGCTTTGGAAAGGTTTGAGTCTTTGGGGAAGATTGAATGGTTTTCCCTTTCAGTGACAGCCTGGGGAGGGGAGGGGGGTTAGTCATAGTACTGCTCCCAGAGGGCATCACTGCCTGCCAACAGAGGGGAGAAGGAGGCACCCAAACAAAGCCAGGAGCGGTAGCTGCTGCCAAAAGCCCCCTCTCTGGCAGGGACCCAGACTGGGGAATGATTCCAAAGGAGACAGCTCCCTGAGGGTCTACAGATCCCAGGATTTCTCTGCCAGTCATCAGGGGCTCAGGCAACCGGTGAGGAAAGAGACTGAACCAAGATGCTCTGTTCTGTCAACCACTGGGAAACCTTTGTGCTTTTTCCTCTCTGGATTTGGAGATGCCAGTGCTGAGGTCTCTGGTGACTGTCTTTTTGTCTCCTCTTGCAAGCTGAGCTATTCTATGTGAAAAAAACTTTCTTAGGGTCACAGGAAGAACTCCGATGCTCTGCCTCAGGAAGAGACAGTCCAAAGTGCCTAACTGACCCTGGAAAGACCTTTTTTCTATCTCTCTTGAAAGACATTTCTCCAGCTGGCAATGCTGAGCTCTTCCCTGAGCAGACCTGGCTCTACAGGCATTCACAAGTCTCACCTGTCTCCAGGCCTAGAAGGCACACTTGTTTCTAAGATTTCAACCCTCAATTATCCTCTATGCCCTCTCCCCTGGGGCTGACTTAAGTGTAAAATGATGGTAGATAAGGAGTCTTAGGACAACTAGGCTCAAGCCTTAATTGTCTTGTACTCTGAAGCCTTCTCTCAAAGAGAGTGGATTTCTCCTAAGTTTTCTCCTGCTTCCCTCCCTGCCCCAGATACACAACATTGATCACAGTTCTCTTAAATAAAGTGGCCCAGCCGGATATCTGAGCTGTTGCGTATTGATCGGGAGCTCAACCACCTTCCTCCCTTCCCTCTGGGCATCTCCATCCCCTTCCACACCCCCCTCCTTCCTTTTCCCTTACTGCAAGGCCTTTATAAAGCTCCCCTTCTCTCTTCCCAGCACCAGGTAGCTCTTACTGAGAATCCATCTTCATCATGTCATGAATCTCTAGGGATTTTTGGGGGGCAGTCTCCTTTCTCTGTTCCATGCTCTTTCATCTTTTCCTATTCTCATCATCAGTCCTTCTCCACACTCATCCTCACAATCCTCCTGTCTTCCACTCTCATCCACACCCTTCTCTCTCATTTGCAGGAGACCTAAAGTCAGGAGTCCTTGGTTCTAATCCTGTCTCTGTCTCAAATAGCTGTGTGACCTTGGGCAAAAATCACCTCTCTGTCAACTCAGTTTCCCCATCTGTAAACCAAAAGGGTTGATTGTCCTTGATTCTCTTTGAGATTACTGCTAGCTCTAAAGTTCTCATCACTGTCCTCCCAAAATCTTTCTAACCTTTTTTGTGTCCTGGAGCAATATAGTGAAACCTAGGGACCCCTTCTAAAAATTGTAATTTGTTGCCTATATTCACAACTGAAAGAAACGCTATATTTCAGTTAATGAGTGAAAATAAAGGTGTGATTTTTTTCCTATCAAAGTCCATGGACACCCTGAAATCTATCCATAGACCTATGGGGGTGTCAATGAACCTCAGGTTAAGAACCTCTGTTCTAAGTTTATGCTAAGTTTATATAAAACACTTGGAGTTCTTTGGAAGAATTTCACATGCAATTTCACTATAGTTGAGTTTGTGTGTGTGTGTGTGTGTGTGTGTGTGTGTGTGTGTGTGTGTGTGTTAAGGGCAGTGAGGTGGGGCAGTGAACATAGCAGCCAGCTTAGAGTTAAGAAGATTCATCTTTCTGAGTTCAAATCTGGCCTCAGACACTTCTTAGCTGTGTGACCCTGGGTAAGTCACTCAATTCTGTTCCTCATCCGTAAAATGAGCTGGAGAAGGAAATGTACTCTAGTAACTTTGACAAGAAAACCCCAAATGGAGTCATGAAGACTTGGACACAACTGAAGATAGACAGATAGTTTGATTTTTTTTTTTTTACCAACAGGAAAAGCTTAGGTCTGTCGAGTTGAGTGACCTTGAACAAGTCACTTAATTTCTTTGGGCCATATTTCCCAAATCCATAAAATAAAAATGACTATATCAACCCAACAAAGCTGTGCATGATTTTGTTACATATTTTTTCTGGTCAGACCTCTGATTTTACCTTAAGAGAACGTTCCACATGAGGAATATCCACTACAAATTCAGATTGGTACTTTTTTCAGCAACTTGTAATCTTAGAGAGCTGCCTAGGCAACTCTCAATGACTTGCCCTGAGTTGCATAGGTAGTATGGGTCAGACAGGGAATTTAAACTCAGGTCTTTCTGACTCCTAGGCCAGCTCTGAACCCACAATGCCCCACTGCCTCTCCAAAATGGGTGCAAAAGAAAAACTGAAATAGTAGTTGTGAAAGCCTGTTAACAGTAGAGGTCTCATGTAAGTACAATGTTATTATAGATACTTAAAGGCAGCTGGGCAGTGAAGTGAATGAAGCACTGGACCTGGAGACAGGAAAACCGGAGTTCACATCCTGCCTCAGACACTTTCTAGCTGTGTGACCTCATGTGTAAAATGGGGTTAATAACAGCCCCAACCTCTCAGGATTGTTTTGAGGATCAAAATAGACAAAAATTATAAAGTGCTTAGCATAGTGCCTGGCACATAGGAAGTGCTACATAAATGTTAGCTATTATTATTATTATTTTAAAAACATGTAACTTAGAAACCATGAATCTCCCCCCATACACACACATCACAAGATGGAGAGCTTTAGGTGATAAGAAGAAGTTTCTTGCTTTAAATCACTATTTTCAAGCAAGTAGGGAAGGCTATGACAGGATCTGTGTAATTTTTTTTTCTAGGAGGGCCTGAAATAACTTCATTCTCCTCTCTTCTTTTTTCTTCTCCTCACCCACCCCACTTCTTTCCAAGATGTGAGATAAACCACATTTTTTTCCCAAATGGCATCTTATTCTCTATTCCAATATTGACCTTTCTACTCTTTCCTCACAACTCTTAAACACACACATGCATTCAGATGAGTAAGGTAGAAGGAATGACCTTGGTGACCTTTGTGTCTTCAGAAGGTTGGAATCCAGAAAATTCACTGGATCTCAAGAGGATAAGATGAGGCAGCTATATCGGGATGCATAGCATGACATAGTAAGTAGCATTCAAGACTTTTTCCTTCTCTTCCCTCCTCCTCACCTCCCCCTACCCCACATATACTCCAGGTTTTTCCCATTCCAGAGGCAATCCTGGACCATGAAGCTTTGAAGTCAATCCATAAGGATGAATTCCCAATGGTTTACTTTGAATGGAGAAAGAAAGAAAGAAAGAAGGAAAGAAAGAAAGAAAGAAAGAAAGAAAGGAAGGAAGGAAGGAAGGAAGGAAGGAAGGAAGGAAGGAAGGAAGGAAGGAAGGAAAGAGAAGAAAGAAAGAAAAGAAAGAAAAAGAAAGAAAGAAAGAAAGAAAAGAAGAAAGAAAGAAAGAAAGAAAGAAGAAAGAAGGAAGAAGAAGGAAGGAAGAAGGAAGGAAAGGAAGGAAGGAAGGAAGGAAGGAAGGAAGGAAGGAAGGAAGGAAGGAAGGAAGGAAGGAAGGAAGGAACTGAGAAAAAAGGAAGGAAAGATGGATGGAACTGAGAAAAAAGAAAGAAAGGAAGAAGGAAGGAAGAAATAAAGAAGAAAAGAAAGAAGCTGAGCACTGTTCAAGGAACCCTGAGCAAATTAATAAGCAAAGTTTCAGGTAAGATAGAAACAAAAGAAAAAAGATTTTTTTTTAAAAAAGAAAGAAAGAGAAAAGTAGAGAAACAGAAATAAGGAAAGAAAGGGGAAAGAGAGAAGGGAGAAGGAAAAGAAAAAAAAGAGAGATGGGAGAAAAAAGAGCCAGGGAGCAAGGGGGAGAAGCAGCAGCACCTTGGGCCAGAAACAGCCAGCCGTGGCAATTCACTTCCTCCAGAATGAGGGCCTCTTCCCCATGGGCTATCACAGTAAAAGGGCCATTTGCCATTCCTTGGGTTTAAAGTCTTAGTCTTCAGTCTGCACATGAGTTGGAGGGGGTGAAGGGAAAAGGACTAACATGACATGGCGTCATAGGACAATCGTCTGTGGAATTGATTTAGAGCTGGAAAGAACCCTGGACATCATCTGAGTCCGATCTCTTCATGTTACATATAGAAATGACAGAGACAGGGACTGGACCTGCACATTCATCGATGTAGGGAACTCTCAGGTAAGGAAACTCCTCACAATTCAGTTTGGAATTTTCTCTACCATTATTAGTCTGAGAAATGCCCCGAGCACTGAAGGGGTTAAGTGATTTGTGTAGGGGTCACACAGCCAGCCATGTGTCAAACAAAGGCAGTGCTTGAGGCCAGGACTTCCTGGCTCTCAGACCAGCCTCCTATACCACACTGTGTCTCACAGATGAGGAAACTGAGGCCCACAGAGATTAATTGATTTGCCCCAGGTCACAAAGACAGTAAATAGCAGACCTCATATTTAAACCCAGGTCTTGTGACTTCAGATCCAGTATTTTCTCTGTAGTAATTCATAGCCTAATCACCTCAAGGGGAGGAGAGGAGGAAGGGAAGGAGGACAGGAGAAGGGCTAGCTTGGGAGCTGGGTACTATCCAGTCCCAGCATGGGTCAGGCTTCTGAAGAGCAATATCTTGACCTTCCATTAAGACCTTTAAACCACACATCCCCAGTACCACTTCTCTGCCTGGAAAAAAAGGAAAGAAGCCCCTGAATTGTTGGTAGGGTCCATCAAGGATACTCCTCATGGACGGAGATGCTGCCTTCAACGTATATGAGTAGTTCAGAAGTCCTAGTTGGGGCGATAGCAACTGTGGGAAGGAATTCAAAAAGCTGAGGATAGTGACCAGGAAACTTGGAGACTGTAGAGGGGTCACAGGTCATCAGACAGAAAGCTTCTCCCCATCCCCACCGCCCACCTCCCCTAGCCTCTTACCTTCCTTCAGCATCCCCACTTTGAGACATTTCATGAAGCGACATGCCTGGCAGGATTTGCGTCTCCGTTTTGTGATTTCACATTCATTTGTGGCCGGGCAGCTGTATTCAATGTTCCCTGCAACCAGACACAGAGAGGTCACTCCTGGAGGGCATCTCGTGGCTCGGCACCTGCCCCTTCTGCCTGGCCCTCACCTGTCTGTCCATCCAGAGGGGGGGGAGGGTGAAGGGAACCACGGGGGCCCAAGCTGGTAGCTTTCTGCTGCAGTTTTTCTCAAACATTGCCCTAAGATTTCATCACACCTCAGTGACTGTAGAGCCATCAGTGAGCCAGATAGTCAAAGCTTATTAGCCATTTGTTAAAAGTGCCGCTCCTCTTTTCAACAACAGAATTAGGGGCATTTCTTTACAGTCAGAATCACCTGGGTGAGGAACAGCTGCAAGCAGCCTTTGCTGGTTTGAGCTCCAAAGCCCTAACTCCTTTAGGGAAGTCACTGCAGGTCTGAGCCTTAGCGTCTGTGGCCCATGAAAGATGCAAGTCTGATTTCCCTAGCACTTCGTGAACTGCCTGCTACCTTCCCAGCCTGGCTCCGGGGCAGCTCTGAAAAAAAAAAATGGAGGGCCAAGGAACTAAGTTGCTTGAAGCTAATTTCCTGGTGTTCCCTGACTTAGCATAGCCTTGTAAAGTGACTGTTGTTTTGTGTCCAACTCTTCACAACCCCATTTGGAATTTTCTTGGAGAAGATACTGGAGTGGTTTGTCATTTCCTTCTCCAGTTCATTTTACAGATGAGGAAACTGAGGCAAACAAGGTTAAGTGACTTGCCCAGGGTCACACAGCTAGGAAGTGTCTGAGACTAGATTTGAACTCAGGAAGATAAGTCTTCCTGATCCCCAGCCCTGTGCACCACCTAGCTGCCCATTGTGAGATGACTAGTCCCTATAAATTTGGTTTCCTGTCTCTGCCTTGAGCGTCTGTCCTCACATCCTGAACCAGCCTAGGTAACATAGAGCCACTCTTGGAGACCGGACTAAGCTTAACTCAACCGCAAAGAGAAAACCCAAACCAGCCAACTCCCAATTATCCATGAGTCACTTTCCCTTCAATAAATGCAAACTAATTTCAACAAGAGAGGAAGCTAAGCATAATTAGGAAAGTAAAACCAGATAATATATTCTAAAGACAAATATAAATGCTCTGCAGAGATTCCATCATTTTGGAGTAACCATGCCATAGAATTGGAGAGCCCCAGAGCTAAAATGGACCCCAGAGATCATCTAGGACAGACGTTCTTCATTTGGGGTCCACAGACTTTTAAAAAGATAAATCAATAACTATATTCCAATATAATCTGCTTCCTTGATAATTCTGCTTATTTTATTCTATTCATTTTAAAACATTACTCTGAGAAAGGGTCTACAGGTTTCACCAGTTGCCAGAAGGGTCCATGACACACTAAAGGTTCAGAACTCTTGATCTCGTCTAATGATTCTGATTTGGAAGTTACAGACAAATGGTCCAAGGGGCTCATGCTAAAAGTGCAATGGCACCTTAAACAGTAAATAATTGCAGACTATTATGAATAGCATATTAAATTACCCTGGGAGTTCACAACACATTTTTATCAAAAGGGGTTCAAGGAACAAACACCTTTGGGAAACATTGATCTTAGACCAACCTATTCCTGAAGAAAAATCCCCTCTATAATACACTGGAGTCAAGGGTCTTGACACTCAAGCAATTAGCCTCTTCCTGAAAACCTCCAGGAATGGGGAATTCACTCCCCTGCAAGACAGCCCATTCTATTTTAGGGAATCTTTGCTGGTTCCTGCTCTCATTCATATCGGCCTCCTCATCCCCACCAGCACATAGGACAATATTACAACAAAATTAAGAAAATGTCACAACCAGGGTACACAGTGCAGAGAGATCCTGAGATCTAACCTGACCACAAAGTTATCTATCTATATCTATATCTATCTATATCTATATCTATATCTATATCTATATCTATATCTATATCTATATCTATATCTATATCTATATCTATATACGTAGTTATCCCACCCACATCTCAGGGTTAGGGAAATGGCGTCCCCCTGCCCAAATCTAGAAAATCCACATAAAAGTTTTTGGCCCTCCCTACCAGAGAAGAAGTCTGAATTATTATGGTACCAAAAGATAAACTATGTCGATATTATACAATGCTATACATATATTTACGCATTTCTAAGTTTCTAACCTTTTTTCTGTGTTGTCTGCTGGCCTTCATGTGTCATCTGCAGTTTCTGTAAAACTCCCCCCAAATTCCCATTTAACTTCTTATGCCAACCCGCAATATATCAAAACTGCAATGGGGAAAGTCGTGATGTAGAAGGGATAACTGTACTCTAAATAACTTTGAGTGAAGGTTGTACATCTACCCTTGGCTCCACATTGAACTCCTTGTGCATAGATAATATATAATTAATCCACAAGCTTTTATCTCATCATCCTCAGCCGTTCCATTAGTTCTTTTTGGGAAACTTACACCCAAAAGGATGAAGGTGCTTGCTTTAGTTTACAGAGTGACCTAGAGGCAGAGCCAAAATTTGAACCCCTGCATCTGGACTCCCCATCCTGTGTTCTATGACACCACACTGACCTTTTACTTTGGTACAGAGTTCATGAGTGCTCAACCAGGCAGCAAAATGTCTCTTTTTTCTGGGAGGTGCTACTTATCAGCTGTGTGACCATGGTCAAATCACTTATTATCAATTTCTTCATTCATAAAATAGAAATAATATCTGTAGTGGTGCATCTATGTAGTGTAGTGAATTGAGCACTGTCCTTCAAGTCCCACCTCAAACATTTAATCATTGTGTGACCCTGGAAATAATAATTTAACTTCTTTTAGTCTCAGTTTTCTCATCAATGCAATGGGGATAATAATAGCACTTAATGCACAGAGTTGTTGTGAGAAGTAAATGAGATAATATGTGAATAGCATTTTGTAACCTTAATTAAATTCTAGTACTAGGAGGAGGAGGAGAAAGAGGTGGGTAATAGAAGCTAGGCGGCAAAGTGCATAGAGCTGTGAACCTAGGAACTCAGGAAGACCTGAGTTCAGATCCCATCCCCAACACACACTAGCTGTTCAAGTCATTTAACCTGCCTGCCCTAATTTCCTCATCTGTAAAATAGGGATAATAATAGTCCTTCCTTCCCAGGGTTATTGTGGGGATCAAATGAGACAGTATTTGCAAAGTGCTATGTAAATGTTAGTTATTACTATTAGTAGTATCACCTACTTCACAAGACCATGGAGAGGCTCAAAGGAGGCAATGTATGTGAAGTATGAAATAAATGTCAGCTATTATTAACAGCACTTCTATTGCCTTGTGGCATCTCTTGTAATAGTTATCTTAAATCGTTACTTAATTCTTGTATTATTATGGGAGTGGCATAACGAAAAGGGTGCTGCTGGTTGGGGCATCAGGAAGACTGGCATCTACTCCTGCCTCTGTTGTCACTATGGTCACTGCTGAATTAATGTGTTTGCCAGCTGCAGATAAATACAAAAGCAGCCACAGGAGACTGGTGCCTCTGGGCGAGTCTGTCAGCCAGGGTTCCCACCATCACTAAAGAATCATGGAATCCCAGAATCCTAGAATTAAGAGGGACCTCCGAGATCATCTGGGTCAAGCCCAATCCAAATTTTGAACCCCACACGCAACCTCTCTGGTCATCCTTTCCCACTCATATACTAAGGACTGGGAGCTCACTACCACCCCACCCCATTATGAAGCAGCTCTAATGGTTAAGAAGTTGTTTTTTTCCTTATGCTGAATCAAAATCTGTCTCTCTGTAACTTCCGTATCCCAGTTCTTCCCTTTGAGGCTAGATATAATCCTTTGACCCTTTCAATAAGTATGCCCTTCTACAGGTTTGACACCCTCAATTCTTTCAGTATTCACAAGGTATGATTTTGAATCCTCTCACCATTTTTTTTTTGCCTTATTCTAGGTGCATTCCAGTTTGTCAGTTCTAAAATGAAGTATAAAGAACTGAACAGAGTATTCCAGATATGGCCTGATCAGGTGAGGAAACATTTGGACTTCACTGTTTTTTTTTCTCAGTCTAAGCATGATGCTTCTATTGATTAGAATCCATTAGTTTCCCTGGGTCCAACCTCTTGAGAGCAGGTGGAAAGAGGGTCAGCAGCAGCAACCTAAGTAAAGTTCTTGGCCCTTTAGGGTCCAGACTGGGAATAGGAGTGGGAGTAGGGGAAGGTGAAGGTCCTGATTTTATTTGTTTATTTATTTATTTATGTCCCTTTCAATTTGTTTTATGGGCCTGGCGGCTGGCTGCCAGCAAAGCCGGCTGGTAGCTTTGTCTTGTAATTTCGGTAAGTGCCCCATGATAAAGTGATGAGATTACCTCATCAGAATTCCAGCAGTCTCTCAGGGGCAGGCGGTCACACGTCCTGCTCCATATCCCTGTATGCTAAGAAAGGGGGTGATTGGGGAGAGCTCCAAGGCTGGGGGAAATGCTGATGCAGGGTTTGGAGGGTTTCAAAGGTCCTCACATGTGTTATATACATTCATGTGCAGGGTGGCTATGTGTTAAGGGTTCCCTGAGCATGTATAAAAGCAGGCTGGGCAAGACAGCTGAATATTTTCTAGCTGTGGCATTTAGAGGAAGGGGTACCCAGTTTGAGATTTTTTTTTAAATATTAAAAACTCAGAGACCGGTGCACTGACTTCACCTCAAAGCTCTAGAGTGGGGTGAGAAGGCATAGAACCAGGCCTGGTTTTGTATGTTAGCATCCTCAAATA